>NC_060143.1:575731958-576331958 GCF_021461385.2 Schistocerca piceifrons
CAGAAGGCTGTGTTCGTAGAGTCTTGAGATTGACATGAAACCGTTATGGGGGTTGTTGCATGGGTGCTCTTTTCGAGTTTACCGACGTTTGATGGAAAGGGAGCAGCTAAGAAATGCGGCTTCTGTTATAGACTCAGGCCTGGAGGGATACTGGTCTTTTATTAGGAGTGGGTTGCACTTGGCACATACGTCCTGAGTGTGACTTCGTACTGGCTTTGTTCTTGACTGGGGAACCTGTCGTGCAGTCTTAGGTGTACCGACAGTTGAGACCTCAGTCATCTTGAACAGCTCACTGTGCTAATGACAAACTTCTTCGTATGACGTCTGTCACCCTGACGTTTGATCTCTTTGTGTGCACTGCCATATAAGTGAGTCAAATTCGTCTTACACATTGTAAACGGTTGACGGACCTATGACAATATGTTCCCATTACATCCTAGTCGTGAAAACACGGTCCTGTCGCATTAACCCATCTCCCCGTGTTTCTCCACGGTACGGGATGCTGTAGGTGGTAGATATAGCGCTCTCCGTGTTCTGCTCAGTTGTGGAATGCCCACATGGACAAAAGTGCAGGGAAGGCAGAGCAGAGGCCGAGAAAAAGTTGCAAGATGCAGAGATACTGTCTAAAACTACGCTGGAATTTTGCTGTATGGGGTCGTTAGCAGATTGGTTCGAAAAAGATGACTTCTTTTGAGATATGAGAGAGCCATGAATATGATTCACCGTAGGTTGGAATCATTAAAAGACATCACCGTAGGAACAAACGCAAGTGTGTGGCTGAACAGAGAGACTTGATTCCAAATTGCAGACAGCATTTCTAGCAGAAAGCATAACACTATAGACTTGAAAAACAAGTATGTTGGTCATTGGATTCTGTACATTCCTTATGACTTCAGTCTAGCGCTGCATTTTTAAGTGATTCCTCACATAGCACTCCATTTACTGTATGTGATCATTCTCAGTCAACCATCATCGGGCACTCGCCTGTGACCCTGTGGATGTATTGCAGAACATCTGTTACACTGTTTACATGGCATCAGGATAGAATGCGTCACGAGTACTGTTCATTAGGTGAGAAATATCTAGCAGCAGCACTATCGAGATGCAAATATCAACTTACTACCACATTCCTTAGCCGAATAACATTCTAAATTCGGTGAGAAGGGTGGTTTTATTACGAACTTAGACCTCTGACGACGTGCGCCATCACTTTCTGTCTGTTAATACACACCCCAGCGATCACCGTGAATATTCAATGTCACTGCACTTGTGTGGAAGACAAGTTCATCAGGAAGCAGTACCATACCTCGACTTCTTTACCATGGATATTGTCAGCGATTTGTGTTTGCCTGTAGAACCAACACCGCGTTTTATACAGGGTGACAGTAACACAGTGGTTGCGCTCGGGTCGTTCATAGCTGGTCGCTTAGAAGACGATTACGTCTCTCTTCCTAAGACACACAGGCACCACTCACAAGGAAAACTAGTGGAGCATGTCCGTCAATCCCAGAATTTTCCTCATTATTGTATGGTTGCACCAGCATTTAGTTACTGGCGAAGTATTATACTTGTAGGCATTGTGTGATAGATTCGCTGTGATCAGCAGGCTTATAAAGTGTGTGCTGGGGTGTAAAGTGATGCTCCAAAAACGAACAGTAATACTGTGCACTGACGGCCTGCCATGGAGAAACGTAATGCGTTAGGATAACACCATCACAGTCGTACACGAGAATCACCATAACTTCAGACAGCTCCAATCGCAAAAAACTCTGGTGACTACTTTGAAGGACAGTAACAGGTGAAAACTCCTTTGTAACTCTTTTGTATCGGTTGTGAATAAATAGTTGCCACTATTTAAGTTCGAACCCTCGTATTTTGGGATTAGCACACAACTGAATTCATCTTGGCTGCTTCCGAAATACAGGACTATTTCGTTCTTTAAAAAAAAAAAGAATAAAAAAACAAAAAAAATGGCCAGCTCTTATAGAGCCCTCCGTTGTTTCTAAATTGATGTACATCTTTTGTCATATTCCCTTCTTTCATTAAAAAGGCTGTTCCTAAATCTGTTTCTGTTCTCGGATTAACGACAGCATTGTACCCAATTATTTGTTCCAGGTCAGTATTAATCACTTCTTGAAGCATGATGATGTCTGTATCTGCAACATATAACAGGCCTTATAGATTGCGTTGTTGCGTCTTATTTGTGTATAAAGCAGGAACTGCGTAGCTTGGAAGCTGTTTCGTATAGTAAGGTATTTGTTCGGATTTAACGGTCCTTACTTGCGAGGCAGTCGAGCACAAGCCCACGTTCAAAACTAATTCTTTCTGAGTATTCTACTTCGGTGATGTGTTCTTCTCTCTTCGGGGCGCAACAGTACTCTTCAACAGCTATATGGATCTCAGCAATCTCGTTATCCACAGCCGTTTCTTCAATTTCTTCTGTCATTTGCCTGCGTTTGTTGTCTGGTTCGAAGGGTCTTCTGTTATTTCGTGCTCATGGTAATCTGCCATAGGTTGTTGAAGTGGTCTACCGACAGTGCCATTTGTTGTGTACGGCTTCATGCACAATGTGAAGGATAGGTATGCTACAACAGTGGTAAGGAGAGGTGGGCCACAGGGTTGTGTGTCAACTGTCGTTACAGGAAAGCTTGACAGGAACAGAAATGGTCAGCACAGTCACACAGTAAACAGAAAATTTACTTATCTCGTGTTTCTCAGTATGCACAAAGACTGATTACAAATAATGGAGCAAGAAACAGAGTCCAGCTATCTCACTGTCAACAACGATGAAGCACGCGCGAAGGCGTCGTGGCGACGTGGCTCTGAGCGCGAGTGGACTCGGTCGCTGCCGTTGGCCGTCCCACAGCAGCAGAGGGCGCTCGTAGTCCACAGCTGCAAGGGGCGTGGCTCAGCGGGCGCGCTCCACTGGCACCGCCGAATCCTGCATGACTGGCGTCGGCATCTCACGGAAACTTCCAGTTCCGTTGCTGTGACGCCCGTGTAGTGGTATCGACATGTGATACCACATCATGAAGCTCCTCTAGATATGTACTCACAAGGGAACCTCCCCACCACACCCCCCTCAGACTTAGTTATAAGTTGGCACAGGGGTAGGCCTTGAAAAACTGAACACAGATCAATCGAGGAAACAGGAAGAAGTTGTGTGGAACTATGAAAAACATAAGCAAAATATACAAACTTAGTAGTCCATTCGCATGGTAGGTAACATCGGCTTACGAGCGCCGTGGTCCCGTGGTTAGCGTGAGCAGCTGTGGAACGATAGTTCCTTGGTTCAAATCTTCTCTCGGGTGAAAATTTTAATTTTTTATTTTCAGATAATTATCAAAGTTCAGGCACTCACACATAATCAACTTCGCTCTCCAAAATTCCAGGACATGTTCAGATTTGCTTGGACATATACAGAATTTGACGGTCTACGCACGGAAACATTTCAAAACGCAAAAAACATATGTTTTGAAAGAGCACAGGGAGAACTGTGCGACTCTGAAACTGTTGCATTCATTTGATGCAGTTTATGTGACAAACTCTTATGTTTTCATAACTTTTTTGGGAGTGATTATCACATCCACAAGAAAACCTAAATCGGGCAAGGTAGAAGAATCTTTTTACCCATTCGCCAAGTGTGCAAGTTAGGTGGGTCGACAACATATTCCTGTCATGTGACGCACATGCCGTCACCAGTGTCGTAAAGAATATATCAGACGTGTTTTCCTGTGGAGGAATCGGTTGACCTATGACCTTGCGATCAAATGTTTTCGGTTCCTATTGGAGAGGCACGTCCTTTCGTCTAGTAATCGCACGGTTTTGCGGTGCGGTCGCAAAACACAGGCACTAAACTTATTACAGTGAACAGAGACGTCAATGAATGAACGGACAGATCGTAACTTTGCGAAAATAAAATTTTCACTCGAGGGAGGACTCGAACCAACGACCTTTCGTTTCGTAGTTGCTCACTCTAACCACGAGACCACGGCGCTCATCAGCTAACATTTTCCTTTTTGTTGCCTATCTTACACATGGACTACTCAGTTTGTATATTTTGCTTATTTTTTCATAGTTCCACACAACTTCTTCCTGTTTTCTCGATTGATCTGTGTTCAGTTTTTCAAGGCCTATCCACTGTGTCAATTTATAACTAAATCTGAGGGGGGTGCGATGGGGAGGTTCCCTTGTCAGTGTGAGGGAGCCTGTCCTGACGCAGGTTGGCTTGAGTCGGGATTTTCACTATTTGTCTATATCAGCTGGCTACTAACTGTTTTAGCGTTTTCTCGAACTAGTGATGCTACTCGGCTGGCTTGCAGGAGTGACACTTCTCACTTCATTTTAGAGGAAATACCTTTCGAATGTTCTTTCTTTCCAGTGTCGGAATTCTAGTGTATTTGCGGAGTTTGTTCCCCTGTAACTTAAGTATAAGACACGTTCTAGATACTAGAGGCTTCAAATCGTGGAGAAAATCAGTCGTTCCTGTTCTTCTTTGGTTCGGCACTGTCGGCTCTGCGTGATCGCTGATTAGCACAAGAGTTTCAGCGTTAGTATCATCATTGAAAGTGATATGTTCGTTTTGGGTCGCAGGTTTGAGTCCAGTGGTCGCTGCTGCGTGTGTCACGGTTAGTGGTGTTGCCACAGGTGGTCCTCCGGCTTCAGCGTCGCCACTCGCCACTGTGCGCGAACGTGGCCTGCCGAGGCAAGGCACCGGCACACGTGGCTGGCTGCCCGTCGAGTATCACTGCGGCGCGGTGTCCACCTGCTGCCATGTACACTCCTGGAAATTGAAATAAGAACACCGTGAATTCATTGTCCCAGGAAGGGGAAACTTTATTGACACATTCCTGGGGTCAGATACATCACATGATCACACTGACAGAACCACAGGCACATAGACACAGGCAACAGAGCATGCACAATGTCGGCACTAGTACAGTGTATATCCACCTTTCGCAGCAATGCAGGCTGCTATTCTCCCATGGAGACGATCGTAGAGATGCTGGATGTAGTCCTGTGGAACGGCTTGCCATGCCATTTCCACCTGGCGCCTCAGTTGGACCAGCGTTCGTGCTGGACGTGCAGACCGCGTGAGACGACGCTTCATCCAGTCCCAAACATGCTCAATGGGGGACAGATCCGGAGATCTTGCTGGCCAGGGTAGTTGACTTACACCTTCTAGAGCACGTTGGGTGGCACGGGATACATGCGGACGTGCATTGTCCTGTTGGAACAGCAAGTTCCCTTGCCGGTCTAGAAATGGTAGAACGATGGGTTCGATGACGGTTTGGATGTACCGTGCACTATTCAGTGTCCCCTCGACGATCACCAGTGGTGTACGGCCAGTGTAGGAGATCGCTCCCCACACCATGATGCCGGGTGTTGGCCCTGTGTGCCTCGGTCGTATGCAGTCCTGATTGTGGCGCTCACCTACACGGTGCCAAACACGCATACGACCATCATTGGCACCAAGGCAGAAGCGACTCTCATCGCTGAAGACGACACGTCTCCATTCGTCCCTCCATTCACGCCTGTCGCGACACCACTGGAGGCGGGCTGCACGATGTTGGGGCGTGAGCGGAAGACGGCCTAACGGTGTGCGGGACCGTAGCCCAGCTTCATGGAGACGGTTGCGAATGGTCCTCGCCGATACCCCAGGAGCAACAGTGTCCCTAATTTGCTGGGAAGTGGCGGTGCGGTCCCCTACGGCACTGTGTAGGATCCTACGGTCTTGGCGTGCATCCGTGCGTCGCTGCGGTCCGGTCCCAGGTCGACGGGCACGTGCACCTTCCGCCGACCACTGGCGACAACATCGATGTACTGTGGAGACCTCACGCCCCACGTGTTGAGCAATTCGGCGGTACGTCCACCCGGCCTCCCGCATGCCCACTATACGCCCTCGCTCAAAGTCCGTCAACTGCACATACGGTTCACGTCCACGCTGTCGCGGCATGCTACCAGTGTTAAAGACTGCGATGGAGCTCCGTATGCCACGGCAAACTGGCTGACACTGACGGCGGCGGTGCACAAATGCTGCGCAGCTAGCGCCATTCGACGGCCAACACCGCGGTCTGGTGTGTCCGCTGTGCCGTGCGTGTGATCATTGCTTGTACAGCCCTCTCGCAGTGTCCGGAGCAAGTATGGTGGGTCTGACACACCGGTGTCAATGTGTTCTTTTTTCCATTTCCAGGAGTGTACAAAGGTGCGTGCTGCTGAGGGGCTATCTGAACCTGACTCAGCCCGTTAAACACTGGAAATTCATGAACGTTAGATCATATTTCTGCTAACCCATCGAGCATCTTGCCATAAACCGATATTATAGAATTTATCTGCTCTTCAGTAATTGTAGAGGGTAGCTCGATAATCCTCACCGTGTGCATGCAAAGTCCCGCAAGTACAGCTGCTACCGTCTGTATGTTTGAATTTAAAAACGTCTCCACAAGATTGTATTATTGCGCTATACATTTCAGAGATTTGCAGTTTGACGTAAATAATACTGTTCACAACAGAGAAGTTAATATGAACATTAACATCGAAGGTGATATTTGCAACTTCTTGTAGCCGTAAGTTAACATACACGAAAATTATTGTCAAAGGTAAACTTCAGTATATCCTTTCTGCCAGTCTGTGTCATTATTCCACTTTAGTCTGCACAGGAGGCGTCACAGTTACAGGTAAGGCCCACGGTATGCTGGCGGCTCCACACACGGCCGCTGCCGTGGGCAGACTGCTACCGACTGAGGCAGAACCACTTGAGTACGAGCTCGCGAGTTCATTCTCTAGTAAGACTCATTTGAGGGTGTTGTCTTAACAGTTACGACAGGATAAATGTCAGCTGCTGATGACTCATCATGTGAATCAGGAGGGCGTCAGAAAATGAGTCCGGGAGGTGCACTGATAGAGCTTTTGTGGGATTGGCCGAACTGCAACATCACAAACTTTTCAGTATGGATAGATTGCTCTAAACGAGTATGATTTTTATACGAAGACCAGGAATCAAGCAACTGCAAGTTATTTTGACCAGCTATTGGCCAAACGCACTGGTCATACAATAGCTGTAGTTGTCTACGCCAATTTTCTCACCCTTACTTCCTATGCTGCTCTTGCGATATCACGCGCACGGGAAAGAATCGTAGGGGGCGGAGCATCTCCAACTTGTCGCAGCACAATAAATAATTTTCAACCAACTTACCAGCCAGATTAACAGTCAGTATAGTTATAAGGGACCACGAATATATTAAAGTGTTGATGTTAGTTGATCTTGATACAACTATCTTGGTACCTCTAACTTCCAGAGTTCCTCTCATATGCATTTCCTCTTCAAATCCCGATTGGTCGAAATTGAAAATAAATTCCTCATGAACAGTGAGATAAGTTTGTTCATCTCAGCTACAAATTTTCGGGCCGATTCAGCAGTTTTCTATGGATCATCAAGATGACGCTTCCCTTGAAATTTTTGTATCCTACGTCTCCCATTTCTGTAGCACTGTCCGAAGTTATGCGGTGATCCACTGCTTCACCGTAATCTGCGCGCAGTTTGATGTGCATAACGTAGTAGGTCACCATCACATACATCCTGTAAATAGTATCGAGTGTCCTTGAAACAAGCAAACACCACTTTTTGTAACGAACGCGCCTTGTTTTCCCTTGAATATCCGTAGCTATTTTTTCAAAATCTGTTCGTATTTTTTTACAATATTATCCTGCAGATGATCTTCCATGTACGTAATTACGTTTAGTACCCGCTCTTTTAACAACGATTGTCCTGTACCACATTTTAGTGGAGACGGGTTTTGTAGCTCGCTGTCCGACAAGGATGATGAACTACGTGGCTTGACACTTGTTTGATTGTCACTTTCACTTGTTAAGCACGCATACGTCATTATTGTACTCCTCATGCGCGTTGTCTGCACAGTCGATCGTACTCGACACCGTACATTCCACTGACTCATCTAGCAAAAAAGTTAATCTTGATCTGAAACTTCTTTCTCACTCTGCGAAATTTCTTGGATTCCTTTTTCACAAAATGTCGACTTTGGTAACTGTTGTAGACGTAAGGCAAGGTTCGCTTTGTTTATCGTGGCCATTGCCATGCTTTGTATCAACGCCACTATCATTGTTAGCACTATTGTGAGTTACTCGTCAAGTAAGCAGTCCAACTATGCTCCGTGGCCTCATGCTGTGCTCGCCATTAGATATCTCATGTCCCGCCCCGTGTTGCCATTAGCAGCCAACAATGTGGTTGCATGGCAACGCGCCAGGGTAGCCGAGAGCGCCAACGCGCTGCTTCCTGTACTCGGGTAGGCGCGCCGGCCCCGGATCGATTCCGCCCGGCGGATTAACGACGAGGGCTGGTGTGCCAACCAGCCTGGAGGAGGTTTTTAGGCGGTTTTCCACATCTCGCTAGGTGAATACTGGGCTGGTCCCCACGTTTCGCCTCAGTTACACACGTCGCAGACATTTGAAACACGTCCGCACTGTTATGTCCTAGCCAGTAATGCCACCCGAGCCCGCTGCCAAAAGGTTGGCAGCATCAAAGTCCGGACGCCGTCCGCATAAGCAGCGCCAGCGATACAGGAAATCGCCGCAAGTCTGCGCGCGCCACCGCTAGCTTCTGGCTTCTTAAGCGCTGGAGTCGCGAGCGCTAGGACAGTTCTGTATTCGCCGCTCAGTTGTATACTCGCCACCGAATTGTGTACTTGCTAGTCAGTTGTGTGTTCATCGCAGCAGAGTTGTTGTTTGTCGTCAGCCGACGCTGACCTAGCCGCTCCGACTCGAACTAGACAGATTTCTGTAGACACCGAGTTCGCCACTGTGTTACTGTATCTTCATTAATAAAAGATAAGTACCGACTTTTATTTAATCAGAGTGTTTGGGGTTTCATCTTTCTGTTTACTGTTCCAGCGGACCGGTCGGCCCGCTATTAAAAGTGTGGCGGTGACTTCGTAAGCCATTTCTACAGCCAAGTGTTTGTCGCTACGAACACCGCCACAAAACGCACTATTTCACGATTTACACTAGACGCAGACATTTGGGGTACACTGACTCCGTCCTGGGGGGGGGGGGGGGGTACGGGGTGGCGGCAGGAAGGGCATCCGGACATCCCTACAACTAACATTGCCAAATCTGTTGTAACCACTCTGACCCTGCGATCGCTGCGGGACTATGGCGTAAGCGAAAGAAAAGAAAGAAAGAAATTGTGGTTGCATGGTAGACGATATGTAGGGAGTCAAATGTCGTAAACATCACTGGCCTTTTGCGACCTCGCACCCAATGGGTACCTTGTGAGCTGCGGTGAGTAGCCGCGCGGTTTCAGGCACCATGTCACAGATTGTGTGGCCCTTCGCTCCAGATGCTTGAGTCGTCCCTCGCGCATGGTTGTGTGTGTTGTTCTTAGCATAAGTTACTTTTAGTTAGGTTAAGTCGTGTGTACGTCTAGGGACCGATGACCTCAGCAGTTTGGCCCCTTAGGAATTAGCACACATTCGAACATTTCGTTCCTTGTGAGACGCATGTTCTCCCGCATACCTCACAGAACAAGCTCTCATCAAGGAAAGAATATTACATTGGCATGGCTTAGCCACAGTCTGGACGATTGTCTGCAGAAGGAAAGACCGCACACTCTATTTCAGTGTGAAAATTCATTATAAAAGCTTTGAGGTTTGCGGATGACATTACAATTCTGTCAGAGAGAACGAAGGAGCTGAAGAGTAGTTGAACGGAACGGATACTATGTTGAAAAGAGTTTATAAGATAATCGTCACGAACATGAAACAATGATAATGGTATATACGAGGGTCACTCCAAAAGAAATGCACACTATTTTTTAAAAAACATACAGTTTTCATTCTGCATGAGTCAAAGTTTTACAGTGTGTAGATACATCCTTCCCACTTGTTTTCAAACTTAGTTCAACCTGTTCCTGTGAGTGGCGACGTCACAGCATGTCTTCAAGATGGCTGCTACACTTGACGTTCGTCAGAAGCAACGTGCTGTCATAGAATTCCTGTGCTGTGAAAAGGAGACAGTGGGAAGCATCCACAAGAGGTTGAAAAAGGTTTATGGAGATGCTGGTGTCGTTCGCAGTACAGTTAGTCGGTGGGCAAGCAGGTTACGTGATGAAAGCGGGCACGGCAATGTTGAGGATTGTCCTCGCAGCGGCAGGCCTCGTACTGCACACACTCCACACAATGTGCAGAGAGTTAACGAATTGGTGACTGCTGACAGACGCATCACAGTGAACGAATTGTCACGCTACATTGGGAAGGAAGTGTTTGTAGAATACTGAAAGTGCTGGCGTTAAAAAACGTTTGTGGCAGGTAGGTTCCCAGGATGTTGACAGTGGCTCACAGAGAAAGAAGAAAAACGGTATGCAGCGAACAATATGAGAATAGTGGAGATGAATTTTTTGGAAGAATTGTGACAGGTGATGAAACATGGTTCCATCACTTTTCACCAGAGACGAAGAGGCAATCAATGGAGTGGCGTCATGCATGGAGTGGCATGCTGGAAAAGTTATGGCTACGGTGTTTTTCGATTCCGAAGGACTCTTGCTTCTGGACATCATGCCAAGTGGAACCACCAGAAATTCTGATGCATATGTGACGACACTGAAGAAACCTCAAGCTCGACTGAGTCGTGTTCGACCACATCGGCAAAAGCAGGATGTTTTGCTGTTGCACGACAATGCACGGCCACATGTCAGTAAAAAAACCATGGAATCGATCACAAAACTGGGACGGACAACACTGAAACACCCGCCTTACTGTCCTGACCTGGCTCCATGTGACTATCATCTCTTTGGGAAACTGAAAGACTCTCTTTGTGGAACAAGGTTTGAAGATGATGACTCCCTTGTGCACGCTGCCAAACAGTGGCTCCAACAGGTTTGTCCAGAATTTTACCCTCCGGGTATACAGGCGCTGGTTCCAAGATGGCGTAAGGCAGTTGAGAGGGGTGGAAATTATGTTTTGTTGTTGTTGTGGTCTTCAGTCCTGAGACTGGTTTGATGCAGCTCTCCATGCTACTCTATCCTGTGCAAGCTTCTTCATCTCCCAGTACCTACTGCAGCCTACATCCTTCTGAATCTGCTTTGTGTATTCATCTCTTGGTCTCCATCTACGATTTTTACCCTCCACGCTGCCCTCCAATACTAAATTGGTGATCCCTCCATGTCTCAGAACATGTCCTACCAACCGATCCCTTCTTCTTGTCAAGTTGTGCCACAAACTCCTCTTCTCCCCAAGTCTATTCAATACCTCCTCATTAGTTATGTGATCTACCCATCTAATCTTCAGCATTCTTCTGTAGGAAATTATGTGGAGAAATGAAAATATTGTTCCTAAAGGGTGTATCTACACACTGTAAAACTTTCAAACTTGTGGAATAAAAGATGGATTAAAAAAAATTGTGTGCATTTCTTTTGCAGTGATCCTCGTAGTCGAATTGAATTATGCGATGCCAAAAGAAATAAATTAGGAAATGAGACACTGAAAGTGGAGCCTGAGTTTCGATATTTGTACTGTGAAAAATCTGTTCATGGTATAAGAAGAGAGGATAGAATATGCAGAGCCTGCGATGGTAGAACTGGATCCCCTTGTGTTTGATTTTTGTATTACGACTGCTTTCTGAAGAATAATTTCCTAAGAATAATTTCCTCTAGTGCAGTGGTTCCCAACAGGTGGTCCGCGGACCCCCTGGGGTCCACGAGCTATGCCAGAGGGGCCGCAAAGTGCTATTAGAATAAAAAATATATTAAATATATTTCCTATGATAGCAGATTTTTTGTTTTGGCCGCTTCCTGCATGAGCAGAGCTTTAGCGAAGGCTAACTTCTGCGTCTAGCGTCTTCCTAGAGTGTAAAGAGATCGGCAGTGAGCATGAGCAACTTCTCATTCATACGGAAGTAAAATGGCTTTCTCGAGGTAGGATCTTGTCAAGATTTTTTGAACTTAGAGACGAGGTTCGTGTCTTCCTTCTTGACACAAAGTATGCGGATTTTCTCACTAACTTCTCTTGGCTTTGCTCAGTTGCGTACTTAGCTGATGTCTTTGAACACTCGAATGTGTTGAACTTGAGTTTACAAGGAAAAAATGTAGACATGTTCAAAGTTGAGGATAAGATTAGTGCCATGGTCAAAAAGTGTCAGATCTGGGCGTCAAGGATAGAAATCAAGTCACAAACTAACTTTTCTACTTTAAAACAATTGTTGCAGTCATCACAGGAGAGTTTGCCTGACCAGATCAAGATCAATGTAACCGAGCATCTACGCAGCCTAGCCACCACTTTTAGAGAGTATTTCCCCGAACCTGACCCTGACGACAGATGAATCCGAAATCCCTTCAGCTATGAAGAAATAGACAAAATCCAAGGCCCCACTGAAGAAGAGCTAGATCAACTTGTGGATTTGTCCAGCTGTGGTACGATGATAAACGTTTTCATCGGTGATGAAATTAAAGACTTCTGGGCATCAGCACGCAAGGACTACAAGAAACTTGGAGATAAGGAAATGAAAAAGATCCTTCCATTTGCAACCACATATCGGCGTGAGCAAGCATTTTCTTCCAAGTGTTTCATGAAAAACAAATATAGGAATCGGCTCGACGTGCGGTCGGATTTCAGAGAGCAAGTTTCAAGTTTGGAACTTAATATTTCAGAAATAATGGACTCAAAGGTCAGATTGAACTCATGTCATTAAGAACTGAAAATTAAAACTGACTGTATACTGATGGAGTACTCTATTGTAACTGTATTTTTTCAAATAAATAATACTTTCTATGAAATTAGTGTTTTCTTATTTTTCAGACATGTCTACTCAATGTAATCTCAAATGTAGTACACTTGAAAGACCAATATACTCAGTTTTAATTTTTTCCTGTCATTTTCAGTTCATACCGAATTTTTATTATTTTTTAAGGTGTTTATTATACTAAACACCCAGATTGGAAGACAAAGATTTTGAGCAATACTCAAAAATGTAACAATAGCAATGATGGCTAAATTGAAAAAGTTTTGACCTCAAAATTTTTTCAATAATGAGTGTGTCAATGTTTTTTCTAAGTAGACGGCCGGCCGGAGTGGCCGAGCGGTTCTAGGCGCTACAGTCTGGAACCGCGCAACCGCTACGGTCGCAGGTTCGAATTCTGCCTCTGGCATGGATGTGTGTGATGTCCTTAGGTTAGTTAGGTTTAAATAGTTCTAAGTTCTAGGGGACTGATGACCTCAGAAGTTAAGTCCAATAGTGCTCAGAGCCATTTAAACCATTTTTTTTCTAAGTACCAAAAATATAAAACGTATAAAAAGATTCTTAATTTGGTTTTTTTAGGTACTTGATACTGTGATATGACAAGGTACCGATGATGCTCGATGAGGGTGGACCTCGAGAAAATTTTGTTGGGAACCCCTACTGTAGACTATAGCTCACTGTAATTTTCTCAGTTTGAAATGTTAAAGAATCTAGTGTGTTGTCTATAACATTGCACACTATTTAAATAACAAATAGAACAAATGAACATTCTCTTTAATGTGACGTACACATAATATAGCCAAATCCGGGGAGGTGTGGGGTGCCTACATTGGCAGGAGACCGAGTTGCTGTGGGGTGAGGAGGGACAGCCAGATGATGGGGCCCGCGAACAAGTGGCTGTACAATTAGCACTTTACACTGAGATGGCAGAAGTCAGGGGACAGCGATGTGCACACATACAGATGGCAGCAGTACCGCGTACACAGCGTACAAGAGGGCAGTGCACTGGCCGAGCTGTTATTTGTACTCAGGCTTTTCGTATCAAAAGGTTTCCGAATTGATTATGGCCGCACAGCGTGAAATAGCAGACTCTGAACGCAGAATGGTAGTTGGAGCTAGATGCATGGGACATTCCATATCGAAAATCGTTAGGGAATTCAATACTCCAACACCCGCAGTGTCAAGAATGTTCTGATAATACCAAATTTCGGGCATTACCAATCATAAATTTGCATAAAATTGTCATAAAGTTGGCAAAGGAATTCCAAGTTTGTGCCGCATGCTGATAGAGGTCGTGCGGGTTCCGGTGGACCCAGTGGCGCGCGCCCACTGAGCCACGCCCCCAGTGGCTCCATACCTCCAGCGCTGTCACTGCCGCCGTACTGGATGGCTGGCAGCAGCCACACAGCCCGCTCTCACTCGGAGTCACTTCGGCACGTGACGCCTTGCAGGCACCGCCGCATCGTCGCTCCGACACCGTCGTTTGCGCTTTTGTTTAGACAGTCTCGTCCTTCATCTGTTGCATCAGCTGGACTCCATTTCTTCATTGGTCTGGAGAAATACAAATTAAGTAAATCTCCTGTTTACTGTATTAACTTGCTTGCTAACTATTTCTACTCCTCTCCAGCTTTCCTATGACGGCAGTTGCTGCGCCACTCTGTACCCCACCTCTCCGTACCATTGCACACGAAGTCATACAAAACATCACTGAATTGTCTGACTGCAGGGCTCCATCAGTCCTATCTAACTACAGGATTGGAACTGTTCTGAGTGTCTGCAGTGCGTCTCGTTTTGTGCCTGACGGGGGACAGACTTCCATTTGTGCCAGTACAAGGCTAAAGCAATGTAGCACCTTTGGCAGCTGGCAACACTGTCGGCGGACGAGTACGACGCACAGACGAATGTCGCGCGGAACCAGCAGTATGACCGGGTTTGTGAACGCCATCTGGAGGCTGTTCCACGGAACCCTGCGCCGTGGCTGTCTCTCGTGGTGTTTGATTGTGCGTCCTTAAGACTGGAACATAACATGCATTTTCTGAGGGGGTGGGCGGGGGGGGGGAGCTGATGAAGCCAGCTGGCTGGATGCAGCTCAGGCCCACTGCTGGGTTGCTGACGGGGGCCGCTGCCTGCATTGGAGGTTCCTCTGATAGCTGGCTGCTTATAAGTCTTCCAGTTCTGTGAAGCAAAACAACCTAGCGGTTTTCCTTACATACATGTGAGCATGGTACTACCTGTTTTGATGTTTTTGGCGTGTTGCAAGTCCATCCGAATACTTAATTTTTAACAAGACTTGTGGAATTGTTCAATAATTCTGCCTGGTATGCATGTTTTTCTCATAGTTGTAACGACCTCCGTATAATTCAGTTTAAAAGTTTTTTGTTGCGTCTATTGTCTTGTCAAAACATGTATGGCTTTAAAATCGACATCAATGTTCTATGATTTCTCCTATGTAGTTTCGCCACTGGAGATTGTGCATCTTTTGGAGTTGCCTGAACTGAGACTTTGGACAGCGATACGCACACATACTTCGTCATTTGCGACCTGAAAGTTCGTAAAAATCTTTCAGCTCGTCCAAGGGCCTCAGGACGAAATAATGCAGACCTAAATTGTGAAACGCCGTTGGATGTAACAGTTTACATTCCTGAGAAGACAATCGTGCAACGACGTCAGTGATAACAGATCCCTGCAATTCTTCCGTAGAGAAGACTTTTGACAAAGCCTCAATATTCTTCATAGATTATATCGATCACATCTTTATCGTAAATGGAAATTTGGAGAAAGTATTTTTCAGGATGAGCTAGTCGTTTCCGAGATCTGGTCCGGCAAAATGGATATTCAGATTTGCCCAAAAAAAAAAAAAAAAAAAATGGCTCTGAGCACTATGGGACTTAACATCTGAGGTCATCAGTCCCATAAAACTTAGAACTACTTAAACCTAACTAACCTAAAGACACCACACACATCCATGCCCGAGGCAGGATTCGAACCTGCGACCGTAGCGGTCGCGCGGTTCCAGGCTGTAGCGCCTAGAACCGCTCGGCCACTCCGGCCGGCAGACTTGACCAGAGTTGATGCTTGTGGCCACGGCAAATATCGTCGAGGTGTAACTGATATTTCTGACTCAATTGGCATTTTTTCAGCACCATTCTAGTGTCATGGCCAAAATTTTTCCTGCAGAAAAGCTCTATGAAAATGCGTTTGTTACGAACTAAGCCCCAATGGCACTGATGTACGTTAGATTTTAATACCACTGGAATAACCATTGATGTCTTCTTAGGTTCTTAGAATGACACAATTGTAACTCTATATGCGTGCTCATATTCTGATAAGATTTAGGCTCTGGTTGATTAATGAACTTCTTGTCATTAGGCTCAAAATGGTTCAAATGGCTCTAAGCACAACCGTACTTAATATCTGAGGTCATCAGTCCCCTATACTTAGAACTACTTAAACCTAACTAACCTAAGTACATCACACGCATCCATGCCCGAGGCAGGATCCGAACCTGGGACCGTAGCAGCAGCACGACCCCGGACTGAAGCGCCTAGATGCGCTCGTTCACAGCGGCCGGCTGTCATTAGGCCTTTTATTTGTATATAAAGTTTGAAATTAGACAAAACAGAATATTTAGCCCTACGTTCCGCAATTAAATTGGTGTTTCCTGGGAAATTTTCCAGTTTCTTGACTACCGATATCTCTTGAACCGGGGTGGCCGAACGGTTCTAGGCGCTTCAGTCTGGAAGCGCGCGACAGCTGCGGTCGCAGGTTCGAATCCTGCCTCAGGCATGGATGCGTGTGATGTCCTTAGGTTAGATAGGTTTAAGTAGTTCTAAGTTCTAGGGGACTGATCACCTCAGATGTTAAGACGCATAGTGCTGAGAGCCATTTGAACCATTTGGACCATCTCTTGAAAAACAAATAGCAGCTGATGAGACAGACTCTTTGTCTTCGCGCTTGGGCAAACGTGAAATCAAATCTGTGTTCGCATGCGGTTGTGTCGAGCTGAATATAATGTCATTACCATAATTCGACAGAACAAGCGACCAGTGCTGCAAACGTCGAGGTACCCGTCTGGCATGAGTACACATTGTTCCGCCAAAAGACAGGCGTTAAAGGTTTGTGATCTGTGACGAGGGTAAATCTACGTCTGCACATGTGATCATGAAATTTCTTCACTGTAAACAAATTGCGAAAGTCTCTTTCTCGATTTTTGTGCTACTGTCAGAGTTTTGGAAGCAAATGCAGTTGGTCACTCAGAACCGCGATGTCGATGCGACAGAACGGCTCTTATGCCATTATTCTTATCATACATCGAAAGCTATTTCGCGTCAAGTAAACATTGTTTTAATTAGTTAAATGCGTGTTGCTATGGTGCAGTGGTCCACCGATTCAAGCTGCATGAGGGAGAAACTTCCGACAGTAATTAATTTCTCTTAATACTGTACAAAACTATTTGACCTCCTCGGGAGCCGTAAGGTTTTGAAATTGCGTCAGGGTGTTGTGACATCGGCTTCATGACGTGTACAGATAGTACGAGACCTCAGTACTGAGAGAAGATGCACTTGTATTTGTCGCATTTGAAATTTTCCTCCTGTAGAATATTGAAAATTAATTTCATATTCTTCAAGAATTCCTGTAGAGTTGTGCCTGAGACAATTGTGTCGTCGAAGTAGTTCACAGCATTCGGACCTTTCAGACTAAATTGTCGTAAGTACCATTGGAACGGACTCGGTGCACTGATTATTACGAAACATAACTTTTGTAACGATAGAATAGAAATGGTATAATTATGGCCATAAATCTCTGTGTATTTTCGTCCAAAGAGATTTTCAAATATGCTGCATCAAGATCCAGCTTTGCAAATTACACCCACCAGAGAATTTTTACATCAGCTCTTCTGACCTGGGAGTAGGTTGTGAATCAATAATAGATTGAGAATTAAGCGCCGCTTTGAAATCTCCGCAGATGTGAATAGTGTCATTCCGTTTCTGTGCAGCTACGACTGATGTTACCCACTAGAAACCGGTTACGGTTTCGAGAACCTCGTTCTGCTCAAGGTGGTCGAATTCCTGATTCATTTTATCTTTTAACACCCAAGGTACGTTGCATAACGTGCTGAATTTATCACCACATTTCTTTTTGCCATAATGTGTGTCTTGTAACTTTTGGTACCGCTTGATGCTTCGATACAGAAATATTGTTCTATATTTACTGGTGATTTAACTTTCCAGTCGGAATGTCAGTTTCAATTTGATTCATTCCTTGGTGAACGGCGAAGCCAAAAGGATTGAAGGCATTCAGTCCTAGTAAATTCGTTCCTTTATTTGAATACACGACTATGGGTGTAGCATGTTTCGTTAATAATTTGTGTGTCTCATCTGTTCTAAATTGGTCTTTTACTGGAATCTCCTGATTGTTGTATCTGAACAACGAGCTTTGAAGGTTTGTTAACGTTGGCAATCCTAATTTTCGGTACGTCTGTAGATTATCGCTTGAAGCTGACGGCTCTGTGTCAATCTGAAAATGGATCGGGACTTTGTTACCTCAAAGAGATTCAGATAGCGACTTGTTATTGACAAAAAATATGGCATTCATGCGACGTTTCGTCCATGTAACTTTTAGAATTTGTACATGTTCGTTATGAACATTACTTCGCTATTTATGATTAATAGTTCAGTAGGTTTGAGTGTCTGCTTATTTTGTCGGTTGTGCTTCATTTTGTACAATTCAGGCCCATCGCCGGTCTTTTTACACTAATTGTAAAGCGCGTTCTCGTAGAAAGAATTTTCTCTGTTAACTTCGAGTAGCGTGCGCAACATTGTTTTCCAGGTCTGACCGTGCTGGTCGCTTGACCATTCTGGCTGTTTACCTGTCGTGAAAGCGCCAGAAACTTCACACTGTATTGCTTCAGCAGATACATGCGTTCTATACATGCCCAAATCGATGGCAGGCAGTCCTGTAAAGACGGGTTTGTTAGACTAAGCAGACACCTTTTTAATTTATTATCAGGGGAGTGCATAATAAGCATATCACGAGTTAGTGAAACTGCAAAAGATTTCTTACACTGATCATATTTACACTGAAATTTATATTTCCTAAGCAGGCCCTGTAAGTGAGCAATCCACTCTTTATCGCTTTGATTTGACTTCGGAAACAAGTATTTCTTTAACCCTTAAATACTTGACCTGGTGCACTGCATGCACCGTGCTTATTTTTGAAGAAACGGTGTTGCTCAACATTGACCATTCACCCATCATCACAGAAGTTTACAAACTTCCCTGGTACTGTAAAGTTTCGATCTATATTTATTGCTTTTTATTATGTGTAATTGCTGCACCTCTTAACGTCTTTGCTGAACATTTTTTTTTTTTTTACTAACTGAGCTCACTGTATGTCTACAATAGCTATAAGTAGCCGTAGCTACACGATTGTAAGCCCTACACTGCAAATCAGAAGGATGGTGTACACAGTACACTACGTGAGCGCTAAATGAACAAAAAGAGGTCCCAAACTGACGCGAGAAGCGTGTGCGGGTGGACCACAGGCGGGACAAAGCCCCACAGTGGGACAGTCCATTTAGCATGGTGATGCGACATTTTTCGCTCAGCACAACCCTCTGAGTTCGGCAGAATTGTGCTGTCAGTGGTGTTGAACCTTCGCTACTTGTTTGTGGTATGAAGGACGTTCAAACGCCCAGTGCTGTTTGCACAAAATCAGGCAGTCTAGGGATCTATTGTCATAATCCTTTAAAATGAATGGGAATGACAGAAGGTAAGATTGAGAATTCTCAATTTGTACAAGCGACAGGTATATTTGCTATGAATAGTAAAATTTCTGAAGTTGCAAGTATTATTCCATCGTCAGTTTCAATAGTTTTCAATGCATCTGAAAAAAGAGTGTTGAGACTCCATATGTTGTTTATGAAGGAAAATGGAGTGAGGAACGAAAATGAGAACATCTGGAATGGACTGCAGACCTCACATTTTAAGTGGACTTGACTGCATACTGCCCACCGTAAGACATTACATGTTAACTTCTTTCTGATTTGACGGGGATGCATTAAAAAAAATCGTGTTGTAGAAGGCAGACATTCTGATGAAGACAGTCCAGTTTCCTAAGCTCACTACATTAATGAAAACTCGAAGTGTGAAGAATTCATTGTGGCCTCGAAAGAATTACGAGGATCATTTTATACAGGTCAACAGTACATCTGTTTTTGAGCTGTTGTCGAGACCGTTTGCCGTTTCAGTTGAAAGCACTCCTGTTCATGTGCAATTGTAACTGATTGGTCCACAAGGTTCAAATGGTTCAAATGGCTCTGAGCACTATGGGACATAGCATCTGAGGTCATCAGTCCCCAAGAACTTAGAACTACTTCAACCTAACTAACCTGAGGACATCACACACATCCATGCCCGAGGCAGGATTCGAACCTGCGACCGTACCGGTTGCGCTGTGTCGGACTGCAGCGCCTAGAACCGCTCAGCCACAATGGCCGGCTGACCCGCAAGGTGATTCCAGTTTTAGTGACAAATCTTTTTACGTCAAACTGTCGATGACGGCTACATTTCTTTCCTCATCTGTAGCTTCCAATTTTCCATAATGAAGTTGCAAAAGTGCTGCAATATTTCGATTGACACACGAGCCAAAATACTGGCCGGCCCTGTCATAAGGATTAGTGTCAGAATAAGTGAGCGTCAGAGGTTCACAAGTAGGTGAAAATTTCTGAAGAAGCTAAAGTACGGTAGGCCTGCAGATGCTAATAAAAATTATTTTAGTTCCACATCACCTGATAGATAATGCGTAGCATAGTGTTGGTCTATTCGGTGGATATAGATGTTCCAGTAATCAACTTTCGATCAAATGATGGTACAGGTGGTGGTGGCATCCTAAATTGCAGTGTTTTTTTTTCTTTTTTTGCCTTTATTAGGGTAAGTGCGCCAGCATGAGATTCTCGGCTTCTGCCTGTTGTAATAATTTGAGCATGGACAGTAATACTGGTTCTGGTTAGGCCATGTGTGAAAAATGTGCTCAGTACAGTATATAAAATTCAGAAAAATCTCCCTGGGAAGGAAACAGATTACTAGTCATAGAATCTAATAATCACAGAATGAGTTTGATGACTGATTTGTTCAGTAATTTTCCTAATTGCCCGTCGCCATTGTTGATGGGAATACTGTGAATCTGTTGTCAGTGGCCGGCCGCGGTGGCCGAGCCGTTCTAGGCGCTTCAGGCTGGAACTGCGCGACCGCTATGGTCGCAGGTTAGAATCCTGTCTCGGGCATGGATGTGTGTGATGTCCTTAGGTTAGTTAGGTTTATGTAGTTCTAAGTTATAGGAGACTCATGACCTCAGATGTTAAGTCTCATAGTTCTCAGGGCCATTTGAATTTTTGCTGTCAGTGCTGAGAAATGACGACAGTTGTTCAGCAATCTGTAAAGTTATGCACTATCACCAAATTTTGAGTATTGACGCAAAACTGTGAACAATCTGCAAAATTTTTTTGTCGTCGCCAAGTACTGAATACAGTAACTGGGAAAAATAGTCAAGAATCATAAAAGTTTTTTTTTTCGTCGCAGTACATCGATGAGCCAAAACATTATCACCGCCTGTTTATTAGCGTGTTGTCCCACTTTTCAAATAAAGTACAGCATAAATTCTGCTTAGCATGGATTCTGCCATACATTGGCAGTACTCCGTAAGTATGTGGCACCAAATGTCAATGCACAGGTCAATTTGTTTCCGCAAATTACAGGGTGGCGGTTTACAGGCAAACAGCTAGCGCCCGTTGTGTGTTCCAGAGCCTACAGTTCGGACATATTTGCTGGCCAAGACATCAATCTGACTTCACTAGAATGCGCATCAAACCACTGTAGTATGAGTCTGACCTGGCACCGTGCACAGTTACCCTGCTGGTAGATGTCATCGCCGTAGGGGAGACTTCGAGCATAAGCCAATGCAAAAGGTCCGCAATAATGTTCTCACATAGTTCACTGCTGTCACCAGGCCTTCGATTCTCACCATCGACCCGTGGAAGGACAATTCAGGGCGCCGCGCAGCGTAATTCTGCCCCCACCGGGGGTGTAAGGATCCAACCATCTATCTGGTGTAACAAGAAATGCGATTCGTTCGACTGGCGACACGTCGCTATTGATCCACGGTGAAACCTCAGTGTTTCTGTGCCCATTGCAGTCAAAACTGGCGATGTCATTGAGTCATCACAGGAAATTATAGGGGTCGTGTGATGTGGAACCCGGTATTCAGCAATGGCCTTTGATCAGTGTGCTCCGAAACGCTTGTACCTGCACCAGAATTGTACTAAATCGACAGATGTGCCACAGATTCCGCCTATCCTGGATTACACAGTGGGGGATTCTCCGACCTCTGCGTTTTGTGGTAAGATATGCTCATCCATCACCACAGGGCCCACACGTCATTTCGCCACACTTCTCCCTCTTTCCATAGGCGCTCACGACACCAGTACGACAACAGGGGTCCGGTTCGCCTTTTCAGAGATCCTCTTCTCCAGCTGCAGCGCAACGACACTATGACCATCGTCAAAACCGCTTATATCAGTGGATTTCCGTATTTTGTTGCGAATTCCAATATTACGGAGAAAATAAGGCATTATAGTTAAGTTGTAGCTAGGAGCTGTCCAGGGAAGACGGAGGAAGCGTTGGCGCAGTCTGTTGTTCAAACAGCGACAGGCTGGCGACGGGCGGTACTTAGACTGTACACATATGGAGACAGTCTACGGTCAGCCAGTGCATGACCCAGGGTCTGAACAGCAGTGACTTAAGTGCGTCATGAGGTGCCCCAAATAACATAATGTACCCTCCCCTGCCGGCGATGTGCGTTAGGTGGAATGTTCCAGCACCTTGCTGAGTGCTACAAATGGGGGACTCGCCCTGAACCAAAGGGAGAGGACAGCAGGTAGTCGTCTGGGACGCTACCCGTGTGCCGGTCTTCACCAGGATGAGGATTCAGAACTGAAAGGAGTTAGTGTCGAGAAGGCAGTCTGAGCACCGCGAGATAGGAAGCAGGTGATTGTCAGAGAGGAATGTGCTGCATACAACAGTATCGTGCACTGAACAGGTGAGAGTTAAAGTCAGTAGTACCAGAAGTGAACTGCCACTGAACGTTTGCCTTTCGGAATTTAATTCAGCCTGAGAGTCCTTGAGATATACACCGAATTATGTGGCTCGGAACGCCCTCTTAGGTTCTAGCTTCTTTAATGGGTGGAGTTCTACCAGGTACCCACACGAAAGTCGCAATTCAGTGCCATCGATCGAAGTAAGGTCTTGTAATTAAATTGTGTCCTGATTACTGTCTCTCAGGACACGACAATTTGCGGCCCATGTCTTCGGTATAATGACTGCCCATTCGTCTGTCTTCCGCTTTCATTCACGTGCCCGCAACACCACCAGGAGGCATTCAACCACACGGTGGGCAGTGGTCATAACGTTCTGGCTCATGAGCGTACGTCAGGGATTACCGAACATTGTTATTAAGACTATGTAAGTTTTACCGTCGTCGCCAAATTTTCGGAGTGATGTAACTGAATGTTACTACGAATTCACACGAAATATCCTCAGTAACAGGAAACATAACTATTACGATTTTTCATTGAAAGGTGGCAGATAGCAGGCTACTAATAATTAAATACTGGCTTGACAGGGTGGCACTAGAACAAAAATGTGGCAACATAGAGAGATGTAACCAATAAAATTTATTAAGAACGTGTTACAAAACGGTACTTAAGTTTGATAAAGTTCGATGTATGGCACTTAATGGGCGTCTATGATTTTCTAACCATGGCTCAAAGTAATTATGGAAACACTCTCGATTGTCGCATTATTGTGTAAACAGCGATTGCTGAGACAGAATGTCATTTTCTCAGCAGAACTCGTAGAACTGTGCTCTGCAGTTTAAATCCAGGCAGTATACTGAAATGTCTGACTGCATTACAGGAACTGCCTTGTCCAAATGTGGGACTGCAACCGCGTCAGAAGTGTCCGCGGCGCGTTGTGCTTTTTGCCTGTCGGCGGAAGAATTTCCATGTCAGTCAGTGTTAGGCGGCGACAATGGCCCATATGAATAAAACAGAAGCACAAGCATGGAGCAAAAGGTACAAATAAGAGCATTCACTCGGAAGCAAAAGGTAAAAGCAGAAGCATTAGCTTCTGATTGTAAGAATAACCTTTTGCTTTTCCTCTCTATCTTTTACTTCTAACACAGTAGCAAAAGCGCAGTGGCTAGCACACTGGGCTCGCATTCGGGAGGATGACCGTTCAATCCCGTGTCCGGCCATCCTGATTTAGGTTTTCCGTGATTTCCCTAAATTGCTCCAGGCAAATGCCGGGATGGTTCCTTCGAAAAGGCACGGCCGACTTCCTTTCCTAATCCGATGAGACCGATGACCTCGCTGTCTGGTCTCCTCCCCCAAAACAACCCAACCCACAGTAGCAAAAGCTCTATCACAACTCTTTCTTTTTTTAAAAAGTTACTGAATGGCTTTTGACTGTCCTCAGCTGGATTACGAAAGGGGGTCATCAGCCAGGGCTCTAGGCCTACCCTTCACCACTCAAAAGAACAGTGTTCTTACAGTCTCTTAGCACTTTCCAGACACTTCAGTTTCTCCATATTCGATTGTCATGTACCGACCCAGGCCAGCTATCATCAACACTAGTGAACTGTTCCTTCAAAATTCTTGTAGCGAGCACATTTATACTAGCAAAATCCCTTCTGTTGATATATTCGTCGCCAAATTGCACAGGTTTTGGAATTCGCACGTGTGTACAGTGAATTACACCAATAGCACTTGGAAATTTACATTTTTGTAGCCACTCATTTTTAGCCACTGTAATATCATGTGTTGATGACGGAAACTTGATCCGCAGATCAGCTTTTTCCATTATCTTTTTAGAAACACTACTCACTGTTTTACTCACTGTAGTTTGATGAATTCCCATTTCTTCTGCTATTCCAGACTGGAATCCTGATCAGCTACATAGCGAAGGAAAATCTTCATCTTCTGTTCCGACGATAGTGCAACACCTCTTCTTTCCCCTGTCTCTGTCAGAAAATGCTTTGCAATCCACTTAACATTTTCTTCGTTGAAACGACACAGAGTTTTATAATGCTCTCCAGGTGGACATCGACGAGCTCTGTAGCAGTTCACGCGGCGTAAACATTCTGCTATTTGAGCCATATCTGCACTCTGCAAACGTGAGCCTGCTACTGACCAGCCTTCAAGTTTTACAAGCAATTGCTTCCAGAATGAAGTCAGAGCTTCTATTTATTCTTACAGTTTATCTAATACCGAAGCAAGAGCTCAAGGGGAAAGCAAGAGCTTTCATTGTTCTTTTTGTTCCCATAAGCAAAAGCTCTTGCTTCACATTTTATTCATAAATTCCGAAGCTTTAGCTTCGAAATTCGAAGGTTCAAAAATGGCTCTGAGCACTATGGGACTTAAATTCTGAGGTCATCCGTCCCCTAGAACTTGGAACTACTTAAACCTAACTAACCTAAGGACATCACACACATCCATGTCCGACGCAGGATTCGAACCTGCGACCGTAGCGGTCGCGCGGTTCCACACTGTAGCGCCTAGAACCGCCCGGCCACAACGGTTGGAGAAATTCGGAGGAAAAGCATTTGATGCACTTTATTCTTACGGCCCAATGTCGTCCCCGGTCGACGGCGTTGCCCTTGCTGGCTGGCAATACTGCCGGCGGACGAGTGCGACGCGGAGCAGAAGCAGGAAGAGGTCCGAATTTGTGAGCGCCATCTGGAGACCGCTGCTCGCAACTGAGAGCTGCCAGCCGAGTGGTTGCAGCCGTGTTGGCAGCCTCTCGTCGCTGTTTGTTGTGTACCCTTAAGACTGCCACACAACAGATATTTGTCCGATGGATTATACAGACCGTGCCATCTGCTGATGTGTGTCCTTGACGTATTTCTATCGTCTATGCCTCAAGGAGCTAAAATTCTGACAATATTTCACCCTTAAAAATTTTAAATAGATAATGCTTGAAATATTAGGAAAGGGAAGGCACATTCTCATAAGCAAGTCATTTGCTGTGCTCGATTTTGAGCACCATTGATCGGTGTGTCAAATGCATCTGTAATGTACTTTATTTCTTACTTTTAGACAAAACATTCCACAAAGACAGTTGACCTCGTTTGTCAGTTTTTATCTGATGTTGTTTCTTCGACACTTATTTTCACGTTCGTTTTTGTAGTGTGTAGCTTGAGTTACCCAAGGAAAATCTGTTTATCATGTCTTTCGTGTAACATCTAGTGTCAATAGAAAGTGTCAGTGTTTCTCCCCTATTACAAACTAAATGATTGTTAAAGTTTTCGAGATATCACACGGAAATTAGTCTGCTGAGGTATCCGTTTTGTCGCTGTGTAGTAACAGGGACAGTAAAACACGAGAAATAACCAGTACTGCAGCAGCGACTGACCAGCCCCGCAGCATGACCGCAGCAGACAGCGCAGCATGGGGCAGCGGGCAGCGCGTGACACGGGCCTAGTTTGCCGAGCGCTGCTGCTGCTGCTGCGTTTATGCTTCGTGTTTTGCAGTTCCTCTTGATAAACACCGATAAATCGGACATCGCACTAGACTAATCAGAGATCATTCCATGAAATGGGTAACTAAAATTCCACTTTAAATATCAATGCTTTTTTTGTAATAGGGAACTAACCGACTTTTTCTGTTGATATGAATATCACACGAACCATATGAGTGACAATTTTTCTTTGTGTCAGCTCCACACATACAACGCAAAAATGAAATTATGACTATCTGTCGAAACAGCACAAAAAATCTGTCTATTACTTTTAAGAGGGACGTCCTGTACATATATTCCTTCTAAATCGACTAATTTAAATACATTCCCTTTCATTTCGGTAACTGATGTAGTCATTTTCTGTCTTCGAAGTTACTGAATATGACCACTCATGTGCGTTGTGCACTGAGTGAACAGTAAATTGTGTTAACGTATTACAAGTTGTAAAGTACGGCCAACAATTCGGAGAAAAATTTCAGACTGTTATTCTTTAACAGTGCTTCTCACGTCATTTAATTTTCCAGTCTTTAAGATTAGGGCACACATGTAGGTTCAGCGATATTAGAAGCAACTCAAGTGTAAGGCGTAGACGGAGAAAGGAGCAAAAATTTGCAAAGAAAAATGAGAGTGTTAAACAGGTGGTAATGTGGAAGAACATGACATCTGTCTAAAACATGTCTTATGACCTTAACAATAATGTTCTTTGCAAGTAATGAATGCTTGTTAACAGGGAAACAGTTAGAACAGCTGCCGAGAACTCTGGTTCCGATGATACGAACTTAGTGATTTCTGCAACAGAGCAGTGACCAAGCATATCGTAGTATAGTCTTTGTAAACATATTGGCAATAGCAGCGATCGCAATCAGCTAGTAATAAAATTTTATGTAGAACAATATTGATCGCTTAAAAACACTTTTAATCATAAATGGTGACAAGTTTCGACTCGATGTGGATCGCCTTCGGACAATAATATCCCAATGGACTGATTCGTGCCGTCATCTCTTCCTGTCATCACAGGAGTATCTTCCGAAGATGATTCTCCTACGGTCGAAACCGATCACAACTTGTAAATAAAAGTGCTTTTATACCATCAAGACTGTTCTATATATTAATTTATTACCATATAATAGTATCTTAATAAAATAAAATTGTGAGGTGTTTTTTTACTTTAAGATCATAATTACCGTTTCGAAACTTGGAGTAGATTTTAATTAAGGTGGCAGCAAGCTCATCATTCGAGTAGTCTAACTGATGTTCCAGTCTGTTAATATTACAATGATTTTGTCAATAGCATTCGTGATTGACACTCTAGCATCTCGACTACCGTATTCCGACGAACGTCAATCGTGAGTTTTGCTGATCTGGTGAGATTTTCTTTAAAGGATTTAACGATATTCTTTCGAGTTGTTATTAAATAGAATGTTGCGCAGCTTCTTTGAGAAACCCATCTTCGTCTAACATGTGTCGTAGCTCGGTTG
Organism: Schistocerca piceifrons; assembly: GCF_021461385.2. NCBI lineage: Eukaryota > Metazoa > Arthropoda > Insecta > Orthoptera > Acrididae > Schistocerca > Schistocerca piceifrons. The sequence continues at coordinate 575,759,755 of NC_060143.1, forward strand.
CAGTGGGCTGAGGTCTCTTCGGTTGCCGCTTTCAGAGTGAAAGCGCCCTACTTATATTGGGCCCCTGGTTTGTCAGAAATGTTGTAACTTTTAGATCCGAGACGGAAATTTTGCAATTTTCTAATTGAGAGACCGGATTCAGCATCTTGAGCACGCAACTGCGCCGTGTATGAAATGTGCGACCTGCATCTTGGAAGTCATACCTGTATAGTGACAAACAATGGTAGCATATTCAGTTTTAGTGTCTTTATCGGACCATAAATCCACCTCGAAAGCACGTTCATTGATCAATAAGCAAATTTTACTTTCTTGTTGGACATCTGCCCAGATTTTTTCAGTTAGTTCGGAAACATTACGTCAAATCGTTGGCGGATGAGGAAGGTCCCTATTAACATCAATGCGTGTAGATTTCACGTACCGTACACCTACGACAGGTAGTAACAGCAAATGCACCGCTGGAAAATCACAAAAAGGGGAGGCACACTTGGAAAAGACAACGAGACGCGGGAAGATGTCTGCTGCATTGCATTATGGTCAGACAGGGAGTTCGAAAACAAACTTTGGGATGTAAGGCGTCCTCCGAACAGACATAGGCTGATCACAGTCTAGTGGTGATGAAGAGCGGGCTAAAGATTAATAGAACCATCACTGATAGTCATCGAATACTGAGCTATTGAGGAATAATAACGCTGTCCGTTTGAAGTTGTCTAATGCTGTAGATACTGCTATAAAGAATAGCACAACAGCAGCTCAGCTGAAGAGATATCTAAAACTGGCAGCCGCAGAAGTTGAAGAGGCAAGCATAGGTCCACCGAAGGTAAATACGAAGAAACTTTTAAGGTATATTGATATTTTATATATGTATTACAGGCAACTGAGGAAGACAGGACTACAAAAGTTGGAGACAAAGAAACTTTGTTTACCTGAACAAAATGTTCAGAGAAAGGCAGGTGTACATACGTCACTTAACAATAAAGTAAATAGGAGGTGCGGAGAAGCCAAGGCGACATGGCTACTGGAAAAATGTGAAAAAATCGAAAAAGAAATGGTTTTCAGAAGGACCGTTTTGGGGTAGAGAAAAGTTAAACTTTGGTGAAATTGAAAGCATGGGCGCCAGCTTGCCTACTCCACTGTTAAAAGTTGGGCTGGCGGGATGGCAGGTGGAAAGAGTACACTAGAGACCTCTACGGGTTCGAGGAACTATCTGATTAAGTGACAGAAGAAGAAATGGGTGGCTATGTGGAAGGCAGAGGGGAGCGAATAGCAGAGTCAGAGTTCAACTTAATTTTGGAAGGCTTTCCGTCAAATGAGACAGAAGAAATTTCTTTTTCTTGATAAAATGGAGTCTAATCAGACGGACTTCTCTCTTGGTGTCACTGATTTAGGAGCTTAATTTTGATACATTGTCGTGGGATCGTATACCTCAATATTTGACATTAATGTGAAGTTGGTAGCTCTGCCAGTTTCTGAGAAAAAGCGATCTTAACGCATGGAAAGACAGACGTCCGGACAACAAAGCGATCATATAAGGTTTCCGTGTTAACCGACTGAGGTAAGAAACCCTAACAAACTGGAGATCTGTTGGGTGAAAATCAGTTTGGTTTTCAGAAATGTAAGCACGCCAGAGAGGCAATTCTGTCGTCGCGATTATTGTGGAAGCAAGGCTCATGGCAAGTCAAGACACTTTAACTAGACTTTCCGACCTAGAAAAGGCGTTCGACAATGTAAAATTGTGAAAGATGTTAGAAATTATCAGGAAAATAGGGGTCATCCACAGGGAAAGAGAAATAACATACAGTATACACAAGAACCAAATGAGAACAGCCAGCCGTTGTGACCGAGCGGTTCTAGGCGCTTCATTCTGGAACCGCGCGACAGCTACCGTCGCAGGTTCGACTCCTACCTCGCGCATATATGTGTGTGATGTCCTTAGGTTAGTTAGGTTTAAGTAGTTCTAAGCCTAGGGGACTGATGACCTCGATGTAAAGTCTCGTAGTGCTCAGAGCCATTTGAACCATTTGGAAAGAGAACAATAACAATGAATGACCAAGAACGAGGTGCTCGAATGAGAAAGGGTATAAGACAAGAATGCAGTCTTTCGCACTTTCTGTCCGATCAAAAGAGGCAACGTAGAAAATGAAAGATAGTTTCATGACTGGGACTTAAATGATTAAATTCGCTGGAATTGGAATCATTTGGCAGTAACGTGTGCCCAGGAATCAGGAACCCTAGAGAACTGAAGTAAGAGATGGATGATTTTCAATGATAGCCGTAAACAATAAGGTTATTGTGATGTTTAGGTTTTAGCCTTAGCGTGAATCTGCTCACAAAATTAGCGCAATAATGTTGTCTTTCGAACTGTTTTCAATCTACTTCTTTAGAGACGAACCTACTACTTGTGCACCTCAGTCTGTGGCGCTTTTTCGATCCTCTCGAAGCAAAACACTTTTCCAGTTGTACCAGAGTGAAGTAAATGTTCAAATGTGTGTGAAATCTTATGGAACTTAACTGCTAAGGTCATCAGTCCCTAAGCTTACACACTACTTAACCTAAATCATCCTAAGGACAAACACACACACCCATGCCCGAGGGAGGACTCGAACCTCCGCCGGGACCAGCCGCCCAGTCCATGACTGCAGCGCCTGTGACCGCTCGGCTAATCCCGCGCGGCTCAGAGTGAAGTAGACGGATATACACTCATACCGGTCCTTATTACAATCAAGTGTTGTTTGTCGTTTTCGGCAACGACAATGTCTTCTCAAGATCAAACTTGGTCGTTTCAAATCCATCAACCTCATTTGCCCTTTGCATATCTTAGAAAATTACTGTTCATTTCTGCTTTCTTTTTCAGTTGCATTCCTTATCGAGTTCATCATTACTTCCGCTTCTATGGAACACAGGCCACTTAGTATGCCGTACCAGGCTTTGTAGTTGTTTCCAATCTGTACATTGCCTTCATACACCTCTCCACGCCTGTCTTTTTTGTGCCAATCTCTTCACTTCCGATTAACTGTTCCTGCCTACATGCATTTCAGTCTGCTTACTGCACACAGCCCTTGGTCTTCCTCTATAATTTTTACTACCCACAAACTGAAGATTCTTTCATGTTTCGGCGGATCCCTGTTTTAGACAAGTTGGGTCATAAATACCCTTTTTTTAACATTTCGATTCAGTGCGTCCTCACTAGTTATTAGTTCCAAAGCATCGAATCTTTAACGTTCTTATGTAGCAACACATTCAACATGCTTCTGTTCCCGTTTTGTCACAAATACTTATCGCCCACATTTTGCTAAAGTACAGTGCTACACTCCCGGCATATACGACCAGGGAGGATTTCCTGACACTGAGATTTTTATTAGACGTTAACAAATTCCTCTTTTTCATAAACGCTTTTTGTGCTACTGGGAGTCTGTATCCTCTCTGCTTCAACCTTCGTTAGTCATTTTGCAGCCCTAATAGCAAAATACAACTACTACTTTTAGTATGTCATTTCCTAATTGCATTGTCTCAGCATTGTGTAATTTTATTCGACTGCATTACTTTACTCTCGTTTTGCTTTTGTTGATGTTCATGTTACATCCTCTTTTCATGGTGCTATCCTTTCCGTTCCGCTACTCTTCCATGTCGTTTGCTGACTGTGACCCAATTACAATGTCATCTTCAATCTCAAAGTCTTTATTTCTTCTCCGTGAACTTTAAATCCCTTTTCTTTCAAGTTTCTCAATGTACAAACTGAATAAGATCTGGGGCACGCTGCAATCCTGTCGTACTGTTTCCCTTTCATTTCCTTTGGCTGTAGTCTCGTCTCTGTACAAATTGTAAATAACCCTTCGCGCACTGTGTTTCACCCCTGCTACATTCAGAATTTCAAACAGTGTGTTTCAGTGAACATTGTCGGAAAATTCTTCTAAGCCTCCTGAAGCTATAAAATCGGTTCGCCTTTGTTCAGTCTGTCTTGGTAGATAACACGTAGGGTCAGCATAGACTCGCGTGCTCCTGCATCTCTTCGGAAACCAAAACTGACCTTCAGTGAGGTCAACGTTTGCCAATTTTTCCCGTCTTCTGTAAATAATTGGTGTCACTGTTTAGCAGGCACGACTTATAAAACTGATTGTTCCGTAATATTCACAACTGTCAGCAGGTGCCATATTTGCAGTTGGAATTACTGGCCCTCATAACAATCTAAATAATTCTGATAGAATGCCCTCTACTTCAGGGAGCTTATTTCGACTCATTTCCGATTATTTCATAAACTGCACTACTTGGAGCTCATTACAATCCAAACACTTCTGATGGAACGTCCTCAACCACAGCGACCTTCTTTCGACTTATTTTCGATCGTTCCGAAAACTGTACAACTTGTCGGGTGTTCGAAGGTTGCATAGGCGAGTATCCTCAACACGTGGCGAAACCAAGCGGATACCGCTTCCAGACGCCGTGGGGTTGGGCGTGCACCCCTCATTGTAGATATCAGACGTCGTAGGCTGGGCAGGCTGGTGAAACAGGACAGGCGGCGAACTGTGGCCGAACTAACACCAGACTCTAATGCTGGGCAGAGTAAAAATGTGTCTGAACACACAGGGCACCGAACACGCAAGGAGGGCTATGCGTGAAGCGTTCAGTGAATTCGAAAGTAAAATTCTATGTACCTGCTTTACAGAAAATCCTAGGAAGTTCTGGTCTCACGTTAAATCAGTAAGTGGCTCGAAACAGCATATCCAGACACTCTGGGATGATAATGGCATTGAAACAGAGGATGACACGCGTAAAGATGAAATAATAATCACCTTTTTCCAAAGCTGTTTCACAGAGGAAGACCGCACTGCAGTTTCTTCTTTAAATTTTCGCACGAACGAAAAAATGGCTGACATCGAAATAAGTGTCCAAGGAATAGAAAAGCAACTGAAATCATTCAATAGAGGAAAGTCCACTGGACCTGACGGGATACCAATTCGATTCTACACAGAGTACACGAAAGAACTAGCCCCCCTTCCGACAGCCGTGTACCGCAAGTCTCTAGAAGAACGGAAGGTTCCAAATGATTGGAAAAGAGCACAGATAGTTCCAGTTTTCAAGAAGGGTCGTTGAGCAGATGCGCAAAACTATAGGCCTATATCTCTGACATCGATCTGTTGTAGAATTATAGAACATGTTTATTGCTCGTGTATCATGTCATTTCTGGAAACCCAGAATCTACTCTGTAGTAATCAACATGGATTCCGGAAACAGAGACCGTGTGAGACCCAATTCGATTTATTTGTTCATGAGACCCAGAAAATATTAGATACAGGCTCCCAGGTAGATGCTATTTTCCTTTACTTCCGGAAGGCGTTCGATACAGTTCCGCACTGTTGCCTGATAAAGTAAGAGCCTACGGAATATCAGACCAGCTGTGTGGCTGAATTGAAGAGTTTTTAGCAAACAGAGCACAGCATGTTGTTATCAATGGAGAGACGTCTACACACGTTAAAGTAACCTCTGGCTTGCCATAGGGGAGTGTTATGGGACCATTGCTTTTCACAATATATATAAATGAGCTAGTAGATAGTGTCGGACGTTCCATGCGGCTTTTCGCGGATGATGCTGTAGTATACAGAGAAGTTGCAGCATTAGAAAATTGCAGTAAAACGCAGGAAGATCTGCAAAAGCAGTTGGCGCAGGGAGTGGCAACTGACCATTAACATAGACAAATGCAACGTATTGCGAATACATAGAAAGAGGGATCTTTTACTGTATGATTACATGATATCGGAACAAACACGGGTAGCAGTTATTTCTGTAAAATACCTAGGAGTATGCGTACAGAACGAAGTGGAATGATCATATAAAACTAATTGTTGGTAAGGCGGGTGCCAGGTTGAGATTGATTGGGAGAGTCCTTAGAAAATGTAGTCCATCAACAAAGGAGGTAGCTTACAAAACACTCGTTCGACCTATACTTGAGTATTGCTCATCAGTGTGGGATCCGTACCAAGTCGGGTTGACAGAGGAGACAGAGAAGATCCAAAGAAGAGCGGCGCGTTTCGTCACAGGGTTATTTGGTAAGCGTGATAGCGTGACGGAGATCTTTAGCAAACTCATGTGGCAGACTCTGCAAGAGAGGCGCTCTGCATCGCGGTGTAGCTTGCTGTCCAGTTTTCGAGAGGGTGCGTTTCTGGATGAGGTATCGAATATATTGCTTCCCCCTACTTATACCTCCCGGGGAGATCACGAATGTAAAATTAGAGAGATTGGAGCGCGCACGGAGGCTTTCCGGCAGTCGTTCTTCCCGCGAACCATACGCGAGTGGAACAGGAAAGGGAGGTAATGACAGTGGCACGTAAAGTGGCCTCCGCCACACACCGTTATGTGGCTTGTGGAGTATAAATGTTGATGTAGATGTATATGTTGATGAACATTAGGCCACTGCAGCCGACGACCCATGCATATGATAATGCCAACAGCACCACATCGGCAACTGGGCATGTAACCTTCGGCAAGGGTCTCAGCGCAGTGGTAGGGCGTTACATGGTCTGATGAACCCCGATACTTACTTCATTACGCCGATGGGAGGGCGTGAATCCGTCGTCTTCCCTTGGAAGAGCTCCTTGACACCTGTACTGTGGGACGGCTGCATTATACTGGGGGAGCATTCACGTTGCCATAGGAGCTCGTGCAAGGCACCATGACGACCAAGGAGTATCGTACACTGGTTGCAGTCCACATACACCCCCTCATGACGATCACGTTTCCCGTCGGCAGTGGCAGTTTTTAGCAAGATAATGCGCCACGTCACAAGGCCACAAGTGCGATGGAGTGGTTTGGGGAACACAGCAGCAAGTACCATTTCATGTACTGGCCCTCCAACTCGCTAGGTCTGATCCCGTCTGCCCGCAGTTAGGTGACCTGTGTGTACAGATGTGGTGCCAACTCCGTCCAGCGGCCTACCAAGGTCTCATTGCTTCCAAGGCACGACCGCGTCGCCGCTGTTAGCCGTGCTGAAGGTCGACATACCAGCTGGCAGGTAGGTGGTCATACTGTCCTAGCGGATCAGTGTTTGCTCCCTGTAGTTATGCAAGTTTCAGCAACCTAGCATTTCTTGTCTAGCCATTCGTGACTTGCTATTTAGCTCTCGCTGTCAGTTCATCTTTTAGAGCTCTGTATTGCCTCTATCAGGTTCTTTCTTTCTTTCCTTCGCTACAGCCGTTATCCCGCATTGTGCGCAGGGTTGGCAGGGTTGTAAGTAGGCTGTTTAGATTTTTTTATTGTTAACGCCACGTAGCGCACTGTATGAAAATCACTGGCTGCGCTGTGTGCAGTCTGTGGGTGGTTTGCATCCAGCAGAGGTGGATGTGGGGAGAGAGATGGCGGAGTTTTGAGAGCGGATGATCTGGACGAGTGTCCATCAGAGACAGTAAATTTGAAAGACTGGATGTCATGAACTGATATATATATATATATATATATATATATATATATATATATATATATATATATATATATATATATATGACTTTTGAACACTATTAAGGTAAATAGATTGTTTGTTCTCTAACAAAATCTTTCATTTGCTAACTATACCTATCAGTAGTTAGTGCCTTCAGTAGTGAGAGCCTTTTATTTAGCTGGCTGTAGTGGCGCTCGCTGTATTGCAGTAGTTCGAGTAACGAGGATTGTTGTCAGGTAAGAATTCATGAAAGATATAGGTTATTGTTAGTCAGGGCCATTCTTTTGTAGGGATTACTGAAAGTCAGATTGCGCTGCGCTAAAAATATTGTGTGTCAGTTTAGTGAATGTCTGAGAACGTTCAGTTTTGCTCAGCTGTTTGAAAATCAAATAACGTAGGGGTTTATCAGTACAGTCATTCATTAATTTTTCTAAGGAGACGTTTCAGGGTTAAGTACGGAATTGGCATGGTTAATTGTAAGGGGTGGCCGGATGCCCCTCCTGCTAGCACCCTATACCCCCCCCCCCCCCCTCGCGGGACTGAAGTAGTATACCCCAGCAGTCGGCGTCTAGTGTAAACCGTGAAATAGTGTGAATGTGTTCCAAATGTCTGCGAGCCGTGTAACTGAGGCGGGACGTGGGGACCAGCTGGGTATTCACCCACTAGGATGTGGAAAACCGCCTAAAAACCAGACCCAGGCTGGCCGGCACACCGGCCGTCGTCGTTAATCTGCCGGGAGGACTCGATCCGGGGCCGGCGCGCCTATCAGAGTCCAGGAAGAAGCGCGTTAGCGCTCTCGGCTACGCTGGCGGGTGCTCCTATCAGGTTCTGTCACTTCAAAATCCTATGAACCTCCGAATATGGACCAGAAGCCGGACTGCAGCAGGAATGGGTGGTTTTCCTGTAGCGCCAATAAGAGGCGAAGGAGCCGCCCTCTGAATGGTAGCGGGTGCGTCGCTGACAGCTCGCGACGCCAGAATCTGGGCGCGGTAACTAGCATCGCTCCGCGCACGTGTGCCGAGCCGTTCGTGCTCTATTAAAAGGGAGTTTCGCAACTCGTTGTCGAGGTCTGCCTTGACCTCCGTCCCAATGGGAACCGGTCGCGCTTGCTCGGTGGGTCGTCTGGCTGATACGGTGCTCGATGCACACTCTGGTTTCGTGCCCCGCGCCGCCGACGTCTCACACAGCCTGTCACTACGTGAGTACGCAGCTCTGGCGAGTCGCATGCGAGCCTGGTCGGCTCAATTTTCCGACACCGGATACCGAACTTTAAGTCTTTATTTATTTTCCTCTGTCAGGTTTTAACAACTGTCCATGCAGTTAAGATCAAATACGGAAAATGTTGAAATCTGTACAGTTACTGAACTATAAGGATGTAGGAACATACAGTTGAATGAAACACGTCTTATATGCGAATAGTGTCGGGTGACTTCTTGTTGTAATGGTCTTCAGTAGAAAGGCTGGTTTTTGAAAACTCTCTTCCTGTTTGAACTTTTTATCGTCCAGTTTCATGATCGTTTGTTGAGTAAAAATAGTGCATCTGCAAGACATAATATATGAATAACACTACATCACAGACATCTACCGTCATTTCTCCCTAACATTTAAAATTATATTCGGTGTCAACAAATTTCTCCTTTTCAGAATCGCTTTTCTTGCTATGGCCAGTATACATTTCCTGTCCTCTCTACTTCGATCACCGCCTGAGTTTTTCCGCTCAAATAGCAAAACTCATCCACTGGTTGTAGTGTCTCATTTCCCAGTACAATTCCCACACCAACGCCTGATTTAATTTCAGTACACTCCATTAATGTTTCATTGATTTTCATCTCAGATCTTCTTTTCAGCACATTATCCATTCCATCTAACTCTGTTCCAAGTCTGTTTCCTCCTTTGACAGAATTACAGTGACATCAGCAAATCTCAACTGTTTCCAAATTTTTCCTTAGTTTCCTACACAGCTTGCTCAGTGTAGAGATTGATTTAACGTTATTGCTTGTTTTCTAATTACTATAGAGATGGTGTGATTAATATGTGAGACTTGTCGTCGGTGATTTTTGCTGGGCAAGAAGAAAATTGCTTGACAAGGCCATCGGCAGCGTTGATCTCAATGCGATTTACTTTCTTTTACGATGATATTGCGCACTAAGGGAAGGCAAGTATTAACTATAACTGCAGAGTAGTGTTGTCTTTTAGAGATTACTAAAGTAGTGCTGTTAGGCACATTTCGTTCAGTGAATGAACTGGAATACTTTGGTATGATAAATTTATATCCTCTGGACGGTTTATCGACAGCTGAAATTAGTCATTTGTTGGTGAAAACCTGTTGTTTCATTTTTTAACCGTTAGGAAATGGACATCTCATTTCAAACATGATCGTTTGTCAACTAAAGATAATGAATGTGAAAGACATAATACAAGAATGTAAGTGGCCGTTGTCGGGCTTCACAGGAATAATGTCGTTCTGCATGTGTGGCAGCGTCATTTGTGATAAGACGACCAACACTGACTGCTTGTAGTTTGTTGTTGTTCCTTTACATTTATTATTGGAAGATGGCTGGGTGTTCTGGCATACTACGTTCGGGCTGGGTGACAGGGTGGAGAGGGACGGATATCGGATACTACTGCTGCGAAACTTTGTCAGTGTTTTTGTTAGTAATCATAGGCTGATCCGCTGAAAGCTACGATCGTGACGTAGCGCTGTTTACCTCTTGGCCGAAGCCTTCTGAGCACAATTTCCCGCACTGTGGCTCTATTAGTAACCGGAAACAGTTGCCGAGCTCATTGTGGATAGCTTTTCAAAACAGTCGAGATTGTAACTGCACCATGTAAGTGTATTTATCAGCGAGCTGCACGTATAGGAAATGCGGAAAAGTGCGAGTAGGGGTAGCTTTCCGAGACTTCCATACGAACTTAATTATGCAGAGAGACAGTTCATACGTTCCGGCAATAGAGAACCTCAACGACTTTTGCCCGTTAGCTATATCGATACCGCCAAGATATACGTCTACCCGTTCGTGAGAAAAAGTGGACCTAACGGACGGGTAGATAGGCAGCCGGATAACGAATGACAAAAAATATTTTCTGGTGTGCTGTAGTCACAGATTAATAATTTTCTGATTTTTTAGCTTACCTGTCAAATTTCATTATTCTACGTCGTTAAGAACTAACCAGTAGATTTTGAAATGTCTGTCAATAATAAAACACGCCGGTAAATGGCCGCAAATTTTGATTGCATCGATTTAGAAGCTGAAATACTTTAGTACCTCCAAGGAACTGTAGACTTTAGAAAGTGCCATAAATCTGAACTTGCACGTCTAGCGTTTCTGAGAAAAAAAAAGTTTTCAACAGTCGGACAGACAGACAGTCGGACAAAAAGTAATCTTATAAGGGTTTCATTTTTACCGATAAAGATACAGAACCGCAAAAATACGAGTGACCCTACCACACACACAGCTCAGTCCATGACAGTGCAACAAGAATTACACTGAAATCACATTTATCAAGAAACAATAAACATAAAATCCGAAGCAGTGCTTTCTGCGAATGAATAAAACCGTACAATAAAGTCCAAGGCAATTAAAGAGATTATTAAAACACTGCCCATTGAACAATACACTTCATATGTTGATGGATTACTTAGATAACACACAGTAGGCGTGTGGTGAAAAAATGTAACAAATATAAGTAATATTAACTATAATAAAACATTTATCATTTTACATAAGAGCTTCATGTTAAGTTTTTCCAATCTTCTTCTTAATTTCCGCAAAATAACTTTCCCAGAGTCATGCTACACTGAAGTGCCAAAGAAACTGGTATAGGCATGGATATTCAAATACAGAGAGATGTAAACAGCCAGAATACGGCACTGTCGTTGCCAACGCTTATATAAGACAACAATTGTCTGGCACAGTTGTTAGATCGATTACTGCTACTAGATGGCAGGTTATCAACATTTAAGTGCGTTTGAACGTTGTGTTATAGTCGGCGCACAAGCGATGGGACACATTTCCGAGGTAGCGATGAAGAGCGGATTTTCCCGTACGACCATTTCACGACTGTACCATGAATATCAGGAATCCGGTAAAACGTCAAATCTTCGACATCGCTGCTACCGGAAAAATACCCTGCAAAAACAGGACCAATGACGACTAAAGAGAATCGTTCACCGTGAGAGCAGTGCAACCCTTCCGCAAATTGCTGCAGATTTCAGTACTGGGCCATCAACAAGTGTTAGCGTGCGAACCATTCAACGAAACATCATTGATGTGTACCCTTAATGACTGCACCACACCAAGGTTTACGCCTCGCCTGGGCCCGTCAACACCGACATTGGACTGCTGATGACTGGAAACATGTTGCCATGTGGATCTCGTTTAAAATTGTATCGAGCGCATCGACGTGCGTGGTTATGGAGACAGCCTCATGAATCCATGGACCCTTCATGTCAGCAGGGGACTGTTTAAGCTGGTGGAGGTTCTGTAGTAGTGTGGGGCATATGCAGCTGGAGTGATATTGGACCCTGATACGTCCAGATACGACTCTGAGAGGTTGGCAGGTACATCCTGTCTGATCACCTGCATCGATTCATGTCCGTTGTTCTTTCCGCAGGACTTGGGCAATTGCAGCAGCACAATGCGACACCCCACGCGTCCAGAATTGCTACAGAGTTGCTCCAGGATCCCTCTTCTCAGTTTAAACACTTCCGCTGGCCACGAAACTCCCCAGACCTGAACGTTGTTGAGCATATCTGGGATACCTTGCAACGTGCTGTTCAGAAGAGACCTCCACCCCCTCGTACTCTTACGGATTTATGGACAGCCCTGCAGGATTCATGGTGTCAGTTGCCTCCAGCAATACTTCAGACATTAGCTGAGTCGTTTTCACGTCGTGTTGCAGCACTTTTGCGTGCTCGCGGAGGGCCTACATGATATTAGGCAGGTGTACCAGTTTCTTTGGCTTTTCAGTGAATGTATAACACCGACACGGTAACCTCTTTCTCAGCTCAACATGTCACTCACTATAGAGCGATGTTGATTCAGTTTTTCGGGCAAGCAAACGGGAAGTTGCGGTACACAAAATGGAAGGTATAAATCCTCGCTAGGGTCCTGGCTTTAGCTGATAGTACGTCTATTCTTTCATTTAGAAACACAGTGTGCATAGCGTGTGCAGGGTGCGCAGTGACTGGGAGTCAGAAATGAATGAACAGTGTAGCATTAGCCTTTTACGTTGTTAAACAAGTCCTTTCTAAAACAGTTTTGTTGACTAGGGATAAACTGGATCGAGGCAGCACTATTTTGAACAGAGTGGCCTTGTATTCGGGAGGATGGAGGCCGCAATGTTATTCCGGCGATGCTGATTTAGCTTTCTCGTGATTTCTCTAAGTACTTCACATAGTGTGGGGTGTTTCCTATTATAAGGGCGCGGTCGATTACCTGTCCTATTCTTGACAAAGTAGACCTATATGTATGTAAAAACTGGAACTCACGAAGTCTCTGACTTTGCTGTTCCCGCAGTAGGTAGGTTTTACTCCCCCTGCGTGTAGAACCTTGCCACACTACCACCAGCGCCTCGTAGTAGTGCTAGACGTGCGATTCGGCATGGCAGTTCTTCCTGGGTGTGCTTCCTCTTGACTCTTGTTGCAGTAGCTTTCTTTACGGTAATCTCGTCCCTCCAGAGATTTGAGGAGGACGGATGTCTGTAAGAACCCCGCGATTTGCTGTGTCAAAATAAGGGACCTGTCAGCCATTTATTTCTGAATAAAACTGCGTATAATTCTATGTGTGTGATTTTCGAGTAGAGTACGCAGCGCCTTAATTGGAGGACGTTCAAGCTTTGCTTCAGTGGGTCTTTTGCTTTATTTTAGCACTGTCTGAGTACTCATCATTGCCCAGGAGTTTATTTATTCCTGTCTTACGTAGGCGTATCTCGTCCTTACCCCCCCCCCTCTCTCCTCCTCCTCCTCCTCCTCCCTCCTCCCTCTTATTGTCCATCTCTGTCTCTCAGTCTTCTCCTTTTCCTTCTCTCTCTTCATCTCCTCCAACAGTCCATCTCATCTTACCTCTCTCTGCCCATCACCTGCCCCCCCCCCCCCACTCTGCCAGCTCCCGCCTCTACCCTCTGTCCTCCTGCCTTTATTTGGGCGTATCTCCTGCCCCTCTTTCTGACTACCTCTTCCTCCACATCTCACTGTACCTTTGTTGCTATCCACTTACATCTAATCCTGCCCCTTTCTCTGTCCATCCCCTCCTCTGCTCTTTCGTTCTCCATCTCCCCCTCCCTCTCTTTCTGTCCACCTCCCCACCCCCTCTCTATACATGTGCTCCTACCCACTCTGTGTGGCTCCACCTTCTCCTTCCCCATCCTTGTACATCATCCCTACCCCAATAGGAGAATGCTGATTCTCCACTCCCACCCCCAATTTTTATTTCCAGTCAATAATATGAGTAGAAAATTTCCTTGAAATAGATGCAGTGGTTCAGGAGATGATGTGCACATACATAAATACAGTACATGCAGACATGTATAAATACATAAATGTTTATAATATGTATGGATGCTAGAAAGGAGAAACTGACAATATCGATGAGAGGATGCAAACACAAAATGTACAAACAAGTGGTGCAAATTTTACATCCGACTAGGTGAAATATCTACCCTCATTACTGTGTGCATCCTCTGTTATCGACAGCAGCTTCCATTCTCACGAAACTCCGAAAGTCCTGCAAATCTTGGGGCCTCAGCGCCTTCCGTAATAGAGAATACATGCCATCGCCTTTGGCCCTGCTTTCCAACCAGGGGCGGATCCAAGTGCATCTGGCACGGTTTAAGGTGGGACAGTAGTCCTGAATTTTACTGCGTGGAGTAAAACTTGAAAATGTACTACAGCATTTCTGCTTTTGCATGCTACTCTTAATTTCAGTTCCTGTGTGCTCAGTGAGTTTCTGGGCAGTGACTTTGACGCTACGAGCAGCCTTTACATTGTTGTTGTTGTGGTCTTTAGTCCTGAGACTGGTTTGATGCAGCTCTCCATGCTACTCTATCCTGTACAAGCTTTTTCATCTCCCAGTACCTACTGCAACCTACATCCTTCTGAATCTGCTTAGTGTATTCATCTCTTGGTCTCCCTCTACGATTTTTACCCTCCACGCTGCCCTCCAATACTAAATTGGTGATCCCTTGATGCCTTTACATAGGACCAGAATTTATTTGCGTTTTGTGATAGGTCTATGGCTAAGACTGCACTACCGTGATCGTTACATGCTTCAAGCGTTGTTTCCTTGATAGCCAAACGCGTTTCTTTCAGCATCCCTCTGCTTTCGCGGCAACCGGGTGACTTCTGCCTCTGCAGAGCACCTTGCCGTGATTCGGGAGGACGACGGATCAAATCCGCGTCCGGCCATCCTGGTTCAGGTTTTCCGTGATTTCCCTAAAATCGCTACAGGCAAGTGCCGTAGTGGTTCCTTTGAAAGGGGGCGGCCGACTTCCTTCCCCTTCCCTCCCTAATCCGATGGGAACGATGACCTCGTTGTTTACTCCCCTCCTCAAATCAACCAACCAATCTACTGAAGACGACATTCGCAATCGGTGACTACCCTGCCGTCGGGGACAAAAAAATCCAATCAGCGTTTCGACGCTGAGTTCGAACCTTCAGCACTCAGTTGCAGCACTTTTTTTGGTCTCAAGTGATTCGGCTGTTACGCCACCAGCATAGTCGGCTGTTTCGTTAACATTATTAAACATGCCTGTGAATGTAAGTAAAGCAACGTAACTTTTGTAAAAGTTACGCTAAAACTAATTAAGTTGAAAATTAGATACAGACTTGACCTTCACACTCACAGTTGATTCGTGGTCAGAAGACCTGAAAAATACAACAACGTCATTGTATATTTTATGTAGTTAAAATTCACAAATTTGTTACGTAAAATTTGCACAAACGTCATTTTACAGCCGGCCGAAGTGGCCGTGCGGTTAAAGGCGCTGCAGTCTGGAACCGCAAGAGCGCTACGGTCGCAGGTTCGAATCCTGCCTCGGGCATGGATGTTTGTGATGTCCTTAGGTTAGTTAGGTTTAACTAGTTCTAAGTTCTAGGGGACTAATGACCTCAGCAGTTGAGTCCCATAGTGCTCAGAGCCATTTGAACCATTTTTTGTCATTTTACAATTTGTAACTGCTCGGCTAAGGCTGTGAACGAAAACTGAATAATATCGATAGTGGGGAATAATTCCGCAGTCGCAACTTTTTGTACAATGGTGGGAGGGAGTGCCATGAACAATAGTCTAAAAATCATGACTGGTGGGGCTGAGTGTGGGAGTGGGGGTATGTTTGCAGGCCACTTTTTTCCGTTTCTCTTGAATAACTCGAAAACTACGGCTAATAGAGAAAACGTGTCCGAGTATAAAATGTAACTACATCAAATTTCCTGCTCGAAGGTCTCGTTCATTTTTTTTTTTCTGTAGGACTAATAGTTTGCTCTTAGCGAGCGAGAGGATATGAAAATCTTGTGCGTGCTTTATGAAGGCCAAATCATATTGCGGGTAGCATAAAACAACAGTGGTTGGGGCAGCTGAATTACCCTGTATAAAAGAAGCATATTGGCGTAGTGTTTGTCAAAATATTTTACAAACGAAATTGGTCATATTTGTGTCAATTCGCAAAATTTTTAGGGAAATACAGCGTGAGAAAATAACGTGATGGCCGAGTGCAGGCTAATTATTCCTTTTGGGTGACGACTTCTTCTTAAGGGCAAGAGCCGTGCACCAGGCAGACTACGTACAGAGTCACGAAGGAGAGCTGTGCGGTGACGCTCCTGGGAGGTACATGAATCTGAACTCAAATAGGAGCCAGTAACAGTGAGAACGTGGTTCCCTATATGGCACGCGAA
This sequence comes from Schistocerca piceifrons, assembly GCF_021461385.2. Classification (NCBI taxonomy): domain Eukaryota; kingdom Metazoa; phylum Arthropoda; class Insecta; order Orthoptera; family Acrididae; genus Schistocerca; species Schistocerca piceifrons. Next base: position 575,776,068 of record NC_060143.1, read on the forward strand.
CTGTTGTAACAAATGCTTGGAAGCTGTTGTTGACGGTGTCATGTCATGTTATGTCATGTTAACCGGGGCCTAGAAACGACGGAGAGGCTCTGTCCCCGGCGCAACCGCAGTGGTCCACAACCCCACGACGACTACCGCAGTCCACTTCACCCTTCCGCCACCCCACACCGAACCCAGGGTTATTGTGCGGTTCGGCCCCCGGTGGAACCCCCAGGGAACGTCTCACACCAGACGAGAGTAACCCCTATGTTTGCGTGGTAGAGTAATGGTGGTGTACGCGTGCGTAGAGAACTTGTTTGCGCAGCAATCGCCGACATAGTGTAGCTGAGGCGGAATAAGGGGAACCAGCACCCATTCGTCGAGCCAGATGGAAAACCGCCTAAAAACCATCCACAGACTGGCCGGCTCACCCGACCTCGACACAAGACCGCCGGGCGGATTCGTTCCCGGGACCAGGCGCTCCTTCCCGCTCAGGAAAGCCGCGCGTTAGACCACTCGGCAAACCGGGCGGGTTGTTGAGGGTGAGGTTGGGAGTGAATTTCGTCGATGAAATGTTACTTGAGCCCTCTCCTCTCTATGGTGTTCTTATTTCTCAGCCCAGGGCCGTCGGTATCTTTTAAACGCGTCTCCGCGAGGCATAAATGCACTGACGGAAAAAAATCGCTACACCAAGAAGGAGTGGTACGACATAAACGAAAGCTGTTAGGCGTGCTCCTACACGTGAAATATGGTGTCTATTCAGATTTCATGCCAGTCGCGTAAGAATGACGCTTGTAGCGCCATTATGAGGATACAAATCAGGTTTGCTTTAAATACATGTTCTAACGGTCGTGACCATTAGTTACCTTCGAAATTTGACGTGGTGAGTTGATGTTAGTTGAGAATGTCTTTAGGGCGACAAAAACGCTACTATCAACACCTCACTGAATTTCAACAGGGTTATGAGGAGCTGGATGTTCTGCCATATTGCAGAAAGGCTTGGCGGGAATAAATCCACTATACGTGATTGCTGGCAGAAGTGGTTACGAGAATGTAGGGTCGCAAGAAAACCGGGCTCCGAATGGGGTCGGGGGTGGGGGATTGTTCTGAGGGAGGAGACCAGACAGCGAAGTCATTGGTCTCATCGGATTAGGGAGGGACGGGGAAGGAAGTCGGCCGTGCTCTTTCAAAGGAACCATCCCGGCATTTTCCTGGAGCGATTTAGGGAAATCACGGAAAACCTAAACCGGGATGGCCGGACTCGGGATTCAACCGTCGTCCTCCCGAATGCGAGTCCAGTGTGCGCCACCTTGCTCGGTGCTCCGAACGGGCATGAGGCACTACCGAGCGGGAAGATCATGGAGTTCGGCGTGTGGGTCCTGCGCGTCGGACTGCATCTACAGCAGCAATCTGAGCAGCAGTGACATAACGGGCTGTTTCAAATCGGGTACTTCAAGAGAGACATCTCTGAAGAGGGCATTCCACTGACCCTACATCATCGCCATTTGCGACTTCAGTAGTGCTAATCAAGGGCTCATTGTAGGGCGGGGTGGGGGTCTACTGTGTTTTCCAATGCAAACTGGTTCTGCCTCGGCGCCAGTAATGGCCGTGTATTGGTTAAAAGGAGGCCAGCTGAGGGCCTGTAACCAGTCTGTCTGCGTGCTGGACACACTGTATCTACATCTGGAGTGACGGTCTGGAATGCGATTTCGTATGACAGCTGGAGCACTCTCGTGGTAGTCCCACGCACCCCGACCACAGATTTATATGTCAGTCTGGTGATTCGACCCATTCTGCTGCCATTCATGTGCAGCATTCCAGGGAGTGTTTTCCAACAGGATAACGCTTTTGCACACACCGCTGTTGTACCCAACATGCTCTACAGATTGTCGACATGTTTCATTGGCGTGCTCGATCACCAGATCTGTCTCTAATTGATCGCATATGGAACATCATCGGACAACTCCAGCATCATCCAAAAACAGCATTAACCGTCCATGTATTGACGGATCAGGTGCAACAAGCATGGAACTCCATTCCACAAACTGACATGCGGCACCTGTACAAGGCAATGCATGCCCATTTCGGTGCTAGCATTAAAAATTCTGGCGATAACACCGGTTATTAATGTACACGCATTTCACATTTGCAATAACTTATCTCGCGCTTACATTAATTTGCGATCTTCCAAAGTTAATCGTTTAAATATGTTGTCTAGACAATGTATTCCCGAAGTCTGCATTAATTATTTGTGGATGTTGCGATTTTTTTCCCATCATTGTACACTGAAAAGCTATGTTACTACAGTCGTCACACAATACATAACTAAACTCTTTGGAAAGTTCATTACATCAGATCATGGTACTACAGTTCAATTTCAACATGTTTTTTAATGTATTTCGAAGTATGCTGTTGCTTCCTCCTGCAGTAGTTTGAGACATTGCAAAGAAGGGAACGGTGTACTGGCACACAGTCAACATGGATTTAGAAAAACATCGTTCTTGTGAAACACAACTAGCTATTTACACCCACGAAGTGCTGAGTACTGTTGATAAGTGATTTCAAATTGATTCCAGCTTTTGAGACTGTACCACACGCCTTGTAGTGAAATGGCGCGCTTATGGAACATCGTCTCAATTATGTGACTGGATTCGTTATTTCCTATCAGAGAGGCCGCAGTTCGTAGTAATTGATGGAAAGTCATAGTGTAAAACAGAAATGATTTCTGATAGTGTTATAGGCCGTCTGCTGATCCTTATCTATATAAACGATTTGGGAGACAATCTGAGCAGACGTCTTAGGTTGTCTCCAGATGATGCTGTCGTCTGTCGTCTAGTAAACTCATCATAAGAACAAAATAAATTGCAAAACGATTGAGAAAAGATATCTAAATGGTGCAAAAACTGGAAATTGAGCCTTAATAACGAAAAGTGTGTGATCATCCAAATGAGTGCTAAAAGGAATCCGTTAAAATTCGGTTACATGATGAATCAGTCAAATCTAAAGGCCGTAAATTCAACTAAATACTCAGGAATTACAATTACTGAAACGTCCCCTTTGAACAATTATACAAGACTGTGCTTAACCTGACACACAATATTTTTAGCGCAACGCAATCTGACTTTCAGAAATCCCTACAAAAGAATGGCCCTAACTAACAGTAAACTATACCTTTCAGAAATCACTTACCTCACAAAAATCTTCGCTACTCAAGCTACTGTAATACAGCGACCGCCACTACTGCCAGCTAAATAAAAGATTCAAACTACTGAAAGCACTAACTACTGATAGGGATAGTTAGCAAATGAAAGATATTAATAGAGAACAAACAACGTATTTACCTTGATATCATCATATATAAATAGAGCAGTTCATGACAAATTTCAAAACTCCGCCATCTCTCTCCCCACATCCACCACTGCTGGCGGCTCACCTCCAACTGCGCAACGCTACGCGCTGTTCACATCCAGCTGCCGCTGCCCAACACTACAATGGCAGACAACAATGCAAACTAGACACAGACTGCACACAGCACAGCCAGTGATTTTTATACAGAGGTGGCGTTACCAATAAAAAAAACCTAAACAGCCTACTTACATAGCCCCCATGCTACCCACAAAAAATTTTACAAATTGGTTTGGCAGTGGCCAATACAGATTTGAAAAAAATTTTCATAATTGCAATAACAAAGGAATCAAATGCACACACTTATTGATACAATGTTGGTCAAAAGCTCAAATTTTCTCACAGTCCATAAAGACAGTCCTGATCGTTCATCACGGTAAAAATGCAGAGTTTTTCTCAAAGTCTGAGCAGTAAAAGAAAATGCACACAGAAGTAGTGGATTTCCATGCAGTCTTGAAGAAGTAGTGTTGTCCTTCCAACGGAAAGACAGTGCTGACTCTTGACATGCAGACAGGTAATGGGCCACAACATAGCAAACCCACAGCAGAGTCATTCGACGTTTTGAAGAATATTGGTAGGTAGGTCATCACAGAGCAGACCCACTGTAGTCCTGGTAGAGATTACGGTATTGGTGGGCCACCAGAGGTGCAGACCCACTGCAGTCCTTGTAGAAATAATGGTATTGATGGATCATCAAAGATGTAGACCCACTGTAGTCCTTGTAGAGATAATGGTACTGGTGGGTCATCAAAGATGCAGACCCACTGTAGTCCTTGTAGAGTCGCCAGCAGCCATCTGTTGTGACTGTGCAGGTGCATAATCACCATCGAAGAGTCTTGCAGAGAATATAGCAAGTCCATAAACCACCACTTGTCCACTCACAAAGTTTTTTTTTTTTTCTAATTGTCCCTAGAACCAGCAATGCTGTTAACCAGTCCCTTGCTGAATTATTAACACACGTCTAAACACTAACAGTCCCTACTTCTCCCATATTGTCCAAATACTATGACCAACAGAAACGTATGTAGTGAAATGTAACTTACAAGTTACTTAATTTGATGAACTGGTGTCAAGTACAATTTTATATCATAAAAATACAGTTACAAAGGTACAAAATACATCATTAAAAACATAATAATACAGATAACATTTGTAGTAATACAGGCTTTACAAAAGATTCGAAATAACATATACATCAGTGTTACAGGAATTATAAGTACCTACATAAAAGATCAGAATAACTTTTGAAACATCAACTTCGCACATGGGCATTAAAACAAAACAGAATAAATAATGTCTAAACATCTTTACAAAGTAAATAACATATTATTAATGCAAATTGTATTTGAGGATAACAGTATTCCTCATCATAGTGAATGTAACTTAGTATTAGAAGAGAAAAAAGTTCTATGAAACAGTACACAGAGACAGGAAGAAAACAAATACACAAGGGTACACAAACATATCGTGGGATAACACAAAAGGGAAAGGACAGGGTTTGTTTTACTGCAGTATTTTGCATGGAGATCTCCCTTTGTTCATCATTATTCCCAAAAAGTCCTATCTATACCTGCTTTCTGTACTTTTTTCGTTTAACTTCTCAATGCATTTCTTCCAATTCATCGCAACTCATTCTCTTATATAGTCTACCCCCTCTTAAGCTAACTTAAATCTACTGAGCTCAGATGCTAAACTAAGGGATGAGGCAATGCAGCAGCACAAAACAAGTAACACAAACAGCAATGATAACAAATACAAAAGGCAAAGCAATTGCAATATTACAACTAATGTAAGGCACTGTGCAGCAAACAAGAAAAATAAATGCGTAGTAAACTGGCTTAACAGCGTAATACAAAGTCAAATTCAGTAACATTATGCCTGGCAAACAGCAGCAGCAAATAAAAAAAAAACATATATCTAAACATGACGTAGCTCAAGCAGAAAAAACAGTACACTAAAGATAACAATGCAGGTAAGGGAAATGTATAATCACATCTTAATGTCTAAGTAATTAAAGTTGTGCACCACAACAACCTATTGTAAAAGAAATATTACCATGTACTTGAAAATAATATTATGTATGCAGTTACTGTTACTAGTCCCTTCTTATTGTTCTTTCCTTTCCAAGTGCTCCTTTTTTGAAGAATGTGGATCACAAAATTATTATTTAATAGATCTGTTGACAGAAAGTGTTCACATCAGCAAATGCATTTAATTTTATTTTATGAAACCAATGCTGCAACACAGCTGGAAAACAGATGTCAAATGAAATAAGCAATTACGCAAACCAAAGCACAAAAACATCATTCAATAGCTATGTGGCATTTCGTAAGTCAGTAGCTCTCAACTCTCGTAGAAAGACACTTGTCATTATCAGGTTTTCAGATGTAAGAATATTTCCCATCAATTCATAAGCATTTCAGTAAATATCATAAATTAAGAGCTCCACAGTGTAATCATATGTTTTCAAGTTCGACCGTGTCGTTTTTGCGATGCTTTCTACAAAGGAACGTCAATAGCGAGGATTATGGCCTCCCCTTTTTTTTTCTACCTGTGCCGCTGAAAGGCTAATGGCGTTTTTTCGGGCGGCTGTCGCCCAGGTGGGTGCCCGCGACGCATTACGTGCAGGTGGTCACTTAACTTTCTTACGGAAATATTTACGACAGCAGTTTCCGCTACAGTGACAGTCTCACATAAAAATATTTCACAGGTCAAGAATTAGCGTTGCAAATCTGTAGAAAGAAAATCCTATAAATATAAGTGTCCAAATAAAATATTCGTCAGCATTGTGATACAGTCACGCATTTACGCACATTTCATAACTCTTAAAGTACGATTCTTGGTTTCCAACATACTTCTTGTTCCTCATATATGGTAGCATCATCTTATTGATCATAAACATATCTCAACAGCATAGTACACATCGTCGTCGTAATAATAACATCATAACACCTCAGTCAAATCTCAAAAACGTCGTAGCTTTCTGCAATAATTTCAAAACCTAAAAAAAATTCTCTACTCATTTCAATAGTGTCATCTACCTCAAACGTACTTTAAAATCATGCTCCCTTACCAAATACATCATTCAAAGCTCTCATAGTATCACAATGATTCCGAAAAAATATGAATAGTTTACAAAGTACAGACAAAATACAGTTTCATAAGTGTGAAGTTACACAACTGTGGATTGCGTAAACATGTGTCACTGATGTAGTAAAAAAATGTTTATCTCTCAGTTAAATGATCAGATAGCTGTGTAATTTGTGTGTTAGAGAAATATGGTACCGATGTGTAAAGTTGTATAAGCAAATACCATATTAGCTAGGGTTCCTTGTGGTTGCCACACACATGGTACACAAAGTAAGCGTGTACCCTCCTGAGGATTAATGAATAATACCCTCAGGTGTTACAGATTACAGCAATGGAGTGAAATGTATCACGGAAAACTTTCTTTGTAATTCAAAAATCTTTAAAAATAAATGTTTTAAGTACAAAATTAATCACTCAAATACGTGTACTGTAGCGCTAAATGTGTGTCTTGTTGCAACATAATCTGTGTGGAAGTGTCGTAGTTATCGTCCTCCGAAAGCTAAGTTCTGCAGAAGTCAATGTACTTACCTCATAATACACAAAAGTGAAATGCTTTGCGTATAAATGTCTTAGTTATTACGCTTATTGCCGTGATGAGGAAAGTACTGTGCTGTAACGTATTGTTGTGCTACGGAAAAGGCAGTCTCATTGTAGCTATACCACAAAAGTTACTACTAAAACATGTTTTACTTTCCAAAAGAATTCAGAAAAACTGTGCAGATATAAAACAGATACACCGCAAAAGCAACATTGTAAATTGTCACTCATTAGTAGTGTCGTGATAAAACCGTGTAGTTGTCACATAAACTAACCACTATGTCGTCTGGTATCTCACAGAAAGTACTTTAAACCCAGAATGTATTTTCAAGTAAACCAAAATGTTGCATTAAAATCTCATTAGCAGTACTGGTAAATGTTCTAAGTATGTAAGCCTTATAGTCGTTCCATAATTGTGCAACTAACAAGCAACAATGTACACACACAATAACACTGTGACGTCTGTTCACTATAACAATGCATTCGTCATTTCTGTTTCAATAAGTTCTCTTGGTTCTTGACTGGATATTTAACTTCAAACATTGTTGCATGTTAACAGATTCTAAGTCTGACAAGCATACTAGTAATGTAAAGTGAAAAGTTTTATGGCAATGACAAAGTTAAAAAGCAGATTATCTTTCAATAAACGGTTTTACATGTGAAATGTGGTGTAAACCTTTACTCTTCCTAGTGCACAGAGTTTCAGCTTCAATGCAATTATCATGTTGTATACATCGGTAAAGAATGTTAAATCTTTTCTCAAGGTTAGCGTCTGTGTTATTTTTCTCTGAGCCAGCCGGCGCAGGTGGCTGCCTGCGGTGCGAGTCATTGTCTGTTCCTTTGTTGGCGCGCGTCGTTATTGGGATTAGGAGACCTAGCTTCTACAAATTCACCGTGACGAGAGGGCCCTGCTCTGTTTGAATCCCGCCAGTTCTGATGCAATTCAGGTCTGTCGTTACAATCATATCGTCTGTCGTCATGTCGGTAGATTCCATAGTTTCTTTCTTGTCGGTCACATGGTGGAGAATTTCTCCCTGAATCGTAACTGCACGCTGGTCCGTTGCGTCTAAAGTTATTCTGTCTCCCTTGATAGTATTTATTTTGGTTCCCATATTGTCTGTTTCTCTTATTGTCTCTGTGATAGTCATTACCATGGAGAGGTGATCTTTCCCTGTAGTTATTACTACTCTGCCAACGGTTGTCATACGGGTGGTGTCTGTTTTGGAAACGATTTGTGTTGTGAGAATAGCCTTGTCGTGTCAAGTTATTACTTCTTTCATTGCGGAATTGCGACGGATGTGACCTGTAATTGTTGTGTTCCTGGTTTCGCGTTCCGCGATTGTCAGTGTCAATTTCTAATTCTTGTAAGAGTCCCTGAAATGCTTCAATGTCTTCTTTGCAACGTCCTGCCAAAATAATATGTCGTAAATGTTCAGGCAGTTTGATTAAGCAAATGCGGATGAGTTCTGAGGGGCTGTATGGGTTTGAAAGATACTGATTCTTATGCAGCATGTCTTCAAAATATTTCATAAGACTGGAAAATTCAGATTGTTCGAAACGTTTCATCATTATGATGCTATGTTTTACTCGGTCTTGTGTGGCTTGAGACCAATATGCTGAGAGGAAGGCATGGTAAAACTCTCCTTCACTGTGGCAATCGTGAATTACCGATCGCATTCTTACAGCTGGTTCATTCTCCAAGTAGCCACACATCAATTCTAATCTGTGTTCTAACGACCAGTTGGGAGGAAAACAATGCGATAATTGATGGAGCCATGATTGTGGATGAATGTCGTTGCCAGAATTCTTAAATGTTTTGAATTCACGTGTAGTAATGAACAGCTGATAGTCAAAATCATCATGTCGGCGAGTCGCATATCGGTCATTGTTAGGTCGTGTCGGCCGTTCCATCTCAAAATTCGGTGCACATTGCCAATTTCTTTCATAACTTCCGAAATGCCCTGTGTTATTATTTTGTGGCTGTTCCGTATTTCTGTGTCCCTCTTCCCGTATTGGGGCGCGAGTATCCTCTGAAATACGTAATTCTTGTATTACCTGTGTCAGCTGATCTTGTACTTCCCGGATTTCTCTTTTGTACTGTGTATTGATTTGATTTTGATTCTGTTTGAATTTTCTAATTTGTTCATACTCTTCTGTGTCAGTGAAGGCTACAGGTCTTGTGTCATTCAGATCATCATCTACCTTTGTAGATAAGTTAGTGACCTGATCCGAAAGTTCGGCTACTTTCTCCGATAGTGAACACATTTCCTCAGTGTGTTTTTATGAACCAAGTTTCAGAGTGTCCATTTGTGTTGACATCGAATGTACTGTGTCCTTTAAGTTTTCCTGAGTTTTTGCAAGTTGCGTAACCGAATCGGTAGATGCAACTGAGTCAATTTTTGCCACAAGGTCTCATGATTTTCATGAGCAATGGTTTGCAGTTCTTTTATGGCTGCTTCGTGATTCTGTAATGCATTTTCATGCCGCGAAAAAATAGGTTGAAAATGCTCACAAATTCGTGTTTTTACGTCATTACAGACTTTTTGACATTTCGATTCAATGTTATGTAACTCAGTAGTTAAATCTTCACGTGTTTGTTAAAGTGTGGTGTCTAACTTTTGAAGATTTTGTTCCATTGTGTCTAACTGTTGCTGTGTTTGTCTCTGGTGTTGTTCCATTGTGTCTAACTTTTTAAGATTTTGTTCCACTGTGTCTAACTTTTTAAGATTTTGTCCCATTTGTCTCTGATTTTGTTCCATTTGTTGCATTAATTGCAATAATAATGTATTAGTGTCTGGAATCTGTTTCTCTACGCTTTTCGGCAGTGCATTTGCACCGGCAACTTTCACATTTTGACAAGCAGAAAATGTGTCTTGACTTATTTGAGAAAACGGTGATGACCCAAAACCTGAATCTACAGTATTTGCGAAATTGTGTCCTGTCATTTCGGATTCCTGAGGCGAGCTGTTGCCGACCGATCGATCGATAATGCTTCCCTGTTCACTTCCTGTTTCAATGTCTACACCATTGTTTGCAGCCTGCTCCATTTCCCTATGGACAATTAGCAAATTACTACTTTGAACATCAGTTAATTCATTACTCGGTGGCGCTAACACACTGCTTTCATTTTCACTGTCATTTCTCAGTTTACTTTGGAGCCTAGTATTACGTTTTTCACACGCCATTATTGTCACAGTATTTCACACGACAACACAGAAAAACACAATTTGAAGATCAAAAATAAGAGAACACATTAACATAGCACTGAAAATAATATCTAGTTAATTGCAGCTGCGAAATACTTGGTGCAAATCTACATGCATGCCACAACTGTTTTACTGTACAACAATGAAAGACTGCAACTACAAAGGAGATTTTCTCTACAATTACGCGCTAGCAATAAACAATAGCTACACTAATTACACAAACTACAAGAAAGAATCAGAAGATTCCAGTGAGGTATCCTCGGGTAAGGGTCGACATATGAAACGTCCCCTTTGAACAATTATACAAGACTGTGCTTAACCTGACACACAATATTTTTAGCGCAACGCAATCTGACTTTCAGAAATCCCTACAAAAGAATGGCCCTAACTAATAGTAAACTATACCTTTCAGAAATCACTTACCTCACAAAAATCTTCGCTACTCAAGCTACTGTAATACAGCGACCGCCACTACTGCCAGCTAAATAAAAGATTCAAACTACTGAAGGCACTAACTACTGATAGGGATAGTTAGCAAATGAAAGATATTAATAGAGAACAAACAACGTATTTACCTTGATATCATCATATATAAATATAACAGTTCATGACAAATTTCAAAACTCCGCCATCTCTCTCCCCACATCCACCACTGCTGGCGGCTCACCTCCAACTGCGCAACGCTACGCGCTGTTCACATCCAGCTGCCGCTGCCCAACACTACAATGGGAGACAACAATGCAAACTAGACACAGACTGCACACAGCACAGCCAGTGATTTTTATACAGAGGTGGCGTTACCAATTAAAAAACCTAAAAAGCCTACTTACATTACGAACAATTTAAATTAGAAGGAACACATAGAAAATGTTGTGGGAGGACAAAGCAAAGACTGCCTTTTATTGGCAGAACAGTTACAAAAGTAACAGATCAACTAAAGAGTCTGCCTATACTACGTTTGTCCGTATTCTTTTGGAGTAGTGCTGCGCGGCCTCGGATCCTTACCAGATAGGATTAACGCAGTACATCGAGAAAGTTGAAAGAAGAGCACCACGTTCTTTATTAACCCGAAATGGGGAGAGAGTGTCAGTGACATGATAAGGGATTTGGTACGGACACGGTTGAAACAAAGGCGTTTTTCGTTGCGGCAGAATCTTTAGACGAAATTTCAATCACCAACATTCTCCTCCGAATGCGAAAATATTTTGTTGACGCCGACCTACAAAGGGAGAAACAATCATCATAACAAAAGAAGGAAAATCAGATTAGCTGTTCGTTTTTCCTCGCTATTCGAAATTGAATTAATAGAGGAGTATTGTGAAGCTGGTTCGATGAACCCTCTGCCAAACACTTATCGTCCGGTATTTATTGTCACATCAAATGAGTCCACGCTTAGACGAAGACTACCCAACAGACCAATGTCCTAAGCGGGCTGCAATCGCAATTACCCCCGTAGTTCGTATAAGCGACTCCAATAATTACTTGTGAGCACATGTTTACATTTGCCGCCTAATAAACATTGGTCTTATTCACTACCTATAACATGAGTAAAAAACTTGGGAGATGTGTAATTTTCTGCAAGTTCAGTCTTCTTCTGAAACCACAGAGGCACTTACAAACATCCTTGCAATCCATATCCAATTAATAGTCTGTAACCGTGTGAAGCCTATTAAGTGATAGTAAGTCAGACTAGCAAATACCCTTCCAGCACATTTATTGTAGGTAAACATAAAAAAAAGAAAATGCCAGTAACAGCCGATAAGGTTTAAGTGCTGACTTCTATGTTGAGTTCCAGGGGGTATGCAAAGGTGAACAATGCTCTATTGATGCTTGTGACCTCAGAAAATACACTGAGGCGCCAAAGAAACTGGCATAGGGATACGTATTCAAATATAGAGATGTAATAACAGGCAGAATACGGCAACCCATATATAAGACAACAAGTGTCTGGCGCAGTTGTTAGATCGGTTACTGCTGCTGCAGTGGGAGGTTGTCGAGATTTAAGTGAGTTTGAACGTGGTGTTATAGTCTCGCACGAGCTGTGGGACACAGCATCTCTGAGGTAGCGATGAAGTGGGGGTTATCCCGTACGACCATTTCACGACTGTACCATGAATATCAGGAATCCGGTAAAACATCAAATCTTCGACATCGCTGCTACCGGAAAAAGATCCTGCAAGAACGGGACCAATGACGACTAAAGAGAATCGTTCAATGTGACAGAAGTGCAGCCCTTCCGAAAACTGCTGCAAATTTCAATATTGGACCATTAACAAGTGTTAGCGTGCGAACCATTCAATGAAACATAATCGATATTGTCTTTCCGAGCTGAAGGCCGGCTCATGTACCCTTGATGACTGCACGACACATACGTAGCTTGACGCCTCACCTGGGCCCGTCAACACTGACATTGTACTGCTGATGACTGAAAGCATCTTGCCTGGTCGGACGAGTCTCGTTTCAAATGCATCGAGCGCATGGACGTGTAGGGGTATGAAGACAACCTCATGAATCCATGGACCCTGCATGTCGGAAGGGGACTGTTCAAGCTGGTGGAGGCCCTGTAATGGTGTGGGACGTTTGTAAAATAGTTCAAATGGCTCTAAGCACTATGGGACTTAACATCTGAGGTCATCAGTCCTCTAGACTTAGAACTACTTAAACCTAACTAACGTAAGGAGATCACACACATCCATGCGATCGTAGCAGCAGCACGGTTCCGGACTGAAGCGCCTAGAAGCGTTCGGCCACAGCGGCCGGCAGAGATGTTTGCAGTTGGAGTTATATGGGACCCCTGATACGTCTAGATATGACTCTCACATTTGACACGTGCATAAGAGTCCCATCTAATCACTGTCATCCATTCATGTCCATTGTGCATGCTGACGGACTTGGGCAATTCCAGCAGGACAATGCGACATCCCACGAGCCCAGAATTGCTACAGAGTGGGTCCAGGAACACGTTTCTGAGCATAAACACTTCCGCTGGCCACCAAACTCCCGAGACATGAAGATTATTGAATACATCTGGGATGCCTTGCAATGTGCTGTTCAGAAGAGATCTCTGCCCCCTCGTATCTTATGGATTTTTGGGCAGCCCTGCAGAATTCGTGGTGTCAGTTCCCTCCAGCACTGCTTCAGACATTAATGGAGTCCATGCCACGTCGCGCTGCGATACTCGGCTCTTCAGTGTATACATCAGGGTCCCAGCATTCGTTTCCTGAGTACGGGCCTGGTAACCCCAGGATTCCTGAGCTGTAGACTGGTAAGAGCCGCCAGTCTTCTGTCACTGTAAGCACTGCGCGTGCTTCAGCAACCAATCTGTGGAGCGGTGGTGGAACGTTGTGTGTCATGGGGAACAGAGATCATGGCTTGACTAGCTGGATCGTGAGTCTCAAGGTGTGCTGTGCGCTGATGAAGTGCATGGGTGTTGAGGTGGAACAGTCGTTAGTGGGCAAAATGTGTGGGAGACCTGCCGCACCTAAGACTTACCTAGGCACACGAGGCTCTCTCTAGGTGGACTTTTATTTTCCTAGCTGCTCGTGAGACCGAGACGGAAATTTTCTGAAACTTTTAGTTCTTCCTCCCAACGGAATGGGTGGAGTATTTGTGAGTACCAACACTCACTCTAACAAGAGGGCTCTTGTAGACAGTCTTCCTGACTCAGAGATTATACAGACTTCCTCGGTACGTAGCATTAGAATGCATGATACTGGTGAGAATGTGTTTTTTTATTGTGAAGCAGGAAGAGGAAAGCTTTGAGAAGGTTTTGCCTTTTCTATTCAAAAAGGTTTAGAGGAAATCACAGGTATATTGAAATTAGTCAAGTGTTTACATTGCGGAACTCTGTTGGTTGAAACTGTTAGTTCCCAACAAGCAAGCAGCAGCAGGAAGGCTAAATGCCTTGGGGAATATGTCATAGAGTGGAGCTCCACAACACCTTGAATTACAGAGAAGATATTGTGTCATGCAGAGATCTGGTCGATGTTGCCGAAGAAGTAATGAGCTCAAGAAGGAATCGTTGATGTGCAAAGTATATTAAAAGGGTCCATGGGGATGTCGCAAAATCTGACCCTTTCATCCTTACCTTCAATAGTGTGAAACTTCCTGAGCATATCAACGCAGATGTCGTTCGCCTAAGCGTATGGGCTTATGTCCACAACCCAAGGTGCTGTTATAAATGCCAGTGCTTTTGGCAGACCAATTTGGGATGTAAGGGTGAAGCCACTTGTGGCGAATTTTGTGAGGCCACCAATGACGGAATTGACTGACCCTCTCCTCTGAAGTGTGTCAGAGTAGTGAGTGCAGTGTCTTCCTTCAAGAAAGGAAGATACAGGGGATTAAATCATCGAAACACATCCTGCATGGTGGTGCCAAGAAGATCTGTAAGACCGTGCAGCCTCCTACATTCACTACATCTTTTGATTCGGCCATCAAAAATTTTATTTCGATCGCCAACACTTCTCTACAAAAGTAGGTTGGTAGTCTGAGCACTATTACCTGCATCTGTCAGTGCACTTCTCAAGATATTGTTATTTCAGAGCACACAGCTCTCCCGAGAACATCAGATAAAGCTATTACTGCGGAGCTCTCACCATCTCCAAAGGCATAGCATGGTAAAAAATCCGGCATCGCCTCTACTGCTACTGCAGTAGCTTCTACGAAGTCCTCCCAGAACAAAAAGCAAATGGGAAGGTTCCACTGTATGCGAAACAGGCGGTAGACCGTCAGGTCCTGTCAATTTCATTCGACTTTTTGGCTCTTCTTCTTCTGCTTCAGAGTCAAGGGACTACAAAGTCTGCCAGGGACAACCATCTTGTCCCAAGGCTGAAACTCCACTGTTGTTGGCTCACCATCCTTGCGGAAAGACGTTGAAGGTGGAACCCCATGATAAATGGCTCCCATACCACAGTGGAACATGAATGAATTCAGGACCGATGTAAACGATCTGCAGTTCTTGGCACGGTAATGACCCTTGTGCTTGTGTTTATAGGAAACACGTTTTAAAGACACTGACGCGCCTGTGCGAGGAGCTGTACCCTCCTCCGAAAGGATGACCAGATTGGGGAAAGAGCTGAGGTAGGTTTTGCTAGCACACGACTCTTCTGCTCTCTCCTTGGTTACTGTCTTACAAACAGTTGCTAGTGGTGTTCACGTAGGTGAGAAGATCACTATCTACTCGCAGTATTTACCTCCCAGAAAGCGATAGACTCGACTCTGAGGCCCTCAGAGGCCTTGTTACACAACTCCCCCGCCCATTCCTCCTTCTGGGTGATTTTAATGCTTCTAATGTATTATGGTGCTCGAACCATGCTTGCCTAAGTGTTCGAGTCTTGGAGAAACTCGCGATGTCTCAGCAGCAGTTGATCCTCAACACAGGCAGTGTCACTCATTTCTCGGCTGCTCAACATAGTGGTAAGCAACTGATGACCTTGTTCCAGTGACCACTTCCCACTGTGGATACAGTTACTCGATGGAGGAATGCTTGAACAGAAACCAACGAAATGGATCGTCAGCAGGGCTAACTGGACGCTGTTCAGCGAACTGTCTGTGTTGGAACACTGCAACAGTGTCCAGAAAAGGGTTCATTACATAACGTGATTGATCCACAATGCTGCTGACTTATCCATCCCAAAGGCTTTAGGACACCTGAAGAGGCAACCTGAACCTTGATTGGCTGATGAGTGACGTTCAGCAATCCACGATAAGCGTGTGACTCTTTCGATGGTTTATATGCCCCCCAACAGCAGCCAACCTCACAGTCTTTCGAGTCACAAGAGCCAAGGCTCGACACATAGTGAAGGAGAGCAAGGAAAGGTCATGCAGACATTCCTGGACTCTATCAACCGTTCCACTTGTTGTACAAAAGTACGGGAAACAATCAGGAGGATTTCTGGCAAACACAGTCATTTACCAATGACAGCAGTGCCGAAACAGGGGTATCCTCAAACAATGTCCAGAGACATGGCACAGACGATGGCAGAGCATTTTGCAGCGACTACTGCCAGTGGCAGTGACGATCCGTCGTTTTGCCGCTGCTGTGCGACTGCAGAGAGAGTCAGTTTGGCTTGAGATCCAATAACTCTGAGTCTTAAAAAACCACCTTTTCTCGAGCAGGTGGCTGGAATCGGCACTGTCGGAGAGCTGTGATACTACACCTCTTCATGCCAAATCAGGTACTGCATGCATCGACGTTTGCCAGCAGCATCAAAGAAAATGTTTTAGACTGATATAGCAGTCAGGCCGTTTTCGCCATTCATGGAGAGAGGCTATTCTGAACCCTCTCCTCACACCAGGAAAGGACCGCACATGTGTCAGTAGTTGCTGGACTGTAGCCTTAACGAGCTGTGGAGGAAAGACCGTGGAGCCAATGGTCAACCGCCGTCTGGTCTGGTTGTTGGAGACTGGGCAACTCAGTCGCTCTCGGCGTGGATCCACTGACGACAACCTGACCTACTAGAGTCTCCTAGTCAGCAGGCTTTCGTACGCAAACATCACTATATCGGTATATTCTTTGATATCAACTAAGACATACGACACTACTTGGAGACACACTAACTCCATCAATGGGGCTTTCGTGGCCACTTAGCCATCTCGATACGGTCTTTCCTGTCTCTTGCGATTCATTTTTAGCAGTAGAATGGTGTCTTAAGAGGGTGACTAACTCACCCATGTTCTATTTGTAAGTGGTCAACCCTTCCATATATTCCTGTGGCGGAGTTTTAGCTCCTCTGTCGCTTTTCTTCTGTTATTCTAGTTGAAGCACGTTTTACCGTTTCTCCTTAGTTTCATGGCATGTGACATGGAATGGTTGTCTGGGTTAAAGGGAATGAGGTAGGAGTGATTGAATGAGTGAGTAGCGTGCCAATATTTTTATCCTGGCGAATTGTCTTGCAATGCTTATTCGTTTGTCGTCGCTTCCATTTCCACCGCTGTAAAGTGGCCTTTATCTGCGACAATTGTCCCAGTCATGGGAAATGTCCTTGTGTTGATCTGTACAAAGCGTAAAAGCTAGCTCGTTGCAGATACAGAATGCTAATTTTTTCGATGCCTGTGGCTGGCGTGTGCAGATTAAAAGCTGTTTTTGAATAGCGTTCTGTCTGCTGGATCATCATTCCACGCGGATTAGTGCTCAATGAAAAAGCGCTGCGAGGCCCCTGGAATCTTTTCGCAGTCGGTGATCTTCGGCGAGTAAATGGATCACAGTCCGAGGATCCACCAAAAAGAAGATACGAGGTTGTCAGGATTACTATCGATTGCACAAGAAACAAAAAGAAAAAGGAACGTATTTGGCTGAATGTAGTGAAACGTAACTGTAGTAAATGTTTCGAAATATTAAACCATGCCTTCCCACATGCCATGAGAGGCAGAAGTGTTGCCGGCGTGTTTGTAACATTAAAAAGGTTTATTTCATTTTAGCATTGATTTATATTTGTAAACACCTGTGGTACTAAGTTCGACGCACTTCCTCGGCCATAAGTAGCTGACAGGTGAAGTACTCGTGTGTTTCGGAGCTGCGCCGTCGTTGTCAGTGAGGGCTCCATTCAGACCATGAGCACAGTTCCTGTTGCCTTTGATGCCTGACACACCAGCTGTTACATTCATTTAAAGTAAGTGGACAGTGAGTCTGAGATTTTTATCTCCGCTTCTAGTTTCTTGTGCTTCATCGATTAATATCCTAGAGAAGGGTGTCTTAGCCTGTAGCAGCCTCCAAAACACAACTCCAAATATAATTCCAATCATTCTTTAAAGAGCAGAACTCCCTTGAATGAAACAGTTTCCAACGTCTGATTCTTTACAAATGGGTTAATGTGTAAAATATTTTACTTTAAACATGTAAGCGAAAAAATATTTAGGAAAGGTTTAAAATGAAGTTTAAATGCTGCTGAAAGCAGGTAAGTGCTCACATTTTGATACACGGGATGAATATAGTCTGGATAATTTACCTCCGTGTTGCCAAAGTTGTTCGACTGCACCGCAGTGGTTTCTCTGGGCAGCCGATACACATCCTCCATAGAGTCCCGATCACTCCTCATGCGATTTCAGTATACACTAGTGTCCAAAATTAAAGCAACAACCATTATTTCCTGATCCTGGGTCTAATTCACGATATAATCATACAAATTGTCAACAGATGTCCGTATGATAGTGTTCTGAACGGAAGATGGCATTCTGGTCAACGGAAAACCACGTCAACAATGACGTCATGACACCTATCAAACGCGCTAATGTTTGCCGGATAGCTCCACATCCTCAATCGCTGTGCACACAGGGATATGGCACAGAGAAGACCCCTACCAGACTCTCCGCAGTGGAGGGCCACAGGAAGAATGGAAGCAGCACAGTCGCAGCCCAATGTGCCCGATGGCTTAATGTGAATCGATCTGTTGTTTCTAGAATGTGGCGGCAGTTTATACAGATCGAAACTCT
This sequence comes from Schistocerca piceifrons, assembly GCF_021461385.2. Taxonomy (NCBI): domain Eukaryota; kingdom Metazoa; phylum Arthropoda; class Insecta; order Orthoptera; family Acrididae; genus Schistocerca; species Schistocerca piceifrons. The sequence continues at coordinate 575,794,715 of NC_060143.1, forward strand.
GTCCCAAAGACCAGGACAGATCTGACCACGTCTGAAATCAGAAAGAGAGGACAGTTATTTGGGTTAAGGGCAAGAAATAGTACTGCAAGGCAGCTGGCATCTGACGTAGGAGTGTTGTATCTACGCAAACGGTGTACAGAAGTAAGGTTTCCGCAGAGTGGCCATTGTCGCCGGCCACCTGGTGCATCCGTACCTCTGACGCGTCTTCACACAGGGGAAGGTCTAGAGAGGAGTTATCGAGATGCCACCTGTACGGTTGAACAGTCGGGCAACGTTCTTTTCACAGATCAGTCCCGATTCGGTCTGGAGAGTGATTCTCAACAGATTCACATCTGTAAGGAACGTGGAACACCATTTCGGGACCCAATCACTGTGGAAAGAGACCGGTATCGAGCAGGATCCCTACTGGTGTGGGCAGGGATTATTTTGACCACTCAAACAGCTCTTCAGGAAATTGTGTGGGTGAATACCATTTAATTGCTGTCAGGTATCGTGACGAGATCTTGGGACCTCATGTGCTGCTGTTGCGAGATGCTGTGGGACTTGACTTGGTATTGATGGACGATAATGATCGACCTCATAGAACAAGGTTGGTTGATGTCTTCTTCGAAATGGAAGATATTGCACCCTTGGCGTGGGCTGCTCGCTCTCCCGTTTTGAAACCTATACATAATGTCTGGGATGCACTAGGGAGATGGGATGGATTACGTCAGCGTCCACCAACTACTCTCCGAGACTTGCGAGCAGCTCTCGAGGGAGAGTGGGCGTTATTGCCTCAACATGAGCCTGATGACACCTTCCAGGCCTGTACTGCTGCCACAGGTGGTCATACACCATACTGAACGCGTTAACCAGTTGTCAGAATGTATGTGCAAGTCCGTTAATTTGATAAAACGAAGAACATTTTTGTCTACCGTTATCCATGTTGCAGCTATTTACGTTCTACATTATTTATATTGTTTCTATTTTACTATCACCTCTTTATACTGTTTTGTGGCAAATTAAACGCTACGTCTCAAAATTTCCGTTTGTTGCTTTATTTGTGGATGCCAGTCTGTTTGTAGCCCTGAAGAAAGACCTTCGTGACCATCGATTTGCTTCGGACGAAGAGGTACCCGCCCAGGTGCAATGTCGGTTCCGTAGGCAAGCTCGAACGTGTTTCCACGAAGGCACTGACTTCTTGTCTCATATGGGATGATGTATTAACAGTTAGTGAGAAATAATAAACGGTTAACTTACTTTTTCCATCTGTCTCGTTTTAATGACGGCACTTTACACAAACAACACAAGAAGACTTTAACTCCAGAAACTTCTGAACACAAAAAGGAACAAGAATGAAATGGATCTGAAAATTACTTTCAAAAATTACGTATTTGAGGGGAAAATTAGTTGTTGTTAGTTCTTGCAAACCAAGTGCAATCAGTTAATTATAAATGGTTTGCCATACCAAAGATCTAGGTTTAAGAAAGAGACACCTATTAAAATTTTACTCTGTCAGTTTATGCTTGAATTCGATCTTCACCTGAAAGTGATGATAGTCAAGATGAGTTTCGATTCACGAATGATTTTGTGGGCAACTGATTGAAATTACAAATTGATGTAACCATTCACATTTATTGAGGGGTTTATGCTTCCAATTATATCAGTTAATAAGGCATGGGTATATTATATCCACAGTTTCTGCCTGACTTTGTCGTCTTCGATAGAACGGCTGCAAGCGGGTATGCAACCACTATATGTACATGCCTTTAGATATCATTTTAGGTTGGCAACATCTCTTCCACGCTTTCTTCTGATCAGTGGGTGATGTTATGTTCATGAGATAAACCTTTTTGAAACTGGCCGTTTCTCTTTACATTAATGATGTAAGATCCAAATATGGAGTAAATGTACGAACAGCTTGCCGCATGACTCTCAACCTTGGATAAAGCTACCGAGAAGAAGAGTAGAACGCAAATGGGCACTTCTGCAGTTGTGGTCTTTGCCAGGTGTATAAATGTGTCGCGGACCGAGGTGAAAGCGTTTAACTTCACACGCACCGAGGCGCACTGGCCAGACTAAAGGCACCGTGCGGGCGGCCATGAGCTTCGACGCGCCACGCGACCAGTTTTTATGAAGATCGTACCTGTTCCTTCGGACATGCCTCGGTGAGATTGTCTGCCACCAGTAATGAGTGTAATGGGCAGGGGCACTACAAATGTAGTGTGTGGACATCAAGTTGGGAATGTGGGTCTCACGGGGAGCGTGCAAGGGACAAATCCCTGCAGTCACACTATCCTCTGCGGCCTCGGTGGCTCAGATGGAGCCGGCACGGTAGCTCAGCGTGTTCGGTCAGAGAGCTGGGTGGCCTCTGCAATAAAAACTGAGTGGAAGGATCAACAAACGAACTTGACCGGATGTCATGTGACGTCCGCAACGACTAAACACAACGATTAAAAAAAAAAAAGGTAGAGCGTCTGTCATGTAAGCAGGAGATCCCGGGTTCGAGTCCCGGTCGGGGCACACATTTTCAACTGTCCCCGTTGATGTATATCAACGCCTGCCGACAGCTTTGGGTCTTGATTTAATTACCATTTCGACCCGGTTTTTTATTTTCTGTCCTGTGTGATCGGCAGAGGCAAGTTCTCGCGCAACTGTGATCCATACCACAGGTGAAAGACGGCTGCAGTTTCGCAAGGAGGACCAACGTTGGCGTACGGACCCAGCGACGCTGACAGTGGCGGGTCAGTAATCAAACGCGTTTCTCTAAAAGTTTTTTATTCATTTGGCATCAGCATACTGGGTAACGGCGTAAAACCTAAGATTCCATTTTCTGAACGATTACAGATCTCGGCAGATGACAATACTCGGGCAAGAACGTAATTCTGTTGTCCACTGATTAGTTTAGCTTAGTCTGAGAAGTCAGTTTCGTGTTCCGTGGATAATTTGCGCCACTAATTGTAATGACGTGGTACGAGTCATTTTACATTCACATTACAAATTCACATCATTCAGTTTACACATTCGTAAATAATCGTCTTTATTTTATTTTATTTTACCGTTGATGTAGTCAGGTAATAATTTGCACCCATCACCTTTCAAGCACTACAAAATTCGAAATTTTACTACAGAATAGACAAAACTTGTCCAAGGAGAAAGTTTTTCAGTATGTTTTCAAATTTTACTTTGCTGTCTGTCAGTAATTTTATGTCATTTGGTAACTAATAAAAAATTTCGGTGGCAGTATATTGCACCCCTTTTGCGAAAAAGACCATCTTAACGTGAAGTTATGAATGTCATTTTTGCTTCTCGTCTTCTAATAGTGCACAGATTTTTTTCCTATTGAACTGGAGTAGATTATTTACAACAAACTGCACACAGAATAAATAGTCAAATGTCCAAATGCTGAGGGAGTGGTCTAGAAAATGATGGTAGCTGTGCGCCACATGTTACTTTAGCAGCATATTTCGAGCAATCAACGTTCACTTTCTTGAAGCTGCGTTACCCAAGAATATTATTCCATGTGACGTTTTTGAACGAAAGCACGCAAAATATATCAGCTCATTGATTTGTCTCTCTCCGAGATTTGCAATGATGCGAAGTGCACGTGTGCTGAATCATCTTGTCTTAGGAGTTCGAAAAATTGTTTTTTCCATTTTAAATTGCAATTATCGTGAGTACCTTAAAATTTTTACATTTCCACCTACTTATTATTTGCTCATAATTATCTTTTGTTTGGTGCCACTAGATGTGCATAGCTGAATATGCCGTAGCTTTTTGAGATTGAGAGCGACGCAATTCGCAAAAACCACTTAATAATAAATCTCCTGTTGCCTTTTGCCTCGGGTTCTTCAGCCGACAAGCGGTCAGGAAAGCCTTAACTATTTTGCACTCAATAATTCTTTTAAGAAAATTATTTACCGTTTATTCTATTGCTGTATTGGATTTATCACACTACCAGTGTGATCACACTACAACCGCAAAAAGAAGTAATTGTGCTCATTGTATCTTAGATCGCTTACATGTATGGGAAAGAATAGTGGACGAAAGGTTGAGCCTTGTCAACCGCACAAGTGATTTATCCCCAGTCAGGAGAATCTCTCGTGCTGACATTAGTTTAATTACAGCTTTAAGCTTTCTCTTAGGTATGATATCATCATTTGCTCTGCTGTGCCATGAATTCTATAAAACCTCAATGTATCCAAAAGAAAATGATACGTACAGACAAGCCCTGAGTCTATTAATTTTTGCATGAAGAGAGATACTGAAGTAAGAGTGTTCTTTAGGTAGGAAAGGTATGTCCTTTTTAATCTGAAAGACACGAGAAGAGCGACATACTGCTTGATAAAATTGACTTTGAAACGTTTAGCAAAAGTACCTCAGAAATGTGTTAAATTCAAAAGCAATCCTGCTCCACTGTCTTAGTGTAAACACCATCAACACAAACTCGCGAAACAGGCTCTTTTGTACTAAACACATAAGACAAAGACGGATTTAAATAGTCTTTTCACACTTGTTCGACATTTTTGTGATACATTTCGATGTCGTTTGAAAGAACTTATACCGTAATACTAAAAGAAATTACCTGCGTGAGTACCAACACCCCGCTGCACGCCAGAGTTAGTAACACTGAGAGGACAACAGAGTCCCGCCCCCCTCTGCCCGGCCTCATTGGCCGAAACACGTTTCGATATCTCGAACGGTTTGGAAAATGAAAGGGGCGTTACGTCATACACGTCTCGCCCAGTCGGGTATGACTTACAGGTGGCCGGACTTAGCGGCGTTGAATGTCGAATCTACCCGAGAGGAAATAATACCGTCAGCTGAAGAGGAGTTTTGTCGATCACTGGCACCGATCTGTGTAAGGCAGACCAACATTGAGCAACTGCGTCTGAAACTACGGAGCTATGCTGTCCTCACCAATTCTGTCGCTCCGTAGGAAAACATGTAAGGGGCAGTGAAATAGAAAAGGGACAGATGGAAAAAAAACAGTACGTAAACTGATGTAACTCTTCAGGCTTTCCCGGTGAGATCTTGACATGTGAAGTCTCAGGTAGCACCCGAAGAAGGCAACGAGTTACGTGGCCCGATTACTCCACATGTCAGTACGTAAACCGTTAATCACTTCAAAAGCAATCGCCACAACTGTTCACCATTTATTCCACTGAGAGACAATACGGTCAGTGGCTTCGCGGATAAATGTCTGCAGTTATCTAGGGAACCGTGACCGTACCCAGGCGCGTATCTCTTCGTCCGAAGCAAATCGACAGCCACGAACGTCCTTCTTGAGGGCCGGGACTCCTGTTGCCAAAGCTATTTCGAGTATTCTGCGTAAGTTCCGCTGGGAAGCCCTTGCACATAGTTAGTACAGTCGCCACCTCTCCCTACGCGATTTCCATGTTTTTCGAAACCTCAAGATAGACGTCCGCGTCCGTCTATTTACTTTGGACGGAGAGATGCACGCCTTGATACAACCATGGCTCTCCATAGGCAACTGCAAACGTTTTTCCATGAAGGCATTGACCGTCTTGTCTCTCAGTTGGATAAATGTGCTAACAGATACGTCGATTACTTTTGAAATTATAAACAGTTTACTTAATTTTTTTCCGTCTATCTCGTTTTCAGTTGACTGCTCCTTATAGATCTGTAGAACAGAGGACACCACGCCGTTATGTCTCCGTTGTGGACGCCCTGGGCGTGAAGCACTCGACTGAAAAAGAACGAGAAGACTATTCGAAGACTATTACGCCACAAGATGACAAAGAAGAGTGCAGTTGTGTGGTCTTCAGCCGTCTGCAGGTGACTAAAGGCGGCGGACTGCTGGAGGAAAGGAGAAGAGCATCGCCACTGTCAGGCAGGGGTCGCCCTGCACCTCGTAGGTGTCGTTCACCGTCTCTTCGCAGAGGTTCCTACCGCTCACCCTTCCGCCGAAATCAGAAAAGCTGAAGGGGGCGACCGTGTATGAAGGTAAGACCGCCGCAGGTCCAAATCCTCCTTGCAGATGTCACGTCGACGTCATCATCCACGACCCATGTGTCCGGGAGCTACTCGATTCTGGCACGTCGTTTTCTTGCTATCAGATACTAACCCTATCACGACTAATGGGAGATGGGAAGGTTCGTTGAACTCATAACTGTAAATTAAATGTCATACAACAGTTTTCCTTTGAGCTGACTTGACTATTGTATGAATTTTACACAGAACTCCTCCTCTGACAGAAGACAAAACGAAAGTTTTATCACGGATTTCTATATTACACTAAATATTTCTGTGTAAAATCTTTTGTTTTCCACCTGTACAGAAATGCAAGTCTACGTTCCTTTATATGTAAATTCAAGATGAAGGGTGGAGAAAAGGAACCGATTATTGATGCCAGCTGCTGCGGGACATTCTACATTCTACATTTATACTCCGCAAGCCACACAACGGTGTGTGGCGGAGGGCACTTTACGTGCCACTGTCATTACCTCCCTTTTCTGTTCCAGCCGCGTATGGTTCACGGGAAGAACCACTGTCTGAAAGCCTCTGTGCGCGCTCGAATCTCTCTAATTTTATATTCGTGATCTCCTCGGGAGGTATAAGTAGGGGGAAGCAATATATTCGATACCTCATCCAGAAACGCACCCTCTTGAAACCTGGCGAGCAAGCTACACCGCGATGCAGAGCGCCTCTCTTGCAGAGTCTGCCACTTGAGTTTGCTAAACATCTCCGTAACGCTATCACGGTTACCAAATAACCCTGCCGCTCTTCTTTGGATCTTCTCTATCTCCTCCGTCAACCCGATCTGGTACGAATCCCACACTGATGAGCAATACTCAAGTATAGGCCGAACGAGTGTTTTGTAAGCCACCTCCTTTGTTGATGGACTACATTTTCTAAGAACTCTCCCAATGAATCTCAACCTGGTACCAGCCTTACCAACAATTAATTTTATGTGATCATTCCACTTCAAATCGTTCCGCACGCATACTCCCAAATATTTTACAGAAGTAGCTGCTACCAGTGTTTGTTCCGCTATCATATAATCATACAATAAAGGATCCTTCTTTCTATGTATTCGCAATACATTACATTTATCTGTGTTAAGGGTCAGTTGCCACTCCCTGCACCAAGTGCCTATCCGCTGCAAATCTTCCTGCATTTCGCTACAATTTTCTAATGGTGCAACTTCTCTGTATACTACAGCATCATCCGCGAAAAGCCGCATAGAACTTCCGACACTATCTAGTAGGTAATTTATATATATTGTGAAAAGCAATGGTCTCAAAACACTCCCCTGTGGCACGCCAGAGGTTACCTTAACGTCTGTAGACGTCTCTCCATTGATAACGACATGCTGTGTTCTGTTTGCTAAAATCTCTTCAATCCGGCCACACAGCTGGTCTGATATTCCGTAGGCTCTTACTTTGTTTATCAGGCGACAGTGCGGAACTGTATCGAACGCCTTCCGGAAGTCAAGGAAAATAGCATCTACGTGGGAGCATTAGGCGTAATCAGCGGCGACGAGCGAAAATGCGTACCGGACTGAGATTCGAACCTTGGATCTCCTGCTCACTAGGCAGTTTAGGCAGTAGCGTCAACCACTTGGCTCCCCGAAACAAAGCCACTTATCCGCGGTCTCGGTCCGTGTCCTCCGCACCCGCTACTCTGACATTCCCGCACTGAAGAAGGTGGATCTATTGTCCATCTAGACGAATCAGTTATATGTACACGTGGTGTCTGTTCTTTCAGGTGCGTCTCAATGAACAGACACTATGCATTCATATAATCCATGTTTTTTCTTTGCTGGCGCACTTAATATTCTCAATAATAAGTTCATTTTCAGATGAAGTGGTTGCTGATGAGATTCAGTTGTTATTTGTCTTGCATGCATCCAGTGCGTTCAGTTCACATCGAGAGTCAGAAATGTCCAAAAGAATAGGCGATTCCACTTTAGGAAGAGTTCTGAATGAAATTTTAGATACGGCTTCTAACTCGGGGAGTGAAGATGAAGATGATGGTGTTATCGAGTGTGATTCAGAGCGCGAAAGTCGTGTGGACGGTAGAGAGGATGAAGATTCTGTGGTTTCAGGTAGTGACCACCAGGATGTGACTGTGGCCAACTCTGGAAGAAGATTTTTATCTCACAGCTCAGAATACCTAGGAGGTCTCTCACAAAATACAACAATGGGGCAGGCAATAGTACCTCCAGCTGGTGTTTCCAGTTCCCCTGGAGAAGCCTTGATGTTATTTTTCACACTTGCCATTAAGAATCTTACAGCAAAACATTCAAATGAACAGACAGTTGGGCTAAATGTTACTTGTACTAGTGAGAAAAATACTATGCCTTTATAAGAATAGTGATCACTGCAAATAAGGACAATCCTTTCACGTTTCACGATCTCTGGCCAAATCTAATGGGTCTGCTTATTTACTGAGGTATTAGGGAAACAGAACGTTTCAAGAAACTAATTAGAATCATTAAATTTGATGACAAAACTGAACGCCAGAAAGCATATAAGTTCGCAGCAATCAAAAATGGTTCAATTGGCTCTGAGCACTATGGGACTTAACATCGGAGGTCATCAGTCCCCTAGAACTTAGAAGTACTTAAAACTAACTAACCTAAGGACATCACACAAATCATGTGCGACGCAGGATTCTAACCTGCGACCTTAGCGTCGCGCGGTTCCAGACTGAAGCTCCTAGAACCGCTCGGCCACTGCGGCCGACTCGCAGCAATCCGTGAGGCTTTTAACAAAGCGAACAGTAAGTTCCCACTACTGTATAAACGAGTTCTGTATCTCGCCATTGATGAGATGGTGAGCGTGTTTAAAGGGCACTGCTCCTCAAACGTATTTATGAAGGTGAAACTGACAATTGTTGCATCCTTACACCCGTGACGTCAGACGCAATAGACAGACATGTCGTCAATGTGGAACGCTACGCAGGTAAAATACAGAGTTTGTTCAAGGACGAAAGAGGTTTAGAAGCTGTCGTTAAACGTAAAAAATACTGGTCGGATTATTACTACAAACAGGTACTACGCATCGGTTAGACGTAAAAAATACTGGTCGAAATATTACCACAGACCAATACTGTGTCGGTGGGTTTGACAGAAGAGTTATGCCAAGACTGCAAAGGTACTATAGCAGAAATTCTTCAGTCAAATTCCAGACATAATGAAGAACACATAAACTCGACAGCTGTATTCAGCAGTGCTCTTGTTCACAGACCCAACAACAGGCTGGCCAGCTCTTATTTTGGTACCCTGAATAGTAAATACAAAACCAAGCAAAAACTTGTTGATGTTATCAACACTGCACCAATTTGAAGGCATTGAAACAGGAAAGAAGAATAAAAACCCCTAAGTACATATTATAATTACACTAAAGGTAGAACTGATACCATTGATATAAAGTCTCGTATGCATACCTGTAAAAAGTGAACAAAGAGAATCAATGCAACCACTATATTCATCCAGCAACATCCAAGATCGAATGAAAAGAAACATAACAAACGGAAAGTTTTTCTTCTGCAAGCTGGATTGGAACTTGAGAAATCACAGGTAGCAGGAATCATGTACTAACGAAAGAGGGTTATCTGACCAAACTGTTCGGTCAATGGAAAGTATTCTACAAAAGAAAATCAGACAAGGCATGCAGATCAGCTTCCTGCGGGGAAAGGTCGGAGACATGTTCGTGAAAAAGAAGCTAAAACAAGAAGCAAAACTGCAACAATCTAAGTAAACCACAACAGTATTGTGGACAATGCTAGCGATAGACGGCTCCCGTATTACAGTGGAACATTAATGGGTTTATGACACATGTGAAGGAGTTGAGGCTCCTGACACAGGACACCCCCTGTGCTTGTGTTTTTGCAGCGACTGATGCCCATGTTCTGTAAGGATAACATGACTGGGGACAGAGCCAAGGGAGAGATTGATGTGATTATCAATAACACGCACCACTTCTCTACTCTTCCCTTAGTTACTGACGTACAAGCAATAGCCATTGCGTTTCATGTGGGTCAATAGATCACTATCAGATGATCACTATCTACTTACCTCATCAGGATGCGGTGATTTCAAAGCCCATAATGTATTATGGCGCTCGCGCTATACCTGCCCTAGGAGTCGAATCTTGGAGAACCTCATGATGTCTTAGTACCTGTGCAACCTTAATGCGGGCAGCCCCACTCATTTCTCAGCTGCTACTTACTCGTCCTCAGCCATTGTTCTATGTTTCTGCTCCAGACCAATAGAAAACTCCACTCAGTGGGAAGCAACTGATGACCTTCATTCCAGTGACTACTTCCCACTGTGGATCCCCCTACTGGATGGATGATTGCTTGAACAAAAGCCACCTAAATGGATGGTCGTCAGGGCTAACTGGACAGAGTTCAATCAGCTGGCAGTGTTTGGACACCATGACAGCATCCAGGAATGGGTAAACTCTGATTAATCCATCCCGAAATCTTCAGGGCATCTTACGTAGCAACCTGTGTCTTGGTGGACTGGTGAGAGCTGCTCAGGGGTCTGGGCAGGCATGTGGCGGCTCTTTGACGGTTTAAGTACCGTCCAGTAGCAGAGAACTTCAAAGCCGAAGAGTCGCGAGATCAAAGGTTCAACACGTAACTAAGGAGAGGAAGAAAAGGTCATGGCAGGCGTTCCAGACTCTGTCAAACGTTCAATTTCTTCTACAAGTATATGGTAAGCCATCAAGAAGATTTCTGGTAACCAAAATCGTTTACCAATAGCAGCGGATCCCACAATTATGAGTCTGGCAACAACCATTTTGTAACCTCCCCTTTGCTAATAGGCCAATTGGTTTTAGACATAGATGACGGTGATCGTGTGTGCCTTATGAAATTTTGCAGAGAACGGCTATCGTTGGCTAAGGAAAATAATACAGTTTAACTGGAGGAAAGTGTACAATGAACCCTTCTGAAGGAATAATCTATGCTAAACCTAATCTAAATACTGATAATAATTTTGAAGTTAGTGTAATTCAGACCAATTGCTCAAGGACTACAGAGAGGAAAGGTTCAAATGGCTCTGACGTCATCAGTCGCCTAGAACGTAGAACTACTTAAACCTAACTAACCTAAGGAAGATACACACATCCATGCCCGAGGCAGGATTCGAACCTGCGACCGTAGCGGCCGCGCGGTTTCAGACTGAAGTGCCTAGAACCGCTCGGCCACACCGGCCGTCTAGGGAGGAAAGGGTGACACATAATATTCAGTACAAAAATTACTAATCTGCAACAGAAAGGGATAATTAAACGGTCGCCAGCCCACTTGGGCAATGTATATCCACAATCCTAAGAAATGAATACTTACTTACTTACTCGTTGGCGCTACAATCCATATATAGTGCCTCGGCCTCCCTGACAATTAAAGCAAATCTTGACGATCTTTGGCTCGTTTCCCCCACCTCCTTACTCCCATCTTCTCAGATCATTTTTCACGTCCTCCAGACATCGTTTTCGAGGTATCTCCTTGCATCGTCTGTGACCTGGGTTTCCTCTGTAGCCCTTCTTGACAGATCTATCCTCCGACATTCGCTCTACGTGGCCCAGCCACCTCAGTCTGTTACAATTGATTTCAGTAACTGAGTCAGCATTTCTGCACAGTTCTTCCAGGTCCTTGTTTCTCAGCATTCTCCATCGCCCTGCCTCACTTACAGGTCCAAAAATCTTCCTTAACATTTTCCTCTTCCGTCTTCTCAAGAAATCCTACTTCCCTCATTGTTCATCTTTTGACTGTTTGATAGAGAGTCGCCTTCGATTTTCTGCTTATGCTACGTGACTGAAAGATCTTAATCAGGGCCCAGTAAGCTCTATTTTCCGCAGCAATCCTACCTTTTATTTCTTCTCTTATACTGTTATCCTCCATGACCAGCACTCCCAGGTATTGGAATTTCTCACATCTCTCATAATTCCCTCTATTCAGCTTAATATATTTTTGTTTAACAACCACGTCTTTCCTGGAAGCGATGAGATACTGTGTTTTGGTGTTATTTACTCGTAGTGCCAACTGTTCTGCCTCCTTTTCTAATCTGCCGAATCCTTCTCCCAATTCTTTCAATCTTCTAGACAGGATACACACACCATCGGCATACGCTAGATTTTCGTTCGTACGGTTAAATAGAGTGCCACCTAGGTTATCATCTCCACCCTTCCTATCACTCTCTCCAACAGTATGTTGAAGAGTAGTGTAGATAATACATCACTCTGTCGTTGGCTGACCTCAAATTCTTTACAGAGTTTTTCTTCTACTTTTACTTGGCATCTTGTGCTGCTTAGGGTCACTTGTACCAATCTGTTTAGTTTATATGGGAATTCCATTTCCATTAGGGTATGATGCAGCTTTTCCTTTTTAACACATAGGCCTGTTTGAATTGTAGAAAAGCTGATGTACACCCACATTATATTCATAACACTTTTCCACTATTTGCCTTATAGTGATGATCTGGTCACTTGTTGATCTGCCCCGTCGAAACCCACACTGGTAGTCTCCAAGTACTTCTATATGTGAAGCAAGTCTCATAGCAATTACTTTGGTTAATACTTGATACACAACTCTATCTAAAGTGATACCGGGGTAATTTTCACAATTTGTTTTATCCTTCTTCTTAAGAATCGGGAAAATGATGGCCAAGTTCCAATGGTCTGGCATCATTTCCTTTCCCCACATTTCAATTATCAGTTGTCGGACATATCATGTCAGATGTTCACTTCCACCACTGATCATCTCTGCTGAAATGTTATTATTATCTGGACCCTTATTATTCTTCAGGCTTTTTGTTGCCCGTCTAACCTCTGATGTTGGTGGCGGTACAGGTATTTCTTCCTGGCCAACATTTTTCCATGGTTGGTTGCTCTCTGTTTCATCTTCTTCCAGTATTTCTCCCTCTCCGTAGCGACGTTCAACAGCTCACTGAAATATTTAGCTCCAGCGGTCTAAAATCTGTTCTTCTCCTCCTATAAAATTTCCTCGTCATCTCTACAGAACACAGTACGTGGTTGAAAGCCTGCCTTCAATTCTTGAACTCTATTGTAGAATTTCGTTACCTCTTTGCCTCTATATTCTTCTTCTAGCTACTTAATCCATTTCTCCATTTTGTAATTCTCGTTTTTTTGTTCTACAAATTCCATCTGCGTCTTTCCTTTTCTTCATGAATTCTTGTTCAAAAATGGCTCGGAGCACTATGGGACTTAACATCTGCGGTTATCAGTCCCCTAGACTTAGATCTACTTAAACCTAACTAACCTAAGGACATCACACACATCCATGCCCGATGGAGGATTCGAACCTGCGACTGTAGCAGCAGCGCGGTTCCGGACTAAAGCACCTAGAAACGCTCGACCACAGGGGCCGGCTGAATTCTTGTGTATTGGCTTTTGTTTCCATGTTTATCATTTTCCTTCTTGCCTCATTTCCCTCTGGTGCCGCCTTTTTACAATCTACATCACACCATCCTGCTCTTTCAACCCTTTCTTCTGTACCTAAGACTACTTATGCAGTCTCTTATAGAACATCTCTCATAATACTCCACTTCCTTCGAGGCATTCCACAGCCCAGCTTTGTTTAGCCTCAAACTTCTTCTGCAGTTCTGTTTCATATTTTTCTGATACTCCCTTCTCTTTTAACTTAGAAACGTAGTATCTTCGTGGAGTTTTTATCTTCCCTCTGGGTATAAAGACAGCTACGCCTTGTCTGAATTTCACTCTTACGGTGTAACGATCCGTATTGAAGTCGGGTACCCTGTAATTATCAACCTCAAGAATGTCAGATCCATGTCTCTTGTCAATTACAACATGGTGAATTTGATAAAAAGTAATGCCATGTTGCTTTTCTTACGTTCATTCTCTGTAGCTCCGTACTCTTCACTACCCCTGCATTGCCCACAGTACAGTCCATAAGTTTTTGTCCGTTTATATATTACATCTAATGCAGACTTTTATTTCCTACTATTTCTCTAAAGGCTTCTTCTTTTCCCGCTTTTGTACAGATATCGCCTCTCACTATCTTCACATCTTGCCTCTAATTCCTGTTCCACTCGACCATAAAAGTCGTCTTTCACTTCGCCTTTATCATCTCCTGTAGGTTCATACACACGTGCTAGACTAAGTACGCATTCTTTCATTTACTGTGTTAAAACTTATGACTACTTTATGCTTATTATTTACAAGAAAGCCTGTGGCACATACTATACCACCTGTACTATTCCTCCACTATACCTCCACAATACAAAATTGTATAATTACCACTTCTATACTGTGTTCGTTATAAGAATAAACCTGATGCAAACGAACACAAACGCGATGATTGGTCGGAAGCCGAAGCACACGTACACTGGTGTTGTTGCGCTCTTGGAAGTGTGCCCTACTTATATACGAGATATATTATTACTAAATTACGTTAAATGAAACTTTAAGATATTATAGTGTATTAACAGCCATCAAAGTTTTTCTTAATCACACTTTAGCTACGTAGTTCTTATTACAAGAATCGTGTACAGTCAGTCTCCGTACTGTTGCGCGCTGATTGTCGCGCTGATAATACGCAGCATGAAAATGGCTGAGTATGTTTCCTGCTCCGTACAAAAACATGCCTGTGGAACACGGGTAGACAGTTGTGAAAAATAGGTTGTTCTTAATGTTTTTCATAACTTTACATAAAAAATCGGCTTTGAAGTTTTTCAAGGGGCTGTATTTAACACAGTTGAGATACAAATACACCTTGGATGTACAGCGGAATAGATAGATAACACAGTGCAGTTCATGGATAGCTGGTCCAAGTTGTGCCTTAGTCATTACTTTTTCGTTCAATTCGAAATACCTATTTCTCGCAATTGTAAATCATTTTTATGAGTAACATACATCTTCTTGGTTCTAATTATATATTGCACGTGGAACTCCTGTTTTCATTTCAAACATAAATTCTTAATTATAGATATTTTACGAAAGATTTGATTTTTAGGGCAAAAGTGACAAACCAGAGACTTTTATTTTGACTATGTCCATTGTTTTATGCGTCAGATTTCGTCTCACACGGACCACAGTGGTAAGTGTCGTAGAAACATTAAAAACAATCACTTTCACAGCATCGAGCACACCATGGAAATGCTGCATTTGTACATGTGCCGCTGTCAATTACAATATGAACCTAACACAAGTGATCTGCAGCCAAGTTAAGTGGTTTGGCCAGAGAAATAACAAGACTGTTAGGGTGCCAGATCACACGTCACTGCTGAACGCTGGCGTGATATGGAACGGCACGTCATAAAAGAAGAGGAGAAAACGCGGCGTCTGGGTGGCTTCGTGGATTCTGTTGTTAATTGACTCATCAACGTAACAGATGAGAGTTTCAGAACTGAAATTTATTTCTTGGATTCGATTATGAAGCATATAAGAGATTACCAGAGTCTGACTGTAATTAATACCTTCAGTGGCTTGAGTATTCAACAGTACGGTGAAATACCTGGAGTATACTTTTGCAACACACATCCCTCGCTCAAAAAATTACCCTGTGTTTAAGTTAGGAATTTTCATCACTCCTTTTTGTAATTAGAATACTACGTTAGGTGAGAACGAGAGCATTTTATGCTTTCTATCCGGTCATCCAAGAAGCATGCGCTAGTGCTGTTCTGCCGAATATTATTTAATCCTCTTCAAAAATTAAATGACATTCCAAACTCTATTGTTCTTTGCCCGTTTCTTTTTACGTCTGAACTGCAGCTGCTCACATCATGGCAGGTTAGCTGGACCATCTGGCTGGCCAGTGCTGTCCAAGTTTAATGCGGAGGTAAAGCTGTTGTCCCGCATTATCGCCCAGTCTACGTGCGTGTAACACAGCACAAAACGTATTCTTATGATCGTACTTGCTGGACACGGCTTGGCTTCCGTCCGACGTGAAACAAAATCCAATGAGATTCAAGCAAACGTGGAAGAATACATCAGGTTTATTCTTACGATGAACAGAATATATAGTAACATCTACTTTCCATCTGACCTACTGCTACTCTTGTGCGCATTTCTCCATCTCTTGTTTGAGTGCATGTAGAGCTTCTGGTTTGTTCGAACTTCTTACATTCCAAGTAGTAAAGTAAATATCGATTTTTCCGTTTACCGTGTCCTTTTCCTTGCACGAACCGTCCATCAGTTTCATCAGCCCGGTTTCTACTGTCTTTCTCCGATATGGGGTTGTTAGACCCATGATCAACGCCCAACCAAGAGTACCAGGGTTTATGTCGGATTTTCTCCCTCACGGAGACTGGCTTCACCACGTCTCCAGAGCCCTCCCTGTCCTACGTTGAGCGACACGTTTATGACTTGGTCGGTGCACGCAACCACCCCCCCCCCCCCTCCCCCGGCATTGAAGATGCCGCCGACAAGGCAGCGTCCCTTGGGAGGGCTGAGAAAGGTAACGGCAAAGGAAATTAAGCAAATAGTCACTGGCAAGGCAACAGAAGGTTGTCATGCTTTTACACAACCCCCAACATTTTGTAAGAAAATAAATGAATCAGGAAGCACTGAATCTGAAGTTACTTGTTCTGAAATATTGCATTTTGAAAGCAAAGTCAAATAAAGTTGCTGGCTAAATAAATGACTGATTGTAACTTTATTACGTAAAACATGAATTCCAGTAACTTCAGCATAACGTAAGGCGAAATTTGTAAAAAAAAAAAAAAAAAAAAAAAGGCGAGCAATTTGGTTTTAGTTCTTGCAAGATTGAATTGAATTTACTTTAAGCAGATGAGCAACAGATTTACTTCTTTTAATGGTAAAATGCGTAGCAAGCCAACAGATATCACTCGCTAAGCTAAATACAGAATAATTTGCGCTATATCTTCAGTTACTAGCTTTGACGGTGACATTTTACGTTCCTTTAAGTGAGTAAATACTCCACATTGCAAATTAATTAAGGGTATGTTACGAAATACCAGAATGAACACTTACTGAAGAAGCAAAATTTAGACTCAAACTGGTCATTAGTAAGCACACAAAACCGGAAATAAATACTTAACCGTTCTTCATATTTTACGACACCCGATGATTGCATGGAAAGGAAAGGGATCCTACTTGGTTAGGACAAAGACAACACTGCTGTCCTACAAGTTTTAATTACTGCAGGTTATTATTCAAGAAAGTTACTCATTAAAGTTTGTCAAAAAAATGCTACTGAATAATGCCTTATGTTGTAGCTAAAACGCGGACGACGAAGAATGTAGCCGGCGACAGTGCAGAGCTACTGCTGTTGCTGCTGGTTGAGAACCACGAGTCGTCTCCAGAGCCAGGGATATCTATGGGACAGGCAACAGTCAGAACTGCAGCTTCCTCTGCCTGTCAACTCCGAGCGTGCTCTCAACAGTTGCTGATTAATAAATTAGGTCCGCCTGCATTGTGGCCATCGTAACTGTAAACCGTGTCAACGAGAGCTACCAACAAACACACTTCCGCACTCTTTCAAGGCTCAAGCTGTTGTGTCTTCCCTCTGCTCGCATCGCGACGGAGACTATTCATACACAAAGATAAATAACGGCACAGCTACTGCCATTACGTCTTAGTTAAAAGATGGTTCAAATGGCTCTGAGCACTATGGGACTCAACATCCGAGGTCATCAGTTCCCTAGAACTTAGAACTACTTAAACGTAACTGATCTAAGGACATCACACATATCCATGCCCGAGGCAGGATTCATACCTGCGACCGTAGCCGTCGCGTGGTTCCACGCTGAAGCGCCTAGAACCGTTCATCCACAGCGGCCGGCATGTCTTTGCTATCGATACATTTCAACAAACTTCCCTTGGCAATTATCCAACAATTCCGAATATTTACATTAATAGCTACAATCAGTTATATACATTCACAAATAAATACACTATCATATTCATTACATATTAAATATAGTTTCTGTAATAAAGCTTACAGATTCAGAAATAGCAGTAAATTACAAGTTATCAACAGATATTAAACGGCGAAAAATTTGGGCTGGTGTCGAAGGTATTTTATCTGCATTTTCGGTGTTACATGTGACCCACGTTCCATGAGTTTTTTCGTGGAGGGAAACAGAATCAGTTAATATCCAAGCAAATACAGACGGAAATGCAGGTGCATAACGCCATTCATTTTTGCCTACATAAACTTTGTTACTCACTCCTTAACTTTCTCGTTAATTATCATAATTATGTCTGGGCACGTAATGAGCATGACAACATTGTGTCATTGTACACTGAAGAGCCAAAGAAACTGCCTAATATCGGGCCGCAATACGACGTGTCATGGACTCGACTAATGTCTGAAGTAGTGCTGGAGGGAACTGATACCATGAATCCTGCAGGGCTGTCCATAAATCGTAAGAGTACGAGGGGGTCGAGATCTCTTCTGAACAGTACGTTGCAAGGCATCCCTGTCCAAGATTTTAGGGGGGTGATAGTAGTGTGTTGCCAGTGCGTTTGGTTCACCAATGTTTTTTGTAAGTTACATCCTCTGTTATTGTTGTTATTGTGTTTAACCCCTGGTATAGCAGATTTCGCTCTTTCTCCATTGCCTTAAAGCGCGTGAGATAGAGTGATTGCGAGCTATGTGGTAGTGACTGCATGAGTGTCATTGTGTAGGTTTTGTCCTCTCTGTGATTTTATCCACATTCGTTCCTTTTAAATGTGTCAGGGCGCTGATAAACTCACTGTTGACCGCCCGTAAAGTCAGACCACACACACGCGCAAACCTACTTATAATGTGAGGAGTCAGAGTAGCGTCTGTAATGTGTCATCACAGATATGTCAGTTTTCATCGATTCAACCTAACATCTATAACTATTAATGATATTTGTGAACTACTGCTGTAGTTAAAATGTATAAGACCTGTTCAAAGCTATAATTTTTAACAGTAGACTCACACCAATGGGTGCACCAAAACCCCCTTCGGCACCCAAATAAAGGTTAAACGCCCTGAGGTTAGAATGAGAAATTAAGCTGTCAGTATCTGCCTAACACAGTTTTACATGCTTTTCTGGAAACTTGTTTAGTATCCATCCGTAACGAAAGTCTATAAGATGGGACTCCGAAATATCTAAAGTAGCGATTTCCACTGTCATTTCTTTATACAACACGAGATTAATTCTGTTTAGTTAAATACCCATGAAGTTTTCGTAAAAAATTGCGCTGCTTTGAAAATTAAGTTATAGAATCAACGCCGCTACTGGTATCAACATTCTAAGATATCGCTAGCCTTTTTTCTCTCTTTCGTGTATTTTGCGTAGTTTAGCAAACAGACCATTATTCATAAATTTGAAACATCTTCCCAAAATAATTGCTTGCACTCATATATTTTTGTGCATTAATCTCAAAATGTGGCTTCATCCAAGGAGATTGTCTAAATGACAAATTGGCAAGAATCTTTTGAAAAGCAATATTTTTATGCAAGCATTGTTTTAGATTTCTAAAGTGAATATTATAGTTTTATTTATCATACAATTTCATTTCGTTGACTTGTTATTATCAGATTGAGGTGGCACTTTTTTTTAGAAGATAAGGGCAGATGTGAATGAAAATCTTGAATACTCATACATTATTCGAGATCTGCAGTAGAAGCGTTCTGCCGTCAGTACTCTTTTCAGATAGCCATGCAAATATGGTCACAGGCAGGTATAGGTTAATTGCCCGTCATCGTATAACTTAATCAGTTTTATCATCATTTAGTCATGAATCTGTAGTTTGTAAAAGCATGAGTATACGGACGATGAGGGATATTGCATATCATGTCTCTTTTAACAGACCTGAAGTTTTTCTGTATCAGTAAAAAGGCGAAATTCTGCTCTAGCAATTTTCAGTAGAGTTTTCCACTGCAGGCAGCTGGCGAGGTGATCACGTACACGTCGGTCCATACAGTGATGACGAAAGACGACGTCACTGCGCACCCTGTACATTTCCTAAGCTCATCACAGCTGTCTGCAGTGCAGCCCCACAAGTTGGAGCTGAAGATGGGTGTGCCCGTCATTGTGCTGCCTTATCTGGATACACTAAGATTGCGCAGTGCCACCGGGTTACGCATCACAGACCCAAACGCGAGACGGTGTTGATACCACGAATTGGTGTCATCCCAACAAACTTGACTTTCCACATCAAGCGCTCGCAGTTCTCTTTGAAAGTAGCCTTCTCGACCATTATAAATCGCAGTCAAGTGGTAAAAAGTGGCAGATATTCATCTGGACCCACCATGTTTTTCTCACGGACTGCTCTAGGTTGGTTGTTCGCGTGTATCGAGTGCCAAAAATCTTTACATATACGCAGAGCACAAGAAATTTCGGACCGTTTTTTACAGAGGCGCGTTACAGCAATACTTCTGTGTTTCTGTTCTCACTGAGGTAGTTACGACCTTTTCCGTGGTATGTGTGTCGCCAAGAGTCGTGAAATTTTACGTATATAGAATGAAGCGGTGAGTGAAAACTTGTACCAAGGCCGAAAACCAAACTCGGGTCTCCTGCAGTCGTGTGAAGAGCTGTGCCAAGCTGGCTTAGCAGCCAACGCGCCTGCCTGCAGTCGACCTTGTACTTGGCCTTGTCCTTGGCTGCTCCCCGTCGCGTTTACGGATTGACGCAGCGTGCTCCAGACGCAACGCCCATGAAGTAGAGAGATTTTTACGAGACTTGATGCACGTTGATTCGAAAGAGCTGCTGGGTGTCCACTTATCTATCGTCTGTATCACTGTATATCTCAAATTCACTGACAATGAGGCCTATGACAAACTACTCAGCCCCTCGATGGAAGGTTACCGATTCTGGCACTCTGACCGAAAAGTGGGCGTGGTTAACACTTGAACGCGCTCTACTGGGAACTCAGAATGTACGCGTGTTTTAGATACCATTTCAAGTTCCAGCCAACATAGTCACCCTTGCTCGCCGACCCTATGGCACAGTCCTCGGCCATAAGGCCGAAAAATGGAAGACCTTCGAAACTTACCCCATCTGTAATGGGGTGCGACGTGTCCACATCGAGCTGCGCCGCCAAATACGTACCTTCCTATCTCTCACGATCGCTGGTCGCTGGTCGGTAATTATTTACGATGGTCAACCGAGGACCAGCTGCGGATGTGGAGAGGCAGGCCATTTAAGTACGGAATGCTTGCAACGCTGTTTCGTGCGGGCGCCATCTGACGATCGGTTTCGACCGTCGATAGCGATCTCTAAGGTCGCGGCTGTGAGACGGGAGGAGACGCCAGCTGTCTATGACGACCCTTCTATATTGGTGTAAGTCTTGGAAGCCCCCTGCAGCAGTTCCTGAGGAGCCCCCACCATCTTCCAGCGCCGATGCCTCTGTTGCCTTCTCGTCCAGCCCAGGTGGCGCGCATGCACTGCTGCAACAAGCCGACATTGCGGTGGAAATTGAAGAAGAGGATGCCGTCTCCACCCCCTGCCCTGTGCCGGACGCGAAGGCAAGACAGCGTAAACAGAAATCGCTCAAGCGGCATAATAAAAGGCGCATAACCTCCGAAACAGTGGCAACGACAGCTGATGTGTGACAACCGATACACCGGTCCGACTCGGCCGATCCTAACGTTCCACACGGTTCGACGCCCTCCCCCGCTAGCGGTGGATCCGCACACTGTGGGGATGCGGATCACTGAAGCCCGCGTCCCGGGGGATGCACACACGTCTTCGTATGCCTCTCCGCCCATCTTTAATACCAAGGACAGCCGTCGCGATGGGATAGGCTTTCCGCTTCGCCACGATGAATGTCAACGGCATTACTTCTTCTTTCCAAACCCGTTTTCTGCAGGATACATCATGAGCTGCGGATCTGGATGTTGTTTTTCTTCAAGAAGTCCTACCAGGACTCTGTCTCGATACCTACGCATACGACGCCTACGGCCTGTCTTTAGATGTGGGCGGAGGAGGGACGGGTATTCTGCTCAGGGAAGGAATTATGGCAACTGATGTATGTACCATCGGCCTGTGGTGTCGCACTCACCGTTCATTCACTTCCTCTGGTGAGCCTGTGCGCTCCTTTCAGAACCGAGAAATGGGGAGAACTCCGGACCTTTCATGCCGAAGATACACCAATGCTCTTCCAGGGCAATGCCGACCACTTGGCAGTACGTGGAGATTTCAGTTGCGTGCTTAGGCCATTCGACCAGATGCAGCACTCGATCACCTGCCAGGCACTTCAGGCGCTTGTAACGGACTTGGCTTCGTTGGACACATGGGTAATAGAACACGGCCGTCGGCAGGAAAGCACATACTTTACTAACCATTCCGCGAGCCGTTTGGATAGAGTTTACATCGCACGCGGCCTACGTCCGGCAGTTGTCGACGCTGTGGTGTGGCAGCGGTCACGGACCACTCAGTGTACGTGTGGACTCTCACGCGCCCCCACCAACGCGTCCGACGCAGTACGGGTCCGTGGTACCCCAGCGTGGTACTGCTTGATGAGTTAAATTGCAGACGCGTAGTTGAGTCCACCAGGAGCAGACGCCAACGGCGTTTACCCGCCTACAGTTCCACACTTCAGTGGTGGTTATGGTGCGTCAAACCCGTCATTGTCGAGCTGTGGGCGTGTTAGAGAGCGCTGGTAAACCTCGACCGCTGATTTCTACTGTATTGTTCTCCGTGAACTGGCTGCGCAAGCGCCGTCGCCAGAACGACAATCAGCAGACACCACGTCAAGGCACACTTGCTACGCATGAACGCACTACGATTCGCGTGTGTGAGGATGCAGACGAGGGACACTAATGATATCAGTGACGCACGACGTTCTCTTGCGTTAGGAACTTGCTTATTAATAATAGTGATGCTGTAACTGTTGGTTGGTAATATTTACTGACAAAATGTAATCTAACGCTAGATTGCATACTTACGACAATCCTGTACGATTTTAAAAGAGAGAGAGAGATCATTAATTGATCACCGATGCGTCGGTTCTCGATTGTGTTCAGGAGACGTACGGATTGATTAGGCAAATAATTGACCATTCAACCCGGATTGCCTTCACGCAATCAGAATCTTCGATGAAAATACCTAAGCGACCTATTTGAATATAAAAATGGAAATGAAAGCAAATGAGTGGAATTTCGTAAGAGAAAGATTAACAGATTGAACACATTAGTTGTCTCCCAAATACACTCGAGACACCGCGAGAAAGAGCGAACCTGTAACAAAGCTCATATACATTTGAACATCATTTTTGGTTAGTGGAAGAAAAGAATAAGAAGAAAATTACTGCATCGTAAAATATTAATATATTTTGAACAAATTGGCATTAAACTTCTACACATTGACAAATACATAATAAATGCATGACTTACATCTGATATTTCTTTTGTAAATGGCGCAGTCCAATAATCGCTGCTTTGTCAGTCCGTTCCTTCTTAAAATTAAATGTCCTTGCGTATGCGTAAGTACATTGTATCCACAACCGAGTTACCGAAATGTTTGTTCGTCGTTTCACATTGTTTTTACACAAAATAAAAATACAACTTGTAGCAATGCTATGTAGTACGTCTTAACATGTCTGCGACCAAAAGTAGCAGGGATAATGAAGTCTCTAGAATATTTCTTAACAAAAGATGATTGTTCTTTCTTCTGTTTCGCAGCATCTTACTATCAAGCGCTGCGGCATTGATTTTAAATATCTGCGCCCAGCGGGTCATAGTGTTTATTTAGATTATTTAAACGCTGGACGCGCGTCTTGGTATAGGGGTACATTATAAAAAAATATTTCGTCTCTTTACTCTCGCGCTGTGATGCTTAGCATTTTTACGAACTACAGCTCGTTGGCTGTCCTTTTCTTTTATGACAAATATCTCATATGCAAAGTATCTGAAACCCAATAATATTACAGTTCCCTCAGAATATCCTGGAGGAGACGACTCAAGAGGCATCTCATTACAGAGGTGGAGACAGAGGATGGACGATGAGTCGATAATACAAATGAATTTCGTCCGAGCGTTCACACAGTCATATACTTTTCTCTACGAGCGAGATTGCAACATGGATATTGGAGTCAGGGAAGTCCTATTCGACCTATCCGTCTCTCAGAACCCACAAGACGATGCAGCGCTCTTGTCAGAGGTGACTTTCGAAGAACTACGACGGGCCATGTTGCTCGGTACTTCCAACAAGAAAGGCGCCCAGTACTGACGGACTCCCTCTCGAACTTAAAAAACTTTTATTATTATTATTATTATTATTACCTTATGGGCCCAAAGTTGATCAGGATGTAGCGAGAACTCCTGAACTCCGCTTTTTAATAGACTCTCAGTGAATTCAGATGGTTCTGAATTTACAGAGGGCCTCTTGATTCCGGTGGCATAATCTGGTGGAGGCTGTCACCCATTTTATTTTCGCCCATTGACAATGCTAACCACAGACTACAATCTGTTGACTCACATCCTCCGTGAGAGGTTCAGTTGTGCGGTAATGACGGCCATTCGCACTGATCAAACCTGCCTCGGAGAAAACACTAATGTGTTTACGACTTTGAGAACTTACAGAAACGTAGAAGCGGTGACATAACCATGCTGTCTCCTTGGTGCTCCTGCTGCGCTGGATTTCGGCCATACTTTCGATCCCGCCGATCATGGATTCCTGCATACAGTTACGGAAAACATCGACATCCGACGCGTGAGGACATGTGCCTTGCTTCGTTTGATCCAGCTATCGGTCCACTCCCGTCCATGTCAACAGGTCCGCCAGATAGGGCTGTCCTCTTACTGCCATGTTATTCTCCATTGCCCTCGAGCCAGCTCTTCACGGACTACGGCGACCCTTGGAGGGAATTAACCATCGCTCTGTGACCTTTCGATGTGGTGCGTACACCAATGATGTGATGTTCTTTTTTTAGCACAGACTGGTGACGAAATACGTATGGCATTTTCCTGGCCCCAACATTATGGAGCGGTGTCAGGTAGTGTGATCAACTTACGAAAATCACGCTATATGTAGGTGAAACGAGGCAAGCCTGCAGAAGTTGATGTATCCCTGACAAATGCCCCAATGCTCAAATGTTTAGGGATATAACTCCATCGGCAAATACAAGGTGCGGAGTCCTTTACGTATCATAAGGTCTTACAACGACCCCGAATGCACGCTCGCCTCAACAAATTTAGATCGCTGGACCTTATGCAACAAACTCGGTACGTCAATGGGTATGTGGCTTCTCATTTAACCATTACGCCCATGTATTATCAATGACAGACATAATGGTCCACAATACAGGCAGCGGTCAGACATGTGGTGACTGCGGGTGCAGTTTTTAATACCGTTCCGAACGAAGGTGTTGGACTCATACACATCAATGCGGCGACTTTGGCTTTCACAAACAGACCATGTTAGTGGCACTCTGATAGCAGATGTTGTCCTATACAGATTGGGTCCACCGGTACATGTTGGACATTTGTCGCCCTGGCTATCTCATATAGGACGTTTCTCGTGGAACACTTACACGTTGGGAGTTATATCAGAGACATGGAACCGACAGCAAAGATTTATTATAGTGTCCTCCAACGCTGGAATCCGGCTAGCAGTGCTGAATGACGGTACCCCAGGGCCGATTGGCCGCGTGGGATTAGCCGAGCGGTCTTAGGCACTGCAGTCATGGACTGTGCGGCTGGTCCCGGCGGAGGTTCGAGTCCTCCCTCGGGCATGGATGTGTGTGTTTGTCCTTAGGATAATTTAGGTTAAGTAGTGTGTAGCCTTAGGGACTGATGACCTTAGCAGTTAAGTCCCATAAGATAAGGGCCGACTGGACGCGGGTTTGGTGAGCCATCCACTCGCCTTTCTAGTCTAATTTTGTGTGGTCAACGTAGTATGTGGTCACTAACGAAAAATTTCCTACATGACGGAGGCTCTGTCCCATTCATCTAATTGAGGATCCCATATTCCTCCTTGCAAATCGGTAGATACGGACAAAAGCAGATTGAACTGCGGCCCAGCACGCGAGTGCTGGAAACTGCTTCACCAAATACTGGCTTTCCTTCTACGCAACCCCTTTGTTTCGATTGTGTCCATGGATCTCTTACATGCCGACATTTACTTCCCGATGACCCAGATGAAAGCAGTCAACCGCGTAAATGGAATGGCGATACATTACATGTGACATGACAGCGAAAAGGAAGTCATTGATCTGTAGCAATACAAGATGGTCGAGTTCACTGACTTAATGAACAAAACTTTTTTGCTAACGATTTGGGATCGTCTGTCATGGAACTCACAGCCCCGCTGGGGTGTATCGGGTGTGAGAAGAAGTTGAACTACAGACATGGTGTTTCCATGACACCCATACGGTAACAGAAAGAGTCTCTGACTGTATGCAGCGGCGCGGATACTCCGACGATTGGACGACTGGTGATGACCGGTGAAATGACAACCGCCTCTTACTGTCTGCCCGCTTATATACACTTCAAAAAAAGTTTTGCATCACCTCGGTACCGAGAGTTCCGGGACCTGTACAGAAAACTGGAATACAGATCTACATAAACATTATTTCTGCCCGTTTTATTGCTCATGAAAACCACACATTGCATGTTGTACCACCATACAGCGGGACCTTCAGAGGTGGTGGTTCAGATTGCTGTACACACCGGTGCCTCTAATACCCAGTAGCACGTCCTCTTGTATTGATGAGTGCCTTTATTCGTCGTGGCATACTATCCAAAAGTTCATGAAGGCACTGTTGGTCCAGACTGTCCCACTCCTCAACGGCGATTCGTCGTCGATCCCTCACGGTGGTTAGTGGGTCACGTCGTCCATAAACAACCCTTTGCAATGTATCCCAGGCATGTTCGATAGGGTTCATGTCTGGAGCACATGCTGGCCACTCTAGTCGAGCGATGTCTTATCCTGAAGGAAGTCATTCACAAGACGTGCACGATAGGGCGCGAATTTTCGTCCATGAAGACGAATGCCTCGCTAATATGCTGCCGATATGGTTGGACAATCGGTCGCAGGATGGCATTCATGTATCTTACAGCCGTTACGGCGCCTTCCATGACCACCAGTGGTATACATCGGCCCCACATAATGCCACCCCAAAACAGCAGTTAACCTCCCCCACGCTGCACTCACTGGACATTGTGTCTAAGGCGTTCAGCCTGACCGGTTCAAAAAATGGTTCAAATGACTCTGAGCACTACGCGACTTAACTTCTGAGGTCATCAGTCGCCTAGAACTTAGAACTAATTAAACCTAATTAACCTAAGCTCATCACACACATCCATGCCCGAGGCAGGACTCGAACCTGCGACCGTAGCGGTCGCTCGGTTCCGGACTGTAGCGCCTAGAACCGCACGGCCACTCCGGCCGGCTGCCTGACCGGGTTGCCTCCAAACACGTCTCCGACGATTGTCTGGTTGAAGGCATATGTGACACTCATCGGTGAAGACAACGTGATGTCAATCCTGAGAGGTCCATTCGGCATGTTGTTTGGCCCATCTGTACCGCGCTGCATGGTGCCGTGGTTGCAAAGATTGACCTCGCCATCGATGTCAGGAGTGAAGTTGTGCATCATGCAGCCTATTGCACACAGTTTGAGACGTAACACGACGTCCTGTGGCTGCACGAAAAGCGTTATTCAACATGGTGGCGTTGCTGTCAGGGTTCCTCCGAGCCACAATCCGTAGGTAGCGGTCATCCACTGCAGAAGTACCACTTGGGTGGCCTGAGCGAGGCATGTCATCGACAGTTCCTGTCTCTCTGTGTCTCCTCCACCCCCGAACAACATCGCTTTGGTTCACCGAGACCTCTGGACACTTCCCTTGTTGAGAGCCCTACCTGGCAAAAAGTAACAATGCGTACTCGATCGAACCGCGGTATTGACCGTGTAGGCATGGTTGAACTACAGACAACACTAGCTGTGTACCTTCTTCCTGGTGGAATGAGTGGAACTGATCGGCTGTCGGACCCCCTCTGTCAATAAGGCGCTGTTCATGACTGTTTTTTTTTTTTTTACATCTTTGAGTGGGTTTAGTATCATCTCTGTACAGTCAAAGGGACTGTGTCTGTGATACTTTATCCACAGTCAACGTCTATCTTCAGGAGTTCTGGGAACCGGGGTGAAGCAAAACATTTTTTGATGTGTGTATAAAGCGATCCCAGTGTATAAGATGGCTCTTTTTAGTTCACATGATGTCATAATTTTTGATGCATAACTCCAATTTATTGTTGATTTTTTAATGTAAGAGAAACCAAACACTTTGACAGTGCACCTCGGTGGTGAGAGGTGGGAGACATCGTGGCCAGGCGTCGGCATTCGACCCCTGCCCGCCTTGCCTCCTCCGCCCTGCCGCTGACTCTGGACCTTTAAACTGGTGGGCTGCGGCGCTCGCGGAGTATCGCTGCGGCACGTGGCGAGTTGTAGCAGTGCTGCTTTGTGCTTGTTTCTCCCTTCTTTACTACATAAAAAAAATAGATATGGGTGACCCTGTGTACATAAAATCGGATCTGTATGAGACCACTAAAGCCTCTGACATTCTGTCATTTCACTTGTATAAGACATGAAATTATTTTTTCCCTTTCGTGGCACATTCTGTTATTCGCTACTCGGACACTTCAAATATTTTCCTTGAGTAAAACATTCTCTCTGTCCGGCAGGGTCCACCGCAAGTCAGAGGGGATGGAGCCCGCCAGCCTGCTGTCCGCCGCCGCCTCGCTGTTCCTGGCCGCGCTGAACCTCACCTCTCCTCCTCCCAGCAGCGAACCACCGGCCGACCCGGCGGTCTACGCCACCATGGTGAGCCTCCGGCGACGCCTCCGCGTCACGCGAGATGTGTTCCATCCAGTAGCACAGAATCAGGGGAAGGCTGCGACATTTGCCGATTGATATTATTGTGCTAGGGCTCTCTGAAAAGTTTTGCAGACAGCATCTCCTTTCGTACTCGGCTACTAAATAATGACAAAACCATACTTCAAGATAAGATTTAGAGGTATCTGCAGAGGTCAAATTTCCTGATACATGTCCACAACGCACAGTACAGTGTGCACAAAAAAAGCTGCCCGTTTCTGGGCCAGTGGTGCAGGGGCGGGGGGGAGGGTGAACCGCTGTAGTTAGGCTGCTAAAGATTACACACAAACACGTATCTAGCGTAATTTACATGCTACTGCCTTTCAATCTGTAATCGGTCGTATTAACAGGTTATATTAGTATTGTTAATGATCTGACAGCTACAGGTATTCAATGACACTAGTATCTCACTTGAGCAGCAATAAAGAATCATGACATATAAAAATGGATGTACATATATACTCCACATATGTGCGTTTGTATGTATGCGTATACGTTCCACACCTCCTCCTAAGCCACAGCACCAATTTCAACCAAACGTGGTATATGCATCAGGCACTAAAAAGAATCGCTGTGGGGATAGGAACCACATGTCTATCAAAATTTTGACGGTTTGGGTGGGAGACATGCAACGAACTTTATACGTAATTTCATAATTTTACGAAAGTTTTTCTCCTGATAACCCTCAAAAATCAATGACGTGAAAGCACGTCATCGCTCACACATTTTTCTGTTCATGCAGTGAAAGTGTCGCTTAAATCCTGAACTGAGTTACTACTTATTTACTAGATCCGTCTGGGGCTCGTCATTCGTTTCCTGAGTATGACTTTGGCGACTCCAGGTTCCCGAGCTGGGGACTGGTAAGCACCACCAGTCCCCTGTCACCGTAAGCTCTGGGCATGCTACAGCAACAACCGTGCAGAACGGCGGTGGAAAGTTCTGTGTCACAGGGAATAGGGAGCTTTGCTTGACTGCCGTTTCACAGGAACCTGTCATAACTCAGTTGCATAAGGCTTACTCAGGTATGCACAGCTCTGTCTAGGTGGAATGGTATTTCCATAGCTACTCGTGGGACCAGGATGGATCCTTCCAAATTTTTGCTTCCTCCTCCTGGCGGAAAGGGTGGGTCGCTGGAAGGTACCAACACCCAGTCAAATAGTAGGGCTCATATTGCCAGTCTTCCCAGCTCAGAACTGTTTCAGTTTTGCAGTTTGTATAGTAACACGATTCATGCTGCTTGTCAAAGCAAGTTTTGTTAGTTAAAAGGAAACAGGCAAGTTTTGACAAAGTCTCGCCCGTTTGCATTTGAAAGGGCGTAAAGGGGATTGCACGTACTTTAAAATTGGTTAAGCAATTGTGAAATGGGACACTGTTAGTGGAACCTCAACTTCCTAACAAGTGACAAATCCGCAGAAAGCTAAGAACCTTGGCAAATATACCATTGAGACTCCAATCCACATTAAACTAAAGTGAAAGTGTTGTGACATGTTGGGACCTGCTGGACTTTCCCAAAGAAGACCTGAAAGTGCAGTGAGTCCAAGAAAGCATTGTAGACATGCACAAGATTATGAAAACGATGGAACTCGATTTGATTAAATAAGACTCATTCATCCTCACATTAAATAGTACAGAACTCCCGGAACATATTAAGGTTGATTTTCTCCACTTAGACATTTGGCACTACGTCCCTAACTCAATGCGCTGTTTTAAATGCCAGTGCTTTGGGCCCACACAACTCTTGGATGTGAGAAGCCACTTCTGGCAAATGTGGTTAGGCTGCCACGAAGAAGTCGGACGTTATCTCCTCCATAGTGTGTGAATTGCTCTGGGGCTCACCCTGTCTCTTCCTTGAAGGATGAAGGATACAAGAGATCGAGACCATGAAGCGGGTTTCTTATGTTGAGACCAAAAAGATTAACATAGCCCTGCATTGCCCCACGTTCGCTGTCTCCTCTACTCCAGCTATTAAACCGTTCAGAAAGCTGATGCTGCTACACAGATGGAGGTAGCTAGTGTCAGAACTAGTAGCTGCCTTTGGCAGCGTAATTTTGCTGCTGCTGTTACGTCAAGGCCTACACTTCCTTCCAAAACACAAGGCCGTGGCTCCTCAAGAGGTACAATCTGGTCCAGTGTCCAGCGCTCCCAGTACCACTGTTGCAGTTGCCCCTCCAATGTTCACCCAGGGCAAAAAGTCAAAGGTCAAGGGCGCACTACCGAGGGAGTCATCAAGTAAACAGCCCAACGATGTCGATATCATCTTCTATAACGTGTCTTATGATTCTTCTGTAGAGGTAATGGACCTTGAAGCCGGATTTCGACCCAAGATTGAGCCTCCACACGTTACGGGCTCCTCTCCATGGCGGAAAGACCGGATGAAAGTGCAAAAGTGAAGGTAGATGGCTCCCACAGCACAGTGAAACATTAATGGGATCCAGACACTTGTTGAGAAACTGAAAGTGCTATCCCAGGAACGCCTCCTGTGTTTAGAAGAAACCCATTTTAAAGCTGTTGAGGGCTCTGCATTCACAAAAAAAAAGATCCAACTGCAGACCACTACTCTGCTTTCTCATTGGTTACTGACCAACAAGCAGTGGCCATTGAAAATCATGTGCGTCAGAAGATCGGTATCTGTTCACTGTACTCACCTCACCATGATGTGATGGACTCTGAGGCTCTCACAGGCCTTTATGAGCAGCTCCCCCTCCTGTTTCTCTTAGTGGGTCATTTCAATGTCCATAATGTATTATGGATTCGAGCTATACTTGCTCTAGGGGACGAGTCTTGGAGAACCTCATAATGTCTTTGGAGCTGTGCATCCTCAGTATGGGCAGCCCCCATTCATTTCTCAGCTGCTGCTGGACCTTCCTCAGCTGTCGACATCTGTTTCTACTCTCCCAGCCTTGTAGACTCAGCTCAGTGGGAAGCAACTATTGACTTTCAGTCCAGTGACCGTTTATCACTGTGGATCCACTTACTAGATGGATATGGGTCTGAACACAACAAATGGATCGTCAGCAGGTCCACTTGGATGCAGCTCGGCCAGCTGGTTGTGTGTGAACACCGCAACAGTGTCCAGGAATGGGTGGCTCACATCACATGAGTGACCCATCATGCAGCTAACTTATCCATCCCTAGAGGCTTCAGATCGTCTTAGGTGGCAACTTGTTCCTTGGTGGACCAGGGGAGTGGAGCCCAGCAATCCGAGACAGGCGTCTGGCTGTTTTCTGGTTTAAATGCCGCCCAACAGCAGACCATCTTTAGCGTCACGAGAGTGGAGGCTCGACACGTATTTAAAGAGAGCAAGAAAAGGTCATGGCAAGCGTCCCTGGACTCCAACAACGGTTTAACTTGTTCCAAAAAACTGTGTGAAACCATCAGGAGGATTTCCAGTAAACACAGGCCTTTACCAATAGCAGCAGTGCTGAAACAGTGGTGTCTCCAGACGACACGTGGACACATCGCCCAGATGATGGCAGAGAATTTAGCAGCGAATTCTGCTGATGCCAGCCAGGATCTGGCATTTCGCCACTGCCATGCGACAGTACGGATATGCAAGTTAGATTTGAGAACTAACAAATATGATTCTTAAAACTGCCCTTTGACCATGTCGGAGCTGGAATCGGCACAATCTGAGACTTGTGGTATTGCACCCGGTCATAACCAAATTCAGTACTGGATGCTTCTACATTTGCCAGCAGCGTCAAAGGAAATCCTCCTAGAATGCTTTACTTGTAAGTGGCAGACAGGACACGTTTCCACTTCATGGAGAGAGGCAATTCTATTACTTGTCCTGAAACCAGGAAAGGGCCGCATATGTGCCAGTAGTTATTGGAGTGTCGCCTTTACGAGCTGTGTAGGAAAGACAGTGGAGCGAATGATTAGCCATTGCTTGATATGGTTGTTAGAGACCAGGCAACTCCTTAACGTCTCTCAGTGAGGACTCTGGAGGGCTTGGTGCACTGTTGGAGCCTGGCTCTTCTACAGGCAGCTATTCGGCAGCCCTACCTGACTAATCGGTGTTCTAGATCTCGAGTTGGTGACGTGTTGTCAGACCGTTTTGAGCAGGAGAATGATGTTCCTCAGGGCAGTGCTTTAAGTGTTACCCTATTTTCCATAAATATAATTAGAATCACGTCTACGGTAAGGGATTCTGTGGCGTGCTCCTTATTTGTGGACGATTTTGCTGCATTTTGTTCCTCTTCCAGTGATGCAACAGTGACCCGTCAGTTGCAACTTACAGTGCGGAGGTTAGGCTGCAAAGACAAATTTTCAGTTTCCTACGTATAAGTGTGTGTTCATTTTAATCGTTATCGTCATATTTTTAATTCATCTAACTTGCATTGGAGGGACACCGTTCTAATTTTTAAAGATTTAGTGAGGTTTCTGGGGCTCATTTTCGCCTTCAGTCTGTTATGGTTACCACAGCTGAGAATCCTGAAAGCCAGAACACAGAAGGCACTGAATATCCTAAAGTACCTTAGCCACAGGTCTTTGGGAGCAGACAGGGTGTGTGTGCTCCAGGCTTATGGGGCTTTTGTGCGTTCATGGCTAGACTATGGGTGCACAGTGTATGAGTCAGCGGGTCTTTCTTACCTGAAGATTATCGGCGCCATCCACCGTGAGGGGATTAAGCTGGCCATAGGTGTTTACAGGGCCAGCTCAACATCTAGTCTCCGTGCTTATGACTAGGGAGCCACCATTCACCATCCGGCGGCAGCTCCTCATGGTGCGTCAGGCATGTAAGTTACTAGGAGCTCCGACTTCATGTGTATACCATACCGTTGCAACGTCTCACCAGCAACACTGCCATTTCCTGTCTGCTTGCTGCATGTGTTGGAGTCACGTGGTGTGGAGCAAATGCAATGGAAATTCAGTGTTTTAATCATCTGCCGTCTTGTTTTCTGCAGACGCCCAGAATAATTTTAGATTTAGTTCAGCACAGAAGAGGCTACACTCATTACTGAAGGACATTTTAACTGAGCTCCACACCATTAGAGCTGTCATTATGGAGGGGGGGGGGGCGAAACAGAGGGACGCTGTTGGTCACTCTGCTGTTTTACCTGATCGTGTCTTCAAGGTCCGACTGCCTCAAGAACTATGTCCGACTTCGCAGGCCCTGAAGCAGATGAGACGAGATTCCAGTATTAAATTCCTCGTCTGTTCCAATTGTCTGATTGCCTTTCACTCTCTACAACACTTGTACACAGCAGATAAAGTAGTGCAAACGTTGCAGCACAACCTCCTCACACGGCTGGGGAAGGATCTTCCATTTTGCTGGGTACCAGGACGCGTGGGTAGTGCTGGGAACGAAAAGGCGGAAGCAGCGGCCAAGGAGGCGTGTCACGATGCTCAGTTAGTTGAGCGTGCCACCGCAATGCGTACAGTACAGACGCCTGGCTGTTGACATGCAGAGTCTCCGACGTGTAAAGCCCACTACGCGGCCGTGGCGTACCTCCTCCAGCCACGGCGGTGGAACGTGGTTCTCCTTACTCAGCTTCGCATAGGACACAGCTCTACGACGCTTAGCTCCTTGCTTCGGCGATAGAACCCTCCACTGTGTCGTGGTTGTGGTGTGCAAGTCACTGTGGGCCACATTTTGTTAGACTGTGTTTTATTTTCCGACCAGCGGGCAGCGGCAGATTTGTTGACAGATGGGCCCTCTATGTTCAAACAAATGCGGTGAGATTTTTGTGATTTTTCCAACATGTTTTCGAAAATTTTAGGAAGATGTTTTTCACCTGTTAACAGGGTGACTGGCTCACAGACGTTTTTTGTTAGTGGTCAGCCAGCCACTGTTCCCTGTGCCTCCCATTTAGCTCCTCTGTTGTTTTACCTCTCTTTTAATCCTAGGTATTGCAGCTTCCATTCTTTGTTCATTGTCTTAAGGCGTGTGAGATAGAATGACTATGTGAGCAGCGCGAGTGAATTGTCTGTGAGTGCGTGAGTGTCAGTTTACAGCTTTCATCCTCACTTTGTGTTAACCTCTTCACTTTAGCCACATTCATTTCTTGTAACGCGCATCACGGCGCTGATAACCTCGCCGTTGAGCGCCCGCCATCCACAAGCACACGCACACACACACACTTACTCACGGGGACCGAGCCAGAATACGCTCACAAAAAGAAACTTACTAATAGCGCACATTCTCCCGCAGACGTCGCCAGGAGGCGAGGAAATTCTTGGCCACTGGCGCTAACGCACACTATTCCGCCCTCAGTGACTGCCACAGCACGTTCACTCACTGCCCCTGCGACCACCAGTGCTCGTTCCTGGGCGTTCCCATACCGTCAGGTACAGACCATCTGCTCTGCCATGTTGCTCCATCTGCGTCATTCTTCTCCAGAACGGCGTCAAGCAGAGACCTCCCACGACAGAGTAAGGGCCCACTGGAGGGGACTCATGCCTGCCGGTCACAACCAACTGTGGGGACCCACGGCATACTGCGGGAGCAACCGACGGGGCGTGGCTGGCTGTGGATTTAGAGAGCACGAGGCCTGTCATGCTACAAGCTCCCGCTGATACATGGTCGTGCATTAAATAACGACCAACAATTTTGATCTTAGAACAGATTTATTCTTAAAACTTAGAATTTGATGACAATTGTAGTGACTTGGCAAGACAGCCAAGCCACTCGGAGATAGCCGAAAGGCACGCGTTTAAGCTCACGCAGACTGGCGTGAGGTCTGGAACATGACAATGTCTTGAGAATTGCAAATAAAGTACGAAGATCTTGGAATACTTAACTTTAATTCATAACTGGTGTACATCACTCTTGATGATAGAGAAAACAATCTCAATATAAACTGGTAATGGCGCCTTGCTAGGTCGTAGCCAAGGACGTAGCTGAAGGCTATGCTAACTCTTGTCTCGGCAAATGAGAGCGTATTGGTCAGTGTAGCATCGCTAGCAAAGTCGGCTGTACAACTGGGGCGAGTGCTAGGACGTCTCTCTAGACCTGCCGTGTGGTGGCGCTCGGTCTGCAATCACTGACAGTGGCGACACGCGGGTCCGTTGTATACTAATGGACCGCGGCCGACTTAAAGGCTACCACCTACCAAGTGTGGTGTCTGGCGGTGATACCACATTCCTCCCCCGCAAATCGGCGTACGGTTGTGTTATAAGGCTTCCGCCCGCCGTGGGGAGGACCCCATGTTGACGTATGCGACGAGGTGGGGAGCCCAACAACAGGCGAGGCTGTGCCACTCGCACCCTGCCATGCGGTCCGAGGGGAGCTAGGAAATGCCTGAAAACCTAGTCCAGGGTGCACGCCAACATGCGGTGTATGCGCCCGTAGAGAGACAGGAGGGGCCGAAGGGTCGACCTCCATCGCGTCGGGGTACCCGACGGGAGAAGACGCCATCTGGTCCGGAGCGGGCAAGAGTTCCATGTCGGAGGACAGCTGGTCACGGGAAGCGATCGGCGGCGCGTGACCCACGGAAGCGCCCGGTGGCTGCAGCAACGCGTCCACTGCGGGCGTCGCCGGCGGGAGAAAAGGCGGCGGCGGCGGCGGCGGCGGCGGCGGCGGCGGCGGCGGCGGCGGCGGCGCGTCGCCATGGGGCAAAATGGAAGGCAGCGTCGGCAACACCTGGGGATGAGGCGAGCCAGTAGATGGGTCCCCAGGGCGCTGACCGGACGGCACCGTCGCTGAAAGCAGACGGGGAGCGGCAGAACCCGTGCGACGACAGAGGTGCAGCTGATTGAGATGCCGACGCACCTCACCAGAGGACCCCAAAACCAGATACATAGCGCGGCCGAGGCAGCGAGGAATGCGCCCTGCGAGCCAACGCCGTGAACCTCGATAGTTGCGATAGGATACAACGTCGCCTGGAGCAAAATCAGGTGGCTGCCGCTGCACAGGAACCGCATGCGGCGGATGTAGCAAAGACATCAAGGTTCGATGAGGACGACCGTGGAGCAACTCAGCCGGCGAGCTACCATCTCGGGGCTGAGAGCGAGACGAGGACAAAAAGAGCAATAACGCGTCCTCCCGAGAATGCGACTCTTTCAACTTCAACATCTGTGACTTGAAAGTCCGGACCAATCGTTCAGCGGCACCGTTTGACTGAGGCGAAAACGGCGCGGACGTCACATGTTGAATACCATTGGCCTTGCAGAATGACTGAAATTCTGCGGACATGAATTGTGGGCCATTGTCGGAAACAATAGTCTGTGGAAGACCTTCAATGCGGTTAACGCTTGGATGGTGGCAGATGACGTCGTGGAAGACATCCGGACAACAAAAGGAAAATTACTGAATGAATCTACCACAACCAACCATCGAGCAGTCCAGAATGGACCAGCGAAATCGATGTGTCAGCGTTGCCAAGGGAAAGTGGCATTTGGCCATGCAAAGAATTTCCGCGGTGGTGCTGACTGTTGTTCGGCACACGCCATGCAAGAAGAGCACATAGTCGTAATCGTGGCATCGATTCCGAACCAAGTACAGTGCTGACGAGCAAGTTGTTTCGTTCGCACTATACCCCAATGTCCTTGGTGGAGAAGCCGTAAAACAGAGGACTGTAACGAACTTGGGACCACGACCCGGGACTGATCATTATCAGAGCGCAACAGCAAAACACCACGTCGAACAAAAAGTCTCTCCTTGTGAGCAAAAAATCGGCGAACCAACGGATCCGCGATCCGTGACTTTGACAATGGCCATTGCGTGGCAACAAAACGCAAAACGGTAGCAAGGACAGGGTCAGCAGCTGTGGCTGTAGCTACACGACGAAAATCAATCGGAAACGATTCGACCACGTCATCGGTTTCCGCATCAATGAACATGCAAGCAAGTTCGGAAGAATCAAACGCTCTATCCTAAGCAACCGGCAACCGGGACAACGCATCGGCGTTTCCGTGCTTAGCAGTGGACCGATACAAGATATCGTAGCGGTACTGCGAGAGGAAAATAGACCAGCGAATGAATTTCTGCGCTGTACGTGGAGGTACAGGCTTGTTCGGATGAAAAAGCGACGTCAAAGGTTTGTGGTCTGTGATGATGGTAAAGTGACGACCATACAAGAAATCACGAAACTTTGTAACACCAAATACGAGAGCCAAAGCTTCTTTCTCGATCTGTGAATAATTTCTTTGCGCAGACGAGAGCAATTTGGACGCAAGGCAATAGGGCGATCATGCGATCCATCTTTGTGCGTAAGCACAGCACCGATCCCGAAATCCGATGCATCCACCATCAACAAAAGGGGTTTCTGGGAATCGAATGGCGTAAGGCAAGTATTGGAAAGCAACGCCGATTTCAACTGGCGAAAGGCGCGTTCGCATTCCGTCGTCCAGACGAACGGAACACCTTTACAGCGTAAGCGATGAAGCGGAGCTGAAGTGGAAGAGGCGTGGCGCACATATCTGTTATAGTAATTTATTTTCCCCAGCA
This sequence comes from Schistocerca piceifrons, assembly GCF_021461385.2. Lineage (NCBI taxonomy): Eukaryota > Metazoa > Arthropoda > Insecta > Orthoptera > Acrididae > Schistocerca > Schistocerca piceifrons. Next base: position 575,832,848 of record NC_060143.1, read on the forward strand.
CACTCTGTAGCTGCTTCAAATTCTGCGGCGAAGGCAAGTCCTGTATGGCACAGAGGTGCTCTGGACTGGGATGTATGCCTTGGGCATTGAGTACATGGCCCAGATATGGTAAGTCCCGAGCAAAAAACACACATTTGTCCTTCCGCAAGCGAAGACCTGAAATAACGTCCTGAGATTGGCTAAATGTTCTTCTTCCGTCTTTCCGGAGATCACAATATCGTTCAGATAGTTTGCTGCAGTAGGGACCGACGCACAAACAGTTTGCAGATATTGCTGAAACAATGCAGGGGCGGATGCACACCCGAATGGCAGTCTTTTGAATCGATACAAACCAAGATGCGTGTTAACCACTAAAACACGCTGGGATTCTTCGTCCACCGGTATTTGCAAGTACGCATCGGCTAGGTCCAACTTTGAAAAATATTTACCCGGGCACAGTTTGTTAAAAAGATCTTCCGGGCGGGGTAAAGGAAAAGTTGCAATCACTAGTTGTGGATTCACTGTTGCCTTGAAGTCCACACAAAGTCTCAGTTTTCCGGAAGGTTTTGGCAAAATGACTAAGGGTGAGGCCCAGAGAGAAGCCTGAACACGTTCAATCACACCTTGTGATTCCAAATCGTGTAAGGTTCTTGCGACCTCATCACGCAATGAGTGGGGAACATTGCGCGCTCGGAAAAATTTCGGTTGCGCGTGGACTTTCAGTTCCAAATGGGCTTCATAGTTCTTAGTTCAACCAAGGCCCGGTGCAAAAATGTCTGCAAATTCTTCACAGAGACGATAAACACTGGCTGAAGGCACAGTCTGGTTCACTGATAGGACCTGATTTACTATAGACAAGTTCAACAACTGAAATAAATCTAAACCAAACAAGTTCACTGCAGAAGAAGAACGAAGGACGTAAAATGACACAAGTTTTGTTTGTCCCTTGTATGTTGCAAGAAGGCTGCACTGTCCTAACACAGGGATATTCTGAAAGGAATAACTATGTAACTTAACATTTGCGGCACGCAACGGAGGTGTGCCCAGTTGTTTGTATGTGTCGTGATTGATCAATGAAACTGCAGCTACGGTATCGAGCTGGAGTGGGATCACTTTGCCATGAATGTCCAAGTCCACATAAAATTTATTGTCCTGTTGACGATAAGAGCGACTGTCTCGTGGAACGTGAACTGATACTGGTACAGAAGCACTTGCGATATGACGGGATTTCCGTCGATGTCGACGCACACTATTTGTGGGACGAACACTGTCACTGTTAGAGAGAGTGGCACTGGGCGGAGTGGAATGAACTACATGAATGTCCATGGGCGAAGGTTCACGAACCTGAGTATTCTTGGTTCGATTCTGATTCCGGCACGAAGCAAAGGGCCTGGAATGGTTGTGAGTGTCCGATCTGAGCTTTTTCTGGCGAACACTTAAACATGGCCTTTTTTATTACAGAAAAAGCAAATAGCTTGACGTGACGGGCAATTCTCACGCGAATGTCTAGTAGCACACCGCAGGCATGATTTTAGCACTGCATTTGCTTGCTTGCGTGGCAGCTGCGCGGACGGGCGCGAGGACTGTTTACTGTTCCGTGCAGCGTGCCCAGCGGGCCGGTTAATGTGACACACGGCTGGCGAAGTTTCAAATGATTCCTGAGCAAAGTCAAGTGTGTCCTGTCGATCCAATATGTCCATCACTTGTTGAAGGGAGGGATTGACTAGTTTCAAAATCTGTTCCCTTATACGAACATCAGGAACGTTCTGTGCTATTATATCACATACCATAGTATCTGAATAAGGGAGCCCACATTCACACGCAAAAGCACAATCCCTAGTAAGGCCTTGCAAGGTTGCAACCCACTGCCGATTAGTTTGACCGGCCATACGTTTGGTACGAAAGAACGTATACCGTTTGGCAACTACATTGACTGAGTTTTTGAAATATGCATCTAATGCAGACAAAATTTCTTCGTAGGACAGAGTTGCGACGTCGTGTCGGGGAAATAATGTCACTATCACATGGTACGTCTGGACGCCTACACACGAAAGCAAAAAAGGCTGCCGCTCAATACTTTGAATTCTGTAGGCGGCGAGATGGAATCCAAATCGGCGTGACCACTCCGTCCAGCTTTCCAGTGCCGCATCAAAAGGACGAAAAGGTGGTGCAACTGCGTGTTGTGGCTGCGGGAGCGGTGGAGCGGCGGCGGCCGCATCGTTTTGCATTGCACGTTGACCCTGGACGAGCTGTCCAAGGGCATCCAATAACGCCTGCGTCTGCTGATTCTGCAAACGACAAAATTCGGACAGTACATCTGGAGATTGTGGCGAAGCCATGACACAAGTAAATCAGGAATATCACTACGAACACAAAATCCTCGTTGCCAAACTGTAGTGACTTGGCAAGACAGCCAAGCCACTCGGAGGTAGCCGAAAGGCACGCATTTAGCTCACGCAGACTGGCGTGAGGTCTGGAACATGACAATGTCTTGAGAATTGCAAATAAAGTACGAAGATCTTGGAATACTTAACTTTAATCCATAAGTGGTGTACATCGCTCTTGATGATAGATAAAACAATCTCAATATAAACTGGTAATGGTGACACCACAACAATGCTAGTCAGCATTTCTTCTGAGTTATCTATTTTTGTGCGTAGTTTGCATCACATTTTATAGTCTCATAACGGTGTTGTGCGAGAGCAGAAAAACCTTGTTCGTAAGAGCTGTTGTCCTGAGGTCGTATCCATGACTCCACTGCATAACTTACACTCTCATCAAATTCAAAATGTGTCTCTGGTACAGAATTATCAGGTGGCCCAAATACACGGCAGTTATCTGCTGCAGGGTGGTGGAAGAGGCAGTAATGTTCTATTCAATTTGGCGATGTGTTCCCCGATTCTGAGATTCGCGTATGTGAGTGAACTGTCGTGCTGGAGCAAGATTTTTTTCGGGTTTCTGTCAGATGAAATTCGTCGGAAATGGTTGTTGAGTTCCTTCTGAGTCTTCACATGTGCCTCTGAATTAAAGGCTGCCACTTTTGATGACACAATCACGAGAAGAGACCATCGCTACCCGCAACAGAGGGAGCTACCTCACATTTCTTCTTCTCTCGTGGCAGCCTGTGGTGCCCCTCGAGTTACTGCCTTCTTCCCGCCACGCCAAGGCAACTGTGACGGCGCAGTTTCGTTTCTGCCCACAGGAAACGTGCCTACTCACCTTCCGGTGATTTATCCTTCTGTCAGAGAACGAGTAAAGTCTCTCTATTGGAGAAACTGTAGTGGAACAAGCAGCACTCCACCCATCTGCATGTGGAGCTGAAATTTTAATTGTTTCAGATTTTTGCAAGCTATTGGGCGAAAAAATGTCTTGGAATAAAAATTCTACTGTATTCTGCCTTCTTTGTTACAAAGTTACCGCCAAGTGAATGCTTGTCTCAAGTTACAATAATGACAGACACTCAGTCACAGTCACTCGTAATAGCCAGCTTAGGAAATCCAACAGATCGTATTAACAAAAAATTCGCAAACGGATTGTCTGTGACAGAATCCTTGTTCTATATTTCCGAAATCACTTTCTTCGAACCTTGGGATCTCGGAAACGATTCGAATAAAATGCCACCCGCCTTTTAGTTACATAAAAACTCACGGTTTCCATTCTATACGGCAGAGAGCAATTCCTCTAGCCCACAGTGTAGCGCGAACGTGTTGCCTCCTAACTGACAGAGATACGGCAGCCAATCCGATATCAGTGTAAAATCGTGCTACTCTTCAGTCTGAACTAATAACAACTTAATATCTTTTATGAGCAATTTATTAAAAGCACAAAGTTATAAAACACACAGATATCAAAATACCCATCTCGTTATCTAACTGAATTTTCTGAATTTCCCCAGTACCATACACTGACGAATTGCACTTTTCACTCGTTATGAGAAACATAGCTTGTCAAACTAGTCATTCTTTCACAATTTTGTTTTCCTCGTTCCGTTCTGCGAATTGTGCGTTATGGGACGTTCTACTGTATGTAAATTGCTCTGGAGCTCACCCTATCTGGAGTTGGGACTGCAGCGCAGATCTTGAAGAACGGAAGATACAAGAGCTTCAGACTATCAAGTGCATGTCTCATGTTGAGGCCAAAAAGATGTATTAGGTCACGCTACCCCTGACGTTCTTCCCTTGCTTCGGTTCTCAAACAGCCACTGCAGAAGGGCGATATTGCTACGTGAACGGAGGTTGCCATTGTCAGTACCAGTACTTGTGTTTGTCAATGCACTTGTGCCTCCCTCCAGAACGTCAGAAGGGCCACCATTGCAAACACTGCGAGATACCCTGCCGCTCCAAAAAGTCAGTCTGGTTCACCGTGACTCTGGAGCTGCCTCAGTCACAAAAAAAACACGAAGTCCGAGGCGAAGAATCACCATTGCCAGAGACGGGAAGAACACAGTCCAACGATGTCGACGTCATTCTCTCTGACATCTCTCTCGACTCTTCTTCAGAGCTTGTGGACCTTGTGTCAGACTGGGGCCCAAGACTGAGCCTCCAGCCATTGCGTGATCCCTGCCCTGGCAGACAGGATGAAAGTGCTACTCCCATGAGAGACGTTTCCCATCGTACAGAGGAACATTAGTGGGTTTAGGATATATGTGGAGGAACTGAAACTCTTAGCACAGGATCGCCCGCTGTGCTTGTGTTTGCAGGAAAATCAATCTAAACCTTCTGATGCCCCTGTACTACGGGACCATGTGCTCTATTGCAAGGCTGACCTGATTGGGGAAAGGGCCAAAGGACGGCTTGCTGTGTTTGTCAATAACGAGCACCACTCCTCCGCTCTCCCCCTGGCTATTGACTTGCAATCAGGTGCAGTCGGAATTCTTGTGCGTTGGAAGATCACTGTTTGCTGACTTTATTTTCGTTCGCAAGATGCTACCGACTCTGACGCTCTCACAGATGTTATGGAACAACTCCCCTGACCTTTCCACCTACTGCGAGACGTGAGTTCCAATCATGTCTTGTGGTGCCCGACTTCTACTTGCCCTCAGAGTCGCGTCTCACGAGCTGTTTGTCCTCAACACAGGCACTCCCTCTCATTTCTGTGCGGCTACTGTGCCAGTCTCAGACATTGACCTCTCTCCCTCCTCACAGCCCTCGCAGACTCTGTTCAGTCGGGAGTTACTGACGACCTTCAAACAGTGACCACTTCCCTCACCACTTCACATTCACCTCCTAGATGGAGGCACACTTGAACAGAAGGCAGAAAATAGATGGCCAGCACAGCTAACTGGAAGTTGTTCAGCCAGCTAGCTGTGTTCTAACACCGAGACAGCGTCCAGTAATGGGTGCAGCACATCACACAAGTGACCCATTATGCCGCTGACTTCTCGACACCAAAGTCCGCAAGTCATCTTAGAAGGCAACCCGTTCGTTGGTGGACCAGAGACTGCCGTTCAGCAACCGGGAAAGACGTGTGGCTGGCTCCCTGACGATTTAAGCATTGTCTGACAGCAGACAACCTTACGGCCCTCGGGCTTAATTAAGGAGAGCATGAAAAGGTCATGGAAAAATTTCCTGGACTCGATCAACCACTAAACTTTTTCTGTAAAAGTATGGAAAACCTCAGGTGCATTTGCGGTAAACACGGTAGCCAATAACAGCAGTCCAGAAACAGGGGTCTCTCCAAACAACATGCAGACATCAGTGATGATAGCAGAGCATTTTGCAAAGGTTACCGCCAACTTCAGCCAGGATCTGGTGTTTCGCTGCTAACGTGCGACTGTACAGAGGGACGAGTAGGACTTCAGAGCCAAAAATTCTGAATCATGCAACTACCCTTTCTCCACGTGGGACCTGGAATCGGCACTGCCTGAGACTCGCGACACTGCACTTGGTCACGACCGAATCCCCTGCTGCATGATTCGACATTTGCTTACAGCGTGAAAGGAGATCTTCCTCGAATATTTTAATCTGATATGACAGACAGGCGACTTACCCAAATGTTGGAGAGAGGCTGTTCTGATACCTCTCCTCAAACCAGGAAAGGATCGCACAAATAGTTATCGGAGCTTCACCTTAAAGAGCTGTATGGGAAAGATCCTAGAGCGAACAGTGAACCGCCCTCTGATCTCATTTTCAGAGGCCAGGCAACTCTTCAGCCGCCATCTGTATGTATTCCAACCTGATCTTACTAGAGGCGGGTGTTCAGCAGGGTTTCCTACGTAAACATCACTGTCTCTGCGTATTCTTAGATATCAGTAAAGCGTAGAACACTATTTGGAGACACAATGCTCTCGTCCAACTCCATCATAGGGATTTCGTAGCCAGCTCCACATTTTCGTAGGGTCCTTCCTGTCCAAGCGCTTTTTTTAGGTCTCGAATTGGCGATGTGCTGTTGCACCACTTTGAGCGGGAGGATGGTGTTCTATGGGCAATCTTTTAATACCCATAAAAAGTACCTCGTTTACCGTTAGGAGTCCTGTACAGTGCACTTGATTTGTGGACGACTGCACTGCTTTTGGTTGCACCTCCAGTGTTCCAACAATCACCCATAAGTTGGAACTTGCAGTGCAGACGTTAGGTTAGTAGACTGCAAAGACAGATTTTCAGTTTTCCGCAAATAAGGATTGTGTACTCATTTTAATCGCTCTCGTCTTTTTTTATTTTACCTGATCTGCGTATGGAGAACGCCACTCAACATTTTAAAGACTCAGTGAACTTTCTGGGCCTCATTTTTGACTCGAAACAGTCGTGGTTACCGCAGCTGGGAGACGTGGAAGCCAGAACCCAGAAGCCACTGAATATCGTAAAGTACCTTAGCTACAGGTCTCGTGGAGCAGACAGGCCGCGTCTGGTGCAGTTTTATAGGGCTTTTGTGCGTTTGCGGTCAGACTATGGACCCACAGCGTACAGGTCTGTGAGGCCTTCTTACCTGAAGATTCTGATACCTGTCTTCAAACCAGGAAAGGATAGCACATCCACCAGCCCCGTACCCAGCCTCTGTGCCGAGGCACCATCCGGCCGCAGCTCCTCATGGTGCCTCAGGCATTCTCGCGTCCGTCGGCCGTCGTAATTTAATATATTATTATTGTTATTATTATTTTTTGATTGTTGCCGACTTACGTGGCGGGCCTTCATAAAAATGATATTTAAGTTGAACAATGTAATAAACTTTTCATATAAATTTCCTCGGCTAGTCAGTTGACGTTAAAGCAAAAGATCTTTAGTTATTAATTACAATTGCGGCCCACACACGCGCGAGAGTATTTTTCCTACCTCCGTTAACCATTGTATTGTAGTCAGAGTCCTGGCTCTGGGTCTCGGCTATGCTACTGAAAATAAGAATCTTAAACCTAAGTATTTCTGCAACTTCGTGCGGCTGTGGAGAAAAATTAATATTATGCTAATAGCGGGCGAGTTTTCCGCTTCCGCTAATTTTTCATAAGTTAATATCGCCACGTAATGGCGTCGTTGGCTGCATCGGCCGCTGCGATTGTTGAGCTGTAAATTACTTGAATGCAGGTTAATTCAAGGAAGGCGGACATGAAATCGGGATCACCTCTTACAAATTAAAAGTGCACAATAATATTGAATAGTTATATTATATGTTTAACTCATACAAATATGCTTACATTTGTCAGCACACGCAAGATGTCCCTCTAGACACATTCAAGACAAGCGAAGAAGTAAGGTCGACTAAAAAATTAACAAAAGAGTGTAACTGGGCGTCTCTTTAGATCATTCTGTCATAAATTATTTCTTTGCAATCTAAGCCTACACAGAGAAATTATTATTTTAAGGCTACATGAGAAAAAAAAAATCTCTTACAAATTATGAATGTCTTCTTTATAAATATTGTCTTTTCGTAATATGGCACTGGGGACGCTATAGCATGTAAGTTCCTCACATCTCCGACTTCATCCACATACCATAGCGTTGTTCGGCCTCCTGTGCAAGGCATTCTCTCCAATCGGCCAGGAGCAACAATGCCATTTGGGATCCATGTATAGTGTGTGCTGGAGTCGGTGTGGAGCACGTACAGCACCAAAGGTTTTAACTGCCTGCCACAACAGTTACTGCAGAGGTGCAGAACAATTTTAGAATAGGTGCAGTGCAGCAGAGATTGCAGTATTACACATGTTTTTAATACATTATTTTATGACATTTTAACTAAGCTCAAAACGGCTCGAATGACTCTGAGCACTATGGGACTTAACATCTGAGGTCATCAGTCCTCTAGAACTTAGAACTACTTAAACCTAACTAACATAACGACATCACACACATCCACGCCCGAAGCAGGAATCGAACCTGCGACCGTAGGAGCAGCGCGTTTAACTGAGCAGCACGAGTCTAAATCTGTCTGTAGGAATGGTTCTAAAGAGAGGGACGCCGTTGGTTGCTCCGTGGTTTCCTCGACTGTGTACTCAATGTCCGTCTGCCTCAAAACTTTACTATGTTCGATGTGGGATTATATGCGATCTTAAGGGCACTGGAGCAGATGAGATGTGCTTCGAGTGCTAAATTCCTTGTCTGTTCCGCTTCTCTGAGTGCCCTTCGCTCCCTACAACTGTTGTATCTTGCAGTAAAGTAGTACAAAATATTCAGGGTGCCCTCCTCCAACTACAGTGGGTGGAGAAGGAGATATGTTTCTGCTTGGTACGAGGGCACATGACTATTGCTGGGAACTAGAGGGCAAGTGTCGCACTAAAGGAAGCGTGTCGTAATCCTCAGTTCCATTAGTGTGTCACCCCCTGCATGGTGTCGCCTCGCTGTTGCTGTGAGTCGATGGGAGGACGAATGGCTGGTAGTGACAGGTAATAAGCTGCATCTACTAAGGCCCACCACACAGCCGTGGTGTATCTCGTTTCAGCCATGAAGATGAGGTGCTCCTTATATGTATTCGCAGAGACGACAGTGCTTTGTCGCACGACTTGTTGCTCAGGAGCGACGACGCTTCAATGTGCGGTCCTTGTGGCGTATAGAAGGCTGAGCGCCACGTTTTACGAGCCTGTGTTTTACTTTCAGACCAGAGTGGAGCGTCTGATTTGCTGGCAGATCAGCCCTGCATTTTAAGTGACGTTCCAACGAACATGGTGCGGCTTTTAAGATTCGGTGATTTGCCAAGTTGGTTTCCAAAATTTTAGTGAGATGTTCTTAATGTGTTAACAGTTTGACTGGCTCGCCTGTGGTTTCTGGAAGTCGTCACACAGCCACAAATCCCTGTGCCATTGCCTTAGCTCCTCTGTCGTGTGCTTCCGTTTTCTTCCCACTCGTAGTGTCTTCTACTATTTCTCCTTCGCTTTACGGCGTGTGATATGGAATATACGTGTGTGTCCGGGTGAATGCGAGTGAGTGAGTGAGTGAGTGAGAGAGAGAGAGAGAGAGAGAGAGAGAGAGAGAGAGAGAGAGAGAAAGAGAGAGAGACAGAGAGAGAGAGAGAGAGAGATAGACAGAGTGTCAAGAATTTTAGCCCTATTCACCATATTCGTTTCCTTTTAATATTTCTAAGGACGCTGATAATCTCACTGTTGAGATCCTGTACACCCTAAACGACAACAACAGCAAAGTCTGTGGATACTGTCTGTCATATATATGTAGCGAATTCAGTTAGTAGCACAGAAGTAACAAGCTTAAATGTCATGCATGGTGCGCCAGTTTTTCACGCATTTGAGTCTCCATGACGTCCCATCTCCTGAACTATTTGTGGCACCATGATATAATTTTGTGTATACATTTAGCGGTGTATATGGATACTGCGACATTTATTGGCAATAGAGTTAGCGGCACAGAAGTAATAAGCTAAAACATCATATATGATGCGGCAGTTTTTCACGCATCTCATTCTTTATGGTTTCATATCCCCTGAGCCATGGTAGGTGTGTTGTTTCAACCCCAACAGCATTCGTTACACACTGTCAGGGATATATGTTACAAGTTAAGTTAAAATCGGTCCTATGGTTTAGGAGGAGATGTGAAACTTATATACATACATACACTCATAAATACACTACTGGCCATTAAAATTGCTACACCAAGAAGAAATGCAGATGATGAACGGGTATTCATTGGACAAATATATTATACTACAACTGACATGTCATTACATTTTCGCGCAATTTGGGTGCATAGATCCTGAGAAATCAGTACCCAGAACAACCACCTCTGGCCGTAATAACGGCCTTGACACGCCTGGGCATTGAGTCAGAGCTTGGATGTCGTGTACAGGTACAGCTGCCTATGCAGCTTCAAAGCGATACCACAGTTCATCAAGAGTAGTGACCGCCGTATTGTGACGAACCAGTTGCTCGGCTACCATTGACCAGACGTTTTCAATTGGTGAGAGATCTGGAGAATGTGCTGGCCAGGGCAGCAGTCGAACATTTTCTGTATCCAGAAAGGCCCGTACAGGACCTGCAACATGCGGTCGTGCATTATCCTGCTAAAACGTAGGGTTTCGCAGGGATCGAATGAAGGGTAGAACCACGTGTCGTAACACATCTGAAATGTAACGTCCACTGATCAAAGTGCCGTCAATGCGAACAAGAGGTGACCGAGACGTGTAACCAATGGCACCCCATACCATCACGCCGGATGATACGCCAGTATGGCGATGACGAATACACGCTTCCAATGTGCGTTCTCCGCGATGTTGGCAAACACGGATGCGACCATAATGATGCTGTAAACAGAACCTGGATTCATCCGAAAAAATGACGTTTTGCCATTCGTGCACCCAGGTTCGTCGTTGAGTACAGCATCGCAGGCGCTCCTGTCTGTGATGCAGCGTCAAGGGTAACCGCAGCCGTGGTCGCCGAGCAGATAGTCCATGCTGCTGCAAACGTCGTCGAACTGTTCCTTCAGATGGTTGTTGTCTTGCAAACGTCCCCATCTGTTGACTCAGGGATCGAGACGTGGCTGCACGATCCGTTACAGCCATGCTGATAAGATGCCTGTCATCTCGACTGATAGTGATACGAGGCCGTTGGGATCCAGCACGGCGTTTCGTATTACCCTCCTGAATCCACCGATTCCATATTCTGCTAACAGTCATTGGATCTCGACCAACGCGAGCAGCAATGTCGCGATACGATAAACCACAGTTGCGATAGGCTACAATCCGGCCTTTATCAAAGTTGGAAACGTGATGGTACGCATTTCTCCTCCTTACACGAGGCATCGCAACAACGTTTCACCAGGCAACGCCGGTCAACTTCTGTTTGTGTATGAGAAATCGGTTGGAAACTTTCCTCATGTCATCACGTTGTAGGTGTCGCCACCGACGCCAACCTTGTGTGAATGCTCTGAAAAGCTAATCATTTGCATATCACAGAATCGTCTTTCTGTCGGTTGAATTTCGCGTCTGTAGCACGTCATCTTTGTGGTGTAGCAATTTTAATGGCCAGTAGTGTATATACATACATTTTTATAATAGCTGTGCATTAATGAGTGTAAACAGTTTTTTGGCATTATTTACTGAACGAGAATGTCATTGGTGGGGATGTGAGTGGCCTGCCTTCGCCAGTGCTGCCAGTCCAGACCAGCCCCAGGATATTAATGGTGCTACTGTTCAGTCAGGGGCAGGGTGCCGCGGATCTTGCAGCTACTGTGAACTGTTGCAGCTGGACGGATGCAGGGATTACGGCTTGACGTGCGAGACGCACGAGGTGGAGACTGAGGACGGCTACCAGCTTACAGCTCACCGCGTGCTAGTTCCGCCGGGCGTTCCCCGCCGTGGGGCTCTGCTGGCCGTTTCAGGGCTCATAGGTTGCTCTGACACCTTCCTCCTGCCCTTCCCCGAGACGTCTATGCGTATGTATCAATCTCATCTCTTGTAAACTAACGACGTAATTGTACACGTTTCTCTCATGTATATAGTCCAAGTTATAGCCATTTACCATGAGGGATTAATATATGTATGCGTTTCAAACAAAGAAATAAGGAAATCGAGGCCAACCCACTGTTACCCTCCTGACGACTGTCCCATGTACGGCACGCTGTTTCCACCGCAGACCCTTTTCCTGTTGACAGTTTTCCACAGAACATCTTCCTTGTGTAGCGACCTCGGACTATGGCATAGAGCTGGTGCAGTGGCAGGGTGTTGCGAAAGTAGTGCTGGCCAGTGCTAGCAAGGGAATTTCGGGTGAAACGTAAAACATACGAATTCAGATTTGCACTACAACCTCGTGCACTGTGTGACACCACAGGCATCCCCCTTCCCCCTTCTTCCACTGGCTCATGGTCCACTGACAGCGCCATTAGTTGCAGAAGGCTGTGGTGATGGTGTGCTGGATGTGTTCCATCTGTCTCCTACTCTGTAGGCACTGTTTGCTTCACTTAGCAACACGTGCCCCAGATGGCGCTGTGCAGCCACATGCAAAATAAGTCAGCCATGTGAATGTCTGCCCTGATTCTCGTAGAGGTCTGCTGCTGCTGGAAGAGAAGCTCACTCTAGTGTGGATGGATGACAGTCGTACTACCATGAGTTGCTGTCACCCAAGACACTAGTTTGGCTGCTGTTGTTGCGGCTGGAGATGGCTCATCTGTCGTACTGCTCCAAATTAATAGATGCTGACTTAGCTCCATGGCTCTGGCTCGTTGTAGTGGCTGCCCAGACTGATATCGGGTGCTCACTGACCAATGATGTGGCGGAGAGTTGCGTGCCCTGGTGTCTTGTAGGTTGCTGCCAGACATGTACATAACTATGCTAGAATCAATAGTACAAACTATAGTGGCTGATGGCAACTACATTCTGCCAATACGTTCCTTCAAGGGGCACCATTACCTTTGTGGTCCCATAGTGTGGGTACTTTCCTCAGTCTCGTTCACAGCTGCACTGCTTTTCTGCTGTCGCAGCTCAACTTGACCCATCTTGTGGTGAGCGAACAGGCTGCTCGCTTCACATAATGCTGCAGTGCCTTCCTCATGTTGACGCCCAAAATTAGTGACAGTGTCACACTGGTCTTATCTTTCTAGTGCCTTTTTATTTAGTAATTTATCCATTCATGTAGTTCTTAACATTCTCTTCTAATACGACTTTATCTTTTATTCCCAAACAGTATGGAAGTCTCGCCCATATTATGATGTTTTTCTGACTATGGCGTCTACAACTTCTACCTTGATATAAAGTCAATTATTAATATCAGAATACTTACTCTGTTGTCTAGTTCATCCTCAGTCAGTTTGTGGTTTGTGATGGTGTGACCCATTCAACACTATCTAGCAGTAGCACTGTGACGTCTATGAGGCTCATATTTCATACCTCTTCCCTCTACACTTTTTTGTCAAAATATTTTCTTTCATTCTCTCCACTGCGTCTTGTAGATACCAGCTGGAAACACTGATAGGATACAGCCTTCCCTTACAGCTTTCTTGACATCAGTTATGTTCCATTATTACTCCCTTTATTATATTTCTTACAAGCATTTATTATTTATTTTCTTCCCCTCATGATCACTGCAGTGTCGCCACATGACCATGCCGTTCCATTAGGTAAATAATATTTAAATATAGTGTACAGTACTAATAATGAATGACTATAAATATTTACTGAATGAGACTTTACTCTCAAATTATTAATAATGGATAGAAGAAGAAGAATGTTATAGTTATTTCTACTGTCAAGACATGGCAACAGTTACCTGTAATTATGTGGCATAACTTTTGAAAACCCAAATTAATATGGCTGGGCCAGGTAACAAACCTGAGTCCCCCTTATAGAAACAGTAGGAACGATTTATTTTAGTAATTTCTCAGTAAAAAAAATACGTAAGGGATTCGTGCAGCCAACAGATAGTTTACCACAGAAAGCCGTTAATTTGTGTTTCAAAATATGCAATATGTCAGCTCATCATTTCTTTCAGAAGTATACTGAAAATTAATAATATAATTTATTTGTGAATGATAAGCATGGGCAAGTCGGTCATATACACATTATTTCCTGCTGTGTTTGTAGAACGAGTAAAACTATTCGCCTCATTGAAGCAAATATATTCAAGAACGAATACAGGTAGAGACAAGATGACCTCTGAGCTCATGGATGTGAATGGATTTCGTTTCATAGAGAATTTTCAGTGTGCATAGTAAAGTCCCTGCAGTGACCTTGTGATAACCTAGGAATACTGTGGGCATTCGAGTATTGAAAGCATTCATGCCTGCAATTGTAGTTGGGTTCAAAAATGGTTCAAATGGCTCTGAGCACTATGGGACTTAACTTCTAAGGTCGTTAGTCCCCTTGAACTTAGAACTACTTAAACCTAACTAACCTAAGGACATCACACACATCCATGCCCGAGGCAGGATCCGAACCTGCGACCGAAGCGGTCACGCGATTCCAAACTGACGCGCTTAGAACCGCACAGCGGTTGGGTTCTCACACAGCCTACACCACTATATAGGGGATAATATCACTTTAGTGCCGCAGTAATGTAGTTTCTCAAAAGTTGCACCTAGCTTGAAGTCATAGTCAGATGTCCTACCAACGCCATTTACTTTCTCATCTTGAGATTAGCAAATAGAGGAGTGTATGGTGAGAGCTCACTATAGGGTACTGAAATATGTCCAATTATGAGTATTTCATATGAAGCATAAAAAATTTCCAATGAAGATTTACATTAACGTTACATCAAAAAGCATTGTGTCAACATGCTTCCAAACTGTACCAAAATATCCAGCAAAATATAAAAGGCCGCAGCAAAACCTCTCCTAAGTACAACTTTCACCATCACCACCACCCTCAGCATATATATATATATATATATATATATATATATATATATATATATATATATAAGGTAGCTTCATAAAAACAATTGTGTGTGGGGTTGATCTATTGCACTTAGTAAGGTACCTATTGTTTGAAGCTTTAGTAGGGTAGAAGACTGTAGGTCCTGATTTTGATCTTACAGGATGCACATATGATTACTACAAGTAATATGACTATACCAGCTGTGCCACACCAAGCACATGTTTTCGTACATTGACCACCATCAAGTCTCTGCATTTACTTACTGAGTCAAAATATTCTTTATCACGTCAGAAGGTTTGTGACCTCCATTTATTATTTGATGAATAGCATTACTTTAAGTGCACCTAAATCTGTCCATCATGTATGTATGTGTGTGTGTGTGTGTGTGTGTGTGTGTGTGTGTGTGTGTATGTGGAGTATGATAAATAATGAAAGTCTCTGATGCCACAGAATAGAACTTCACATTCTTAGCAAGTGAATAAGAAGCTGAAACATAATTGGGGGAAAGTAGGTCATTTATAGATAGCGCTACAGGTTCTGTAGACCAGAAATAGCATGTCTAAGTGCTTTTCTATGTTACATCCTTGGTGAATGCTAAGTGGATTTTCATGTTGTAGGAAGTAGGTCAGTTGCGACTAGCATAGCTGAAATAACAAATTAACAGGCAGACTCAGACACAAGTTACGACTTTCATGGGAAAGAAATGTTTATATTGTGCTTCATACATTGTCAGGCAGCATGACAGTGGTTGCATCAGGTATCATGATATGTGCCAAACATCACACAATGGCAACTGCATGGCAGCCAGCACTGTGACACCACAACCCATGTTGTATGTGGGCAACCTGGACTAGTGGGAGCCATACAACGCTATTTGGCTGGATGCTGGGGGGGGGGGGGGGGGGAATTCTTTGCTCTCAGCATGTGTCTCATTCCCTCATATCTGAACTGCCATAGTGGGGAGACTTGGTTTCCGGCAGTAGCATCGGTGGAGGGCGTGTGCCGTCACTCTGACTGTGGAAGGGTGCTCTTTCCACCACATTCGTTTTAAATAAAGATATAACCATCGCTATCCTACTCCAGGGGTAGTGATAAGAGCACTAACTGGCTAGCAAGTCGTTAGGGGAATTTGTTTCGACACATCACATGTGGACTTAAAGGAACTGGAGTGGGAGAAATTGTTTAAGCATATACTCTGTATGAGTTTTAAACATAGAGATAAGTGAATTTTAGAATTTTATACCATTTTAAAATTATGATACGATTTGAGACTTAAAAAATGTGAAATCTTACAACTATGTAGGCTCAACCGTCTTGCATTCTATACCTAGTGCAAGTGTCCTGGCAACCATGTAGGTTCCACTAGTATCCACAGTTTAGCCATATTGAGTTCTGATGTCATATGGTTGGGAAAAATATAGAAAAAATGCAAGATGCGCCAGGGTTCCCAGATCCGCCATTTTGGAATAGCATCTTGGAGCTAAATAGACTGGCAACTATACAGGCTGTGCCAATATCCCACAGTCCACCATCTTGGATTCTTTAATTACATACCAACTGGATAATTGTTAGTCTAGGATTTTTTAATTTCTCATCATATTTCACTTAGGACAAGTGGCTTGAGACATCAGAGAAGTGGGAAAAACACATTAGCACAGTTGGTCTCTTTCCAATTTCCCATCAGCTTTGAATTTCCTGCCTGTTTATAAATAGAATTGTTTTCCTGCGACATCAGAGAGATGGGGTAGGGGGAAATATGGTAAAATCGCATGTCATTGTGATGTTATATGAAATGAGAAATCTCACAGTAGTGCAGACTACACCAGTACCCCCACAGCCTCACTACTACTAAGGCTGCAGTTATCAACGTTGGAAGGCGTTAGTGGGAAGTGTTCCAGTAGGTGCATAGTAGGAAACATCATGTAAATAGCAAATACAACTTTCATTCCCTGGTAACCCTAATCTGGAGTACAAACCCTCACACAATGTGCCGTGGCCATTTGGATTTAGACTTTTTATGGATTAGTTGTTTTGTGATCTTTACTGGAAAGTTAATTTGGTAATTAGTGATGTGGAAAATGATTATGACTCCTATTGTAATTATATAAATATGTTCTAGAAATTCTTTTACTTTATGCATTATCCAAATTCTGCATCATGTAACAGACTGTAAATATTGTCCCACATAGGGTCATAGTGTACAACTACTTGATAGTCACTATTAATTTATATTCTATTATTGTTAATGATCCATCTTGTAGTTTTAGCGATTTCAAACATCTCTTTCCAGTTTTATTTTTGAAGCTTTGTTCAAGTTCACAATTACCAATAAGGTACCCTGGTTTTTTCTCGATATTCTCATTCATTTGTAATTAGTGAGTTGTAGATTTCATTTTGAACATTAACTTCTATTACCTATTAATTTATTCATCGTTAAATATATCAAGCACAATGTTCATCATCAGCAAACCAAACAGGTTACATATCTGCAATAACTGTATTTCATTTAGCTTGATAATATTACAAACGAAATGAAAATTTGCAGTACCAAAATGAAGTAATGTTGCACAATAGAATGAAGAGATTCGTGCCATCTGTTGAGAGCTGGTACCATTTCGCAGTGTAAGTGCCCACAAAGTTTCTAGATGGGATTATATTTACAGAGTTATCCACAGACTGTACTTGCCGCACAGCTACTGAAAAAAGTGCACAGTATTATACGGCACAGCAGTCACATTCTGGAGAACCAGGGTTCAATGTCCAACCAATTATAGGGATCTTGGTTTTCCAAAATTTGTCTACATGACTACAGACAAATGTCTGAAGTGTCCATCAAAACAAGACCAACGTTCATTCCATCTCCAACAATATCATGACCAGTGGGACTTGAAACCTCTGACTCTTAAAGAAGACGAAAGTGCCAACACGACATTTCTAAAGCTTGTTAGAGTTTTTACTGGAAGTGGAAAGGGGAATGGCAGGCTAAGTATGTTGATGGACCATTTGTTGGACAACACCTACCTGTGCACACAGATTTTTTGGAAAAGAGCCTGATGAAATGTGTGAATGACAGTACTTTTTCTGTTGCCAACAGTGAAACCTTTGTCCAACGCGGGGTATGACGTCATGCTGGGAAACCTGCGTGGGTCCGCCTACGCGGGCCACAGGCGCTGGTCACGCAGCCAGCCAGAGTACTGGCGCTTCAGGTGAGTAGCCGCCGCGGCGCTACCCCACCCTGGACCCGCTCTCGCATACCGGGGGCAACAGTAGGGGTCAGTCGTTCTGCACAGCTTTCCACCCCCAGTGTCGTGACTGCTGAAGTATTGTGGCACACCGACTGCCGACCGATCACCTTACCAATCAGGCTACCTGAAGTGAACTTTCATTGTCACTGATGCGCCACCTACGATTTCTGAACAGTGCTCCCAGGGGTTCTCCAATGGAGTTTGTGGGTATAGCAACACTGGGTGGAGGTGGGGGGGGGGGGGGGGGAGCTGGCATGGATTTGGTGGAGGACTTTATCTTGCTTTTCTTCAAGGGATACATAGGTATGGAATGAAATTCTCTGAGTAGAAGGGAATGCAGGTGCAGCAGGATGAAATCAGTAACGTTTCAGGGGCATGAAATTGTGTTACAGAAACCTTTGAGAGTAGCTGAACCTATAGTATACCGAATATCTCGAGGCAGAATTGCTGATCATAGTCTTCAGAATTAATGAGAAGGAATATTAATGTCAATAGAAGTTTCACTTATGTCTGGATAATCTCAGATAGCGCAGTGGTTAAAGCATCTGCACACGAAAAGTACGGAGGCAGAGCACAAATACCGTCCTGCCACAAAAGTGTGATTTAGCGTGACATATGTATAACATCGGCGTTGAGGAGCTTTGAGTGTTACTTCACGGACATCATTTCATGTTATGGCCACCTCATTACCCCGTTCATTACGTGTCAGTAACGTTTAACGAAATTATCGTGACTCAATTACTCTTGTGTCTTCTTACTTGTGCGAACTGTCTGAGACAATATTATGAATAAATATTTACAGCGAGCAGTCAGTATCTAAGGGTGCAATATTACTGCATCACTATTGACCAGTTACAGGCGTTTACTGAAGATGCGCATTTAGTTTAACAACACACATAAAACGAATGACATCCCTGATATTTGTTCTCCAAACACGTAACTTCAAGTCAGCGTGGTTGTGAAATAGCCGGCCGGAGTGGCCGAGCGGTCCTAGGCCGCAGGTTCGAATCCTGCCTCGGGCATGGATGTGTGTGATGTCCTTAGGATAGTTAGGTTTAAGTAGTTCTAAGTTCTAGGGGACAGATGACCTCAGAAGTTAAGCCCCATAGTGCTCAGAGCCATTTGAACCATTTTTTGGTTGTGAAATTTGTATCATAAACCGTAGGTAATAGCCTAAAATTTGGGTCAAATGTGTGGTTAAGACCTCTTCTGGCCACTCATCTGTAGGATTCCGCAGTTTTCCTAAATTGCTTGAGGAAAATGTTGGGATGCTTCCCTTGAAAGAATTCAGTGCATTACTTTCCCGCGTTTCGCCAATCCAAACTCATGCCTTGTCTGTATCTGTAGTGATATCAGTGTCCCTGGCATATTAGCTTTTACGTTCTCTTTCTTACTTGGTTTCTGTAAGTATTTGCGAATATATGATATAGTATATACTTACTGCATGACACAGAAATTTTACTGGGTAAATATAAGCGTGTCCCATTGATAAATAACAAACTCAAAAATAGTGTAATGTAAGACTCACTAATAATTTTCAATTCCCACTCACCAAATAACATTATTTGCTGTACTGTAGTTCTGCCTACATCAAACATGCAAAGTGTACCACGTCATCATCAGCATTATCATCATCAGTAGATGGAAATTGCGATTTCAGGCCAGCTTTCCTCTGACCCACTTTCCCTACAACGTTGTGCACCATTTCCAGATATTTCCTTCACTCCTACATCCACTCCTCTGGCATACGAACCCAAGATGCCTGAACTAGTGCTAGTTGTGCCAAGTATAAAATGGTGGGAAATTAAAAAAATCGAAGATGACGGATCTGACAGAATTGTGCTAAGTTTAAACAAGTGGTGCTATCTCACTTAGGCTAAGTTTAATGTGGTGGGAAATAGAAGATAGCCCACTTCTGTGAGTCACTATAAAAATTGTCTTTTTTTAGACAATTACAGTGTTTAAGCAATTACCACTGTGTGTGTAGTAGGATGGACAGGACAAGGAATGCTTACTGACATTTTATTAAAAAGCTGAGGACATCTTCAGACCACAGTAGCTGGTCCACCACGTCGCTGGCCTCTGCACTGACGTGTGCCAGCAGGCGCAAGAGCTGCCGAACCCAGGACTGCTGCAGAGCGCGCCACACCAGTCTGTCCGCGCACTAGTTTCGCGCAGAATACCCCTTCCCAGTCGTATGCGGCGTCTCACACTTTCCCCACCACTGATGCCGGCCCATGTGCGGGACCACTAAGGATACATACATCCTAATCGTGCTGATATGAGACTATTCCCAGTGGAAGACACTTATCCTCAGTTCGACCACACCTGTGCAATGGTTGTGCAACCTGATATGAGGCTGTCTGTACCGGAAGGAAGTGAGCAAACTGACGTACAAACACCTTTCTGGCGATACGCTTAGACGAACAATATTCGAGCTCTTGCTGCACTCAAGAGAGATTGGTCGAATCTGACATGTCGAAAGCTGCCCTGAATTTTTTTTATCAGAAAGAATACGCAGAAAGAAACCCAACGTCAAAAGTGTAGGTGCTGAGACGCACTGTAAGTATTTAATGAAAATGTTAAAAATTGCCAAATTTGTATCTCATCATTTGGCTGGAGAAATGTACACCGCTGCCGTAGCTGCAGCACACAGCACATGCGCGACACGATGGGCACATATTCCTAGTTGGTGGCACATCGGTATACAGATAATATGCCACAATGCAGTCATAATTTCTAATACGAACTTCTCTTTCCATTGATAGTTTATATGACACAATATATTGTTCACAGTCAACATTCATCCTAACTTACAACTCATTTAATATAAATAATAATTAGCAGTTGCCTTTGCAGTATCGCTAAATATTGACAATGGAGGTAAAACTGAATTTATTTTCTTTGTGATTTCTTCACCTATGCTTGCTAACAATCAGTATCTGTCTCTGTGCAGTTTCCAGAGTTTCACAGTAATGTGTGACCCAGTTAACGTTTTCAGCCTTACAAATATGAAATACGAGTAACGTGGCGTGTAATCGAAGTCACCTACTTCTTCTGAAGACTTACCGTTGTGTTATTTATTAGATAATTTCTTGGACATTCATTCAAATGATGTCGACATTTCGTTAGATATTGTCGAAACAATAGAAGCAACACGAAATAATTCTGAGGATTCTATGAATGGTGGTTTTAACTGTGACGTGTTAACTAAATTCCAGATCATAAATGGAGAAACTTCGAAACTTCCAAGCCCGAAGAAAAAATGTGCAGCAATAGTTACCCGTGAAAAAGTGAAAGCTATAAATTTTTTGGGTTCTACAAGTGCATCTACATATATACTCCGCTAGCCACAAAACGGTTTGTGGCGGAGGACGCTATTCGCGCCAGTGCCATGTACCCCTCCCCCCCTCTTTTCCACTCGCGAATCGCGCGAGGCAAAAAAGACTCTCTGAACGCCTCAGTACGAACTCTAATTTCCCTTGTCTCTGAATGTTGATCATTTCGCGATTTGAAAGTTGATGGTAATAATATATGCTCTACATCCTCGGCGAAGATTGGATTTTGGAATTTAGTGAGCAGCTCCTTCCGTTTAGCGCGTCGTCTATCTGCAAGTATGTCCCACTTCAATCTTTCTATGAGATTTGTAACGCTCTCTCGATGGCTAAATGTACCAGTCACGAATCTTGCCGCTCTTCTTTGTACCTTCTCAATCTATTGAATCAGAACCAACCGGTGAGGGTCCCATGCAGACGAACTAAAGTCTAAGACTGAACGAACCAAAGTATTGTAAGCAATTTACTTTGTTGAAGGACTACATCGCTTCGGGATTCTACCAATAAACCGCAATGTAGAGTTCGCCTTATCCGTTACTTGTATAATCTGATAGTTTGAGATCATTTCGAATAGTCACATCCAGATACTTGACTGATGTTACCGCTTCTGGGCACTTATTTTGTACGCGTACATTAATGGGGATTTTCGCCTCGTTGTACGCAGTAGGTTACACTTACCAATATTTGGAGATAACTGCCAGTCATTACACCACGCATTTATTTATGCAAATCCTCATTGATTTGTTCCCAACTTTCGTGTGATACTACTTTCTTTTAGACTACATTATCATCGGCAAACAGTCTAATGCCGCTGTCAGTACCATCAACCAGAATCTGTATGTAAATCGTAAAATGCAGCGGACGTATTACACTGCGCTGGAGCACACCTGATGTTACGCTTGTTTCTGTTGAAGTCTCTCCATTCAGGACGACATACTGTTCTCTGTCTGTTAGAAAAGTTTCTATCCAACCGCATATGTCATCAGATACACAGTAAGCGAGCACTTTTTGGAGCCTAGCGACAGTGCGGAACTGAGTTGAACGCCTTTCGAAAGTCGAGAAGTATGACATCAACCTGGGAGCCGCTAACTAGAGCCTGTTGTATATCATGCACAAAGAGGGCCAGCTGTGTCTTGCATGACCGCTGTTTCCTAAAACCACGCTGGTTTCTGTAGATGAGCACCTCAGAGTCTAGAAAGATCATTATGTCTGAACACAAAATATGTTCCATGATTCTACAGCAGATCGGTGTCAGTGAAATAGCCCGGTAATAATGTGCAATCCGATTTTCTACCCTTTTTATAGATTGCTATGACCTGGGCCTTCTTCCAGTTCCCTGGAACTTTCCGTTGTTCCAATGATCTCTGATAGATGATGGACAGGAATGGTGCTATATTTGCAGCATAGTCAACATAAAATCTTACAGGTAAACACAATGTCAGCCATCCTTGCGTTTATCCGATAGTGTAAAGGGGGAATGGTGCTACAGTCCTCTACCGTGAACGAGTTTTTGAAAGCTAAGTTTAGAATTTCGACTTCTGTTTATCATCATCCGTCACATTACCCGTACTGTCAGCAAGAGAAGGTATTGAATTACTTGTAGCGTTCATTGATTTTACGCACCACCAAAAATTTTTTTGGTTATTTTTAGAATCTGTAGACAAAATATTGCATTCAAATTCGTTAAAAGAATCTCTCATTGATCTTTTGACACCTGCTTTCATTTCGCATAATTTCTGTTTGTCAGCGGGGCAGTGACAATACCTTCAAATTCCAACCAATGATGCTCAATATCTTTGTGTCCCGTGGTGAATGCTTGGAGCTGACTATAAAGAAATTCATTAATGACACTGTTATTTGCTTTCCCAAACAAGAAAATTCTACGCTGCTTCTTTGTTTTTTTGCAACTTCCACTGACAAAGAAGCCACAACAACATTATGGTCGCTAACACCTTATTCTAGACCTGATCCTCAAAAGGATCAGGTCTGTTTGTTACCAAGATATCTAATATGCTCCCTTCTCGAGTTGGTTTTCTAACCAATTCCGGCATCGTTGGTGCCGACATGTGGAACAATCTGCAGCTGGCTGCACCCTGCACGCTCGATAGCCACTGGAAGAACCTCTTCCACATCCGGAGAAGGCTACCCGGCAAGCACACCGAATGAGCGTTGGACTTCTTCCCCTCCCTAGCCGCTATGTTCCTGAGGGGCTCCACGACCCGCCTAACATTGGAGCTCCCAATTATTTTCTTGCTAGGGACTATCCAGTGAATACTAAAGAAAAGAACAGTGACCTACAGTAAACTGCTAGGGGCTATCTAGTGAATACTTAAGAAAAAAACAGTGACCTTCAGTAAACCGCTAGGGGTTACCTAGTGAATATTATTAAAGAATTAAACGGTAACCTATGGTAAGCTTCATCTGCTGATTATCCCTCGTATTTACAATGTTAACAAACGTTTCTGTACACGTGAAAATGATGTGATAAAACTATAAAAACTGATACCTTCAATGTATCGAGTCTAAACCACACTAATAAACCTAAATACTAAGTACTGTACACTGACAGTTAAGAATGTAAACAAACGTTTTTGTACACGCGAAACTGTCAAAACAGAAACTTCGCTTTTCCTATTCAGACGCAAATAAAAACTGAAATATTCAATTTAACAAGTGTATCTGACACTAATGCACGAAAACACTATAGAATATACAGCAAAAAACAATTAATTGCTAGCTAAATTACTTACCTCGTAACACAGCAGGCAAAAAGCGCTCGTAGCCGGCGTCAGGGCTGTTATTGGAAGAAGGCAAGGAGGAAATGCTAAACATTAAGCATTGTGTGAAGCCAATTTCGTTTCGTAAAATATGTACATGAATAGTATGAATGGAAGAAAGTGGTAGAGAAGAAGTATCTGAAATACTTTGAACACCTCGTGAGAGTCAATGCACCGTTACTGAGAGAGATCTACGAGACTGGGCACTCTGAATTCCAAATCATACTAATGCTGATTTCCAGCCTTCTTGGACCTCATAAACAGGTTTGGGAAATAATTCCGAAAGGAAAGCCGCAATCATTGTTCCCACGCACAATTCGCGATTGGAACAGGGTTGGAGGGATCAGATAGTGGTACCGAAAGTACCCTCCACCACACACCATTAGGTGGCTTGCGGAGTGTAATGTAAATGTAAAAAAAATTACGAGGCTTACCTCAATTAAACATGTGGAGAGGATACCATTTATAGGTAATACTATTTAGAAATTCGCAGCTGACGTGAAAGTAAAGCTTCTTGTTATCCCCTAAAATGTTTCCACAGTTATATATCTGTCTTCAGGAAAATCAAACCAAGCTAGGACCAAAAATTAAAAAAAGGGCTCTTTATTTGAAAAGATACAGTAACAGACATACAGAAATTGCGAAAAATGATGAAGAATAATTTTAGATGGTACATCCGAAACGTCTTCTTAACATTTGTAGAAAATCATTCATTGCTTTTGCTGAGCTCTTGGCTTTGACGTGTCTGATACCTCTGTCTTCTGTAGGGCGGCGAAAAGAAATTCAGATTCCACCCAGAAATAATAGTGTGATTCAGCCTCCCGATAAAAAATATTCAAATTGTCAGTTTGCATCATCACATGTTACGAATTTGATCACTTACGCCTGGTTCATATCACAATATGCATATCACAATTGCCACGATCATTTCTTAGTTCCAGTGTTGTCTAAATAAAACTAATAAATATTGTGAAGTGCATAAACGCATGAACTTCTCTTTTATCAGGGGTGCCTGGCGTGTGGAAAAGCTTTCCATCATACTACAGACACTTCACATTTTCGTGACGACTAAAGGGAATAAACAGGGAACAAGGAACTGAAAAATTCCGACTGCCGAACAACGTCTGTAACGTAACATCACATTATGCCTCGATTCTCTGATCTCTGTCAGTCACTTGTGTAATAATTACACCTGCAACAGTCTATTTTTCGATATGAACTCAAAGTTATTCATAAACTGATGATCTGAGACATTTTTTGGTATGGTGTAAGTGCTTGAAATTCGCGTGTGTGCAGTCTGGACTTTGTACTAGGTGGCGCTAAGCTCCCCTGTTGTGGCTGCGTCTGCTTATACGCCGACTGGCGTACCAGGCAGGAAGGGCTGTACAAACCGCTGATATAAGCGGTTATTCATGCGGAAAAAATAACTTTTAACATATAAAAGATGCTTGCAGCACGCCTTAGGAGCTAAAATTTTGATACTGCATTTCTGTCAGCGTATTCCTCCAGTGTGAAAAATTTCAGGATAGTTTTAGGCATGTCTGATTGGACCACTCTCTTGTCAGATAAGGCCATCTAGACCGGAAAGCATAGTTATGTTTAACTTTGTGGCGATACATTTGAATGATCTCAACTGATGTTGTTTCTTGCGAGGTACAGACAACTTTCTGGTGGACTACTTCTGTTGAAGCACTAGGTTTGTGCCTACGGCTAGGTATTTTCGTACATTAACATGAGTTAGAGTTTCAAGTCACTTACTAATTACAACACATAACAGACACGTTTCGTAAATTGCCGTGGAGTCAGCCGAAGACTGACATCCAGAAAAAAAGTCAGCTTGGAAAATCACAAAATTACAGATATCGATTTAGCTACAAAACCTACGCATGTGATAACGAAAAAATATGTTTATTAAGTAACTCACGTGTAAACAGATGAAAAGTTTCAGCCACAGCCTTCAGGACACCACTCTTTTTTTCTTGTATGTACGCCTTGGTGTGAACGACACTACTTCTACGAACATATTGGGCTTTTGAAAAGGATTGCAGTGATATAATATATTAGGCTAATGTTCTGGTGTTTGAAAAAAATCGCCTAATACAATAGTTTGCTGTTTAAAACAACTCAAAGCTACTCCTTTTGAAAAAGAAGAAGTAACTGCTCAAAACTGTAGAGATGTACTTTACGCTGGATTCACCACGATGCTACACGCACTGAAGTTTGAGGGAAATACACTGGACTATTCCTTACAAAATGCTGACAATCCGGCGGTAAGCAGTGGATAGGAAATGTTTTCCACTACAGTATGAAAGCAACGTATTACTAGAAACAAAAACTATGTATACTCAAATAATAGCAATTCAGATTCTGTTTTATTGTTCAATGTCTGACGGGGAAATAAATTCGAATATTAGGTGAGTCATTTCCTAAGTGCACCGAATATATCAGAATCTAGAGCATGGGCGTGGCAATGAATGAACGTCTTCCTGCGGTCCTCAGGCTTATATTTAACGGTAAAAGCGGCTGGAAGTGCTGCGCTGGTCTTCCAGTCTGCTGGAGACGCATCTACGAGTGTAAGAGCCGCAGGGTTGAGGCGCTGCGGTTAAGACACGAGACGTTTGCACAGGAATTCTAACTCATCTCTGACGAATGCCAGTGTGGTTCCTTCAACAAGGTCACTACCAATTTGTACCCCATCTGTATGAGCCAGTACTATGTACATAATAAGCTTCATGTCAACAGTCTGTTAAACTCTAACTGTCCTTATAAGCAATGTCGTCTGAATCACAGGTGCACTTTGACCAGAAAGCGCTCCAATATTCTGGACAGCATTGCATTTTTAAGGGATTTTAAGCGATTTCCCACATAAATTCTAATGCACTCGGTATATGTCTTAATTTTAACGACAATTCTCGATTCACAAGTGTAGACAGTTACGATGAAACTAATGTCAGTGCGGTGCAGTCTCCCGTAGACATCTTGTACAGTTCACCCAAACGTATCTCAGTTTTTGAGAAAGATCTCATCTGCTCGTGATATAAAGGGTATTTCTAGTCTTCTAGTCCATATTCTCCCAGAATTTTCCATATAGTAAAAAAAAAAAAAAAAAACAGTTTAGTGAAAGAACGTTTGTTAAACCGACTAGATGAAAGTAGTAAAGTGCGTGAGCGAATAGCGAAACTTGAAGCTGACGACCGTAGAGTAATTCTCTCCTCTTAGATTATCGGGCACCTGAGGAAGAAGAACCAAAGAGAAAACGTCCTCATAATGTTCAAAAAGGGCATAATGACGTGTGGGAGCTGTAATTCAAACAGTTACGTACTAGAGGAAGGAAAGGGGTAGGAGGTTACCTTAACTACAATCTGACAACACGCCGGTGATTGATCCACATACATTCATAAAAAAAAATCTTACAGTTCGGCATAACTAGCAAAGGTATAATGGCCACACATTTGGTCTCTTCGAATAAAAAGTTTGATAATGCACAATACATTAAAATTATTT
The DNA here is from genome assembly GCF_021461385.2 of Schistocerca piceifrons. Classification (NCBI taxonomy): domain Eukaryota; kingdom Metazoa; phylum Arthropoda; class Insecta; order Orthoptera; family Acrididae; genus Schistocerca; species Schistocerca piceifrons. The sequence continues at coordinate 575,860,427 of NC_060143.1, forward strand.
ACCTTATTTCAACTGAAAACTCATGTTTTTACGACCTCTACGGTTTAACCGTTAACTGTCATTGTAATAGCTGATCTGCTAAGTTTCGTCCCATGTGAAATGCGCTAAGTGTCTCTGACGTAGCAATAACTGTACTGCAAGTCTGTCTGTAACGTTGTAAACGTATTACCTGCTAAGCAACTCCAACAACTGAACTGTCAAGTCTCGTGGAAAACTTGCACTTGCACTTGCACTTCTAAAAATATTAATCGATGCTATACATATTTTGACACAATCTTGATACAATGTCAACTCAAAACCATGTACATTCCTGTACCTTCTTAACTGTAAAAAATGTACCAATGTTGTTAACGAAGCCACTCTTTTTAGTTCTGCATCAACCCTAATCATCATTCCACAACATTTTTATCCTTTAAATACAGCATCTATTGCATTCAAACTACTCGTATTTACAGCACTACAACATGCAGATACGATGTATGCAACTCTGTTTGTTCTGAATTTCATTTTATATGAATAATATTACTAGACTAAAGTATAACACATGTACACACACTTATACACTTGTCTAACTCCTTCTCCTCATGAACTTTATGTCCCAACACATGCTCTTCACCAGTGGTAGTCAACTTGGTCTCTACGACCAACTGATATGCGTTCCAGCTTTCATGGTGCGCCGTAGGCATTAGGAGTTTGAAAAACATTTTCATTATGTTTTTATAACATTTTGGTAGAAGTATTTGGTTATTATTATTGTGCGCTTCAACTTGCTGCTTTAAAATTTTTATAAAAGTAAAGTTACTTGTTTATTTTATAATACTTTACAAATTACCATTAATGTGGACCTGGTGGGTGATTAAAAAGTTTATTATAATGGAAATACAAAAGTGGGTAGTAGGTAAAAGAGGTAAACTACCCCTGCTGTACACCATCGTCAAAGACTGCTTTAACTTGTGTGTGCTGTAGACTGAGTCTGTCTCAGGCGATCCTTATTGCTTTGTACCAACTGTTAGGCTCACAGCACTTGGACGGTTTGAACATATGCACTGTGGAGTATCTCAAGATGTTAATTCAGTGTAGAACCCCCATACATGCAGCGCTGCTGTTGCTGGAGATATCGATGTCTGGCGCGCTCGTGAGCTCAGCATTTGTTTGTTGGGTATGGGCTTGGCGACCCCGGGGGTCCTGAGCTGGGTACTGGTCAGTGCTGCCAGGCCTCTGTCACCGTAAGCTATTGACATGCTTCTACGTGCACCGTACGCCGTGGCGGTGGAACGTCGTGTGTCACGGGGAACAGGGGCCTTGGCTTGACTGCCCAGGTGGCGAGGATAGAAAAAAACCTCTATAAAAAACATCTCACTCTCAAGGTGTGCATACATGTCCAAAGGAACTTTGCATTGTAATCAGAATAACACAACATTGTAATATCTTATATGTCTGCCGATATTGGGCAAGCGACTTTCAAGTACAATGTCTGACCTGTACACGAATCTACGTAACGGATGTACGAGTACAGGTCGCAGCCGCGTCATTGACGACATATAGAAGTTTGGGTCTGGCCATGAGTGGTGCACGGATAGTCAAATGGTAAACCTACCGCTCGCGATAAGCGGAAAATCCAGGTTCGAGTACCGGTCCGGTACCAATTTTCATTGTCGCCATTCCATTCTACAACTGATGATTGTCCTTTTCGCACTTGCGAGTACCTTTAATGTCTCAATTGTTTACGGCTTAGATAGGCATGTGGGCTATGTGTAGGTGAACTTTTATTTCCTAGCTACTCATGGTACCGGGATGGATCCTTCGAAACTATTCGTCCCTCCTCCCAGCGGGAAAGGTGGGCCGCTGGAAGATACCAACACCCATTCTAACAAGAGGTCTTGAGTAGCCATTCCTCCTGACTCAGTCAATGGTAACAGAATGCGTGCTGTTTGTCAGAATATGTTTCTAAGAGTTAAAATATAAGAGGGTAGTTTCAATAAAGTTTCACCATTCCAGATACGAAAAGGTTTAGAGACATTGCTGGTACCTTCCAATCTCTTAATTGCTTGTACAATAGCATCCTGCTGGTCGCAACGTCTAGTTCCCAACAAGTGGAGAACCTCCAACAAGGTCAGCGCCTCGGAAAGTATGTAGTTGGAACTGAACTGCACAACAACTTGAACTACAGCAAAGATGTTGTGACTTGCAGGGATCTGGTTGACATTCCACAAGAATAACTGATAGCTGACTTGTGCCAGGAAGGTACTGTTGACGTGCAAAACATCATGAAAGTATGGATGCCGGTCATGTCAAAGCAGACTCTTTTATCATTACATTTAACAGCAACAAACGCCAGAGAATGTCGAGGCAGGTTTCCTTCACCTGAGCATACAGCCTTATTTCGCGAACCCAATGCACTGTTTTAAACGCCAGCACTTTGGGAACACTACTCTTGTTTGTAAGAGAGAATCCACTTGTGGCAGATTTGGTGAAGCTGCCCATGATGAAACTGGTTGTTCCTCTCCTCCGAAGCATGTCAACTGCTTTGGGATCACCCTCTCTGTACTCAGGACTGTACTGCCTTTCTTGAAGAATGGAAAATCCAGGGGATGAAAACAACAAATTGTATCCCATATCGTGGAGCTAAAAAGATATACGAGGCCATGCTGCAGCAACCGTCCTGTGTCTTCTTTGCTTCCGTTTTCAAACAGCCAGTCCAGAAAACAGGTGCTACTACATAAACAGCACAATTATCTCCGTTCTTCAGTGCACTTGCGTTCATGAAGTTGCTTCGAATGCTGCCCCTGCCCCCAGACCTACAGAAAATGCTGTGCTTACTGACATTGTGTCACTCCCTGCCTCTCCAAAGATCCAGTCCTGTCCACCGTCCAGCGTAGAAACTTCGACTTCCTAGGCTGTGGCTCCGAGGCGTCGAAGCCTTCCCAGACAATAAAATAAAATAATCGCCTACTTACAGAGAGGAGAATTACATAATCTAATGATGCAGACGTCAAACTCTCAGACGCCTCTCTTGAATCTTCTTCAGAGGCGATGGACCTTCAAGCTGGACAGTCATCCCACCCGAAAACTAAGCCTCCATCCATCGCAGGTTCCCTTCCCCGACAGAAAGTCAGGATAAAAATTCTACACCCATGATAAATGACTCCCATCATACATGGAACATTAATGGGTTCAGGAGAAGTTAAGAGGTACTGAAACTCCTACCACAGGAGTGTCCCCTGTCCTTCGGTTTGCTGGAAACGCATTTTAAAAGGTCTCATGCCCATGTACTATGGGGCTATACGACCTATCACAAGGATGACCTGACTTTGGGAAAGCGCCAAGGGAGGAGATGATGTCTTTAACATAACGTGCACCACTCCTGTGCTCTCCCCCTGACTATTTCCCTGCAGGCAGTTGCAGTTGAAATTCATATATGTCAGAGGATCACTGTCTGCTCACTTTATTTGTCTCCACATGATGCCATAGACACTGATGCTCTCAAAGACCTTATGGAACAACTCCCCCAGCTATTTCTCATACTGCGAGACTTCAATGGCCATCATGACTTGTGGGGCTTGACCTCTACTTGCCAGCAGGGTCGCGTTTTGGAAAGCCTCATGATGTCTCACAAGCTGTGTATCCTCAACACGAATACTCCCGCTCATTTCTGTGCTCATAGAGGGTCATTATTGGCCATCAACCTATCGTTCTGCTCTCCCGCCCTCGTGGACTCTGTCCAGTGGGAAGTGATTGACGACCTCCATACCAGTGATCATTTCCCACTCCACTTTCTCCTACACGATGGAGTATTACCTGATAAGAAGCCACAAAAATTTATGATCTGCAGGGCTAACTGGATGCTGTTCAGCTAGCTGGCTGTGTTTGAACACCATGATAGCATCCAGGAATGGGTGGACTACATCAGACGAGTGATCCAACTTGGCACTGAATTATCGATCCCAAAGTCCCAGGTCATCTTAAGAGGCATCTTGTTCCTTGGTGAAGTGGTGAGTGCAGCTCAAAAATCCAGGTCAAGCATGGGGCTCTTCAATGGTTTAAGTACCACCCAACAGCAGACAGCCTCACAGCTTTTCGGGTCTCGTGAGCCAAGGCTCGATGCGTAATTGTGAAGAGCAAGAAAAGGTCATAGCAAGTGTGCCTGAAATCCATCAACCGATCCTCTTCTTCTACAGAGGAATGAAAACCAATCTGGACGATTTCTGACAAACACAGTTGTTTACGAATAGCAGCAATGGTGAAACCCAGAGACGTCACTCAGACCATAGCAGATTATTCTCCAATTGCTACCGCTGATGCCAGCCAGGAACCACCGTTTTGCCACAACCATGCAACTCAGAAACGGGCACGTTGGGCTTCAGATCCCAGAATTCTGAGTCTTACAACTGACTTATCTCCATATGGCAGCTCAGTGTGCACTCTCTGAGACTTGTGACACTGCACCTGGTCACGACCAAATCCGGTATTGCAAGCTTCGACATTTGTCAGTAGCATCAAGGATAATCCCGCTCGAGTGTTTTAAGTTGATAAGGCAGACAGGCCCACTTCCCAACAAGTGGAGAGAAACAATTTTGATACCTCTCCTCAAACCAGGAAAGGAAAGCAAATGTCCCAGTAGTTGCCGAAGCTGTGTAGGAAAGGCGATGGAGTGAATGATTAACCATCTTCTGGTCTGGTTGTCAGAGGCCAGGCAACTCCTTAGCCACTCCCAGTGTGGATTCTGGAGATTTCGGTCCAATGTCGACAGCCTGACCCTACTAAAGGCGGTTGTTCAGCAGGCTTCCCTACGTAAACATCACTGTCTGGGTATATTTTTTGATATTAGTGAGGCGTATGACACTACCTGAAGGCACAGTACTCTCGTGCAACACCATCAATGGTGATTTTGTACCGACTCCGCACCTTCATACTGTCCAAATCCCTTTTCAGGTCCCAAGTATGAGACATGCTGTTAGTTCATTTCGAGCAGGAGAATGGTATCTGTCAGGCAGTCTTTTAAGTGTACCCTCTTTGACTTACCCATAAGCAGTATACGAGTATCTCCAGTAAGGGGGCCTGTACAGTGCTCATTATTTGTCGAAGAATTTGCTGCTTTCTGGGCCTCCTCCAGTGTTCCAAGAGCGACCCATCCCTTTCAACCTACATACAAAGGTTAGAGGAGTGAGTTGCAAAGGCGGATTTTTAGTTTTCTGCATATATGTTTGTGTTTGTTCTTGTTAATTGTTCTTGTCACTGGTATCGGCCATGTACAGTCATGCTCAAAAGTACCCGAACGACCTGAATTGCATTTCGCCTGATTCGCATGCAACCCACATAAAGCAGCTGTCTAGCAGGTCCTCTACTCGCTCCTCGGTACAGTCGTTTGACCATTGAAAATGGTTCCAACAAGTCACCCGCAGAAAACAATGCTCTCCATCGCAATAACTCAACATGTAAAGTTATACCACGATACTAGAAATATCAGAGAACACCTTATCACAGATAAGACCGTCCTTAAGGCTTGTAAGCTCACATTTATTGCAATAAGTGACATACCTGAAATGTTACTGCTCTCATTATTGCGTCAGATAGGTAATGCACGTAGTAAGTTCGTCGTATTCATGATTTCCTCTTCAAAGTAACGTATCGTACTTGTTATTTAACACAAAATGACACTAAAAATTTAAGTTATTCACGAGCAGGTAGTTAAGAATATGTATGAACTTCAAATGACACGACGAACCGTCTCGTTCTGCATATGGATTCAAACCCAGGTCTTGCAGACTAAGATTTCGCGATTGACAGAAACTAACAATCATTCCTGACTAGACATACAGAGAGTGATATACCTCGATTTTAGTATTAGTTAGCAAATATCAACTTTAAATTACATACGTAAACAATTTTAATGGACCCGAATTCGTACCCAGCATCTACTGTCCCTGTTAACGAACTACGAGAGATGTCAAATATTGCTTATTCACAAATAACTTACTTGAAATGCCGTGAGGTAAAGCTTTGTGTTGGACAGGGATTCGAACCCAGAATCTAATCGAAACGTTATCGAAGCACAATCAACTGTGACATATCCGATTTTCTCGGCAGTAGCTAGATGTTCTAACTGAAATGACGAGACGAAACATTAATGTTTTCCTTACCAGGACTCCAACCCAGCACCTATCGCTGTTATTTTCTAGAGAAAACGAACGTTAAATATGGGTTTGTTACACCAGCAGCGATATGTGAGCATGTTTGAACTAGCAATAATAGGACGAAGAGTTCAGTGCTGACTGGGAATCGGACCCCACACATATCGTTGTTGACTACATACAAAGAGACGTCAGCTACCGAATTTTTCTCCTCCAGCAGCTCAGAATAACATTCCTGAACTTACAGTGATCTCTCAAATAGTTCTCTGTCTCACTGGGAGTCAAAAACGTCAGATTTCGTTAGTGTTGACAGCGAATGAAAATGCATTAAAAATCAAAATTATTGTCCACCAACAGGTAGGTGTTCTCATGCTAGAGCTTGATACTCGTACATAATGAAAACATTAGTGGCAGGCTAGGATTGGAACCCATTCACGCGCAATATGTGGAGATGTTGAGCAATCTGCAGTTTTGAACAAAAAACAAATAGTAGTCGAGCTGTATTGTTACGAAGCTACCAAATTCCGGTAAAGGGCGGTCTGAGTTGCATTCCAAGTTCAGAACCAATTTCATCGACATACAGAAGCTCAAATAAAAGAGAATAAGTGTCCTGTGACCCTACATAGCGTTTGTTTCGTCACCAGAAATAAATAAGTAGTATAAGAAAGGTTATTAGTGATAGAGTTCCCACATTTCGCCACTCCTGACTTTATTGTGGTTCAACCTAACGTCTACTTGGTGAAAAGGGAAAATAATGTATAATCTGAATTTCAGACCACAATGCCATTATACCTTATTCACTTGGCGTAGCCAGAAGAGAATAGAATCCGTCTCTTGGCACAGAGTTGCCAAACATACCTTGCCGTGTTGCCAAATCTCAGTTACAGTACCAGCAGGAAGAAGACGAACCGATGTGATCCTACAGCGGGTTGGGAAGTGACCATAGCTGGCGCCTCAAAGTCTGGCTGCTACGGCGTGGAATAAGTAATGCGTCTGATTCGCATTTCTGTAACTAGGTTTACGGACTGGAGCGTAGTTACTAATAACACTCAGAACTGACTGCAAATTAAGCATCATAAATCAGTACCTCTCATTGTTGTTTTTATATTCCTTTCGTAACTGTACTCAAAACTAAGAAACTAATTCACGGACGTTTTCGTGCCTCACCGATAGTCGAGCACACCAAACAAATAAAAAGAATGTGTGTGTGTGTGTGTGTGTGTGAGAGAGAGAGAGAGAGAGAGAGAGAGAGAGAGAGAGAGAAGTAAAAAGGAATGAGAGAGAGGGTAAAAAATTGTCTTAAAGAAATTGAATACCGATATGTAAAGAAATCTTTCATTAAAATGAGACATTCCACATCATTACGATATGTCGTATTCATGATCTATGGAACAAGTATTAATCTAACCTAATATAATCATATCATTTTGCTGTCTAGCCGTGAACAGTCATGAATTACCGAAATTTTCGCCAGTATCAGTAAACAAAACTACTCTTGAAAATAAAAAAAGACGACAGTTTTTGTAATAAACCGGGACTCCTATCAAGACCCCTTCATCCCTTTAACTCACCACGAAAAATGTCTGATTTACCTCCATTCAGAAGTACCAAAGTGCGTATGCATTTACAGATGAATCACATGATGTGAAGTTATGTGATGGAGATACGAACCCAACACGTGGCCGTATTGTTACCTAAGAGTGGATGAACTCAGACGTAGGTTGATAATCATTTTGAATATTTAGCAATGCTGTACCCACTGGTGTTAAACTCGTTTTCAACCAATGATTCCCACAGCTACAGGAACACTACTTGTGATACCTCTTAGACAAAATACTTAGGCAGTGCTATCGGACGAAAAGATCAACCTGACACAAACTGTGGGACGTTTGTTTTACAACCTTTGTACCTGGATAAAGAGCTTTTCCTATTTGAGGTATCTGTGAACGTTGCTGCATAAGACGATTTAAGAAGAAACTAAATTCCTTCATTTATCCCAATGTTTAAAGAAATCGTGTTAACGGCACTAAATCCCGTTTTTTGAATCGTTTACCTGCCGTACTCTGCCGCATTTCGCTGGTTGGAAGGCAAAAAGCTTACTGACAAATTTCACAGAAGGAAAAGGGGAAATGTCTCCCATTGGAAGATCTTGATGTTTTATTTAAATGATTACAAAATCAGTTAAAACGAACAGTGACGTTCTTAGTATAAGCACATTACTGTTGTCAGTATGATGTTGCACCGCCCAGGGCCTTAATGATAAGGGGCCCGTTTAGGTCAGGCATATTGTATACAGAAGTGTAAGAGAGAGCACCACTAAATTCTACAATCCGTATGCATTGCATAATTGCATACACACAGAAATTGCTGTTATAGTGTATTTATGGAGCCCAATGAGTGAATTGCATATTTTCCGGTGAGAAAGAGCACTGGCTAACAGTCTTCGCTACACTAAGTTACTTAAACTGGTGTCACTCTGAGTTAGAATTTGTGGTCAGCGACTAAGTGTAAGGACAATGAGTCGGATGCGGGTTTTGCAACTGTGAAATACTTTCCTACATTATAGGAGCGAATATTAAATTTGAACTAATAATGCGAAAATTTTTAACTTGGATAGCTTAGAATGAAAACCTTTCTGTTTATTGCAAAGGAAAACAACTGATTTTCTAAAACATTCTCTGTCATACACAGCTTGAAACAGGTCACGTCGACCAAATCATATGGAAGAACTGACAACGACATATATCGGAAGGCAGTAAGATCCCTTGCCATTTCTAGGCGCAAGTAAATGAAGAAAGGCAGCGCGTTTTTGTTATCAAGTAACGTCTTCATCAATTTATTTAGTTTTCATGTAATCTACGAGTAATTACTGATTGTTTAATATCAACACGAAAAGGATTCCGTACACAGGGAAATACCTGTTCTTGGGCAACTACTTCTATAATGACCGAAAGGCCTTAAATGATCTTCAAGCACATGTGTTCCAGCAGTGGTATGAAGATAATGATAGTAATAATGACAGTAATAATCGAATTATCCGGTAACTTCACATTTCACAATGGATTTTCTCGAAGTAAGAAATTTCCTTAATTAGTGAAAATTTCAAAATGGCTTCACATCGAGGCTATGATGCCTAGAAGAGTCTTTACATCCTGCTGACGTGATAATAGCATAAGCTCCGCGTCAGAAGCTTGCTTCTACTTAATCATTTCATAGACTCGCATTTTTTCCACCGTGACTAATTTTGTAAGCTAAGCACATCATCCGTTACAGCACACTCCTGGGGCTGGGAAATGTGGCCACAATGGTCTGGTGGAACGAACGATCACACGTGCAATGCGTGGGTTCAGGCATTTATTTTTAAGAGGCACAAACAGATTTACTTTACCCCTGATAACCTCAAGAGAAAGACGTTAGAACCCAGAATCCGCATTAAAAATCACGTTCCTTCATTACCAACTGGAAAGAGCCGCCTTACTTTGGGAAATGACATAGGTGGAGGTCATGGTAAACAGAGATACTGTCGCCAGTAAACTAACTTACATTAGAAAATTTTATTTTATTTGATGAACCGATAGCCATTTAAAGGAACAGAGCTCTTATTTTACTTGTACTTGATTGAACTAAAGACGTTGAAAAATTTGATGCTGGACTATGATTCGAATTCGTATCTCCTCTTTTGAGGATCTGAATGTCTCGGAACAGTATAGTTCAATCATTTCGTTCCTTTTTCCAAGACTGCAATCTTCTCTAGGTCTCCTCCAAAGGTAAGTATGTGGGTCCGAATACTGATCCAGTACAAAAATATTCATAATTTCATTTTCACGTACACACCGGCATGCTAGTGAAAATTAACGTGCATTCTTAATGTCTGTTCATGTGTTGCCAACAATTTCTGGTCAAACACGCACATATCTTACTGTTGGTGAGTAAGCAAATGCTACTTAAGCTATATTCGTGGACGATAAAGAAGAACGTTAGGAAGGCGGTTCGATTGTCGATTAGACACAAAAATTTGTATCCTTATTTTAGATTCAAACACCTAGCAGCTGGTAAGAAAAACCGATACGTAACATTTGACGTTACTTAGTTAACAATCCGATTACGTGTTCGGTTCGTATCTCCGTCACAGAACTTCACATTATGTGATTCATCTTTAAATGCATACTCACTTTGTTACTTCTGAATAGAGGCATATCAGACGCCTTTCGTGGTTAGTTAACAGGGGTGAAAGGGCCTTGATACGAGTCCCAGTTTATTACAAAAACTGTCGTCTTTTATTTTCAAGTTTACATTTGGTTACTGATACTGGCGAAAATTTCGGTAATTCATGACTGTTACAGCTAGACAGCAATATGATATGATTAGATTAGGTTAGATTAAAACTTGCTCCATATATCATGAATACGACATTTCGTAATAATGTGGAATGTGTCATTTTAATGAAAGATTCTTTTACAACAATTTTTTACCCCCTCTCTCATTCTTTTTTACTTTTATCTCTCTCTCTCTCTCTCTCTCTCTTCCTCTCTCTCTCTCTCTCTCTCTCTCACTCATGCACGCACACACACACACACACACACACACACACACACACACACACATTCTTTTTTTATATTTTTATTTGTTTGGTGTGCTCGACTATCGGCGAGGCACGAAAACGTCCGTGAATTAGTTTCTTAGTTTTGATACAGTTACGAAAGGAATATAAAAAAAACAATGAAAGGTACTGATTTATGATGCTTAATTTGCAGTCAGTTCTGAGTGTTATTAGTAACTACGCTCCAGTCCGTAAACGTAGTTACAGAAATGCGAATCAGACGGATTACTTATTCCAGGCCGTAGCAACCAGACTCTGAGAAGCCAACTATGGTCACTTCCCAGCCTGCTGTAGGATCACATCGGTTCGTCTTCTTCCTGCTGGTACTGTAACTGAGATTTGGCAACAATGCAAAGTATGTTTGGCAACTCTGTGATCGACGAGTTACTTCCTGGTGTACACGGAATTAAGCCTCAAAATTCACTTGATATTCCCTGTCATTTCCATTGAATAATCTGACTTATTAACGCTTGAGGTGTAACAAAAGATTGTAAATTTACGGTTCACAGCCCAGGAAAGCCGTTGCACGTGGAAATCGCAACTAATCCCGTCCTTTAAATAGCGGTTTACGAGTTATAGCCCCTATTGGCCTTGTAAGAAGAAGGCAAGCCCAATACCTCTTCGCTAGCTTTGTGGTGACGTGTTGAGCTGTCAAAAAGCGTCTGTTATGGTTCGCGATTCCAGTCTCGCAGACTGTATCGTTTTCATACCTTCTGTATCCCTGACTACAAGCAGTCAGGTCAAACATCGACAAGGAAATCGTAAGAAAATACTTTCGGCTCATAGTGCAATGGTGAAAAACTTACAATGCTGCACAAGAGGTGACGCCTCTTTCCGCTGCTGACAAGCAAATTTTGGGTTTCTAGGAATACATAACTTTATTTATGAAATGCCACATTTGCATACCTGTTGAGTATGACACAGCATACCAATTAAACACAGATCCAATCGAAATCTAAGTGAGTAGTATTTTACTAATTTGTGCCGATAGTGGCACGCTTGTGTACAGATACTTAGTTTTATTAAAAGAGACTTTCGTTATAAGGTTATCGTGGGTAGTTTTATTCCATTTCTTTTAATACAGTGCACAATTTTCGTAAGGTGTCCTTTAGTGTTGTGAAAACAATACTAAACATGAGAGAGAAATTAATCATCAACGATATATGCGAATTCTCTGATGTTATCTAAAACAGTCTGACAATGCACACGCAGTTTATTGATTACATCCATGTAGAAAACTTGTTCTGAGATAAAGCTGTTAAACAAGGTTTGAAGAAGAATAAAATGCCACTACCAGACGACAGCTAATGTAGAAAATCCTTTTCTATTTTGGCACGATGCACTCTCCCCATACATAATACAAAAGCTTCGAGATGCATCTGTTGCCGGCCGTCTGTTAAACCTGAAAAGGACAAAATGTTGCAGAAGTTAGACCTTTTTCCACATTAGGATATTTTGGGTTGAGAAGTGAAGGGAATTATGTTCAAAGTTCCATTAAATTGGTAACTTCAGCAGACAGCAGAATTGCGTTTTAAAAAATGTAGCGGCGAATGTAATAGTATTCACCAAGTCTTACCTACGGTGCGTGATGCTTACCGTTACGCTACTACCTATCAGGTAACTACAGCACCTCCAGAATTTAACATCATTTCCTCCAGAACTTCCGCATTCCTCAGTGCTGTGAGATTATGTGTATGGTCGGAACTAGACTTCTGAGGGACAGACAGTTACAACAGTTTTTCTTAGCCCTGCACGACGCTTTCAACAAACAGATAGCGCAATAGAGTAGCTCAAATGGAAAGGAACACTTCCTATTTTAAATTCTTGCATCCTACACTGTTGGCAGTTCTGTGTAGATGGCAGTTACCTGATTTTATTTCGGCGATTACAAGATAGAGTCGAATGTATGCACTGGGAAGCCGAGGCAGCTAGTTCATGACGATTCGGTCAACCAAGTAAATGAATGTACTGAACTTGCTGCAAACCACTAATGGGAGCGTTTGTGTCAGAATTCTCACCGTGAGTGCCGCAACGGTGTTATGATAAAAAAATGTCTCGCATGGAAGAGGATTTGCTGGTCTGTTGGACTGGTGATACGTTGCTATGCTGATGGTCTATGTTCGATTCTAACTTCTGCAGCTTATTTTTAATAGGGAGAGACAGATTCTATTCTCTTCTGGCTACACCAAGTGAATAAGGTATAATGGCATTGTGGTCTGAAATTCACATTAAACATGATTTTCCCTTTTTACCAAGTAGACGTTAGGTTGAACCACAGTAAAGTCAGGAGAGGCGAAATGTGGGAACTCTATCACTAATAACCTTTCTTATACTGATTATTTATTTCTAGTGACGAAACAAACGCTATGTAGGGTCACAGAACACTTATTCTATCTTTTATTTGAGGTTCTGTATGTCGATGAAATAGGTTCTGAACTTGGAATGCAACTCAGACCGCCCTTTACCGGAATTTGGTAGCTTCGTAACAATACAGCTCGACTACTATTTGTTTTTTGTTCAAAACTGCAGATTCCTCAACATTTCCACATATTGCGCGTGAATGGATTCGAATCCTGGCCTGGCACTAAAGTTTTCATTATGTATTATCAAGCTCTAGCGTGAGAACACCTACCTGCTGGTGGATAATAATTTTGATTTTTAATGCATTTTCATTCGTTGTCAACACTAACGATATCTGACGTTTTTGACTACCAGTGAGACACAGATCTATTTGCGAGATCACTGTAAGATCAAGGATGTTATTCCGAGCTGCTGGCGGAGAAAAATTCGGTAGCTGACGTCTCTTTGTGTGTAGTCAACAACGATATGTGTGGAGTCCGATTCCCAGTCAGCACTGAACTCTTCGTCCTATTATTGCTAGTTCAAATATGCTCACATATCGCTGCTGGTGTAACAAACCCATATTTAACGTTCGTTTTCTCTAGAAAATAACAGCGATAGGTGCCGGGTTGGAGTCCTGGTAAGGAAAACATTAATGTTTCGTCTAGTCATTTCAGTGAGAACATCTAGCTACTGCCGAGAAAATCGGATATGTCACAGTTGATTGTGCTTCGATAACGTTTCGATTAGGCTCTGGGTTCGAATCCCTGTCCAACCCAAAGCTTTACCTCACGGCATTTCAAGTAAGTTATTTGTGAATAAACAATATTTGACATCTCTCGTAGTTCGTTAACAGGGGCAGTAGATGCTGGGTAGGAATTCGCGTCCATTACAAATGTTTACGTATGTATTTTAAAGTTGATATTTGCTAACTAATACTCTCTAAAATCGAGGTATATCACTCTCTGTGTGTCTAGTCAGGAATGATTGTTAGCTTCCGTCAACCGCGAAATCTTAGTCTGCATGACCTGGGTTTGAATCCATATGCAGAACGAGACGGTTCGTCGTGTCATTTGAAGTTCATACATATTCTTAACTACCTGCTCGTGAATAACTTAAATTTTTAGTGTCATTTTGTGTTAAATAACAAGTAAGATACGTTACTTTGAAGAGGAAATCATGAATACGACGAACTTACTACGTGCGTTACCTGTCTGACGTAATAATGAGAGCAGTAACATTTCAGGTATGTCACTTATTGCAATAAATGTGAGCTTACAAGCCTTAAGGACAGTCTTATCTGTGATAAGGTGTTCTCTGATATTTCTAGTATCGTGGTATAACTTTACATGTTGAGTTATTGCGATGCAGAGCATTGTTTTCCGCTGGTGACTTGTTGGAACCATTTTCAATAGTCAAAGGACTGTACCAAGGAGCGAGTAGAGGACCTGCTAGACAGCTGCGTTATGTGGGTTGCATGCGAATCAGGCAAATGCAATTCAGGTCGTTCGGATACTTTTGAGCACGACTGTACAAGCAAGTGTTGGTCGACCGCTCTAAGGAATACCACGTGATCGTAGTTCCACTGGCACATCCTGTACCAGGCGCTCAGATCACCATCACCACAGATGCCAGCGACACAGCTATTGGAGCGGCCACCAGCAATACGTGGCAGGTGCTACACAGACTCGCAAATTCTTCTCTAGGAAACTAAAAGCAGCCCAAATAAAATGGCCAGCATTTGATCATGAATCACTAATCGCACAGCAGGTCATGCACTGCTTTTGGGAAGATGTAGAGAGACGCCAGATCATTATTTACACCAAACACAAACTGCTGGCAGGTGGTATACAACACCTGTCAGTGATCGACAACTCCAGGCAAGTTTGTCACCCTGACCTAATCACCTAACTCTTTACTGAGTCCTGCACATGCACGTAGTGGGTAACATCAGCGCTTACTACATTTCATGAGTGCAGACAATCTCACAACAGGTTAGCAGGTGAACAGTAGTGGCACCTGACAGTTCAGCCTTTATTCATGGATGGTTTGTCTAGCCTCCAAATTGAGTGGTGATCGATTCTGAGGTTGGAGGCAAGCGTCTTTTGAGATGCAGGACAATATGTGATCGCTCCTACTCACATAAAAGCGACAGACAATCTTGAACGTCTGCATTACCCTGCACACCCAGGAGTTCAATCAACAATCCAGCTTGTCACCAAATGGTTGGTTTGGCCGGGCACCAGGCGCAACTGCCATGAATGGATGTGTAGATTCCTTTATTGACAGCAAAGCAAAGTGGCTTGACACATGCAGACGCCCTTGGCAGTTTCAAAATACCATTCAGGCGCTTCCGCCATGAACAGTTATACATCATGGGACCTCTGCCAGGGTTGGAAGGCTGCAAACACCTTCTCTTGGTCGTCGACCAAGTTTCACACTGGATGGAAGCCGTTCCACTGACAGCCAAGGGCTTCATAACGGCTTGGATATCACATTTTGGTTCCCCATATACCATCATCACATATCATGGGTGCCAATTCTATTCGGCGCTCTTTGCTGCTTTCTGGAAAATCTGTGTCATCTTCCACCATCACAGAATGGCATACCATCTCCATAATAATGACATGGCGGAATGATGGCATCTCATGATAAAAAGAGCACTCATGTGCCAAGGTGCATGGACCGATGCCCTTATGCTGGTGCTTGTTGGCATTCACATGACGTCTGAGGACAACCTACATGCTTCACTCGCAGAGATTCTTTACAGCGTGTCAGTCATACTTCCAACAGAATTTGTGTTATCAACCCCTACACAAGACCCATCATAACGATGGTGCAGTGCGTCAGAAACAAATTTCGCAATTCTCTGGTGCCTCCCTCATCCGCGCTCGGTCCTGTAGCTATTCACACACAAGATACTCGCAGATTGTAGACATGTGATGCTCCATGACGATTCTATACTGCTGGCCTTACAGCTTTTCAGTGAACCATTCCGAGGGTTAAAATGCACCACTTACGCATTCGAATCAACTTCAACGGCAACCCTACGACAGTCTCCATTAACAGAGTAAAACCTACAGGGACCCTCATTACTGGGAGGGGGGGATAAAAACGACCTTCAGGACGACAACAAACTGGACATCTCACATTCGACCAGATCACGACCCAGCTAACCAAAAATACTCATGGTCGACATCTGTGACTTCGAATCAGAATAAGTTGTGGTCAAACTGGCGAACACCGACCTCTTGGTGGAAGCAACGAGTGCAGCCCTGGACGCCAGAATCCAGGCAATCAGTACTAGCCTCGCCAGGACGTTCTGTATGCTGGCAACACTGGAATACATGGGGCGTCTTCACGAATCTCCCAGGAAAGCGAACTCAAAAATTACACTGCCGGTTGCCTCTCCATGCATCCTACAAGCCTCAGTCACTGCTCTGTCTTTGACACGACTCACACACGATTCAGTACGATTATCAGCAGTGGCAGAAGCAGCACCAGCCCGCACCACCTTGTGCTATGGTTGGTCACGTTGCCTTCCAACACGACGTGCGATGTATGAACTGTATACAATAACCAACCAGCAGCCACTGACGATGATTGACAGACCTCATGTCTTCCAGAAAACTTCACAATACACCCTCCAGTGCACTGCACTCTAGAGGCGAGGGAGGGTTGTGGGGGGAGGGGCTCCGTGGGTACGTCTAGAATAGAGAATAGATCATCTCCTCAAAAGGTATGGAAAATGAAAAATTAGTGAAACTGAGCGGTAGTTATTGACATGTTCCTCTCTCTTGTAGAAGAATTTAACAATGGCATATTTCAATCTCACTCTCAGTTGTCAATCAACATAGTTTTTACAGTGATGGGACTGAACCACAGCTTGTATTTTATGACCTGAGGATGGCCGATATCGACCAAAGCCATTTATTTTGTTAGACTGTGACAGGTAATTAAATTATCATAAAGACAGTCAATGACGGTGATGCCCTCTCGGCAGAAATAGTTGTCTGAGCAAGACAGAAACATGACCGTGCATTGCGATGGATCTATGTATATCTTGATACATGTCTGTATCGAGATATGGGAAGTGCCTCATGAGACAATGATGCTGTGGGTGCCACCTAGAACGCTAGTGTAGATATATGCACGAGGGATATAACCCAAGGCTTGTTGTCGCCCTGTATGTCGGCAATAACGAACATCACATGATCCTGAGGAAAAGAACAAAGCTACTGCCTCATCCGACTTGTACTTCAGCAGACATCAAAGAAAATGTCCGTCGCTGCGGATGACAGAGAATTGCTTTGCATTGTTTGTGATATGTTTATTTTAGTGTGTTACATGATGGCCCTATGCAACAGAAATGAAAGTTGCAACCAAATCATCTGACGGATAAACTGAAGATTCCAGCCATGCGGTTAGCTGTAGCTGTAGCTGTAGCTGTTAGCTGTAGAGGGAATTTTTCAGAAAGGAGGGTGACAGTCGTACTCTCATTTACGAAATTTCCCTGCTAACCCTCTCCCGATCAATCGCCTGCTAGAAGAGAAGACGTGCTAGACTCAGTTCGCGGGCACGAGCAGCGGATGTCTGCTGGAGTGATCGCCATTTGCTGGAAGCCCGATACAGCCCAGACAGTGGCCATATCCGCAACACTCACTGCCTTCACACCTGTCGCCAGAAATGATGCCGACCGGTGCAGTGAATGTGAGGTCAGTTCACTGACGTACACTCCACGATAACGGCTAGCAGTAACGCCTTCCAGCCAGGGTCTTCACAATTACTGATCCTCAAGAAAGCGATCCTGATGTAACTATTACAGTTATTGTTTTCTTTTTTATCTCATTGTGTGATTGAGAAACATTAGTTACATTATAAATGGTAACTGCAGTAAACTTAGCTGTGGTCCAGTAGCCTGTTCCTCGAGAGCTGGAAACCAGTGTAGGCAGTTACATCCAACGCTGACGCTGGGGTCTGAGAGCGAAGTCGACGTTCTGACTCATTACAACAGTGTGCCGTTGGGACTCTGGGGAGGCGAGTCCATTTCAAGGAAGATTATTGTCCACAAACCACTGCCCCAAAGATGCTACTTTATGATAAAGTGATTTGTCACACTGTGTGCAGGACACGGTGCTGTAAAATGTGTTCGTATCCTTTTGGATTTAGCGTTTCCTTAAGTACTATAGGGAGACCGCACTCTAACCACGTGGAACCCCCCGTATCATAACAGTACTTACTCCATACTTCACTTTTAGCACCAAACATCACAGTAAGTAACGTCCCCAAACGCACACATTGGATTATCATAGGTTATCGCATCATTCACCCTTCCAGATCCCTCGTTTCCAGTGATCCAGAGTTCAGCGGCGTCGCGCTTGGCGCCGCCTCGAGCGTCTGCTATCACTGACTGCAGAAACACGTGGCATGTGAGGAGCTGCACGACCACTGTACCCCATTGTTTCTAACTCCCGACACGCCGTCACTGTGCTAGATGGGCCTCTGGTAACACTTTGGAACTCACGTGTGGTTCTACTTCTACATCTACGTGATTACTCTGCTATTCACAATAAAGTTCCTGGCGGAGTGTTCCGTTCCACTCTCGAACGGCAAGCGGGAAAAATGAGCACTTACATTTTTCTGTACGGGCCCTGATTTCTCTTATTTTATCGTGATGATCATTTCTCCCTATGTAGGTGGGTGCCAACAGAATGTTTTCGCAATCGGAGGAGAAGACTGGTGATTGAAATTTCATGAGAAGATCCCGTCGAAACGAAAACGCCTTTGTTTTAATGACTGCCACTCCAATTCACGTATCATGTCTGTGACACTATCTCCCCTATTTCGTGATAATACAGAACGAGCTGCCCTTCTTTGTACTTTTTCGATGTCATCCGTCAGTCCCACTTGATGCGGATCCGACACCACACAGCAATACTCCAGAATGGGGCGGACAAGCGTAGTGTAAGCAGTCTGTTTGGTAGACCTGTTGCACCTTCTAAGTGTTCTGCCAATAAACCGCAGTCTTTGGTTTGCTCAGCTCACAATATTATCTATGTGATCGTTCCAATTTAGGTTATTTGTGGTTGTAATCCCTAAGTATTTAGTTGAATTTACAGCCTTCAGATTTGTGTGACTTATCGCGTAATCGAAATTTAGCCGATTTCTTTTAGTACTCATGTGAACAATTTCACACTTTTCCTTATTCAGGACCAATTGCCACTTTTCGCACCACACACATATCTAAATCATTTTGCAAGTCGTTTTGATCAATTGATGACTTTATAAGACGGTAAATGACAGCATCATCTGCAAACAATCTAAGACGGCTACTCAGATTGTCTCCTATGTTGTTAATATAGATTAGGAACAATAGAGAGCCTATAACACTTCCTTGGGGAACGAGGGATATTACTTCTGTTTTACTCGATGACTTTCCGTCTATTACTACGAACTGTGACCTTTCTGGCAGGATATCACGAATCCAGTCGCACAACTGAGGCGATACTCCGTAGGCACGCAATTTGGTTAGAAGACGCTTGTGAGGAACGGTGTAGAAAGCCTTCTGGAAATCTAAAAATATGGAATCAGTTTGACATGCCCTGTCGATAGCACTTATTACTTCATGAGTATAAAGAGCTAGTTGTGTTTCACAAGAACGATATTTTCTGAATCCGTGCTGACTATATGGCAATAAATCATTTTCTTCGAGGTACTTCATGATGTTCGAATACAGTATATGTTCCAAAACCCTGCTGCAAATCGACGTTAGTGATATAGGCCTGTAATTCAGTGGATTATTTCTACTTCCTTTTTTGGGTATTGGTGTGACTTGAGCAATTTTCCAGTCCTTAGGTACGGATCTTCCTGTGAGCGAGTGGTTGTATATAACTGCGAAATATGGAGCTATTTTATCAGCTTACTCTGAGAGGAACCTCACTGGTATATAATCTGGACCGGAGGCCTTGCCTTTATTAAGTGATTTAAGCTGCTTTGTTACACCGAGGAGATCTACTTCTATGTTTAGCATCTTGGCAGTTGTTCTTCATTGGAATTCAGGAATATTTGCTTCGTCTTCTTTGGCGAAGGAGTTTCGGAAAACCGTGTTTAATAACTCTGCTTTAGTGGCACTGTCATCAATGAATTCACCGTTGTTATCGCGCAGTGAAGGTATTGATTGCGTCTTGCCGCTGGTGTGCGTTATGTATGACCAGAATCTCTTTGGGTTTTCTGCTCCACAGATTTCACGCGACCTTTTATAACCAGTCTCCACAATTCTCAACAGTAACTGTCCGTCAGTATAATAGGTATGTATGGTTTTTATTTAGCTATGGTCGTCCCTTCGCGTCTCCATTTCGCAGTTTCAGCACCAGCAGTCAACTTACGCAGTTTTGGAAAGCTTGAAAAGTTCCTGATGGATTTGTTACCAACGTGACATCCGATGACTGGTGAACGTCCTAAGTCACCGAGCTCTCCTAACCGTTCCATTCTGCCGCCGCTGCTTCCCCACCGACAATACAATACCAGTGGTCTCCTCCTTTACTGGCGGGTCCGCCTGTCGTGACATCTGGCGGTCAGTTCCGCATTACACGGTGGTGTCTCGATACTTTTTCTGATCAGACAGAGTACATACGAGGCTTATTCGAAAAGTAAGGTCCAGTTACTTATCAAACAGAAGCCATCACAGATTTTTGAAAACACTGCCTTATTTAATATGGTTCTCTATTTTTCTACATAGTTCCCAACTTTGTTTCAATATTTGTCTTTACGTTCTACAACCTGTCACAGCCCTAAGTTATAGACGTCTGCTGCCTGTGAGGATACTCGGTCTTTCAAGTGCTTCGTTCACCTCGTCATGTGCTGCGAAGCGATTGCCGCCGAAAAACTCCTTTAGATAGCAGAACAAGCTAAAATCGGTCAGCATCAAGTCTGGACCTACGGTGGGTAGACAGTCTGGTCCCCTCCAAAATATATGATCAGGTTTTGGGAGTGAATGGCGCAATTGGGTCTGGCATTGTCGTGCAGCAACAAAACTCACGTCGCTTATCCTGTACTGCACGTCGAAGTTTGGTCAGGATAGCGCAGTAAGCGGCTGCGGTTATTGTCGTCCCTTGCTGAGTAAACTCGACTAATAAGACTCCATGTCTATCCCAATACACGACTGGCATAACACTGCGTGTTGAGATTGTCTATTTGGCCTTGACTTTGAATGGTGGTGTCCTGTGACGCCATTCCATAGACTGACGTTAAGACTCTGGTGCCGTGGGAGGAACCCATGTCTCGTTCCCCGTTACACTGTTCTCTCAAAATTCTTACAAGGTCTGATCACGGATCACCATGGAAATTTTCAGGTCAGTCGTTCAAAGCTCTCATCCCCTTATGCACTCTGACACATGGTGGCAATACCAAAGCAAGTGGGGTACATTGACGAGAAAGGCCCGTCAGAAATCGTTGTACATGCACAATGGGTAGCTACGGCGATTCGGACCTT
Source organism: Schistocerca piceifrons (assembly GCF_021461385.2). Lineage (NCBI taxonomy): Eukaryota > Metazoa > Arthropoda > Insecta > Orthoptera > Acrididae > Schistocerca > Schistocerca piceifrons. The sequence continues at coordinate 575,881,989 of NC_060143.1, forward strand.
ACTGTACCAATAACCCTCGTAATAAAAATAGTGCCTGGCATTTACTACAGTATCTTAGTACACACATAAAAAAAGTTTTGCATCACCCCGGTACAGAGAGTTCCTGAAGCTGGGCGTTGACTGTGGATACTGTACCACAGACAAAGTCCCTTTGACTGTTCATAGATGTCACTAAGCCCGCCCAAAGATGTAAACAACCATGCATGAGCAGCGTCTATTGGACGGAGGGGGTCCGACAGCCGATCAGTTCCAGTCATTCCAACAGGAAGGAGGTACACGGCTCGCTTTGTCGTATTTCAACCATGCCTAGACGGTCGATACTGCGGTTCGCGATCGTTCGCATAATTACTTTGTGACAGGAAGCGCTCTCAACTAGGGAAGTGTCCAGGCGTCGTCAGCCCGATGTTGTTCGGACATGGAGGAGATGCAGAGAGACAGGGCTACTACTGCAGTGGATGACCGCTACCCATGGATTATGGATCGGAGGAACCCTGACAGCAACGCCACCATGTTGAATAATGCTTTTGGTGCAGCCACAGGACGTCTTGTTTCGACTCAAACTGTGGGCAATAAGCTGCATGATGCGCAACATCACTCCCGACGTCCATGGCGAGGTCCATCTATGCAACCACAACACCATGCAGCGCGCGGTACGGATGGGCCCAACAACATGCCGAATGGACTGCTCAGGATTGACATCGCGTTCTCTTCAGTGGTGAGTGTCGCATATGCCTTCAACCAGACAATCGTCTTTGGAGGCAACCCGGTCAGGCTGAATGCCTTAGACACACTGTCCAGCGAGTGCAGCAAGGAGGAGGCTCCCTGCTGTTTTGTGGTGGCAGTATGTACGGCCGACGTACGTTGCTGGTGGTCATGGAAGACGCCGTAACGGCTGTACGATAAGTGGATGCCATCCTCCGACCGGTATTGCAATCATATTGGCAGCATATTGGCGAGGCATTCGTCTTCACGGACGACAATTCGCGCCCCCGTCGTGCACATCTTGTGAATGACTTGCTTCAGGATAACGGTGTTGCTCTAGTAGAGTGGCCAGCATGTTTTTCAGACATGAACCCTATCGGACATGCCTGGGATAGATTGTAAAGGGCGGTTTGTGGACGACGTGACCCACCAACCACTCTGAGGGATCTACGCCAAACGACCGTTGAAGAGAGGGACAATCTGGATCAACAGTGGCTTGATGAACCTGTGGGTAGTATGCTACGACGAATACAGGTATGCACCAATGAAAGAGGAAGTGCTACTGGCTATTAGAGATACCGGTGTATACAGCAATGTGGACTACCGCCTCTCAAGGTCTCACTGCATGATGGTATAACATGCAAAGTGTGGTTTTCATCAGCATGTTGATCTCTGTTCCAATTTTCTGTACAGGTTCCGGAACTCTCGTAGCTGAGGTGATGCAAAACTTTATTTTATGTGTGTGTAAGTCGCACTGCTGTTATGTGTAACTGTCTTGGTTGAACAATCAAACCACCTTGTGATTATATTTGCATATGATTGCCTTTTATCAGTCAAATATGATGTCACCGAAAATAGAGGGTTCCTCTGCTGATCATCTTCCCGAGTTTTTTAATCTAACAATTTGGTGATTAAATGATGTACATAGGTGTTCTTTATCTGGTAGAGTTGTTACAGTATCCACATATACTGCTACTAGAATAGTTTGACAGCCGCTTACAGTGAATGGTAGCTCCACACGAAGAGACCGCGAAACCAGCGGCAGCAGGCTGCAATGGCAGTGGTCCGGAAGCATCTTTAGACTGTCACACGGCGACTCACGCACGGGCAGCGTGGTGGGTGTGCCCAGTTGCCTTCTGCAGGGACTGAACTGCGATACACCAGTGACACCACAACATAGATCCACTTCGGCATCATGTAGCTGGCGCGATACACCACTAATGCCATAATGTTGCTCCGCGCATCTGCCAGCATGGGTGCGTCGCTTCTGGATCACCCTGAACACTGACGATTTGCTTATTTATTTAAAGAAAGGGACAGGTCACTACTGATTTAGAGAACGATAAGCAGATAGTGATTGAAACTTAAATGTTAGTTGAAGCATATCATATCAAAAATAACGGGCACACATCATGCAGCGCGCTCCTACTCCAAGTCCACTGTGCACTGAGGTGACAAGTCGTGGGATAGCAGAACGCACACATACAGGTACCGCTGGTATCGCGTACACACCGTAGAAGAGGACAGTGCATTGGCGGATCTGTCATTTTTGCTCGTCTGAAACGGTTTCCAACATCATTATGGGTGCACGACGGGAATTAATACTTTGAACACGGAATGAGCTAGACGCATGGGACATTCCATTTCGGATATCGCAAGGGAATTCAATATTCCGAGATCCAAAGTGTGCAGACTGTGTCGAGAACACCAAATTTCAGGCATTGTCTCTCACCACGAACAAAGCAGTGGCCGATGCCCATCACTTAATGACCGAGGCAGCAGTGTTTGCGTAGAGTTCTCAGTGCTAAGTGGCAAACAACAGTGCGTGGAATAACCGCAGAAATCGATATAGGACAAACGACGAACGTATCCGTTATGAGAGTGCGGCGAAATTCGACGTTAATGGGCTGTGGCATCAGGCGGCTGACGCGACTGCCTTTGCCAACAGCACGACACCGCCCACAGCGCCTCTCCTCGGCTCGTGACCATTCAGGTTCGATCCTGGTCAAATCAGCTGATGCATGATCAATACATGGTAAAGGAAATAATCCTTTGGCCGGTAGTGTCATTTAAAAGATTTGTCCAATGGAATTGTCACTAGAAACTGTGTCCCACACACATATATGTATAGCTGATGGCCTTGGCTAATTTATTTTCAAGTGACATGGAGTTAATTAACTACCGAAATGATATCTAGGAAAATTTGATTACTACACATTTATTTTAAGAGTATCTAAATACAAGGGAAAAGCTAAACACGGTGAACGTCTTCGTTCAAAATAAACTCAGTTATAAGTAATGCACTTATAGTGAGCCCCAAGCAACTAGGAAACACAGCGTAAAAGAGATCGCGACTTAATCAGCTTTAAATGCCGTGGCAGAAGTAATTGCGTTACCTACGGTACTGACGGGGGGGTCTAACATCCACCAGAATTAATACAAGCACCGGGCGGGTTAACGAGCGAGTGGTGGTAACTCAAGATTCACTGTAACAATCGTTGAGTCCCGAATTGTGAAAGAACAAATAAAAAAATATGAATCATGACTTAAGCTCTGGAACGACTGTAATTTCTTCGCAAGGTTCCAAAACTTCAAACGGTGCCGATGTCGATTAAATACTAACGCTGCAGCGTGAACACTCGCCGTACAGGCTGCCGCGGCATATCGCGAACTATCACCCATTGCTCTCTGTCGATCGCAGAACCAGGAAGCGCCTGTTCTTCACAGAATCTCCGGAACTGAACCTGCTCTGGATTGGATTGGATTGTTTGGGGGAAGATACCAAAGAGCGAGGTCATCGGTCTCATCGAATTAGGGAAGGACGGGGAAGGAAGTCGGCCGTGCCCTTTCAAAGGAACCGTCCTGGAATTTTTCTGGAGCGATTTAAGGAAATCACAGAAAACCTAAATCAGGATGGCCGGACGCGGGATTGAACCGTCGTCCTCCCAAACCTGCTCTCTACCGCTCTCTGAAAGCGAAAGTTCTCTCTACGGCTCTCTGAAACAGAATATTCTCTGTACTTTTACGTTTGTCTGACTCTGGCGTCTCAGCAAAAATAATTCTGCCAAAATCCCTGTCAGTCAGCCAACTCTCGCTCTCATTCGTTCCGGGTATCGAGGTGGGAGAATTCTCCACGTGACTTCTCTCCTCTCGTCTCGTGAGACTCAATAAGACATTCGCCGCATATTCCGTGTGAAACTCTGTCATCCGGACATTACCACTGACGAACGAAATATTATTATTTGAATAATATCTGACTTGTTTGTTCCTTGAGCGTTAATACCATCATCAAATTGTCCATCTAGGTTATATTAAAAGGAAGTAATTACGTGGGTGACTGTAGTTGTTTTTGCTCTGTTCACACAGAAATTTCTGGTAGAAACGAAACATAACCGACTTTCCATCACACCAGGGGACATATTTGTCAAAATGCAAGTAGTGAGACACACGCCAGTACCTTCCCAAGCCCTTTTTATTAAACTACCTCTGCGTCGTATGTTGTCAGAGTGAATTTCACAGTAGTTGGATTAGAGGGGACGTGAAGAGCGCGGACCCAGACTACCATTTATTGAACAACTTACCGAGACGTTGATCATATTCGCAAATATTTAGCAAGTGGCACAAGCAAATCAACAGTTTCGAAAAGTAAAAAAGGTATGAGAAGGGTCTGACAAATCACTCTTATATTTACATTTGCAATTCCTCTCCTTGTTTCCGTAGACCGTGAGAAACAACTCAGAAACGATCTCCCTTTCCTCAGCATGACACTTAGATATGAAAGGCATCCACACTACGCTTTTAATGTGCGTATGCGTTTTTATAGTGATGCGAGGTAAACTCATGTCCAATATGAGAGTGACAGTCATATTCATAATAAGTACAAATACAAACCTCGGCTTGACGAACAAATGCATAATACTGCGTTCCACACTGGCATCTGAGAATAGAAGGATCTAGATGCAATGGCACGTTAGTGTAATGAGGGATAGGCTGCACTTTACTGTGAAGATGTTAATATTTAGCTACTTCCTTCCTCAATCGGAAGCTTTTTTACTAGGCCGAGATTCTTACCGTTTTAGTTAAACAGACGATTTAGAAGAAGCAAACGATATTAGGATTGAAACTTCCTGGCAGATTAAAACTGTGTGCCGGACCGAGACTCGAACTCGGGACCTTTGCCTTTCGCGGGCAAGTGCTCTACCAACTGAGCTACCCAAGTACGACTCACGCCCCGTCTTCACAGCTTCACTTCTGCCAGTACCTCGTCTCCTACCTTTCTAAGTGAACGAGGGCAGACCGACCCCCTGCAGGCTTCTGAGTGTTGTTGTCTTTACTGTCTTTCTCACCGGTGTTTAATTGTCTTTTTATAAACTATCATAGCCAATGATAAAAAAATTCTTGGTTTTACTGTGTTTTATGTAAGTAAGTTTGAATTCCGGCAAGTGGATATTTGCTGAAAGGTTATTGCCGTTGTGTTGTCTTTTCTTTTAGTCTGGTTTCAGTTACTTAAAACTTAAGCGTTAAGGTTACAAATTTTTTTAAATTTTGGAAAATTAATTGTTGGTCTTCAGCCTTGGAAACTTATTCTTAAAATTACCATTCAAGCTTAAACATTGCGGCCTTCTGCCTTTGAAAAGTTATGGTAATTTATTTTAAAATCTTGAAAATTTTACTGTGGGCCTTCAGCCGTTTGTATTGCATCTTGTTTATGTTTGTCTGTCCACTCTTGCCTTGAGTCTTTCAGTGTAGCTGTATTATTTGTAATTGTAATTGCATGTCTTCAGACACTTGAAATTTACCTTGTTGATTTTTAAGATTTCTTGTTTGGAGGCCTTCAGCCACCATGAAACAAAAAAAAATGTTAAAAAACAATGTTCAAATGTGTGTGAAATCATATGGGACTTGACTGCTAAGGTTATCAGTCCCTAAGCTTACACACTACTTAACCTAAATTATCCTAAGGACAAACACAGACCTCCGTGCCCGAGGGAGGACTCGAACCTCCGCCGGGACCAACCGCACAGTCCATGACTGCAGCGACCTAGACCGCTCGGCTAATCGCGCGCGGCAGCCATGAAAGATTTGGAGTTTGAAACTCGTAGTTGTAAAAGTTCGGCTACGTGCCGCTTTGGTTGTAAATGTGTTATTAAATTACAATAAATAACAATTTTAAGGTGAAACTGACCCCAACCTTATTTGTCCCTTTCCACAATCCTAATCACCTGTTTTGGCCAGCGGGTTTAGCGGGCGTATCAATAGTCTCTTTCCACATGATAATAGACCTCTCCCATTTAGCTCACCATGCCGTTCCTAAGCGAATGAAATCTGCTATCAACGGATATATGCTTTGGCTGACGTCCATCAGTTAACGATCGAGAGCAGCGGCGTTTGCGTAGAGTTGTCACTTCTAACAAACAAGCAGCAATGCATAGAAATAAATCAATGTGGGACGTACGACGAACGTATCCGCTAACACAGTGTTGCGAAATCTGGCGTCTATGTGTTGTGGCAGGGGACGACCGACGCGAATGCCTTTGCTAGCAGCAGGATAACGCCTGCAAAGCCTCTTCTGGGCTCGTCACCATATCGGTAGCTTCCTAGACGACTGGAAAACCGTGGCTTGATCATATGAGTCCTGGTTTCAGTCTGCGATAGCTGATGGTAGCGTTCGAGACCCAACGACACTATTGGCCCAATTCGTCAGCAAGGCGCTGTGCAAACTGGTGCTGCCTCCATAATGATGTGCATTACTCGTATCGAATGGACTTGGCACTCTGGTCCATCCGAATTGAATAGAAATGGATATGTTCGACTGCTGGGAGACCATTTGCAGCCAAACAACGACGGAATTTCTATGGATGTTAATGGATGACGTCACCAGGCCACAACTGTTTGCGATTGGCCTGAAGAACATTCTGTGCAGTTCGAGTGAATGATTTTGCCACTCAGATAGCCCGACATGAAGCCCATCGACGATTTATGGAACGTAACTGAGAGGTCAGTTCGTGCATAAAATCCTGCACCGGCAATACTTTCATAATTATGAACGGCTATAGAGGCAGCATGGTTCAATATTTCTGCAACGAGTTGTTGGATCCATGCCACGTTGGGTTGCAGTACTAGTCTAGGCATGTAGAGTTCCTACACGATACTAGGAGGTACGCCATGACTGTTGTCAACTCAGTATAAATCGTCACTGCATATCCTTCAGCTTTACACAATCTGTCTACGCTACTGCAATATACTCGCATTGCATCTGTAATGTTGAACGGAGTATCCATCATGTGGTTTAAAATACACACTTTGAACAATACTTACCTTACAAAGGACGTTTTCTCGTCTGGAAGGAACGGATAACTTTCCTAAGCACGATATATTTCCAGGAGGGTATACCGCTAATTTCAGATTAGAACACACACGGAGAGTATCTGGCACTTCGCGAATGTAAATAGTAACACCAACAAACCCTTGAGATAACATAAACCTCTGATGAGAATAATTCCCTTTACCATTATGTGGGAAAGTAGCTGCATTCTGCACTCGCTTCACTGAGAGGGCGTACACATAGAATGGACACTCCTCATCGGTACATCCAGCGTCACACTTTGCAGTTTGAGGAAGTGGGCAGAGTAACGTTATATCATCCCACCCCAAAAGTATTTAGACAGCAAGAGTTTATCATTTTCGCAGTCTGGGACGGAACTTCAAAAAATGGCTCTGAGCACTATGGGACTCAACTGCTGAGGTCATTAGTCCCCTAGAACTTAGAACTAGTTAAACCTAACTAACCTAAGGACATCACAAACATCCATGCCCGAGGCAGGATTCGAACCTGCGACCGTAGCGGTCTTGCGGTTCCAGACTGCAGCACCTTTAACCGCACGGCCACTTCGGCCGGCTGGGACGGAACTGGCATTTCAGTCTGTATATTCAGGTCCACAGCAGCTGCGAAGTTCATGGAGGAAGTTTTTTTGCGCGCAGGGTGTTACTTTATTTTTTAAATAAACACTTTATCTCATAATTTAGCAATCAAATACACTCCTGGAAACTGAAATAAGAACACCGTGAATTCATTGTCCCAGGAAGGGGAAACTTTATTGACACATTCCTAGGGTCAGATACATCACATGATCACACTGACAGAACCACAGGCACATAGACACAGGCAACAGAGCATGCACAATGTCGGCACTTGTACAGTGTATATCCACCTTTCGCAGCAATGCAGACTGCTATTCTCCCATGGAGACGATCGTAGAGATGCTGGATGTAGTCCTGTGGAACGGCTTGCCATGCCATTTCCACCTGGCGCCTCAGTTGGTCCAGCGTTCGTGCTGGACGTGCAGACCGCGTGAGACGACGCTTCATCCAGTCCCAAACATGCTCAATGGGGGACACATCCGGAGATCTTGCTGGCCAGGGTAGTTGACTTACACCTTCTAGAGCACGTTGGGTGGCACGGGATACATGCGGACGTGCATTGTCCTGTTGCAACAGCAAGTTCCCTTGCCGGTCTAGGAATGGTAGAACGATGGGTTCGATGACGGTTTGGATGTACCGTGCACTATGCAGTGTCCCCTCGACGATCACCAGTGGTGTACGGCCAGTGTAGGAGATCGCTCCCCACACCATGATGCCGGGTGTTGGCCCTGTGTGCCTCGGTCGTATGCAGTCCTGATTGTGGCGCTCACCTGCACGGCGCCAAACACGCATACGACCATCATTGGCACCAAGGCAGAAGCGACTCTCATCGCTGAAGACGACACGTCTCCATTCGTCCCTCCATTCACGCCTGTCGCGACACCACTGGAGGCGGGCTGCACGATGTTGGGGCGTGAGCGGAAGACGGCCTAACGGTGTGCGGGACCGTAGCCCAGCTTCATGGAGACGGTTGCGAATGGTCCTCGCCGATACCCCAGGAGCAACAGTGTCCCTAATTTGCTGGGAAGTGGCGGTGCGGTCCCCTACGGCACTGCGTACGATCCTACGGTCTTGGCGTGCATCCGTGCGTCGCTGCGGTCCGGTCCCAGGTCGACGGGCACGTGCACCTTCCGCCGACCACTGGCGACAACATCGATGTACTGTGGAGACCTCACGCCCCACGTGTTGAGCAATTCGGCGGTACGTCCACCCGGCCTCCCGCATGCCCACTATACGCCCTCGCTCAAAGTCCGTCAACTGCACATACGGTTCACGTCCACGCTGTCGCGGCATGCTACCAGTGTTGAAGACTGCGATGGAGCTCCGTATGCCACGGCAAACTGGCTGACACTGACGGCGGCGGTGCACAACTGCTGCGCAGCTAGCGCCATTCGACGGCCAACTCCGCGGTTCCTGGTGTGTCCGCTGTGCCGTGCGTGTGATCATTGCTTGTACAGCCCTCTCGCAGTGTCCGGAGCAAGTATGGTGGGTCTGACACACCGGTGTCAATGTGTTCTTTTTTCCATTTCCAGGAGTGTAATTCCGTCCTCTTGAACCTTACAAAGCTTCCTCATGGTAAAAATAATATCAAACGCTGCAGCAGATTGTGCGGGGGATTCAACTTGTGATGGTGTCCTTGGCAATAATATCACACGGCCATATTAGATATGGGAGCAATTTTTCCATCTGTAAAGTCCTTACGTAAAATTAAAAAAGCACAACCTTGATGTGGATTTCAGCATTGTGCTACTGAAGTGACGACACTCGTTGTGTAGTCAGCGTATTAAAATCAAATGTGTGATTTCACTGGCACAGTGACCAAATTCAGACTTTTCCCATTTTACAATTGAGTTCGTGACCACTACTGTTGTACAATACTCTCACTAAGAACGCCCTCACACGGTGTGTGGAATGCATCAAGCAACACAGACAATTTTTATTTTGCTTCGCCATAAATTTGGATCTTGTTAATGTCCAATAGAGCGAAATTGAATAAAACTTTTTCTATACCTACGTGTATTATAAAATTGGGTCTCCATAATTAAATTTATGGTTTCAGCTGTAGAAGGAGAACCACTGCGCAGAATAATGTCAAATTTGAGCAGCATATTATTGATGCAGAGGTAACGCCACGGAACAAGAAAGTTTAACGAAAATTTGACCCATATATGGCGCTGTAAGCTTCAGAACATGCATGCCAAGAGACACGCAGCACACGGCAGTTCCTCATTGAGCGAGCTAGACGCCAAACATGACTGTCTCCGTGAAACCTGGCACGCTGCTGGTATAGGTATTTAGCAAGAACGGCCGCCTTGGTGCAGGTCTTATTACATTCGACGCCACATTTGCCGACCTGCCCGCCGGATGGGGATGAAATGATGATGAAGACAACACAACACGCAGTTCCTGAACTGAGAAAATCCCCGACCCAGCCGGTAATCAAACCCGGGCTGCTTAGGACGCTAGTCCGACATGCTGACCATTCAGTTATCTGGGCGGACAAAAATGAAGAGTGACTATGCGCCGGTAGCCCTCCAGATGTTCCAGACACTCAAGGGTATGGAAAAAGACATTCGTCTAGAGAAAATTATTTTAAAATTTGAAAAACAGGGGTATAGCGATGGTGTGCACATATGAGCTGCACATGGAATTGCCCAACACTGGAGATACCCGCGAGCTCGTTGCAAAAAATCGTACGAAACATCCTGCGTTGCTGTCCATACAAAACAACCCATGTTCAGGACATGCTTCCTGCTGACCAGCCAGCAAGACAAACGTTTGCTCTCCAATTTCTGGTTCGCGTGCAGCTGGACAGTGAATGGCCACAGAACATTTTCTGCACATACGAATGCCATTACCATTTCCAGGAACATGTCAGTACGCAGAATAACAGAAAATCGGCAACGGAAAATCCGTTGCACATTAACCGGTACCACTTCATTCGGCAAATGTGACTTTGTGGTGGTGGTTGAGGGCTTCATTTACCGTAGGGCCGTGTTTTTTTCAGCAGACGTGTCCTGTGGATCCTGTTACACATATCGTCACCGGCAAGCGCTAGGAGTGTCTTTTTCGCTCCAACGTCGTTCCAACCCTTCAGCCCTGTGGACGTGTGGGTTGGAACGGTTTCATGGAAGTTTCGTCCGCACAGTGCACATCCAGTGAAGTGGCTGCTGCGGAGGCATTCAGAGAAGATATAATTATCAGCTGTCATTTCCCTGCTGTCTGGCCGTCCAGATTACCTGATCTTAATCCGTGTGGCTTATGGCTGTGGGGTTGTCTCAAAGATGTTGTGTTCAGTGCTCCAATCGCAAAATTAGCTGAACTGAGGGAACGTATTCTCAATGTGACCCCTAAGACACTCCGATCTGCTGTGGAACACACTGTTTCTTTATTTCAACTTGCAGAAAACATTGGCGCCAGCCGGAGTGGCCGAGCGGTTCTAGGCGCTTCAGTCTGGAATCGCGCGACCGCTACAGTCGCAGGTTCGAATCCTGCCCTGGGCAGTTAGGTTTAAGTAGTTCTAAGTTCTAGGGGACTCATGACCTCAGAAGTTAAGTCCCATAGTGCTCAGAGCCATTTGAACCAAAACAGTGGCTTGGGTCAATTAGGTAACAGAGGTACAACTGTTAATTGCCAAAGATGTGCAGTCATGGACATTGAACGGTGTGGATGATGTAGCATGCAACTAAACTGCAGCCGACTTATTACGATTCATACATCATGTGAAGCAGACACCATGTACGTACGTTCGACTTGTGCTCCTAAGCCATTGGATCGATTTCAAGTAAACTTTGGGTACATGAGGCACATAACACTTACTGTGTGGAAAGGAGTACTGTGGGGGTAAGAACGACGATCCATAGGGGAGAGGGTGGGGGCTAAAATGGGGAGAGGTGGAAGAGAGAGGGGAAGAATGAGATGACGGAGAAAGTGGATAGACATGGACAGGGAGAGAGGGGAGGAGGAGATGAAGAGTGGAGATGCGAGGAAGAAAGCAGGGGAGGAGATTGGCAGAGAGGGGGGGGAGGAGGAGATGAAGAGCGAGAGGGAGACGAGGTGGTGTATACAATACATATGACGTACGCATACACGGCTGAAGCAGTAGGCAAAAAGCTAGTTAGAGACAATGCGGCAGCATGCGCAGCAAACGTGTACGGTGCCGACTATTGACCACCTGTTGTCGCCCTCTGCCTGCCTCTGCCGCGCAGCCTGGACGACATGGGCGAGTACGACCTGGAGGCGCTGGTGGGGCTGACGCAGCGCGTCACGGGCGACGCGCGGCCCTTCTACCTGGGCCACAGCTCAGGAGGGGGCGCGCTCTACACGTGGCTGCAGCGCCGGCCACGTGCACACCACGTGCTCAGAGGCGCACTGCTCTGGACGCCCTCCGTCTTCTACACCGAGCCGCACAGCACCATCTTCAAGATTTACAATCTCCTTCCGGAGTCCCTAGTGGTAAGGTTCACCATTCCTTAGCCACTGCCTTAATAGTCTAATCAGAACTACTTTAGTGTTTTTGTCTTGGAACCACTTAAAAAGAAGTGGTTTACAGAAATTACTCCTTTTTCAATGTAAAAAAAAAATTGGATGTTTCTCAGCAGGAACGCAATAGAGACTTTGAATGGAAGTTGACCTTTGGCCTTTGTCATGCCTGCATGTGGGGTAGGAGTTCTGAGGTGATGAGGGCCGTGGAAAACTTTGTCGACATTCGCAGAACCCACACTGCTTCATTAGCACACATGGACACACACACACACACACACACACACACACACATACACATACACATACACACACACATGTGCACACATGCACACCTGTTACATCTTGCTGTCGCACTTTGCTCTCTGACACCCAAACGTATTACAATCACAGTTCAATCTCTGATCCCTCTTCCACCATATTTTTCCTCTGGTTTGATTTCTGGACCCCAAAAATTTTACAACAGCAGATACGTCTGTGACACATGCCTCGCCATCTTGCTCTTGTAGTTCATTCTATGTATCCAATGAATTTACAAGGTATGAATTGGTGTCCGTTGTCTGCCTTTTGAGGCTCATACACGCTACCATCCCCACACTACAATGTTGCTATTATCGTTGAGTATGAACCATTTATCATCTTTTGCTGATAATGTGAACTGACTTTGCTTCATAGTGGTAAGTGTATGCAGCTTCGATCGAATTGCATTCTGAACAGTTGATTTAGCAGCTTCTTTTAATATCTAGTCAAAGGTGTCAACTGAAACATCGATTTTTCCTTCACTTCTTTTCGAGGTAGCTCGAAAATCGTCTTCGTTCAGATAAGACTGATACGTCACCTGCTACAATCCAACAATCAGGGTCCAGCGTATGCAGCAAACAGAGCGTGCCTTCCCACCACTAGAACCCACACTGTGCAAGACACAGTGCTCGTGTTAGACATGAAACATACGGTAAATTTTACATCACAGCTCCTTAAGACTTGCATATTGTTTTATGTTTGGGGAATCCAAACTAAACTGAGGCAGCACTGAGAATTCGGACCGATGGGCGAGGCATTCCAGGGGCGTCTGTGCACTTATGCAAACCATTGTGCTAACGTGGCTTACTGAACAGTTTACCTGACTAGTAAGCAGGTGACCCAGGTCCGATACCCGGACTTCGCACAAATTTTCATTCGTCGCCTCACTCCATATACATAAAAGCATATCTGTAAGAGGCCAGGAAAGTCTTTCAAAATGTTTCAGTTCTTCGGTATAAGTGCCTACATCTTTCAGCCTGGAAACCGAACAGAAAGTCTCTAGTCACAGTTGCACTACAGCTTGCAACACCTAATCTGCTGCCCAGGGGAAAATAAATATTATAGTTCCCTTGTGCCACGCATACTTGGAGGTACCAACCAACCTAAAAACATACTACTCATAATAGTTATAATTATTAGTCTGATGCAACGTTGTTCAGTAGACTATCCTCAGTCATAAATACGAGTATCTGCACTTATGCTGGTAATACCCTATATATACTCATAACGTCAGGAAATTATTATTCACCGACTCTCAAATGAATAGGATCGTTTACTTCAGCCTTTTAGTTCGTGTGTGTGTGTGTACACATGATTCACTCGATGTTTTTCAAACAGACTTGGGCAAGTAATGTGGGCACAGAGGCAATAACCACCGCAGGTCTGAGCAGCTCTTTCCCGCAGCACACAAAGCCAGCTCGTGGCTGCTGCTCATAGTGGCGTCATAGCTGATATCTAGTAGTCGTTTGCTGGGAGTCTGACTAAATCAGTGTGTATGACGGCTAGGGAGCTGAAAATTCTCCGATAAAAAGCATACAACTTCTGGTAGAAAAGGCTACAAGGCGATGCTGCTTCAGACACTAAAGCTGAGCGAAAAACCTCAGTGCGAACTGCTAGCACTAGATGTCATAGCCAAGAGTGACGCAAGCAATGACTTTCTGGAAATGATTTGATTCTCCAGTGAGTCCTCATTGGTCCCTAAATGTTGATCGATTTCTGGATGAGGGGTTTCCAGGTCGTTGAATCCGGTGGCCGCTGCAATCAACTGGCCTCACATCAGTAGACCTCTCCTGTGAGGTTTAATAAATTGTCAGGTGCACTAAAGCAGGCTTACAGACCGAGAACACCTGAAGTGACTCCACTTCGTAGTGCTTTCGAATACGCAGCCGTGGAGATGCCTGAACGTACATGGAGAGAAACACTGAATACCGAATGCACTTCGTTTGAGTCATCAGATTCCTCACAGCGAGACGAATGGGCGAGGAAACAAACTTCATGCGTTATCTTGTCACATATTGAAAACTCGTTGATATTCTCAACTATAGTTCTAAGTTATCAAAATCTAAATGGTCAATATCTTATTTAATCTAAATCAATTTAAATATGTCTAAATATGCTGAAGGCAACAGCCTTGGCACAGTGGATACACCGGTTCCCGTGAGATCACCGAAGTTAAGCGCTGTTGGGCGTGGCCGGCACTTGGATGGGTGATCCTCCAGCCGCCATGCTCTCTTGCCAGTTTTCGGAGTGCACTCAGCCTCGTGATGCCAGTTGAGGAGCTACTCGACCGAATAGTAGAGGTTTCGGTCAGGAATACGATCATAACGACCGGGAGAGCAGTGTGCTGACCCCACGCCCCTCCTATCCGCATCCTCCTCTGAGGATGACACGGCGGTCGGATGGTGCCGGTAGGCGACTCGTGGTCTGAAGAATGAGTGCTAAATATGCTGAACTGTAAAAGTCGGCATTGCAATGTCCTTCCATTTAAAATCAAACTACTAAATAGTTACATGCCACCAGAAAGTTTGCAGTCCTCGTGCACCTGGTGTCTGAAAACACAGCACTGGAGAGTTTGGGGGCTGTCAATTGTGCATAGCCTGTGGATGAGCGAGGGTCAGTTAAAATGCCTTTGGGCTCTAAGTGATCGTGCGAGTTAGCTGTGCCTGAGGGGAACACGCTCGATTCAAGGGTTAAATATGCAGCTTTTATGTAACTACTGGCTGTAACATCTACGGTTTCCAGGCTACATGGTACCCCCTCAAAATTTGCACGAATTTTTACGGCGGAACGTAAAATGGGATGTAATATACAGAGCGTAAATTGCGTTAATGTAGATAGTGATACTGTTTGCAGCTGCTAGGTGCTAAGCAGTGCTAATGGAAGTTATCGTTTTCTGTCGTTCTTCCGTCGCTAACTTGACTATTACTATGCTCTTGTTGTATAAAGTCCATTCCTTCAATAAATAAAAGGCTCATTGTTTGATTAACACATGCGTTTCGCTTCTTTTATTTTTGAACCCTACTCCAAAGCCTGCAAAAAAGGTAAATAAATCTACTGCACATGAATAGGACAAGAAATCCCCTACACTGTCACTGAAAATATTAATTGCAGTAAAATACTTAGTAATAACCACGAGGAGCAAGATGAAGTAGGATGCTTCTGTCAGGCTCAGACTCATTTGCATAAATCTTAAGGCAAGTAATCCAAACAATAAGAACTGGCAGTTGGATTTATATGTTGCAGGCGAGAAGTCGCAAATCCCCTCTGCATGTCACTTAAGACTGCAATTCTGTCTGATGTCTAAATACTGATGGATTTGTGTATAAAGTAAGTTCTACTACATGAATGCTCCCTGACCATGTGGAAAAAGAATAAGATATACTCTCCTCTAAATGGAATACGATGCCTGGTCAGTCCACTCTCGAATAGCCTGCTGAGGGGAAAAATGAACAAAAATTGTGATCAAACCTTAAATCTTTCTGTACTCATGCAGTAGCTCTGAACTGTGTTTCAATGGTTGTAGCCTCACCAATGTAAAGAATCCAATGGATAATGTGCTCGAAGCACTATAGCGCTGTTGGAACAATATTATTATGTATATGCCTCTGAATAAAAAAAGACAATAGATTTCTTATGACTCATTATGCATTCAACGAAGACTCTGATCCCATTATGCCACCATAATCGTATTTCTGGCATAGCGTATCTAGAGTAACTATAATCAGGGGGATTGGGTGTACAGAAAGGCATATGGTCATTTTTTATTGATCAGTATGTGTTTGAGTGGAATGGGAACGAAAACAGTTAATATTGTTCTGACTGAGACCCCAAGAAGTACTGTATAGTGGCTTGCAGGGTATGTGCAGAGATATGAGCTATTATCTATAAGAAGGCTGCGGCACCAGTAGGCTGCAGCAATTCACGAGGAATGGGAATTGGAGCTGAACATAATAAAATATAGCAGTTGAATATAAATAAGTGAGAAGATCCTGATACACTTGTAGTAGGCTATTGACTACAAATCACTAAATGCAGTATCAATCGTAAAAGAATATGTGGAGTGGTGGCGATGCAATCATTTAGTTGGTATAATTTCTGTGGTATATGCTGCAAGACAGGTGGTATGCATCATGGAGGGGCTTTACTGTTAAAAATTAGTGGAGGTGTGTACATCACTTCCTACCACAGTTGACTCAGAGAGTTCCTGGCTTTCTTCCATGGAATCTCATTTATGTTCCTACAAAACGTATGTAGACTGCTTCTCGTAACACGCAGCAGTGTTAGCATGTTGGAACTTAAACGAGGGGAAGGCTAGCGCACTATCCTAGCAACTTGCAGGGCAGTCTGTAGCGTGTGGGTGATCTCTGGTGTTGTTTAAACAAACGTAAATGGCGTTCCAAATTCAGCGGTATGGTGTTCAAGCTGCAAATTCTACATAAATTGAAGACTGTAGCTTTCTTTTCTTTTTTGTGGAAGATTTATCAAAGGCAACAATATGGGGAAACACATTATTGTTCACAGAAAGTATTTTACAAAGCACTTTTCAGTTGAGTGACAAAAGAAGTTTAAGTGTATAGTGCACAGTTTCCGTGAGCTTTATGTATCCTTAAATGTATGAAATAAAATCTTAATAGGCAAATTAAATTTGGGTTGTCGACTCGTGGATAAAATCCCATGAATAAAGTTATGGGATTGCCCTGCAGCTCAAGATTTTGGCCAACAGACAAACATTCTTTGCACTGGCCATCCACGAATTGTACTAGGTGCAGAGGAAGAAGGAGTACGTCGGAGGACTTGTAGGAGTGACGTATTGTGATCGCTAGAATAGTGGAACGTGAACAAGGGGAGAACCATCCGCCGTAATTGAAGCGTAACTGGAACACATTCTTTTGGAATGGGGGGAAACAAATACTGGAAATGTCAGACCGTAACTGAACGTGAATTCCGTAAAACATATTGTGTCATATACCTCTGGAAGCATACAAAGACTTTGTGTCACAAAGAACTGTTACATTCAGTGTAAATGATATACCAGTGGGCTGTTAAGGTGTATGCTTGCACTGCCCGCAATGACACTGGTAGTGTAGAAGCCCAACAAAGTCTACTGTACACGTCTTGCTACAGAGAAAAATGTGTCAGGATGATGAGGTGTTAATGACGTCTCAGTCATCTAACTGCGAGACAAGTTACATTACAAAATTCTCAGAGCGTGTGCGTGTATTTAAGACTAGCAGGCAGGCGTGGTAGAATGACAGGCCGTGCTGTGTAGCAGCGGCCTGTGCGAACAGAGGCCTGTGACATTGCGCTGACACCTGCACATGCTGGACTGGCAATTACAAAGTGGATGTGTCACCCTATTATGAAGGATGCAAATTCGCACATTCAGTCTGCTCGAATAAGTAGTGCTAGTGGAAAGGAAGAGGTTTAAACCATAATTACTTGTTTTTAATCGTGATATGTGTGGAAGGATCTCAAAGGGTAGCTAAAACGTCAGGTGGCCATTGAAACGCTTATTTCTGCCTCTGGGTGCTGCGTGGGTGATGGGGATGTGGAGGGGAGGGGTTGAAAGCCCCACTACCAGTGAGGACAAAGCGAGTCCTTTGTTCTTACCGTTCTGTTTGTCCTTGTGTTGTGAGCTGCCCACTCTCAGCAGCCAGGCAGGTCAGCTCCAAGACGTGCTGCAGTGGAGGGGGCCCCAGTCAGCGGCTGTAGTGGTAACAATACGGACTGAAGCACTTTGAATACTTTGCAGGAAAGCCGTGTTGCATTTTTCTCTTTTTTTCAGTTTTAAATGTAGAGGTAATTGTTGCCTTCCACGGCCATCACTGTATCAAAACAAGGATTGCAGAATGTGTGACGTGGGGCAATAAGAATACACTGTTTGGAGTTTGTAAACTAAACTTTCTTTGTTTGTACTTCAATAATTTGTCTATCTCTCTTTCGCCTGTCAGTATCCTAACGGTAGCGGCGCAAGTGTGGGGCATATTAGCCAAGTACAAACATTTTACCGTAGAAACGTTCCTGCCATTAACTTTTTACAAGTTCAGTAAAATGACAAAGCGTCACGGGAGCTGATAGTTATGTCACACACTATGGGTTTTAAGTTCACTTAAGCAAAATGTAAGCCCACTACGCATTTGTTTTTGTTGTGTGTCTCCCTGAAAATAATGGAAATTTGTGGAATACTGGAAGAAAATCGACAAAATTTTAACGAATTACCTAAAAAATGTTAAAAGTGTCATATGTTGGGGTGCTTGCAGGGCATGCATTGTGGTATTAGTTGTTACACATTCAAAGTGCTATATTTGTCTCTTCTTGAAAAAGGAGGTATTTGCGGAATACTGAGGCAAAATCGACAAATTTTAATAAATTGCTTAAAAACTATAAATAACGTCACACACTGGCTACAGCGAAACTAATATTTGCACACGTTGTCTTTAAAAAGTTGGAAAACTATATGACAAAACCTACATTTTTGTCTGTCTTCTGAAGGAGTGAGGAAAATAGCAACTAAACCCATTTTTATGTGTATATTCTTAAAAAGTTGAGGAGAAATTGCCAAAATTGCAATGAAATCTGTGTCTTCTCAATAAATCAGTAAAATTAGCCACGAAACCATAAATAGTGTCATAGATTGTACAAAGCAGCATTGGGTGCGATACTCTGCAGAACATTTGTGCCATACTGTACCAGAAATATGCAGTATCACCTCAGTTTACTGCTGCTGCTGCTGCTGCTGCTCGAGTGAAATACAGACGAGGACTGACAGTGCAGGATGCTGGAGACTCTGTCACTGATAACCTAATATGAGTGCAAGTGTCCTATTCAGCTATCATCTTGGCTATAAATTATAGTAATTAACATGAGAGTATTATTGGGCATTAATTGTACTATCATGACAGCTGTTATCCATTAATTATAGTCTAAATAAACAAAACATAGGCTAGCGGAACCACCGGTTTGTTGACATAAAAGAACAACGGCTCGTATTTGGCCACAACCCGCTTTTGCCCACTACTAAGGCTATTTGTTACATTTTTCAATTATTACGTTTAATTCCCTGTTTAAAGGTTGGTGCTCCATGAACGACACATTTTAATTATTTTTTTCACATGAACAGATATGTCTTGCTAATTTGTACACTGTCATCATGTATTTTTGAAGAGAGGAGGGCACCCATTTCGGAAACGAAGTGCTGCATGTAAATTTAAAAAAAAATTATGGTACAGAAGTTGCAGTTATTAAAAGTTTCAACAAACCTTTGTCCTGCACATGAAAATATAAGTCCCATACCCAATATAAGTTATGATTGATCTGCATTTTTTCCTAGGTGTTCATACTGTCCAGAATACCCTATGGTGGGTTGTGTGCACATCACATTTCAATAGAAACACTTCACATCTTCACAAGAAATTTGTGCTCTCAGTCTGGCGTTCTGTCAGGGTAGTGAAGTAGTGTCCAACAGCCATTGTGCCCCCTCCTGCCCTTTCCCACATGTTTTTTTGTTTTGCTGTGGTCACTGTACTGAGGCCTCTGCTGTCCACAGAGGGCGCTGTGGCAGGTGCCAGGTGACATGTTGCCCCGATCTCGCGCCACTGCGGACATTGCATGGCGAATGTGTAGATCTGGATCACCCCTGAGGAATTTCTGCGAGGCAATGTATCAGTTCATAACTAACGCAACTCTGGATTCAGCTGACATGGTGAGTACATCCGGCCACCAGCTCAGGTCAGTTTATAGATACCAGCTAAGGATGATGCTTGTGCAAACTTGCAGTTCTAATGAATAAGATATGTGTTTCTCATTGGTCCCCTGCAAAATTCTGCTGACCTGTTTCGTGATTGGCCAACTGTCTCAGCTGGAGCTACTAGCTAGTGGCAAAAAGTGGTAAAGGTTCCAATTTGTTGCCCTCCTATAAACATGGTCTACTCAAATTAATGTGACCGTAGCGTACGTTCGACGTCAACGTGGAACAACCAATAAGAGACGGCAGATGGCTGCAACAGTAATGAAGGGTATATAAAGTGTGTCCAGTGAACGAGGAAAACAGTTCAGTGTTGTCATAATGTGGAAAATGGAGCGATTTATCTATCGTCCAAAAGGGCAGGATCACTGGCTTTAGGGCCAAGGATCGAAGCATTTCAAAAATGGCCAAGTTTTTAAACTGTTGACAAGCCGCCATGGTTAAAATATACCATGCATGTCAAAGTAATCAAAGTAAGGTATCAAAAACTGGCGTCACGAACCATAGATGACAAAAACCAACTATGGCTGTCTACTTTTGAATAGACATGCAACTGTTGAGCACCTGACCAACAAAATGAACCGAGGGTCTTCCAGCAGTGTCTCCTTAACGACCACTCAGCTGAAGTTGCTGCGTATGGGCCTCCACAGCAGGTGCCTGGATGATGCACCCATGCTGGCTGCTGTTCCTCAGTGACAAAGGCTGGAATCTGCACGCCAATAGCGAAAATCACGTCCACTGACTAGCTACAGATGGCTTTTTGGGAATAACCACGTTTTATGTTCCTTAAGGCAGAAATCAAATACTCTGCAACAACCACTGGAAGACTTCAGGCCAGAGGAGTGAGTGTTATGATATGGGCGATGATTTTGTGGGATTTCCTGGGTAATCTCGTCATTCTGCAAAGCACAATGGATCAGTGCAAGTACGCAGATATCCTTGGGGACCATGTCCACCGCTACATTAATTTTTTTTCCTTCAACATGATGGCATCTGCCAGCAGGACAGTGCAATGTGCAATACAGCTCACAGTGTACATGTGTGGTTTGAAGAGTACCAGGGTGTGTTTCCCATACTCCTCTGGCCACCAAACTCCCTGGATTCAAACCCAATCGAGAATCTGTGGGCCCACCGCAATCGGGCTGTTGGCACCATCGATCCTCAGCCAAGAAACCTAGTGTTGCTCTCCATGGCATAGTGGAGTCGGCTTGGCTCCACATCCGTATTGGTACCTTCTGGAACCTCGCTGACTCTCTTCCCGCATCTTTTTAAGGGGACTGCACTGCAAAATATGCTTATTCAAGCGTTTGACACATGTTATTGGACAATGTGTATGTGTATGGCCATTGTCCCTTCTGTCATTAGACCCACACTGTACTCTGCTGCCTCAGTGAATAGCATTGCTTACTGCTTGAGCTGAGGTAATATCTGGATGCTGGGAAGATCTGTTACAACTCCTCAACAGCCTCATGATGCATTCTGGAGAAATGGTAAGTCAGCCTTCCTGTCTTACATGAGGTACTAGCTAGTGTCTAATCATGTGCAAACTTGGGGCATAGCTACCGAAAATGTGCAAGCTGTTTTCCCTCATTAGACTCTCATCACCTCGTTGTGTACACCAGTATATCTTCTTAGCTTGAGTGGCTAAGCATGGCAAATGTGCTGACCTTTGCCCTCTTAAGGAAGAAGTACAACGCATTATTCCAGATTATCAGTGGTTTTATGCTGCCCTCAGTCTTCCTGATGAGTAGGCCTGCTCGCCATCTCAGCTGAATTATTGGACAATGGCAAAGCATCGTACATGGGCAGATTTGCCTCACCCTGTAGAAAACATGTGACACCACGTTCCAGTCGCTCATAGGCATCACTCTGTAAATTGGTGAGTACATGTGTCTCAGCTGAGATACTAGCTAGTGTCTAACCATGACACATGTGTAGAAGTGAGCAGATAAGTAGAACTTCCCATTGTCTGAACTGAAGCACTACCTGATAATAAGCATGGCCTATGTGCAGCTCTGAGGAACCCATGGGGAAAGCAAGTGTGGCCACATCTTGCTTGATTATGAACTTCATGTTGAGCTGTGCTAATCTGGTGAGTATGCCTGTCTACTGCCCCAGCTGTGGTAACAGCTAGTGTAGAAGCATGGCAGTTAAGGATGAAGCCCAGAGTATTCCTCAGGAAGGCATGAGTGTCAACGCTGCAGTGCCTCTCTGACCTTCTGCTATACTCTGATGACCTGCTACAACTGCTTATCTAAAAACCCAGTTCTTATGCTAGCTAGTGTGGCACATGCACTGACTTAAGGACTCACTGTGTCAGAAATGTGAGGCTATTACTCAGTCCGTTTCTGACCTCTCGCTGGGCCTGCTGTGCTGATAAGTAAACTATGCCACTGTCTCAGTCGAGATAGGAGATAGTAACCAAGAACGGCACATAATCAGTTTGATGGGCTACTAGCATGTATACGATATGCAATTTTCAAGTTTCACATGAGCCTCACGACAGACCCAGCTGACCTCAAGAGTAGACCTGCATATTGTCACAGCTGAAGTAACAGCTAGCGGGTAATGGAGCCGCATGTACTATTGTGCTGAAGATAACTTAAGGGGCCATTTCCAGTTTTCCATCAGCCTCCTCCAAAATTCTACCGACCTATTTTACATGCTTGCTATCATCCCAGCTGAAGCACAAGCTACTGTGGCACAAGTTCATTTTTTGTGTGTGATGTAGATGTGTGAGGCGACGTCTCAGGTGCTCCCTGCCTTCATGGAAGGCTCTGCGGAACAGATGGGAAAACTTCCTGCCACGTCAGTTAAAGGAATAGTGAATAGTTGAAACTGGTGCATGTGCTAACCAGTTCCCTTCTTACGAGTAACAGGTTATGTCCCAGTTTCTCACCAGCCTCATGCTTGAGTCGGTGAATCTTATTAATTTGCCTACTCATTCCCTCAACTGAGAATGGCTAAGTGTGGTGCCTATGCAGGTTTGTGCAGATTTGTGGCTACCTTGAGGTTGATGTCTATGACTAATTACCAGTTTGTCACCACATAGACTTTGCTGACGTGCAACGTACGCCTGTCTGTTGCCTCAGTTGTGGTGACAGCTACAGTTTAAAGGAGTGCTGAAGCATAAGGGACCCTATGGACATCTTGGAGAAGACATGAAAGGATATATTCTAATTCCTCACCACCTTCATGCTAAAATCTGGTGAGTTGATGAGCAGACCCATATACACTCTCAGATATGATATTAGTTAGTAGCCAAGCGTGGTGCTTTTGCAGATTTGGGGGTGTAGATATGTTGGCCATGTTTCAGTTGCCCACCAACTTCACAGTGGATTCTGTCGTAATGAACAGATATGCCTATCTCCTCAGTTGAGGTATTACCTAGTGGCCTACGATTATAATATATATATAAGCCCAGTATCATTCCATGTAGGCTTTCACGGCCGGCGTCTTTACCAGTAAACACTTCCGGGCAAAGTTGCCGTGGTCGATCTGTAGAAATTCTTCTCCCTGACGTTTCGTTCTCAGCTACGGAGAACATCTTCCGAGGTGAGTCGACGACTGGCTGCTAGGAGCTGGGGCTGCCGCTTATATGGAGATCGTAGAGGGCGCCACCACACGTCACGTGGCGTCGATGTGTGGCTATCTCTGGCTATCGTCTGTTCTCTCGATTGCAGGCAATCGATTGTCACGTAATTGATGCAACGTCAACCGCCATATATTGTTCAATTTTAATCCTTCTTCTTTACGATTAAAATTGTATTGATGTTTGTGGATTTCAATTGCCTCTCTATACATACGTGTATAATAGTGCGACGTCCTCGCTAGCACGCTTGTCTCACCAAATTTTATTTCGTGATCTCCATCCTTAAAAACATGTTCCGCTACTGCCGATTTGTCGATATGTCCCAAGCGACAGTTTCTTTTGTGCTCCGTCAACCGTGTATTGATGCTTCTTTTTGTAGTTCCTATGTAAACCCTGCCACAACTACACGGAATTTTATATACCCCTGGGGTGGCTAGGGGGTGACGAGCATATTTTGTTGATCTTAGGCATTCACTAATTTTCTTAGTAAGTCTGAAAATAGTCTCCACCTGAAACTTGGCTAGTACTTTTCCAATGCGATCAGTAATGTTATGGATGAACGGAAGAAATACTTTTCCAGCTGATGGTTGTTGCTGTCTCCTATTTTTAGGCATTTTTCTACTTGGGTGAAGTGCTCGGTTAATCTCGTTTTTCGTATAACCATTTTTCGCAAAAGCCATTCGTAAATGACTTAGTTCTTCTTGTAAGTAGCCTGGTTCACAAATATTATTGGCCCTATCCACTAGTGTTTTTATGACCCCTCTCTTTTGCCTAGGGTGGTGGTTTGAGTTCTTATGGAGGTAGCGATCAGTATGCGTACCTTTCCTGTAGACCTTATTGCCTAAGGTCCCATCCGCCAGTTTGATTACTGATACATCCAAAAAGTTAAGTTGTCCGTTCTTCTCTTTTTCCATAGTGAATTTGCTCTTTGTGTTGATGCTATTTAAGTGCACCAGGAAATCATTCAAGTCTTCTTCCTCATGATTCCATATTACAAAGGTATCATCCACATACCGATACCACTTCGAGAGGCTTTTTTTGGCCGACTGCAATGCTTGATGTTCAAAATATTCCATGAATAAATTCGCAGTTGCGGGGCTTAGGGGGCTTCCCATGGCTACCCCGTCAATCTGTTCATAAAATTCACCATTGTACTGAAAATAGGTCGAGGATAGACAGTGTTGGAACAAGGCCACTATATCAGTAGGGAACATATCGGCTATATGAGAGAGAGCTTCATCAACTGGAACCATAGTGAACAAAGACACTATATCAAAGCTGACAAAGATGTCATTAGGACCGACAGTAATTTCCCTCAATTTCTCAATGAAGTGTAGAGAGTTTCTAATATGACTCTCAGTTTTGCCTATGTGAGGTTGTAACAAAGAGGCAAGGTGTCTGGCTAGTTCTTGGGTAGGAGCTCCAATTGCGCTGACTATTGGTCTCAAAGGAACATCAGGCTTATGTATCTTTGGTAATCCATATAATCTCGGAGGATAAGACTCCGTTTTACAAAGATACTTTTTAACTTCTGTAGGAATGGAAACGTCCAGGATACTACGTAAAGCTAAGCCACCCAGCAGCAATCTGTCTCAAGGAGAAAGGAAGGCATTGCGGGAGATCAAGGCAGACAAGAATGTTATTATAGTTGCCGCTGACAAGGGAAATGTTACTGTTTTAATGAATACTGAGGATTATCACAAGGAGATCAGTGATCCCCTGGAACCCAGCACATACAAGAAGTTGAAAAAGGATCCCACAACGAATGTGCTGAATGCCACCAATCGTCTGATAAAACAGTCTTCCATTCCTGCACAAGTGTTTTACAGTGTGTTTTTCCAGTGCGTGCTCCGTGTTGTGTCTTTTGGGAAGTGTAGCGAACAGCCATCATACTGTCGCTGGGTGTGCTTTTTATCACTTGCGAACAGAAACCAGACTGTCGCCATGTTTTTTAATTGTGTGTCTACTATGTTACTTGTCGGATTCCTGTGTATTTTATCAACATTGCCGTCCCCTTTTGCTTTCTGTTTTAACTTTCCGCATTTTTACGCCATTTTCCACTTTAAATCACCATTTTATCGCCTGTTTTTTCTTGTTTCTTTCTTCTTCATTTTTTTAAAAAAAAGTCTGTAGGCTGTAGAGCAGCGTAGTAAGCTGCTACCAGCCCGCCCCCTTCTGGGGGAATTGAAAATCAATAAAGAAAAAAAAAAACTCCTAGCAGCCAGTCGTCGACTCACCTCGGAAGATGTTCTCCGTAGTTGAGAACGAAACGTCAGGGAGAAGAATTTCTACAGATCGACCACGGCAACTTAGCCCGGAAGTGTTTACTGATAAAGCCTAGGATCCTTCTCACGAAGGTATGACAACTTATATTCCAGTTTCTCACTAAGCTCATGCCACACTCAAAGGACCTATTAGCAGTTGGACTTACCATTTCAGCAGAGACAGTGGTACTGACCAAGCATGGGCAATGTGAGGACCAGGAACGAGGTAATGAAGATTTACAGGACATGTTCAAGTCCTTCATGGATAACAAGTGAGCAGTGAGCCATGCGTGGCTCTTATTTAACATCCTGTTTCTGCCATACTGCCACCTAGTTATGTTAGTTTCAGTTACTTGTGTCACTGAGTTGCTGCATTGCCTGCCCGCGAGCGGCAGCAGCAGCGCTTATCGATATAAGGTCTGCCGTATTATCTTTGCTGGACTGATATTACCTCCCGGTCGTCGTGTGTCAACGAGTCAATTGGAAGGTGCCAGCAGTCAGTTCGGACCCGGCAGTGTTGGCACACGGAACAAGTTGAGTCGGGGCGCGGCAGCAGTGAGGTCAGGACCGCCATGAGTCGCCCCACGGTTGCCGACACACATGACTGGAGTGGCGACGACTTTGGTTGGTCGTCGGACGGTCGTCTTGCCGGTGGACGTGTATTTTACTGGCGATCGCTTATAGGTTGGCTGTGTGTGCTGACTCTTGATTCGTCCCTGTTATTGTACAATTACTGCCGTTAGCATTGTCTGGTTCTTCGTGCAAGTGTTCGTGAAACTGTGTGTAGTTTGTGTGGTTTTGATTGACAAGCTTTTTAAATGTTGTCGGCGTACTGGCTCTGAGGAGTCGGTCGGTTGGCGTGGGGCAGTGAGGAGTTCTCGGCGGGGCGTGGTTTGGCCGGGGCCAGCTGGCGGCCTCTACGCGATGTCTGAGTGTGTGGCTCTGTTCCCATTGCTACGAGGTCCGTGGTTCACCGATCCTGACACGAAAGTTGAGTTTGATTTAATCTACAAACAAGTTGAGACTGTTCACATTGTGTCGTTTGGAGTTCGTTGTCGGCTGTTGGGATATTATCGCGAGCGACAACGTAGTTTTCAAGTTGGAAAATTCTAGCCATCGTCCGCTGAAGTTTCACTGTATTTGGTGATAATTGAAGTGTATTAGCGGAATCTTCTGCCCTGTGGCAGTTTACGTTCCGGTTACCTGCCCTGGGCGTTGACGTAAATTTCAGACAGTGTAGTTTCCTCATCGTGTTGTTGGTGTCCAGCACGGTGTGTAGTTTCACAGCTCCGTGTATGGTTTGTTGTGGGCTCCGATATTTTCTTCGTTGTTCCGTTGAACTCCCTGTTGTGCCCTGGTCGGGTGAGGTGGAAGTTATCTTGTCGGTGGGTCTGCTGACAGACCGACCGACTGTCAGCAGACCCACGGACAAGTCGTATTGTGAACGGTTGGCCCGACTGCCTGTCTCACCTAACCGAGAGTTAGTGTTTGAATTACAGGCCGACTCTCGAACATCTGGACGCCCTTGTGTGTACTACGTTTTTTTTCTAATTTGTTGTTGTTGTTGGTACTTGTACGGCTTCTAGCCGGTTTTGTGTTTTAAATTAGGGTTGTTTTACTCTGGAGGCCTTCAGCCTAATTTAAACTACTGTTTCACGTAAGCCCTTTGGCATTTTAAAATTATTTTGGAATTTTTAAGTCTTCGGCCTTCAGCTTTGAATTTAACTAGTTTACTTCAACCTATTGAAATTTTAAGTATTTGGCCTTCAGCAGGTTTGAGTTTCAGTTGTTTGTTCTTAAGGCCTTCAGCCTAAATTAAAGAACTGATTCCCATAAGGTCTTTGGTATTTAAAAAAATTGATGTTTTGGTCTTTTAAGTGTTTGGCCTCCAGACGATTTGAATGTAACTTATTTACTTGAACCTAACTAAAGAACTGTTTTAAGATAAGGGTTGCCTTTTAAATTTCTGATTATGCTTTCGTTGTAAGTTATTGGCCTTCAGTCATTTTTAAATTAAACTGGCTTTCAGCCGGTAATTGAGTCCCAAGGATTAAAGCTGTGTGTTTAAAAAAATTTTTTGGGCTCTTGTAATGATCGATTAAATAATAAATTTGTTTGTTTGGGTGTAACTGAGAGCCCCTCATTTTGGCCCCTTGCCACAATTTATTCTATCTGCCCTGTCCTGGGGTTTAGCAGGGCGCTTCAAGTACGACTATTAACCATCTCAGGAAAGATTATATGTGTTGCACAAGAGCAGACTTTAGTGCTTTCTGTTATATACACTCCTGGAAATTGAAATAAGAACACCGTGAATTCATTGTCCCAGGAAGGGGAAACTTTATTGACACATTCCTGGGGTCAGATACATCACATGATCACACTGACAGAACCACAGGCACATAGACACAGGCAACAGAGCATGCACAATGTCGGCACTAGTACAGTGTATATCCACCTTTCGCAGCAATGCAGACTGCTATTCTCCCATGGAGACGATCGTAGAGATGCTGGATGTAGTCCTTTGGAACGGCTTGCCATGCCATTTCCACCTGGCGCCTCAGTTGGACCAGCGTTCGTGCTGGACGTGCAGACCGCGTGAGACGACGCTTCATCCAGTCCCAAACATGCTCAATGGGGGACAGATCCGGAGATCTTGCTGGCCAAGGTAGTTGACTTACACCTTCTAGAGCACGTTGGGTGGCACGGGATACATGCGGACGTGCATTGTCCTGTTGGAACAGCAAGTTCCCTTGCCGGTCTAGGAATGGTAGAACGATGGGTTCGATGACGGTTTGGATGTACCGTGCACTATTCAGTGTCCCCTCGACGATCACCAGTGGTGTACGGCCAGTGTAGGAGATCGCTCCCCACACCATGATGCCGGGTGTTGGCCCTGTGTGCCTCGGTCGTATGCAGTCCTGATTGTGGCGCTCACCTGCACGGCGCCAAACACGCATACGACCATCATTGGCACCAAGGCAGAAGCGACTCTCATCGCTGAAGACGACACGTCTCCATTCGTCCCTCCATTTACGCCTGTCGCGACACCACTGGAGGCGGGCTGCACGATGTTGGGGCGTGAGCGGAAGACGGCCTAACGGTGTGCGGGACCGTAGCCCAGCTTCATGGAGACGGTTGCGAATGGTCCTCGCCGATACCCCAGGAGCAACAGTGTCCCTAATTTGCTGGGAAGTGGCGGTGCGGTCCCCTACGGCACTGCGTAGGATCCTACGGTCTTGGCGTGCATCCGTGCGTCGCTGCGGTCCGGTCCCAGGTCGACGGGCACGTGCATCTTCCGCCGACCACTGGCGACAACATCGATGTACTGTGGAGACCTCACGCCCCACGTGTTGAGCAATTCGGCGGTACGTCCACCCGGCCTCCCGCATGCCCACTATACGCCCTCGCTCAAAGTCCGTCAACTGCACATACGGTTCACGTCCACGCTGTCGCGGCATGCTACCAGTGTTAAAGACTGCGATGGAGCTCCGTATGCCACGGCAAACTGGCTGACACTGACGGCGGCGGTGCACAAATGCTGTGCAGCTAGCGCCATTCGACGGCCAACACCGCGGTTCCTGGTGTGTCCGCTGTGCTGTGCGTGTGATCATTGCTTGTACAGCCCTCTCGCAGTGTCCGGAGCAAGTGTGGTGGGTCTGACACACCGGTGTCAATGTGTTCTGTTTTCGATTTCCAGGAGTGTATATTCTGCGCCATTTTCCAGTTCCTCCCTTTCTTCATATAGAACTCTACCAATATTGTGGGGTATAAGCCTGTGTACTGTCTCAGCTGACATAAAGATAATGGCCAAGCTTGGTGAATAGGCAAATCTAGGGTCCTCCTGAGCAAGAATTGAGGGGGTATGTGCCAGTTGCTCATCAGCGTCATGCAGCACTCAACTAGTAAGGGGGCAGAGCTGGTTCTAAGACAGAATGCGTTGTTACCAGATCTCACACAAGGTCAATATCGAGGTCACCTACCCTCTTTCCTACCTTCTCCCCTACTACTCTATGCCAAAGGGGTGAGATAAAAATGGTTGGAAACTTTGAAATGTGTCATCCTGTTCATTAGGAAAGCTAGAACAGACTTCATGGTTGCCAGATTTACCCAAGAAGACGGAGCTAAGTTATTACTGTTATTAATGACATGTTACTTTCAGCCACACATTTGTTATAGCTATAATTTATCGCTCAATTATTATATGTGATGACCTGCTTTGCTCCCTCTATGATTTAAGAACCAAAATTGCTGGGAAAGCTGGAACAGCATCCATGGTTGCCAGATTCATCCAATACTAACTTTTAAAACTGGCAGATAATAAAAAAAATGCTGGATACAGTTGTCCACAATTACGATTGTCAGATATGAAACAGGCACCTTAGTACAAAAAATTTTCCAACCCTTATGATATGGAAAAGTGTGATTTGAGCCTGCCTCTCTGACATAATAGCATATGTATGCTAAGTAAAGTGGATCGGAATTCAAACATAGTGGGAAAATACAAGGTATCCTACATGTAGTAAGGGAGAAGGCCAAATTCAAACAGCTCAGTTAGGAATACTTGTTCCAAATTTAAAGTGGTAGGAGTTTTAGCAACATTTCTGACATTCGTATACCATTATCAGGTTAAAAAAGCGCACAGGGTATCTTAGGTGTCTTGCTAAGTATAAAATACAAGACTTAGTACAATTTATGACTCACTGTCAAACACAGCTGCACAAAGTAAGTCTAATACTATGGCATTATAGTGGACTTTTAAAAATAGTAGGAAGTTAAAAGTGATATTTTCTCTTTGTGTTGCTTTGCCATTGATGGAGAGGGCGAGGGGGCGGGGGAGGGGGGGGGGGGGCAGATGCTATCCCAGACCTAATGTTGCTAAGTCTTGCTAGGAACACAATCCTGGATATCATGGATGTGGATACACCTTTGGACATTAGCCCAGACCTAATACGGGTGGATACACTTTTGAACAATATTCCACACCTACTCCATATGCTAGATATGCTACAGTGACAAACAAATACGTACACAAAATATCACAACTGGACTATGCGTTGACAATTGGACAAAAGCGGTTCCTCGAACATTGTTTTCGTCTTCGAGTTTTTGAGTACAAACGAAGCTTTGGCCACTTCAGTTGACTAGTACTCTGTGTTATTAACCCACGAGAAAGTAAGAATTCGTGTTGGCCCTGCTAGATGGTCATGCACTGGAAATAAAACTGTATTTAAGGTAGTTAAAGTCAGCACAGTCATCTATGATATGTTAACTATTATTGTAATACATCCCACCTCCACCTCATTCCATGTCACACAGTTGGCAGTTACGGATTGGATTAATAAAACAAATATTCCTGTAGGAAATCCTTATTAATTTTTTGCATTTGCGTTGCACGTAGATAACAGTTCATTCTCTGTTTGTTTCGTGTGATTTTGATAGTACCCAGCTTATCTTTTAACTTAAATTTAAATATTCATGAAAACAATTTATTTCTTTATCTAGCCAGTGATCTGACACATACAGAAAAGTTATATGTTCTCAAATTCTAACACATATCTAAATTTTTCCTGGAAAATATCTGTTTTATGGTTTTAACTATTTCCTTGGTACCTTCTTGCAACTTTCTTAGCTGGAAGCAGTCAGTAATTTTAATGTTGCTACTTATTTCCTGCATTACGCTATTGCTAAAACTTTCCAAATATATTTGGTTGTGCACTGGCGACTTTTCACTCGGCATTCTTGTGGAATTTCCGTAAGAAGCTTTGGGTTTAGAACTGTTGAAATAAATTACCATTAAATGATTTTATTCCATGCATTTTAATCCCCACAAATGGGGGACGACATCTAGTCCATCACATTTATGTACAATGTAGCCATCCTTTTTAAGTAGATCCATACAAGAACAGATGTATGTATACAGGATGGTCCATCTGAAGTTTCGGAAGAGATTACCTCCAAAACTAAACATCGGGTAAAAATAGTGGGTAAGACAAGGTCGTAAGCTCAAAAGTGGGGTATCAAATGATAGTACACGTGACCTCCAGCCCCCGCCCCATTGGGCTACATTTAAATCTTAAATTGAAACACTCATTTTTTATTGCAGATTCGGATTCTCCATAAAAAGTGATTAAGTTTTGTCTGAAACATTCCTTTAAATCATTGACAGATGGGGCTGAAATCGAAAAAATAGTAATACTGGGGAAGAACTCTGATTTATTTAGAATTATTCAAGAAAGACGCATCACATCGATAAAAAATGTGCACCAATTCTCTCGTTACGCCAAATTAAGCTATTTTTGTACAAAATGTACTGTGTCCTACTTTTAGCGTTACCCAGGAACAACGACGTGGACGTATTAGAATGATGTTCCCATGGGGTGCTTCATCGGTGTGAGTCCCCTTGCCTCTAACAATTTGGAGTGCTTAATTAATGAAATTACCCACGAAGAAATTGTTCAAAATTATCCCCATTTGCTTCAATGCATGAAGTCAATCGTCTGCGAAAGTTGTCCACAGTTTTGAGCAGCGCATCCCGTGGTATGGCTGCACACGCTCTTCGAATGCGTTGCTCCATACCGTTTCGGGCTGCGGGCCGTCTTTCATAAACAATACTTTTTAAATAACCGCACAAGAAAAAATCAGGAGATGTGAGGTCTGGTGAACGTGGAGGCCACTGAATTGGTCCGCCGTGTCCTATCCACCGACCGCATTTTTAGCATAATGGGGCGCTGCTCCGTCCTATTGGAACCACAATCGTTGCCTAGTTTCTAAATCAACATCTCCCATTAGCTCCAACAAATCATCGCGGAGAAGTTTTAAATAAGATTCCACAGTTATATTTCGGTCAAAAAAATACGGTCCTATCAAGTAACCGTTTAAAATTCCACACCAGACCGTTAACAGCCATTTGTGTTGATTGTCAACGGGTCTGTGCCAGTGTGGATTGACAGGGGACCAATAATGACAATCATGACGATTTAATTCGCCATTGTTTTTGGATGTGGCTTCGTCAGTGAACATAACGTATCTAAAAAAATCATTGTCACCTATTATCATTTCCAAGGCCCATTGGCAGAAATGCACGCGTATTTGCATATCTTTCGGCGTTAATGTCTGTGTCAGTGTGATATTTATGTGACTTCAAAATCCTCAAAACAGTTGACTTCGGTATTCCAGTTTGACTCTGAATCGCATGACTACTAATTTCGGGATCCTGTTGAACAGGCGAGAACAGTAAGGGTACGAGCGTCATTTTCGTTGTATTCGCAATCACGAGGTGGGCGGTGCATGTATCCATTTCGGGCTCGTTGAGTGCAATTTCGAATAATATTTTCGCTTGGATGTCGTCTGTTTGGGAAACGGTCCGCATACAATTGCGCAGCCGCAGCGTAATTGTTATGCCATTCACCTAAAATTAACATCCTATCAACAATCTCTGTAGGAGGATAGTGAGCCATGTTTCGCTAAAGAATAATTTACTTTCGTCAGTTGATGTTTACAGTTCACAATCTGAAAAGTGACGTGTGATCGCATTGCACCGACCTTTATACTGAGCCATAGTTCGCAGTTTGGCCATGGTAGCGCCACAGTTGGCTGAGTAATGCAATTGCGAAGAGTTCCCTAACTAGTTTATAATACCATTCCGCTTCCCTCCATCAAAAACTGTGACGGGTAGGATACATTTTGTAAAAAAAAGTGGTGCACATTTTATATCGATTTGATGCGTCCTTCTCGGATCATAATAAATAAATCGGAGTTCTTCCCCAATTTTCATTTTTCTCGATTTCAGCACCATCTGTCAATGGTTTAAAAAAATGCTTCAGACAAATCTCGATTACTTTTGTATTGAGAATCCGAATCTGCAGTAAAAAATGGGTGTTTCTATTTAAGATATAGAAGTTGTCCCCGCCCCACCCAAGAGCTGGAGGTCACGTGTAGTATCATTTGATGTCCCCCTATGAGCTGATCAACTTGTCTTACCCACTATTTTTACCCGATGTATAGTTTTCGAGATAATCTCATCCGAAACTTCAGATGGACCACCCTGTAGATATATGTAAAAAAACTGTAGGCATCTGTGGGTTTATTGATTCATGTAAATACTCCAAAGTATAAACACTTTCTACTGGCATTTGCAGTAGATTATTTACAGTAAATTCTCATTTCTTGTATTCGTTACCTCTATCTAGATTTTTCCATATACTATATTCAAAGTAATATGTAACCCTTGTTTGCAATTTTTTTTTCAGTAACAGCTCATGTTTCTTTTATGTAGGATCTGGCTTAGCCATATGCACCAGTTTCCGTTTTTCCGCACATAGCACGTTAACTGCTCTTAAAGGTGTAATTTCTTCTGTGTGAAACATCCCTTCTCTTTGTTAAGACCTGTCTAAAAACATAGTGCTGCCTCAGATGCCAGATGGCAGGGTACAGTCACGAGTATGCTGTCCTCCACAGTCAGAGCTTCCAGTTCATCTTCACATCCAACGTCCTGCCTCCCCCCACATTGTCGTTCGCATCCTCCCTACACGACAATGGTGTGGCAATTTGGGGGGGGGGGGGAGGGGGGGAGAGGAATGTACTGGCATAAGCTGTCGCCAGCACACCGGTCAGCAAAGATGTAGGGCGAAGATCGACAGTAGGTGCCGGATCAAGTGCGCCCTTCGTGACAGAGGCCAGACACACACTGACAAGCAACGCACCTCCAACGCCCTCTTGGCAGCGCGTATTTAGGCCGCCGCCGCTGACCGGGGGCTTCACTGACTCACTCCTCCAGTTTGACGTCCCGTCATCCACTCGCTGAGCTGGCTCAGTTCACGTCACAGGCTATGACATTACAAGGCGACCAAATTGGTGGTTATAGCGTTTGTAAGAGCAATATTATCGATATCATCTGCTAGAGGACTATCACTCATGAGCTTGTACCACAACGCATGGACTCTATTCCAGTTAAGCAAATGTTCATTTAAATAAAGAACCGTATTAATCCATGTCTGCATTTGTGTTGTAGGAACAGTATACTGGCCACTCACAACAACATCCTCTCCCTTGCATCCTCGCGGTACAAGATTCTACAGTAGTAATGACGATACTACACATTGCTTGTGGGGACCAATCCCTATTCAGTAATATCTACACTCCTGGAAATTGAAATAAGAACACCGTGAATTCATTGTCCCAGGAAGGGGAAACTTTATTGACACATTCCTGGGGTCAGATACATCACATGATCACACTGACAGAACCACAGGCACATAGACACAGGCAACAGAGCATGCACAATGTCGGCACTAGTACAGTGTATATCCACCTTTCGCAGCAATGCAGGCTGCTATTCTCCCATGGAGACGATCGTAGAGATGCTGGATGTAGTCCTGTGGAACGGCTTGCCATGCCATTTCCACCTGGCGCCTCAGTTGGACCAGCGTTCGTGCTGGACGTGCAGACCGCGTGAGACGACGCTTCATCCAGTCCCAAACATGCTCAATGGGGGACAGATCCAGAGATCTTGCTGGCCAGGGTAGTTGACTTACACCTTCTAGAACACGTTGGGTGGCACGGGATACATGCAGACGTGCATTGTCCTGTTGGAACAGCAAGTTCCCTTGCCGATCTAGGAATGGTAGAACGATGGGTTCGATGACGGTTTGGATGTACCGTGCACTATTCAGTGTCCCCTCGACGATCACCAGTGGTGTACGGCCAGTGTAGGAGATCGCTCCCCACACCATGATGCCGGGTGTTGGCCCTGTGTGCCTCGGTCGTATGCAGTCCTGATTGTGCCGCTCACCTGCACGGCGCCAAACACGCATACGACCATCATTGGCACCAAGGCAGAAGCGACTCTCATCGCTGAAGACGACACGTCTCCATTCGTCCCTCCATTCACGCCTGTCGCGACACCACTGGAGGCGGGCTGCACGATGTTGGGGCGTGAGCGGAAGACGGCCTAACGGTGTGCGGGACCGTAGCCCAGCTTCATGGAGACGGTTGCGAATGGTCCTCGCCGATACCCCAGGAGCAACAGTGTCCCTAATTTGCTGGGAAGTGGCGGTGCGGTCCCCTACGGCACTGCGTAGGATCCTACGGTCTTGGCGTGCATCCGTGCGTCGCTGCGGTCCGGTCCCAGGTCGACAGGCACGTGCACCTTCCGCCGACCACTGGCGACAACATCAATGTACTGTGGAGACCTCACGCCCCACGTGTTTAGCAATTCGGCGGTACGTCCACCCGGCCTCCCGCATGCCCACTATACGCCCTCGCTCAAAGTCCGTCAACTGCACATACGGTTCACGTCCACGCTGTCGCGGCATGCTACCAGTGTTAAAGACTGCGATGGAGCTCCGTATGCCACGGCAAACTGGCTGACACTGACGGCGGCGGTGCACAAATGCTGCGCAGCTAGCGCCATTCGACGGCCAACACCGCGGTTCCTGGTGTGTCCGCTGTGCCGTGCGTGTGATCATTGCTTGTACAGCCCTCTCGCAGTGTCCGGAGCAAGTATGGTGGGGCTGACACACCGGTGTCAATGTGTTCTTTTTTCCATTTCCAGGAGTGTATATTTGATGTTACTGTGAAGAACAGTGGCCTAGATGAGAAAAAATTGTTTCTCCAGTTTTAATATAACACTTTTGTAAAATACTTATGTCATCTTTATTGGTGTCTGTAGTAACGATCTACATATAGTTTACAGGAAAATAATTAAAAATTTAGGTAGAGAGAACATAGATAATGTTTTCTCAGACGTGGTTTACGTGCACACCAATCAGTTTCAGGTATTCTTATTGCCCAGTAGACAAGTATCAGAATACAAGGGCTATCTGGAAAGTAAAGTCCGATCGGTCGCGAAATGTAAACTACTGTGAAAATCAAAAATGTTTTATTTGCAGCAGTTAGCTACAACATCCAATCACTTCTCTACATAGTCTCCTCTCCTACATTGACATTTGTCGTAGTGTTGTACCAACTTTCCAGTACCGTCGTCACAGAACGTGACTTCTTGTGCTCTCTGACATTTCTCTACGCTATGCCACAACGTTGTCTTCATAGCCAGCAGCTCATGTGCGCAGAGGTAAAACTCAGAGGGAGTCAATTACGGGCTTTGTTGTCGGCGATCGACACTTCCCATCGAAAGCACTGCAGGAGCACATTCATTGTCCCAGCAGAGAGCGACTGAGAATAGTCATAAAGGAGGAAATGCGTGGGTAATGTTATGTGGGCTGCTGCATAACATCAGGCGGAAGATCTCACCAGGCCTTCATACCTCGTGAGAGGCACTATTCATCTAGGCATCTTCACGTGCTCACTGTGCGTTCAGAACTGAAAAGAGCGACGTGACGCGATCGACAGGCATACTAGAGACACTGAGCAACACTTTTGTGCAAAGAGTCATCGAATTTTCGCTGTCGTTTCCGTTCGGTGCCCGATTGGACCTTTCTTTCCGAGCAGCCATGGTACTATACAGCAACTGTTCTGTAAGCTGTCTGATAATTTATACCACAAAGAAGCGATTGACACACAGTACAATGGAGCACATTGTAAATACTGTTCGTCGACATCTGATACACAAAACGGTGTTGCGGAGGGTCAAACACATCACGCTTTCCACATTTGTAAATCGTAGCTTCCAGTATGCTAATAGCAGGTTCTTTAGCCAAAGATGATATAAAAGTTCCTCATAGATGTTTATGACGGCACTTTATAAAGTGGGTAAAATGGTTATCGACTTTTTTGTTTCCTCCTGGCCTTGCGATTCGACCTATAAATTTGTAGTATGCGTTTACTCCACAACATCAGGTCCTCCATGTTAAACAGTCTATTCCAGCTGTCTTAATATTGTTTAGAATAACGTTACTTTTTTCTTGGAATTCTTCTTGTACAGAGAAATCGTAGTTTGGGGTTAGATGTACAAACATCTCACTTTTGTTAAAAAGCTCAGCAAAATCTTGCGTTATGTCCACATCTGTAAAGGTTTTGTCGTCTGCACTAAGCTCTTGCAATATTCCAGTCAGTTGGTCTATTAGAAAACCTCTTTTATCGTCGGCCAATTTCGCCTTATACGGCGTAGCCACAGGGTTTTTATATTTCCTGGAAATGGTTTATAATTCTTGCTCGCCAATTTTTTCCAGTATTCCTGTTGCTGCCACATGGCCAATCGTGTGAAGGAGAAATGGTAGCTTCGCCATAACATCATGTCACTCAGAGACTAACTTGGAGATTTTGTCGCATAGATGATTGTTAATTGCATGGCAGACTTCCTTATTTACCATTATAGACTGCCCATTATCGAACCATTCTTGACAGCCCACTTGATTACAGATTTTAATCACCACGATGTTGTCACAAGACAGCTATGCAATAGATGTATGCACATTTGAATTCTGCTTCTTAAGGATCATACCATTATCAATGTAATTTGCGCTACCAATATCAGGAAAAAATGTAAATGTCCAGATGCAGCTAAATGTCGTTCAGATACTCCAAGAGAGGGGTCCAGGTTCATTACAAAATAAAAATGTAAATGCCGTGTGGCTAGGTCCTCCCGTCGGTTAGACCGTTCGCTGGGTGCAAGTCTTTCGATTTGACGCCACTTCGGGGACTTGCGCGTCGATGGGGATGAAATGATTGATGATTAGGACAACGCAACACCCAGTCCCTGAGCGGAGAAAATCTCCGACCCACCCGGGAATTGAACAGCTGAGTGATGTTTCGTAACTTGGAGTGAGGCATGTTAAGATTTCCCACTAAAGCAAAATACTGGTCAGTTGTGATTATAAAGTCGTCTTATATGCTCTAAAGGTCCGAGATGTTAGAAGTACTAGTCACGTGATCACGACGACATTTATGGCTAAAGCACTCCGTCTTCAGGCCGCGAGTGGCCTACCGGGACCATCCGACCGCCGTGCCATCCTCGGTGGAGTATGCGGATAGGAGGGGTGTGGGGTCAGGACACCACTCTCCCAGTCGTTAAGATGGTATTCTTGGCCGAAACCGCTACTAATCGATCGAGTAGCTCCTCAATTGGCATCACGAGGCTGAGTCCACCCCGAAAAATGGCAACAGCGCATGGCGGCCTTTATGGTCACCCATCCAAGTGCCGATCACGCCCGACAGCGCTTAACTTCGGTGATCTCACGGGAACCGATGTATCCACTGCGGCAAGGCCGTTGCCACATTTATGGCTATACCTCCTAAATTTCGAATGCTGTGATATGCTGTCTCATAGTTCCACATAGTTAAAACGTCGCTGCATAGTGAATGTACAAATAAAATTTATGGAAAGAAATAAGTTCTTTTTTTTTTTAATACACATATGATTATAGATGTCTCAGAGAAATGAAAAACAAACTTGATCTTTGTACCAAAGTATAAATTTTCCACACCATTTTGTCAAAAAGCTCGTCTTAGTTCTGCTAAAAACGAATGTCCTCAGTGCTAGGATAGCTTGTGAGATTAAATCTGGTTGCTACCGTATTATGAATTTTACTTCAGTTGCTCTGTACAACTGGCTGAGTTGCATCTACTGTTCTCTTTCAGGTGACATCTCAAACTGTAAGGAGGCCAAGATTAATACTTTGATAAATATAAGCCCCTAAATTTCCTCTGTATGTAGGTGTTTTGACGTGTAGATTAACAGTATGCACATTTATTTTCCTTCTTTTGAAACACAGGTATTTTTATAGATCTCTTATCTCATCGAAAAATGAAAGTTATCTGAATAACATGCAAAAAAAAAGTAAGGTTTCAGTTATAAAGCACGGCGGTAGCGCTACTGTTGTAACATTTTTGTTGTACAGCAGTAAAAAAAAAATACACATGTATAGTATCCTGCCACTACTGGGTTACTGGATGACAGTATGCATACAATGTCGAGTGTAGTGTATGCAGTCCCTTCTAAGTGTTCTAGTAATAAATCATTGTAGTACTGTGACATATAGCTGTCCACATTATTCTACACGATACTTTGGACATGGGAGACACAGAAGGTAAATAGATATTATGGATTTTCTGCATAGTTCATGGTGCATTAGAGACACACCGTCACAGATTTACAGTCGAGTTAGCAGAAATGTTGTATAAACAACACGTTTGCCAAAAGTGGTTCTAGGCGCTTCAGTCTAGAACCGCGCGATCGCTACGGTCGCAGGTTCGAATCCTGCCTTGTGCATGGGTGTGTGTGATGTCCTTAGGGTAGTTAGGTTTAAGTAGTTCTAAGTTCTAGGGGACTGATGACCTCAGATGTTAAGCCCCATAGTGCTCAGAGCCATTTGAAACATTTGTGCTAAAAGTGGTTCCTTACAAATAATGTTACTCCAGAGATCTCCAGAAAAAGAATTATATACTGCTGCTGTTCGCTCAAATAATGTCATTCCACAAATCTTAAGAAAAAGATTCAGTGTACCGAATATATTGAAGTCAGTCCCTAGGCAGAAATCATCCCTTTAAGTGCAGATAATGTGAAAAAGTGGAAAACAGGAAATGAGATAGATTGAGGTCAATTGAACCAATATTGAGCTATTTGGTGGAACGATTGCTGTGAAGAACGATTGCTGTGAAGGATGACTATAAACTGCTGTTGTAGTTTCCTACAAATTACGTTATTCCAAATCCTCGATGCTGCAGTGCCATGTATTGCATGGTAAATATCCGTACCATTACGTAAAGGCTATTAAACCGATAACACAGAGATGCATAGGCAGTTGGTTGCTATGAGATTTTCGATGCTCTTCTGTTAGATTGATCTGCTGTCTGTTTAGTTATCCCTTTTCAGGCAAGTCAACTGAGAATACTTTGTCATTTATAGATGGCTTAGTGGCAGCTGCAAGGCTGTGTTTGTGGATTGATGATCAATAATGGCTAATGACCAAGTTGCGTTTGACAGGGTTAAAAACACGCTTACATCTCAGCAAATGAGGGGGAGAAAGTACACTGTTATATGAAGCAGAATAGGTCAATATTCAGGCAGGAGCAAGAAGGTGGGAGTA
Source organism: Schistocerca piceifrons (assembly GCF_021461385.2). Taxonomy (NCBI): domain Eukaryota; kingdom Metazoa; phylum Arthropoda; class Insecta; order Orthoptera; family Acrididae; genus Schistocerca; species Schistocerca piceifrons. The sequence goes on from NC_060143.1 coordinate 575,922,978, forward strand.
TCACAGAGGCAGAAAGTAACAGTTCTGCCGAAAGGACAAAGAAAATTAGTGCAGAAACATACGAGTTCATGGAGAGTAACGAAGCAAAGGAAGTTATTTTCCAGGAAGAGGAAAGTAAGGCATTAGAAGCTTGTCTAAGTGGACTGGCATGTCACCTGTGGTACCACGTATCGATACTATCCCATGGGTGTCACGAAGTTGGTAGCAGAATTGCAAGTTGATAACGGTCTTGTAAGACGTGGCGGACGCAACGGTGTGGGCCAACTGAGCCACGCCCTCGGCGGCTCTGGGATGCGAGCGACCTCTGCCGCCGCCACGGTGCAGCCACCGGACACCTCGCACCAGCAGGCTGGCTGCTCGCTACGACGCGCTACGAGGATGCCATCTAGTCACGGCACTGGTTCCAGCGTTCGTGCTATAGTTCAGACTCACATCCTTGTGTACGTTGAGAGCTGGACTTTATTTCTTGCTGCATTATTTTTAATGAGTCTTTGTTCGCTTACAGAAATACAAGTTATGTGTATCTTCTGTTTACTGTGGTAAGTTGTTGGCTCCTTTCCAGCTTTCCTATGATGACAGTTGCTGCACCACGCTGTAGCGCACCTCTCCTTCCATTATGTACTAAGTTATACAGAGCATCACCATCATCATATATCTGACATAACGATCATAAGAATAAGATAAGACCGATTAGGGCAATGTATAGAGACATGAAGACAGTTACTGCTTCCTTGATCAGTACGTGAGAGGGGATCAGAAAAGAAAATCGATAATGCTATTGTGATATTCTCTCCACCATGCACTGTAGAGTGGGTTGCGCAGTACTTGCTTAGATGTGGATATGTGCTGTTTGCAGATAGTGCAGTACTCTTGGAGCAAATTAACAATCTGCCTTTCGACTGGAAAACACACTCTGTAGTAACGTCCACTAGTAGATATCTCCGTAATTTGATCAGATACTGTATGCACAATGTTAATCACACAGACCACTATGAGCAGCTAATAGGGAAGCAAGTTAGCATTTGTGAACTGGAGTGTATGGCTGAAACAGCTACCGAGAAGAAAAAATATAAACTGCTAGTGGAAAAGGAGCAGTCCATTACAGATGCACAAGCAATGCTTACAAATTACTTTCTGTGCAAATGGAGCAGAGACAGTGGTTAAATGATTGTAATACTATGGACTACACGTTTAAGGTAGTATGTAAACGTTACAAATCTGATATTCGGTATGTGGGGCGGCTGGTGGAATTATTTAGAGTTGTTATTAATGTTTGAATGTTGAAACACTTCCCGGCCGATTAACCATATGTGGGGCGGCGGGTGGAATTAATCGTTATTTAAATGTTCCTATTATTTATGCTGTTGTTTTGCCGTTCTCAACACTGGCTCTCTAACTACAATATTGGCAACCAGAAAGTGATTAGCAAAACGTGAAGCCTGTAATTAGAATTCCTAGTGCCCACTTCATCTGAGAAACACACTTATAGCTGCAGCTTATAGCTCTGAGGAATTAGGAGATTGTCTGGGATTCATAATCAAAAACGATTTTGATTAAAATAGTTCAGTATATTCTGAAAGTCACCGATGAAAAAAAAGAAGAATCCACACAATCTGACTAACAGAGCAGTTCAGAGTCTAATGCGCTGATGCAACTCTAACTGTCCAAATTAAATGTTTAAGTGAATGCTCGCCATAATTTGATGATTAGGTTCATCAAACGCCACGCTAAATAATGGTAGAATGTCTGTCCCGCGGCGGCACTTGAAAATACGACATACGCAAACTGAAGATCGATCATTAAAGTCATCCCAGAATTAACACTTCACTCGAAAATGATTTCATGGTTACACGTATCCCGAGTAACTTAATACGGCATCCGAGGCTGTTTATAGCAATGATACCGACGCGACGCGACGCGATTCCCGACACAGATGGTGCGCTATTCAGTGTCTGGGAGAACTGGGGCCTTGCTTCCTCGCGCAGAGTTCTTATATATAAAGCCGCGGTGCGGACGGCTAAGGGAACGCCTGATCAAATCGGCTCTCCCGACCAGCCGCTGGGCTAGTAACGCACCACTTTAAGTTACCGAATAAACCATAGCTTCTTTTGCTGAGGCTGATGAAGCTCTCAATTTAAATGTGCATTCAGCACACAGGTAAGTAATCATAATAAAAGTTTGACGTGGCTAAGTTAAATATTTTGGGCGAGAGAATTAATTTAATTACCCTACACGCAGTAGACAAGCTCTGAACTTGCCCTTTGGAGATACGCTATCGCTATAGTTTTATAGTTATTCAAATGAAACTTCTCACATCTTTATGGTAATAGCGGATCTCCATTCTACATAAATATAAACATCCTAGCCTTATTTATTAGCCTACTTAATCTATCTTGCTTCCTTAATTTTTAAGAGAAAAAACAGAAAATCATGAATTTCAACTAAAATCTTAATTTTTGAGATCCAGAAGACTGTTTCTATTAAATAATTATGAAAAAGGAATCTAAATATAAATTTTTAAGTCTCTAGCTCTTTTCTCTTGCGCCAATGATTTTTACAGAAAAACGTCCAAATTTCGAAAATGGTTAAAGTTATTGAACTGATATTCAACACATATTAATTTAGTATTACTCCTGACATGCTAAAACCGTTTCAGGTTATTTGCTTGATTTTTAAAGTATTGTGCAACATTTATGACGTCAGAGCTAGTTACAGCGGACTGGCTGGCACAGAATGGAAAGACTGATGTGAAATTACTACGGCGTGATTAGGCTGCTTCCCTACAGGTACAATAAAGACAATATCATCATCTGTGAAAAGCTCATACGATTGTAAACCGTATATCAAGTGCAGATGTGGATTAGTTAGGGAGTAGAGGTAAATCAGTCGTATGCTTCCCCAAGGTACCATCAGTCCTATCACGTATGTTCCTGAATCTATAATAACACATATTTAGTTTCACACCAGTTGTTTCAATAACTCTTGAGATTTTTGTTTACATCTACAGCGATAGTTGCTGTGTTACACCTAGTTTTGTCAAGTATCGAATTCTGCCAACTGTAGGTGATGGTTGGTTATCAGACATATGAGAGGGAGTGAAGACTAATATCAGATTGCAAGGTCACATTTGTGCTCGATGTGCTGGACAGTGCCTCACACCTCCACCCTGCTTCCATCATGCACCATGGGCACCAAGTGATGGCGTCTGTTTCAGTATAGAGCCTGTTGTCTGGTGGAGTTTCTTACACCTCCCAGAATACAAAGAAAGATGATCAAGCAATCCTTTGTGGAACATGTTGATGGCGCTGCCTGCGCTGCATCTGGGCGATAGCATGATCCCCACAGCTCACAAGTCAAGCGGCAGCTCATGGGGTCTGCTACAGCAGGGGTGTGTGCATTGGGCGGCACTGGATGTGGTGTAGTACTTGTTTAAAATAAAGATGCAGTTGTATCCATCCAACTCATACTGTATTATGTGCTGCATAGCGCCAGTAGTATTTCTTAAAATGTGGAACCGTGTGGTGCCAGTATAAAATGTTTATACATCTCCATGGTGTAATTAGCTCTGTCTTATATGTGTAACCTATAACGTTTTTCCATTGCATTTCTTGTATGTGTATGTCCTACATACGCAGACCATGCTGGTTGTATCAGAGGACTCTGCACCGTTTATAAGCTTAAGATAAATGAATTTCTTAATTTCCCTCCAATTTTACATACCCACTGTTGTTGTTGTTGTTGTGGTCTTCAGTCCTGAGACTGGTTTGATGCAGCTCTCCATGCTACTCTATCCTGTGCAAGCTTTTTCATCTCCCTGTACCTACTGCAACCTACATCCTTCTGAACCTGCTTAGTGTATTCATCTCTTGGTCTCCCTCTACGATTTTTACCCTCCACGCTGCACTCCAATACTAAATTGGTGATCCCTTGATGCCTCAGAACATGTCCTACCAACCGATCCCTTCTTCTGGTCAAATTGTGCCACAAACTTCTCTTCTCCCCAATCCTATTCAATACTTCCTCATTAGTTATGTGATCTACCCATCTAATCTTCAGCATTCTTCTGTAGCACCACATTTCGAAAGCTTCTATTCTCTTCTTGTCCAAACTATTTATCGTCCATGTTTCACTTCCATACATGGCTACACTCCATACAAATACTTTCAGAAAGGACTTCCTGACACTTAAATCTATACTCGATGTTAACAAATTTCTCTTCTTCAGAAACGCTTTCCTTGCCATTGCCAGTCTACATTTTATATCCTCTCTACTTCGACCATCATCAGTTATTTTGCTCCCCAAATAGCAAAACTCCTTTACTACTTTAAGTGTCTCATTTCCTAATCTAATTCCCTCAGCATCACCCGACTTAATTAGACTACATTCCATTATCCTTGTTTTGCTTTTGTTGATGTTCATCTTATATCCTCCTTTCAAGACACTGTCCATTCCATTCAACTGCTCTTCCAAGTCCTTTGCTGTCTCTGACAGAATTACACTGTCATCGGCGAACCTCAAAGTTTTTATTTCTTCTCCATGAATTTTAATACCTACTCCTAATTTTTCTTTTGTTTCCTTTACTGCTTGCTCAATATACAGATTGAACAACATCGGGGAGAGGCTACAACCCTGTCTTACTCCCTTCCCAACCACTGCTTCCCTTTCATGTCCCTCGACTCTTATAACTGCCATCTGGTTTCTGTACAAATTGTAAATAGCCTTTCGCTCCCTGTATTTTACCCCTGCCACCTTTAGAGTTTGAAAGAGAGTATTCCAGTCAACATTGTCAAAAGCTTTCTCTAAGTCTACAAATGCTAGAAACGTAGGTTTGCCTTTCCTTAATCTTTCTTCTAAGATAAGTCGTAAGGTCAGTATTGCCTCACGTGTTCCAGTGTTTCTACGGAATCCAAACTGATCTTCCCCGAGGTTGGCTTCTACTAGTTTTTCCATTCGTCTGTAAAGAATTCGTGTTAGTATTTTGCAGCTGTGACTTATTAAACTGATAGTTCGGTAATTTTCACATCTGTCAACACCTGCTTTCTTTGGGATTGGAATTATTATATTCTTCTTGAAGTCTGAGGGTATTTCGCCTGTTTCATACATCTTGCTCACCAGATGGTAGAGTTTTGTCAGGACTGGCTCTCCCACGGCCGTCAGTAGTTCCAATGGAATATTGTCTACTCCGGGGGCCTTGTTTCGACTCAGGTCTTTCAGTGCTCTGTCAAACTCTTCACGCAGTATCATATCTCCCATTTCATCTTCATCTACATCCTCTTCCATTTCCATAATATTGTCCTCAAGTACATCGCCCTTGTATAGACCCTCTATATACTCCTTCCACCTTTCTGCTTTCCCTTCTTTGCTTAGAACCGGGTTTCCATCTGAGCTCTTGATATTCATACAAGTCGTTCTCTTATCTCCAAAGGTCTCTTTAATTTTCCTGTAGGCGGTATCTATCTTACCTCTAGTGAGATAGGCCTCTACATCCTTACATTTGTCCTCTAGCCATCCCTGCTTAGCCATTTTGCACTTCCTGTCGATCTCATTTTTGAGACGTTTGTATTCCTTTTTGCCTGTTTCACTTACTGCATTTTTATATTTTCTCCTTTCATCAATTAAATTCAATATTTCTTCTGTTACCCAAGGATTTCTACTAGCCCTCGTCTTTTTACCTACTTGATCCTCTGCTGCCTTCACTACTTCATCCCTCAAAGCTACCCATTCTTCTTCTACTATATTTATTTCCCCCATTCCTGTCAATTGCTCCCTTATGCTCTCCCTGAATCTCTGTACAACCTCTGGTTCTTTTAGTTTGTCCAGGTCCCATCTCCTTAAATTCCCACCTTTTTGCAGTTTCTTCAGTTTTAATCTACAGGTCATAACCAATAGATTGTGGTCAGAGTCCACATCTGCCCCTGGAAATGTCTTACAATTTAAAACCTGGTTCGTAAATCTCTGTCTTACCATTATATAATCTATCTGATACCTTTTAGTATCTCCAGGGTTCTTCCATGTATACAACCTTCTTTCATGATTCTTAAACCAAGTGTTAGTTATGATTATGTTGTGCTCTGTGAAAAATTCTACCAGGCGGCTTCCTCTTCCATTTCTGTCCCCCAATCCATATTCACCTACTATGTTTCCTTCTCTCCCTTTTCCTACACTCGAATTCCAGTCACCCATGACTATTAAATTTTCGTCTCCCTTCACAATCTGAATAATTTCTTTTATTTCATCACATACCCACTATAATGTCTTATTGTTGGATTGTGTTTGATGATGAGTCATAAATTATACTCTTCCATGTTACACTTAGTACAATGCACGTGATATCCATTAATGTGGTCTTTTAACATGATACTGGTATAAATATGTAAGAAATGTCGCTAAAATATGAACTTTTTAAAATTTCCAGCATTTTAAACTTGTAGTAAGTATGCCTATATGGGCCATTTCAATTTTGAGTTCTCCCTTACAACAAGCAGGATATTTTGGATTTTCCTATCATTTGTTCATTTCCATCCATTTTTTCTTAGCACAAGCGTGCTATGATATCACATAGCAAGGCTCATACAACAATGCTATGTATCATGCATCTTGACAGGCACTTTTCTGGATCACAAATTATACTAAGTTCCCTCCTTCATTTCTGATGGTAGCGACTGTAGACCACTGTATTAAGATTTTTTTTAATTTTCCACCATTTTGAAAAGTAAGCACTGTGTGGGGCTGGCAACCATGCATGTTGTACCAAGTTTCCCTCCACTTACTGAGTCATAAATCAAAGAGGGGGGCACAGCAGGTCATCACATAATAGTTGGATGATATACAGGGTGATTCAAAAAGAATACCACAACTTTAAAAATGTGTATTTAATGAAAGAAACATAATATAACCTTCTGTTATACATCATTACAAAGAGTATTTAAAAAGGTTTTTTTTCACTCAAAAACAAGTTCAGAGATGTTCAATATGGCCCCCTCCAGACACTCGAGCAATATCAACCCGATACTCCAACTCGTTCCACACTCTCTGGAGATGTTAGAGAATTGGCTGTTCCCTCAGCTCGAACAAGAAGCACAACAATTCATATTTCAGCAGGATGGAGCGCCACCACATTGGCACTTATCTGTCCGTAACTACCTGAATGTCAACTACCCGAGGCGATGGATCGGCCGTCAGGCAGCCCGTGACAGAGCACTTCATCACTGGCCTCCAAGAAGCCCTGATCTTACCCCCTGCGATTTTTTCTTATGGGGGTATGTTAAGGATATGGTGTTTCGGCCACCTCTCCCAGCCACCATTGATGATTTGAAACGAGAAATAACAGCAGCTATCCAAACTGTTACGCCTGATATGCTACAGAGAGTGTGGAACGAGTTGGAGTATCGGGTGGATATTGCTCGTGTGTCTGGAGGGGGCCATATTGAACATCTCTGAACTTTTTAAGTGAAAAAAAAAACCTTTTTAAATACTCTTTGTAATGATGTATAACAGAAGGTTATATTATGTTTCTTTAATTAAATACACATTTTTAAAGTTGTGGTATTCTTTTTGAATCACCCTGTATTATAGCGGTAATATACACAATGCATGGTTGAAAGTGACAGGTCATTAATAAAGATAATAAATTAAATCCACCAACTTGGATAAATCTGGCAACTATGCAGGCTGTTCCACCATCTCTGGAAAAATAGCAACACACATTTTTGTACTTCCTGCCAGTTGTAACTCACCCAGTAGGCCTAGTGTCATCACAAGCCTATGTTGTTGTTGTCGTATTCAGTCCAGAGACTGGTTTGATGCAGCTCGCCATGCTGCTGTATCCTGTGCAAGCTGCTTCATCTCCCAGTACCTACTGCAACCCACATCCTTCTGAATCTGTTTAGTGTATTCATCTCTTGGTCTCCCTCTACGATTTTTACCCTCGACACTTTCCTCCAGTACTAAATTTTGGTGATCCCTTGATGCCTCAGAACGTGTCCTACCAACCGATCCCTTCTTCTACTCAAGTTCTGCGACAAATTCCTCTTCTCCCCAGTTCTGTTCAGTACCTCCTCATTAGTTACGTGATCTACCCATCTAATCTTCAGCATTCTTCTGTAGCACCACATTTCGGAAGCTTCTATTCTCTTCTTGTCTAAAGTATTTATCGCCCATGTTTCACTTCCATACACGGCTGCAATCCACACAAGTACTTTCTGAAAAGACTTCGTGGCACTTAAGTCTACACTCGATGTCGAAAAAATTTCTCTTCTTCAGAAACGCTTTCCTTGACATTGCTAGTCTACATTTTATATACTCTCTACTTCGACCATCATCAGTTATTTTAGCAAAACTCATCTACTTCAATGTCCCATTTCCTGATCTTATTCCCTCAGCATCACCTGATTTAATTCGACTGCATTCCATTATCCTCGTTTTGCTTTTGTTGACGTTCATCTTATATTCTCCTTTCAAGACGCTGTCCATTCTGTTCAACTGCTCTTCCAGGACCTTTGCTGTTTCTGAGAGAATTACAATGTCATTGGCAAATCTCAAAATTTTTATTTCTTCTTTACTGCCTGCTTAATATACAGATTGAATAAAATCTGGAATAGGCTACAACCCTGTCTCACTCCCTTCCCAACCAGTGCTTCCCTTTCAAGCCCCTCGACTCTTTTTAACTGCCATCTGATTTATGTACAAATTGTAAATGGTCTTTCGTTCCCTGTATTTAACTCCTGCCACATTCAGAATTTGAAAGAGAGTATTCTGATAAACTTTGCCAAAATATTTTTCTAAGTCTACAAATGCTAGAAAGGTGGGTTTCCCTTTCCTTAATCTATTTTCGAAGATCAGTCGTAGGGTCAGTATTGCCTCGCGTGTTCCAATACTTCGACGGAATCCAAACTGATCTTCCCCGAGGTCGGCTTCTACCAGTGTTTCCATTCGTCCGTAAATTATTTGCGTTAGTATTTTGCAGCCGTGACTTATTAAACTGATAGTCTGATAATTCTCACACCTGTCAACGTATAGAATAAAATTATGCAAAATCAGAATGCAAATAACCATAAATATATTTAACATATGTTTAAGGTGTTTGTACTTATATTGAAATATATGAAACTGCAGAAGTTGTGGTCAGGTCGAAGCCTTCACCTTGAGTCGGGCAGTGGGTCACGTGATCAAGTTTTTAAGTAGTTGGTCAGAGGAAGTGTGCGGTCTTTTATCTCCACCACCTAGCTTATAAGACTGGTTTTGGTAAGATTGTGTTGCCAGAGCCACATGACTTGAACGTTATTTGGGATTCATAACTATTTCGATGACCCTCAGTTTGCGAGAGAAATATTTTTGTATAGATCTGTTCAGGACTTAAAAATATTGTGCATCCTTGATCACCAGTGAGCGTTGATTCTTAGTTGGGTATGACTGAGTGAACATTTCTTCGGTAGAAGTTTTATTAATGTACGGAAATTTGTATGTTCCTTTTGTGGCGGTGTTCGTAGCGACAAACACTTGGCTGTAGAAATGGCTTACGAAGTCACCGCCACACTTTTAATAGCGGGCCGACCGGTCCGCTGGAACAGTGAACAGAAAGATGAAAACCCAACACTCTGATTAAATAAAAGTCGGTACTTATCTTTATTAAAGAAGATACAGAAACACAGTAGTGAGCTCCGTGTCTACAGAGATCTGTCTAGTTCGAGTCGGAGCGGCTAGGTCAGCGTCGGCTGACGACAAACAACAACTCTGCTGCGATGAACACACAAATGAGTCGCAAGTACACAATTCGGTGGCGAGTATACAACTGAGCGGCGAATACAGAACTGTCCTAGCGCTCGCGACTCCAGCGCTTAAGAAGCCAGAAGCCAGCGGTGGCGCGCGCAGACTTGCGGCGATTTCCTGTATCGCTGGCGCTGCTTATACGGACGGCGTCCGGACTTTGATGCTGCCAACCTTTTGGCAGCGGGCTCGGGTGGCAGTACTGGCTAGGATACAACAGTTCCAGTTGAACTTCAACATTTGTTGCTGTTTAGGTGAACTGAAGCAATGCTCTATGCCTTATTTTGTAATCACCATTGCTTACAAATTTTCTACTTGCACTGTTAAGTGACGCAGTTGTTACTTTCTTATTTGTACTGTGTTCGGCAGCTACTTGTATGAGGCATCAATCGCAGTAGATATCTATTCAGTCTGAATAAATGCGTGGCAAATACCAATCCTTTAGTTGAGTACAACATCTCTATTTTACAGGATCTTATGCCAAATAATTTTTCCTTTGTTATGCACAGTTACTTATTAATTTATTTGTATATTCGCTAATGTGTCAACGCAAAATTAGAGCCTCATACTGGGCTCACAGCAACAGTAACTCTTCACGTTCTGATGAGCCACATTTAGCTTTAAGGTCACATTAGGTAACAACGAATTAATGCTGACAGCGATTAATTTAACATATTTAATTTGGTACCAATCCCCACTGACGTTGCAGTTGGGTTCGCTTGTCAAGAATAGAACTGTATTGAAATTTATTCCGACATTTACCTTGTGACCGAGTGCTTCAATCGATGTTTGGGGGGGGGGGGGGGAGGAGGAGGGGGGGATGTGACCATTACACGCTGCAGTAGCAGTATCAGCAGTAGCTGTGACTGTTAGGTGTGGGAGAATGTTTTGGTAGAGCATTAGGCAACAGCGTACATGCTGCCACTGCCTGCCCAGGATGTCTGCAGGTTGCCACCTCTGTGTGCAGCAGTCTCTTTGTAACGAGTCCTTGTGTCCCAGGACTGTCACATACACAGCCATCGCATCCTCGCCCCCACCTGTCTGCACTGCAGTTATCACACAGCTGCCTCATCCACGTCCGTGTCGACGTCACTGCCTGGCCACACCGGAGTTGTCACAGAGCTGCCACGACCATCTGCTGCCTGCCCATCCCACATTCATTCTCAGCCACTCCATCCACACTGCTGCCTGTCCACGCTGCAGCTTCTGCGCCACAGAATCTCAGCACTACTGCCTCCGTGCCACTCCCTGTCTGCACCACAGTCATTCACAATCACTATGTCAATGTCATTGTGTGCCACCACTGACGTTTTCGTGCTACAGCATCTCAGTGCTGCCAGATACACGCTGATACTAATCCACATCACAGCCACACGTGGGTACTGCATCTATGCTCCCAGCTGCAGTTCCTATGCCGCACCACCTCAGCGCCACTGTCGTGTCCATACCACCACCTGACCGTGCTTCAGCATCTCCACATCGCATCTTAGCTGCAAAAACGAAATCTAAATTACGTTTGGGTTGGCACATGACTCCAGGTGTAACGTCCTTCGGATCTTAGGTCTTGGCTAACACTCAGCGGTAGAGCAATGAGATTGTTATTTCTTATGTGTCTGTATCGACGTTACAAACAGAACATTGATGAACTGAACTCGCGACTTGTGCGAGATATTTACTTCACCAAATGTCGTAGTTAAATCGTTTATAATCGATGGTTCATCAGCTGGTATTTAAATATTAATGATAAGTTCAAATTAGTTCCAGCGACACCAAATTCCCTATAGGCTGGTTATAATCTCAAATCTATAATCAGTTGTAACAGTGTTATTAATTCCTAACGTCAAGGAGTTTCTATACAAGCGCCGACTGCTTCAGTCAAATAATATTGCAGCACGTTATCTCTATAAATAATATTGTAAAACTTGAATGATAAATGCTTGAATTGACACGATATGTTGGTTTATTACACAATATTAGTCACTTCCTAACAGAGTCGTGAGGAAGAAGCTTTCCCAGGTGTTGAGGGGAATTATAAATTGTATGCTTCGTAACTATCGCCAAGTTCCGTAATCCATTAGTTATTGCGAGTGAAGTTGTCTATCTGTGTTCCCTTCCTAAATAGTGTAAACTTCAGGTTATCTAATTAAAAGTCACTTCTGTCTAATGTATCAAAGTCCTCTATCTGAATTGTAAATAACGTAATATTTGAAGTCAAAGTATCGTTTTCACTGCGTCATAGTAGATCGCAAAAATCAATTCTGAAAAACCACCTAATTGCGCCTACATACATTCAAATGTATGACCTGCTTCGGCTGACTCTCATAACGTAGTGATAATGGACTGAATTATCCTTAACCATTACTCACGAATCTCAAAGAGTACTCACACGGAATGTTCTTTGGGAACGTTGGTTCTACTTTGCGAATTTTAATTATAATGATTTTGCGATTTACTATGATTTTGAATTTTCAGTTTGATTTTACTGGAATCCTCTCTTTCTTTCGTATGTTAATTAATTACTAAGTATTAGATTCCTGATTCAATTACTGGTTAATATCCAAATAATAATAAATCTTTGGGAATTTTGGAGCTAATTTTTGATTTTCATTTCTCGCCCAAGGAAGTGGCATTACACAGGGCATCGCATACCACACCAGGATAGATGGTGTTTAAACTGAAACATCCAGCACAGCATAAGCCGAAGGCACATATCTGCACTGGGCTGCGATCAGTGTCAATGGAGGCCTCAGGAATGGGCGTGCAGCTACAGAGAGACTGGGCTGCTGCACCCAGCCCTGACTTTAATATGCGACCTACCAGGGAGGCGTTCGCCAGCAGGAGGCTGTCACCCAGTAAGTGACCCAGCAGTAGGAAAGCATCGAGTCGTCTGCATAAGGTCCCCAGCACAGGCCGCTGCCTCTTCTGGCTGAAGGTAAAGTCCTTGGCAGGTTACTGGATACTTCATCAGGCCCTGCACCGTCATTTACTTTGAGCGTAGCAGCTGATGGAAACAGCAGAGGTCAGCATCACGTACACACCTCGATGTGGTTACAAACAGAAAATCTCGGTGAGCACCTGAGAAAATATGAGAGTGAGGTCCTGATTTTGGGAAGTTCGTCTGAGTCTACAACAAGCTGTAGCTGCCAACTCTCGGTATTGGCAGGCGCTGATTTCATTTGTTCTGCTTCCCTCCTTTAGTCGGCTCTTAAAGGGGACTAACGCGAGGTGTAGTATCGCCCAACATCAGCTCTCAGAGACATTTTCTAGCTTTCTTCACTTTGTCAGCTTCCTCAATAAGCGCTCTTTCCTTCTGAAGACACCTTGGCGTAAGAAAGTGTCTGGGCTTCAGGCTGACACCAGCTTCCCTCTGTATGGCGTCCTCCTGGTGAGTGTCACAAGAACAGTTGTTCACACTCAGCAGAGTCGTGGTGCAACAGTTAGGTACATCTGAAACTGCATTCCGTTTGTGTTTTGAGTCATCAGCCGTGGCCTACAAAATCAAAATATCACTGACTGATGACTGATGGTGGATCAGTGCGTGCAGTCAGTGATGCAGGCAGTCCTACAAGTTGGAAAGGAGAAGCAGAAACAAAGCCCAGTGCTTGGCAGATGATAGACTTTCATTACTTTTGAATGCTATGAATGCTAATTGTAACAAGACAAAATCAGAATTTAAAGATACAGAGGAAATCTAAATTAATTGAGGTAATAAATCTTAGTTCGGGTGTGAATTAAAATCAGATTGTTGGGGCAGAATATCATATATAGCTCACAAATTTGATCAGTTTGAAGATAAATTTAAAGAAACTGGAGGTAAAGCTGAGGTCAATGCCAAACTGCTAGAGAGAGTTTATCACAGGACTGGAAGTTGTGCAATGTGATTTTGTTGGGAAAATTGGGCCACAACAACGAAAATGTAAACTGCATGAATGATTCTGTGGAAGAAATTCTCAATCTCACTAAGAACATGGACAGAGTTTTGTGTTGCAGAGATAAGTTTGTTAGTCCGAGAGAGAATGGTAATAATCAGTTTTAATGAATACAATTGTCAAAGATGGAGAGATAAGAAATTGGACCCAATAATCAGAATATGGACTAGAGAAATATGCAGCAGCGACAAAATATTAATTTTGGGCGAAGAAGACATAATTTTGACCCAAGAAGAGATTACGATAGGCAAGGCACAAGGTATTAGGGACGACCAGGTGCAAACGTGCAGGGCAGTAAGTCCTGATACTACATGGTGCCTCAGTTAGGGTCTGCATTGGGGGCTTATAACTGTGTGATGAATAGGGCCAGACAGGGAGGTAACAGAAAGAGAAACGAGATGGGTGTATATCTTATGGATACTATTACAGATAATAAAAATTGTGGGTGCTGTATGTTAAGTACACTAAATGGAATAGAAGAAATCACTATGATAAACTGAACAGAACGAAGTTTAATACCGATGATAATGGTTTTCACATTAGAGAAATGTTTGAAAGAAATGGCGTGGCTGAGCCAGATAATGTTGAGGTTAGTGTAGGTTTACTATAAGGTAAATTATTGAAATATCTAAAAAAGATACATTTCTTGAGGAAAAAGTAGATATAGATTCAAGGGGGAAAATAATTAGCAACAGTAAAGTATATTTAAGGAGGTGGTAGAAGTAAGTGCGTGAGGAGAATTATACAAATACTGTGGATAACCCTGTTCAAAGTGGAGTAGGTGTTATGGTTCAAAATGTTTGCAGAAATGGTGTTGTAGGTACTGAAATAATTATTGATGGAATGTGTTGCCTGTGGGTGTACTTGGTAATTTTAATCGTAATGATCGCTATCTGAAAAGCAGAGCAGGAAGAAGTTGCAGTGAGAAAAATATTGTTAAGAGGATTGCCCTGAAGCAGGCACTGAAGGACGTATTTCGTAAATGATGAACATATGATTCTGGAGAAGGATGTCAACAATAACTGGATGGGGTGAAGGAAGAGAGACTATAATATTGGTGACTGGGTGACTTAGGCTACAATTCATAATGCTTTACTACCACAGGAATGGGATTAGTGAACGTTTTAATTGCCAACGAGCTGGAAGAATTATGTGGGGAGCAGGATATTAGGAATATGATTGACGATTTATTTCAAGGGGACACAGAAATTCAGTAAGGGGAAATGTATAAAAGTGTATGTATATGTTGGACAAAGAAAGTAGAGAAGAAAATGAAGCTGATTTCTGAGAAAAAGTGTAGTTGGGGAAGAATGTAAGTGTAAAAGTTCATCCTATTATTAATGTAAATGTGTGGAACGTGGAGAATGTGGATTAATAAATTCTGGACCAAGAGTGTAAGCTGTATTTGAGTCATTCTGGGAGTAAATTAGATGTAGGTAGTTGGTAGAACTCTCTGTAACTTGTGTTAAAATAAGAACAGGAATTGGGGCATGCCGCAAGCCTGTCAGCAGCGAATTATTGTTAGGGTTTAAGATTGATAGGAACCGTTTTATAGCAAGTTTTTTTGTTGCTCTTGGTATGCCTATGAACATTATTTTAGGAGAAGAGTTGATGTGTAAATACGACTGTGACATCATCATCAAAGGCTGGATTCAAGAACCTAATTCTGGGGGCAAAGAAAATGAGGAAAATTTAAAAACTAATTAACCGGCGCTAAAACGTCGGCTCATTAGGAGGTAGAGTATGTTGCCGAGCTGTTTGGTTATGATTCTGTGTAGTTATAATTATTTTGGTTTTTTTTCTGTATGAAATTAAATAATATGTATGACGCATGATGATATGAACAGCTGGGAGATGCTTGAAGTGCATCTGAGTGAGAATGAAAGAAGGAAGTTGGCTGAAAGATTCAGTTTGCTTTCAGTTTTGTAAATGTAGGTTAACTACAGCTGTAAGAACTTTCGGGAATTGGTTTAAATGCATATCAAGACAGGCATATAGGTTGAGTGTGGTGCATAAGGGTAGCATTAATAGACGGATGCTCATGACATTTGGTTAGTGAAACAGAGAATGTAAATAAAAGATACCTTTATTCATGTGTAGTGATAGAAATTATAATGGTAATCAGACTTGTCCGTAGTCATTCACCAGGGAGAGATTAACTTACATATTTAGTGTTCCTGTATTAGGTTTATGGGATACATATGTATTTATGTGTGTAAATATATGAGTTAAAGTACAACGATGAATTAAAGTTTAGGGAAGGACTTGGGATTATGTAAATATTTGCAGTTTGTATCCTTGTTGTCGTAGTAAGTCTTATTTAAGATCAAAGTAGAAAAGTAAAATTTCAGAAAAAGTGCTTTAATTGCACGATCACTGGCGAGTCATGGGTCAGCCTATCTGAGCAATCACTTATTTCGCGTTTATTGTATATCTCATAGGAGGTGGCTCGGCTTGCGACAGATGCATAGCACTGCTACCTCAACTATAGTCCAGGTAACGTACGAAGGCGTTTCTGCACATGGAGGCGGAGCGATGGGAAGCGTGGAGGGGATGCCTGGCAGCAGAGAGAGGGCGAACTTTGTTGCTGCAAAAAACAATCAGGTTCATCTGCCTACTGCATATAGTACAATACATTCAAAACTATGAGGGGTATGATAAATTTTAAAACCAATTTCGATCAATTGTCTAAATGAGAGAAATCTCACTGCACGTCTCGACAACGTTCCATCCTCTGCTCCACATCATTCTGTAGTCTACACGACGTCGGAATGCGAAAACAGCAGGCGCATTTCTCAAAATTACGATTTTGTAATGACTAGGTCATCGAAACTGGTTGCAATTTTTGTCATTTATTGCGATTTTGACTGAATTATAAGCATAAATCTAATACAACAAAATGAACTTCAGACACAAACCGAAATAAGTATATTTGCTTGACAACTGCTTTTTCTCCATATATATTTTTAGAAACGTTTATTTGGGTGCGTGTGACTGTAGTTACGAATGATAACTGTGTGCAAAAAAGAAGTACTGGTAGCAAAGACTAATGCAAAAGACTATCGTAAAAATCCGTATGTTGTCATGTTTTTCGCTTTTAATGGCCTTTATGAGTATAAACTAGCAAATAATTAACCACCTTCTCTGAATAACTCCGTTTCCCAACAGGTGAAGAGAAGCAACTTTGATACCTCTCCTCAAACCAGAAAAGGTCCACACGTGCCCCAGTAGTTACCAGAGAATAGCCTTAATCAGCTGTCTAGGAAAGAGCCTAGAGAGAATGGTTAACCGCCGTCTGCTCTGGTTGTTAGAGAACAGGCAACTCCTTAGTCTCTCTCGGTGTGGGTTGCAGAGATTTCGGTCCACTGTCGACCTCTCTCCCTGTTAGAGGCGGTTATCCAGCAGTCTTTCCTACGTAAACATCACCGTATTGGAATATTCTTTTAGATCAGTAAGGCCTGTGGCACTGCTGGGAGACACAACATTCTCGCACAACTGTATCACTGGGGCTTTCGTGGCCATCTCTCCATCTTCCTATGGTATTTCCTATCCAAACTGTTGCGCAGACCGACTTGGTGACGCGCTGTCAGATCATTTTGAGCAGGAGAACGGTGTCCCTCAGGGCACAGGGCAGTGCTAACCTCTTTGACACAGCCATAAGGAGTCCTGTATACTGCTCCTTATTTGTGGTCGATTTTGCGGTTTTCTGTTCCTCCTCCAGCGTTGCAATAGCGATTCGTCAGTTGCAACTTACGGTGGCGAGGTTTGAGGAGTGGGCTGCAAAGATGGTTTTTCGGTTTTCTACAGATAAATGTGTTTCTGTGCTCATTTTAATTGTTATCGTCCAATTTTTAATTTACGTGACTTGCGTATGTGGGGCACTATTCTACATTTTAAAGTCTCAGTGAGGTTTCCGGGCCTCATTTTTACTGCAAATTGTCGTTGTTAGCGCAAATGAGAGAGCTTAAGTCAGAACCCTGAATGCACTGAACATCACAAAGCGCCTTAGCCACAGGTCTTGGGGAGCGGACAGGCAGCGCCTGCTCCTCATTTACAGGGCCTTTGTGCACTGGTGGTTAGACTGTGGGTGCACAGCATTCGGGTCAGCGAGGCCGTCTTATTTGAAGATCATTGACGCTGCCCGCCATGAGGGGATTAGGCTGGGCATGGATGCTTATAGGATCACCCCCATACCTAGCCTCTGCGCTGAGGACAGCTCTTCATGGTATGTCATACATGTGACTTCCTCACAGCTCCGCATTCACCCGCGTACCATAATGTTGCTCATCGACTCCTGGAACACGTTTTTTCCAATCTTCCGTGAGCAACAAGGCCATCTGAGATCTGTATGTAACATGTGGTGGAGTCACTTGGAGTGGAGCAATTACAGCCCCAAATCCGGGGTTGTAACTGTCTGCTACACTGGCTACAGCACAGGCAGTGAGTAACTTTAGATTTAGTACAGTGTGGGAGGGATAGCATATTTTAATGCTTTTTATGACATTTTGTCTGAGAGCAACTAGTCTAAGGTGTCTTTAGAGTTGCTCTGTAGGTCTCCTTGCGAGTTTACTGTCTTCGAGGTGGAATTATATCTTGCGGGCACTGGAGTAGATGAGATATGCTTCGAGCGCCTAATTCCTTGCCTGTTCCGGTTCTCTGAGTGCACTTCACTCTCTACAACGCTTGTACCCACAAGATAAAGTAGTCGAGAATGTCAAGGGTGCCCTCTTCCAACTACAATGGCTGCGAGAGGAGGAGTCTTTCTGCTGGGTACTAGGGCACATGGGAATTGCGGGGAATGAAAGTGCGGATGTAGAAGTCGAAGAGGCGTGTCGTGATCCTCAGTTATTTCGTTGTGCCGTCCCCCTGCATGCTACCACCTTGCTGCTGAGGTAGAAGGTCAGGCATCGATGGGAAGACGAGTGGCTGGAAGTGAGAGACAGTAAGCTGCGTCTCATAAAGCCCACTACGTGGTCGTGGCGCACCTCGTTTCAGCCACAAAGACAGGGTGGTGAGCTCCTCGCTCGTCTTTGCGCAGACCGCAGTCGTCTGACCCGTCGCTTCTTATTCCAATGGGAGATCTCTGTGCGCCACGTTTTGCTAGTGTTTCGTTTTGGGACAAGAGGGCGATAGGAGATTTTCCAGTAGAGCTAGCCTCTGTTTTAAGTGAAGTTCCATAAAACGTGGTGCGGCTTCTAAAGTTTTGTGATATGTTCAATATTTTTCCGAAAATTTTAGGAAGACGGTTTTAATGCGTTAATAGGGTGACTGGCTCATTCAGTTTTGTCTCTTTGTCAGCGGCCAGCCAGTTACGTTTCCTTCCATCTTTATTTTAACTTTTGTAAACTTTTACATCTGTTTTATTCCCAGGACTAGGACCTTCCACCCTTTCTCAGTTGTCTTCGGGTATTTGATGTAGAGTGACTGTGTGGCTGAATGAGAGTGAGGAGGTAGTGAGTGAATGAGTGTCCTTTTATGCATTTCTTCCTCACCGTATGCAACACTTATTGAGATTTTATCCGTATTCGTTTGCTTTAATGAATGTAAGGGCGCTGATAACCTCGCCATTGAATGCCCATAACCTCTGAACACACAAGCACATTCACACACACACACACACACCAAAACTTGCATATGACATACAGTTTGTTAGGTCTGTAAACCAGCTGTGGGATGACAGTGTTTTTAAGCTGTAGAACAAATGCATTATTGTTATAAATTATTTATGTAGTATATTAGACAGTACTGATGAAAGCACATGTTTCTCCATATGTACACTAAATATTATTAGAAGCATGAATGACTTATGCTATCATTTTATTACACTTACGTTACTTAACAAGAACTATCATAATACAAGATTTGTACGATGGTCGTTTTTGTAAGTTTGTGGTACTTGACAATGATGAATAAAGTTGCCATACTAGGGTCTTACAGTACCATCTTGTAGTGTGCAGCATTTTAACGAAAAAAATGTTCAAATGTGTGCGAAATCTTATTTGGACTTTACTGCTAAGGTCATCAGTTCCTAAGCTTACACACTACTTAACCTAAATTATCCTGAGGACAAGCACACACACACACGCATGCCCGAGGGGGGACTCGAACCTTCGCCGGGACCAGCCGCACAGTGCATGACTGCAGCGCCCTAGACCGCTCGGCTAATCCCACGAGGCAGCATTTTAACGAAACCAATAAACCTATTATGTACAAAATCAAATTATGTAAGATAAGAATGCAATTTTACCTCAAATATCTATTTACGCATTTAAGACGTATCAATGTTTAAGTGTATATAACTTTATAAACTGTGGTGAAGTTGAACCTTCTGCTTTGAGTTCGGCAGTGGGTCACATTAATAAGATTTTAAACAGACAGAAAGAGCATAGTTTAGCCCGCAGGGGCTCACAGATGGTTTGGTGGGCACAGGCTTGGCGACCTTGGAGTTCCCGAGCTGGGGACTGGTGCGTGCCGGCACTCTTCTGCCGCTATAAGCCCCGGGCGTGCTTCAGGGGCTGCTGTGCACCACGGCCGTGGAACGTTGTGAGTCACAGGGAATGGGGATCACGACTTGACCGTCCAGATCACGAGGATGGTAAAACATAAAAAAATCCTCAGCGTCAAGGTGTGCTGTGCACTGATGAGATGCATGGTTGTTGAGGAAGAACATCGACTAGCGTGGAACCTCTGGAAAAGCTGCGGACCTCAGCTGTATGAGGCTTAGCCAGCCAAGTGGCCCTCTGTCTGGGTGAATCTTCTTCCCTAGCTGCTCGTGGGAACACCGTGAAGCCTACACCCCAGGTTTCTACTCACAGCGGCTCCGGTGGGCCGTTGGACAGTATTAATACACAGAACTATAACAGGCCTCGCGTGGCTAGTCCACCTGGATCATATATGTCAAACAACATACCACGTCCTGTGGTAGATAACGTTTTTGGACGGTTCTTTTGAAAAATTTTCGCTGTTTTGTATTCTTCAAGCTCTTGAGAGACGTGAAGGGCAACTCAAATCTATCAAGAGGCTGTTAAATGTTACTCTCCTGCTGGAGACTATGAAGCCTCCCCAAGTATAGACGCTACTGGATGCCAAGCTACTTGGAGAATATTCCTGCTCAGTGAGCTGCACACTGGGTTAAATAGCGTTAAAGGTGTTGCAAATTGCTGGGACATTACGGATATGGGTACAAAGGAACTGGAACAGGAATGGGAAAGTGCAAGGGTGACTGAAGTCCAAAATGTTATGAAAAGTGATGAGAATTTATTCTGACATTCAATCTTATGAAGTTGCTGGAGTGTATTTCAACAGGATTTCTCCGCCTTAAGGTTAGACCTTATTCCCAAATCCAATACAGTGACTCAAACGCCAACGCTTTGTTCACACCACTGTTGGTTGTAATGGGCAGGCTACATGTGGGCGGTGTGGCAGTGCAGCACACAAACAACGTTTTCAACGCACTACCCCACCCAGTTGCGTTAACTGCCCCAGGCCTATCTGGTTTGGAGGAGGGGCTGTCCTGTCACCCAACGTGTCTCATACTCTGACGCATAGAAGAAATTTAAGACCACTCAGCCACCATGTTTCGTCAAGTCTTTTGCCTCGGTGTTGAAGCAGCCTGCCCAGAAAATGCGTGTTAGCACCCAGACTCTGACGATCGGGTAAAGCACGTCTACTTGCAACTGTAAATGCGTCGCTGGTCCCGCAGCTCAGTCATCCTGTCGCCGAAGTATTTAAAGTTGCTGAACACAGTGTCAACATAGATCTCAAACTCCCACGGCATACATCAGAAGAGATCCAGCCGGGTGTTTTTGTTACATCTGCCTTGCCACCATCCCAAGTTTCCAAGCTGGGGACAAAGGCCAAATGGCCAAACCTCTCCTCTCCAGAGCCATCGGACCATGCGACCCTGTTGCTGTCTGACGGGTCAGACAATTATCAAACCATCGCCAATATCGATGTCGACGATTACCTGAGGGAACCAGCGAGTCCATCGAGCGAACCCCCCCCCCCCCCCCCTCCCCACTTCCCCCCACTCTGTTACCGCCACGGCACCACGGTGGAACGAGAAGAGGAAAGAGAGAGTAAAGCCTCACCGTTAAAATGGCTTCTACACCGAAGTGGAACATTAATGGATTCAGAACGCATGTGGAGGAACTGAAACTGCGGGGATACGAAAGCCCTCTGAACTTGTGTTCGTAGGAAATGCGTTAACGTCTAATGACCCTGTCACAAGGCTTACCTGACTGTGTTAAGGACCAAGGAAGAACTTGCTTCGTTTGTCAATAATCCGCACCACTTCTCTAGTCTCAATTTCAAATAATCCTCTTGATATTTCTAAAAATATCGTGAATCTGATACATCAATATTTAAAAAAATGTTCACTTTCTCTTCTAGATGTATCGAAGAAAGTTATCGATATATGGATGGCAAAAGTATCGACGTTCCAGGCAAAAAAACCGGCTGCGCGTTGTAAATACACTGCCAGTTTTAGAACTATATTTATTATTAGATATTCTGTGCATCCAGAAGCTAGCAGCCTGCTTATCCCCCTTAGAGTAAGAAGTGAAAGTAAAACGACGCATGGTCACGCTTGGCCACAACCACTTTGCGAACAATGGTAACTGCAAGTAAGTGGCACAGTAAAAGGTGTTCGAAGGATCCGTCGTTCAGTTTCGTCACATACCGGATTTTTTTTTAACATTTCATGTCGACTTCTCAGTTTTTTTTCCATTTCCTCCATTGCCAGCGACCTAGCAGTTGTACTGTCGATACTGCGTGGTGAAGTTAAACGTTACAGTTCCTGTTGGTAGCACCAGGCGCCGATTACGTCAGCATTTCCCCTCAAAGGTCTGCGCCAACCACAAAGGCCAATTTTATGATTTACATTTTTATTCATCAGTTTCAGCAACTGTTTCTGAAGAATGCCGATGTGCAGAAATGGCACATTAGTTGCGTTAAATATTGTTTTTAACGCGACTTGAGTGCTATTTCTTCACATCGGATATCTTGTTATGCCGATCACGCTGCGCCCTCCAGTGCAATTACACTTTTTCTTTGTGCCATCTTTATTTGCTTCACATAGTCAAAGACGAAGACTGGACGTGATGTAGGATCAGAAAGTAGTAAGCCTCCTTCACACAGTGAAAATTATATTCTATTACAATTTCAAAAGTACAACTTCAAATATTTATCGAAAATTGAAAAAATACCGCTGACATTTTCTTGCATAAACTATCTGTTCATCGATATCTCATCAACAGCTCCACTCTCAACACAGCTACTGACCCGCAAGCCGTTGCAGTTCAAGTTATGTCTGTCAGAGGATCACTGCTTACTCGCTGTATTTACCTCTGCACAGTGCAGTGATCTATACCGGGCCCTATAGAACAATTTCCCCGACATCTCCGACTGGGAAATTTCAGTGCACATCATATATTGTGGGGGTTCGACCTTTCCTTGTCCCTGGGGTCGGGTTTTGGAGAGCCTCGTGACGTCTCATGAGCTGTGTGTCCTCAACACAGGTACTCCCACTCATTTGTGCTGCTGCTGAGTCATTCTCAGCCACTGACCTCTCTTTCTGCTCTCCAGCCCTTGCGGACCCTGTTCAGTGGGAAGTCACTGACAGCTTTCATTCCAGTGACCACTTCCCAGTCCGCATTCACCTACTGGATCGAGCCCTCCCTGAATGGCGCCAGCCAGGATGAATGATCAGCTGGCTGTGTTTGAGTGCTATGACAGCATCCAGGAGTGGGTGTACCACATCACACGAGTAATCCAAAATGTTGTTCACCTCTCCATCCCAAATGCCTCTCATCACCCAGAGAGGCCGACTGTGCCTTGAGCGACTGATGAATGCCATTCAGTCATTCAGGTCAGGTCTGCAGCTCTGCTACAGTTTAAGAGCCACCCAATGGCAGAAAACCTTGAGTCTTTCGATTAGCGAGGGAAAAGGCTCCACGCATCATCAAGGAGAACAAGGCAAGTGTTCCTCTACTCTGTCAACCGTTCCACTTGTTCAGCTACAGTATGGGCAGCCATCAGGATACTTTCCAGTAAAGTCAGTCACTTCCCCATAGCACCGTTGTTGAATCAGAGTTGTCTTCAGACAACTCCTGGAGGTATTGCATACAGTGGCACAGCATTTTGCTCTGACTACTGCCACTGTCACAGAGGACTCAGCATTCCGTCATTACCGTGCCACCACAGAGAGGGGTGAGTTGTACTTCCAGTCTAATAATTCGGTGTCCTATAACTGCCCATTCTCCGTGCAGGAGCTGGATTTGGCACTATCTGTGGCCCGTGATACTGCGCTTAGTCACAGTCAAATCCGATACAATATGCTGTAGAAAATGAAACCGGTGTCCAAGGTAATCCACCTAAAGTGTTTTAATTCCACATGGCAGACAGGCAACTTTTACAACTCATGGAGAGAGACTATTATTATTCCTCTTCTCAAACTGGAAAGGATCAAGCGGGTCTCGGCAGCTTTAACGAGATATCTAGCAAAGACCTTGGAGAGAATGGTTAACCGTCGTCTGAATGATGCACACCGAGCAGCTCCTAATCGCTCTCAGTGTGGATTCAGATTTCCATCAACTGTTGACGACATGACCTTGCCAGAGGTGGCTATTCAATAGGCTTTCCTACATAAACAGCATTGCATAGGTATAATTTTTTATATCAGTAAGGTGTCTGATACTGCTTCAGACACCTTTTGCTTGGGCAGTTCCACCAATGGGGCTTCCGTGTCTATCTCCCCATCTTTATTCGGTCCTTTTTAAGCGCTTTTTTCGGGATAGACTTGGTGACATGCTGTCGAATAGTGTCGTGCAGATGAATGAAGTTCCTCAAGTGTTACTCTCTTTGCCATAGTCATAAACGGTATCACATGTACGGTAAGTAGTCGTGTGCAATGCTCCTTATTTGTGATCGACTTTGCAGTTTTCTGTTCTTACTGCAGTATCGCAACAGCAACTCGTCAGTTACAACTGACACTGAAGAGGCTGGAGAAGTGGGATGCAAGGACTGGTTTTACGTTTTCTGCAGAGAAGTGTCTGTGTGTTCAATTTAATCGTTCTCGTAATATTTTTAATTTTCCTGAATTCAGTATATGGAACACTATTCAACCATTCAAACACTGTGTCCGATTTTTTGGTCTAATTTTTGACTCCAAGCTGTTGTGTTTAACGCACGTGAAAGATCTGAAGACCAGGGCCCGAAAAGCACTGAACTTTTTGAAATGTCTTAGCCATCAGTCTTGGGAAACAGACAGGGTAAGTCTGCTCCAGTTTTATAGGGCTTTTGTTCGATCACGGCTGGACTATGTGTGCACAGTGCTGGGTCAGCGAGACTTTCACACTCGACAATTATTGACGCTGTACGCCATAAGGGGATCAGGTTGTCCACGGGCGCTTACAGGACCAGCGCCATATCCAGCCTCTGGTCTGAGACTGTGGAACCACGACTCAGCTTTCGGTGGCAGCTTCTCATGGTGTCCCAGGCGTGTCAGCTGCTCGCTTCCCCAGCCTACCAAACCACTGCTCATCAAGCTATGGAGCGCATGTTTACGAAACGTCCACGGATAAGGAGGCCGTTTGGGATCCTTGCGCAATGTGTGCTGGAGTCCCATGGTGTGGGGCCCCCACAAATCAGGGCTCTTAATTGACCGCCACTCTGCGGGTTGCAGGGGCTCACAGTAATTTTAGATTTAGTGCAGTACAGAAGAGACTGAACTCCCGCTCCTGTTTCTAACGTTATATTTTCCGACATTTTACATGAGCATCACAATTATTTTTTTGTAAGTGGTCAGCCATTGGCATTTCCCTGTGCCTTTCTTTCAGCTCCTTTGCCGTTTTACTTGTGTTTTAATCTCATGCATACCTACTTTTAGTCTTTCTCCATTGTTTTAGAGCATGAGATAGAGTGATTGTGTGTTCAATTCGAGTGCGTAAGTGTGCAACAGTTTTAGAGATTTTTTTTTAAGCAGTGTAAGGACGCTGATAATCTCGCCATTAAGCGCCTATAATCTCCAAAGATGTAGACATGACAGCTGATCTACTGATATTGCCAGTGGAAATGAAACGCACTAGGCTGTTGCTAATGAAGAAACGTATGGTGAAACATTTTATAAATGTATTTTGTATGTGGTAATACTGAAATATCCACAATATTATGTAGAATGATGAAGTGTATTATTAGTAATAAGCAATCTTGTCTGCAATTACTCTAAACATCCGTGAACGTCTTCTTAACAGTGAAACTACTGTTTACGGCCAAACTGCACGTTTCACATGGCTATGCCTGTGAAATAAAGCCGCTTACATTTTCCTCTGTATGCTCGTGCCGCCACTGGAACCTTCGCTCGTCCCTTGCGTGGCAGTATCTCTTCTCCTTTGTTGTCTTTTCGTTAGCCGCCTTTATGTCGTCTCGTTGTCTCTGTAGAGCTGTACCATGGGAAGCAGGGAGAGCATCTTGGTTGATGGCCGGTACCCTCGTTCTATAATACGAACTACACGCAATTAATAAGTGCTACGTAATTTTAAGTTTCCATGTTGTTGTAACGGCGACCGGAACAACAACACAACGGGAGAGGATGGACACGACCAACGGAGGACCTTACGACACAACAAGAACAGACAACAGAGTACGAACCAAAACAAGACAACCACGTCCACTGGGATAAAAACACGAAAGTCAAGACGCTGTCTGAGACGATATGTCCTGAGACGCAGCGCGATGTTAGACTGCTGGCTGAGCGAGAGGCTGGCGCTTAAGTACGCTATCGGGGGTGCCGCTATTGGCCGCTGGGACCACGTGTTCCACTGTGGCGCCCTCACACTAAAACCAGGCCAGGAGCCGCGTGCCGCCACAGTTTACAGCGCGATGGTGCAGAGACGTCTATGGGTCTTCGACGTCCATGACGTCTGGCGGGGATTCAAATTCCGCGGCGCGCGCTACCGGACATGTGTTGTGATACAAGCTCTCTTCCATATAGTACACGTAGCCTCAACGCAGTTGAACTAGAAGTCGGCTACGTTCACTACAATGTTCCTACGTGCTGACTGCGTCTATGCTAGACGCCAAGTCTGCAGCTCCATCTCGATGACACGCTGGAACTTGATGGTGTACATACTCAAAGAAACTGGCGTAACAGGCTCGAAGTAACTCGCTAAAACTGGCCCTCCGGTCCACGGCGGCGATCCTAAATATTGTCGGGGCGGAGAGGGCGTTGGCGGCACGTTTACAGCGAGTCTTCTAGTTGTTGGCCTCTATCGATACTCTCGTAACCTCATGCTATGCCGGACAGTGTGATGGCGCCAGCACATTCCTCCTCCTCCTCCTCCCCCCCCCCCCGGAACGCCACTCCGTTGTCGTGTAGTGAGGCTGCGAACGACATCGTGGAGGGAGGCAGGAGGCTGGATTTCGTCTATGGATCTTCGACGTCCATGACGTCTGGCGGGGATTCAAAGCCGCCGTGAATGTGGAGCATGGAGGACTCCCGCCATCTGGCTTGTGAGGCAACAGAAATGTCCACCGGCAAACTGCTGCCAGGCCCGAGGGCCAGTGATGGCGGCGACAGCGACGGCGACGGTGATAGTGATGGCTGTGCTGGGCCCAGGTCCACGGGGTCCGCAAGCACGGACGGCGCGGCCGAGGGAGCATCGTCCATCGGCTCCTCATGGGGTAACCTGGTGGCACCAGCGGGCGGCTGCGAAGGCCAGGTGGTCCCGTGAAGCCATGAATCTGTCGGAAGAAAAGCAACAGAATCACGGGGCAAATGACATGCGTGAGTTTCGTTCTGGTGGAGGCGCCGCAAACCATCGGCACCTGCAATCAAATACACATATGAGCCGATGCATTCCGGATCGCGCCTCTTTCCCAGAGCCCACGGTTGCCATAAATCCTGAAAAAAAAAAAATCGTGCGGCACAAAGCGATACTTGCGGGCCGTTAGCCGCGCCGGATGCTGTGCTGGGTGTAGCGAGCACTCCAGCGTCCGGTGGCGGCGGCCGTGCAGGAGTTCCACAGGTGGTGGTCCGTCTCGTGAGTGGGAGCGATAGGAGGCGATAAAGAAACGTAGCGTCTGTTCTTGAGTGTGGGTGGTGCCAAGCTTGGTCATCTGTTGCTTGAAAGTGTGAAAGTGTGTACGAAGGTTTGCTTCTCCTATGGACTGCGGGTGAAACGGAGCACTTGTTAGATGACGAATGCCGTTGCTTTCGCAAAACTGTTCAGATTCACGAGAAATGAACTGTGGTCCATTTTCCGACACAAGTAGCTCTGGCAGACCTTCGATGCAAAATATTGACGACATCGCTTGAATGGTCTATGTGGTAGAGGTCACAGGCACCACAAATCGGTAATTGCTAAAATAGTTTACCACGATGAGACAACGTGTGCTCCAAAATGGTCCTGCAAAGTCAATGTGCACTCGTTGCCATGGAGATTGAGTCTTAGGCTAATCTGCAAATGTCTCTGGCGGAGCGGATTGGTCCTCCACACATGCGCAGCACTTTCACGTCATCTGTTCAGTGTGGGCGTCCATGGCCTGCCAAGTACAGTGCCGGTGCATTAACTGTTTAGTGCGAACAATTCTCCAACGTCCTTGGTAGACCAGTTGCAACACGTCCTTATGCAACGCTTTGGGAATAAGCACACGAAATTGTCCATCGTCATTTTGAACTAAAATCAAACTGAAAGGCTAAGCCAACGTGCAAAATATCGGCGCACAACTGAGTTCTGGATACTGTTCAATGAACGAAGCCAAGAAGTTCGAATATAATGCAAGAAAATCTTGAGGTCTGGGCCTGCTTCCGAGGCCTTCGCAATTTTTCCGTAGTGAAAGGGAAAAGATTCCGGCAATTCAGAGTCCTGCGCATCGATTTGGCAACAAGATGCATCAAAATCAGAGTCTGGACCAATCGGGAGGTGAGCCAGGCCGTTTGGATTGCCATGCTGTGCCGTAGGTCTGTACACAGTTTCATACCGATACTGCAACAAAGCCCAGCGTTGATGGAATTTTTGAGCACTGCGTGCGAGCAACGGCTTCGGCGGATGAAGCAAGGACTGCAAAGACTTGTGATCTATCGCTAAACAGAACTTGTGACCATACAAATAGTGATGTGGTTTTTTTCACACCATGCACAATAGCGAGAGCTTCTTTTTCACTTTGAGAATAATTGCACTGAGTTCGAGTTAACAACTTCGAAGCAAAAGCAATAGGTCTGTCTTGTGCACCCATTCCGTAGAAAGAAGCGTCGACTTGCAAAACTACTGGCTTTGCAGGATCGAAATGCACTAAACATCTATCACTAAGCAAAGCATTTTTGAGTTTCTGCAGTGCTGTCTTGCCAATCTGTAGACCACACAAATGACACATTTTTGCGACGCAATCGATGCAATGGATACGCATCTGAGAGGCATCCGGTAAGAACCGAATGTAGTACGCCATGTTGCCTAGTACTGACTGCAGTTCAGACAGACTGCGAGGAACAGGCAGGTAGTCACGGATTGCTAGCAAGTGAGGGTGCATACCCTGACTGTTTATCACATGGCCTAAGTACTTAGTTCAGTTTGAAAAAAGTCACACTTTTCGAGACGACATTTCAGCCCTGCTTCTGACAACACTCGAAAAAGAGCACGCAAATTGGCAATGT
Source organism: Schistocerca piceifrons (assembly GCF_021461385.2). NCBI lineage: Eukaryota > Metazoa > Arthropoda > Insecta > Orthoptera > Acrididae > Schistocerca > Schistocerca piceifrons. The sequence goes on from NC_060143.1 coordinate 575,952,321, forward strand.
GTTCCTGTGTCGTACGACCTGAGACGGCAATATCGTCACGATAGTTGGAACAAAACGGCACATTAGCGGTCAGCTGTTCCAAGTGACGTTCAAAAATGGCGGAAGCACTGCCGAAGGGCAAACGCAAGTACAGGGTTATTCTAAATGATGGTCCCATTTTCAAAAATTCCTATGTATTCAGGTAAAATCCAAAATGAACAAGCTTTATACCAATGAAATGAAGAAGTTTCAAAGTTTTTGACGGATGTGACGGGTGGGCAGTGATGGTTTCAGCAGCGGCCGATGGAGTTCAGGCGGCAGTAGGGCCATCATTCCGTTTCCCTGTCAGTTGTGTAATAGGATGACTGGAGCAGGTGACGTGATCGGGGTTGTAGGGCGTGGCTGGGTAGAAGAAGGTGGCTGTTTTTAGCAATCTTCCTCTTTATTGTTGGTTCTTCCATTACATTTTCCAGTAACTCAGCCCCACTGCTCGTGTCGTGGTGGAGACGTGCTGATGCACGCAGCCCAGGGAACACGATGCTGTGCTCGGTCAGCGGCTGCACAGGCGGTAGGAGGTGAGCAGCACGAGGCTCGGCCCAGCTCGACTCCTGCAGATGCGGCGGCTCGTGACGACGCCGGGAGTCGCCGGTGCAGCAGTGGGCAACGACCCCTGCCGGCCAGTCCTTGGGGACAGCGTCACTGATGACGACGACATAACAGCAACCGAACGCCCAGTCGGTCGAACCCAATGCCGACGCCCACCTCTGACGCCCTTAAACAGTGCAGACGGCTGCTGAATCCGCCGGTTACGCGGCGCCATGTTTATTAGAATGTTCTCAATGAGCTGGCTAACGCAACCGCCCCACACGTGGCCCACGTCTGTGTAATTCTGCTAATGATGCGTTCTGGCTGTTGATGGCTGCCGCACACGTTGCAAAACTGTGTCACCTGCGTAATGCGCCAGCCAGCCTTCAGCCGCCGTCTGCCGTGAGGCTGGCGTATCGCGCACTGAAACACACAAAATCATAATTTCGCACCATATTTCCTAAAAATAACCCCTTGTCCTCTACGTTTTTGAGTGAGATGGAGATTGTGGTGCACAAGGTTTTCTGAGTTCTTGAGCTCATGAAAAGTGAGTCACAAATTTCAGTGCAGCGGGCATTTCGTACCACGTTCAGTCTTCAATCACCAACAAGCAAAATCATTATCCATTGATTTAAGCAATTTGAACAGTCTTGGAGTGTGTGCAAAAGAAACAGCACAGGCCGACCGTGTGTGTCAGAGGGTGATGACCGATGGAGTAAAGAAATTTTTGTGCGCAGTCCCAGTAAGGCTACCAATAGAGCCAGTTGAGAACCTGGAATACCCCAACCAACTTTATGGAAAGTTCTGAGACGGCGTGTGCTGTACAAGCCCTACCGATTACAAGTTGTGCAGGCTCTCAATCCCAATTACAAAGCGAAGTGTCTCCCATTTTGTGGTTATGTGCTAGCATAGATGGAGGATGACTCATTTCTACAGCGTGTAATTTTTACTGGAAAATTCAACAGACACAATGATTGCATATGGGATTTGGAAAATCCACATTCACCATTGCGACACAAAAGGGACTCACTGAAGATCATCATGTTCTGTGCCATATCCCATACAAAGGTTTATGGACCATTTTTCTTTGTGGAAAGAACTGTAATGGGAATCAGGTACCTGGATGTTTTGGAACAATAGCTGTTCCCTCAAGTTATGGAAGATTCCCAGGACTTCGTTTTCCAACAGGATAGCGCTTCGCCACATTGGCACCGTGATGTACGACGCTTTTTGAATGACTCCCTTCCTCAGTGCTACATCGGTCGCAGAGGACTTAAGGACCTAGCTCTGTACTTCAGGCCACCGAGATCTCCTGATCTCGCACCCTGTTACTATTTATTATGGGGTTATGAGGAGGAAGCTTTTAACGTCCCGCCTCTACCAACCGCTCTGAACGACCTGCGGAACTGGATCACTGCTGCCGCGCACTGAGTAACAGCAGATATACTGTCGCATGTGTTGGACGAGTTTGGCTACCGCGTCGATGTTTGCAGTGTAGCCAACGGTGGCCGCATTGAACATTTATAACATTTATCACATTTCTAATTTTTAGATAATCATTAAAAACAAAATAGTTACATATTATTAAATTTATTAAATTGATATCAAGCATTAGGAAAAAAACTTCGAAACTTCCTCTTTTATTGGTATAAAGCTTGTTTACTTTTGTATTTGTACTTGAATAAATACGAAGTTTTGAAAATTGGTCCATTATTTAGGATAACGCTGTACTTGAACAGTCCTAAGAGTATAATTACAACAAACATTTTCTGTGACTCTTCATTCAATGTAATTTGCAAGTAGGCATTACGTAAATCTTCCTTAGAAAAGTAACATCCTGCACCAAGCCGGTCCATGAGTTCCTCAGGCCGAGATAACGCACAAGTGTCAACTACTGTCTGTGTATTGACTGTAGACTTGAATACAACACAAGTGCCAATGCGACCACAAGGCTTAGGCAACAAAACTAGTGGACTTGATTTAGCTTGAATGAGAGCAACTACACCATTATCTTGCAATTCTTTCAGTTCGCTCGCTACTTTGTCTCTTAAGGCATTTGGAACGGGGCGGGCCCGAAAAAATTTAGGCTGTGCATTGTCTTCCAATGTAACATGCGCTAAAAAGTTATTAGCTTTCCCCATTCCTTCGGAAAATAGTCCAGGAAATTCTTTAAGCAAGCTAGTTGCATTGGCTTTCGGATCAAAAGTCGATATGGAACGTACATTGTCTTGGATGCTACGACCAAACCAATCAGAGGCATCTAAACCAAAAATGCTCTCATCGTCTCTTGATGTCAATATCGTAAAATTCACTGTCGTAGTGTGAGATTTCTAAATGGCAGACAAACTACAATGTCCAAGCTCTGGAATTTCCTGTCCGTTGTAAGCAGTGAGGTGCTTGCTAGATTTAGAAAGCCGTGGAGAGCCGGACTGTTCGTACATGGCACGGCTTAGCAAAGTTACTGAGGCACCTGTGTCTAACCTTAAAGTTCACACGACGACCCGCAATGCGTAATGATACAAATAGTTTGTTAGAACGTCATTGTACAGCACTAGGACGAGAAGGAGGTATAACTTTAATCATACTTTTGTCAGAACCTACTGCAGATTTGGAAAACACAACGTTCACTGCATGTGCACTAGCGTGTTTTTTTCTGGGAGCGGCCAAAATTGGCGTTTTTGTGTCGTTGCAAACAAACTACTTGGAGATGGCCTTTTTTTCCGCAGATGTAACACGTTACGTTACGTGATGGGCAATGTTGTCTTTTATGACGAGCAAAACATCTAGGGCAAGACTTCACTAAGTTTACATCGGCTTGTTTACATCCTTACGAGGCTGTCATCACGGATGTCTACGCTGCCTGGGGCGGTCGCGAGCTAGGAGTGACTCGACCCGACAAATTGAGACCTGGTCAAACTTATCGGCCACTATGGTACCCGAGTCATATTGCTCTAAGATTTGCAACGTTTGAGAAAATGAAGGATCAGTGTACTTAAGGATCTGTTTCCGTGTTCTGCTATCGGGGACATTGAATGTTATAACATCTCGAATCACGAGGTCACAGTTATTATGATTTATTTATCGCATGGAAATACACATGCAGTTTTCAGCGATATTTACACAATACAAAAGAAATATTTATACATAACAAAAGGAATGTACAGGAGTTATGGTCACTAATTATATCATAAACCGATATCCAGAGAGTCTTTCCAATCCAGTGCTGTTGGTGAGGCGTTGATTATGTCGTTCCAGCCTCCAGTAAGACATCTATTGGAACATTCCTCTACAATGTGTTCAACATTGTTCTGTTGCTCCACAGTCTCACATCGGGGAGTCTGAGAGTCCCAATATGTACGTGAAGGACTTAGTTCTTCAATGTCCACATCGGATTCTGTTGAACACACACCAGGTTCTTCTAGGTAGTTGGAAGCCTGGTATACATGTAGGGTCTTCGACGCTACGGCGGAGTATGCTGGCGTCGTTTTCCCATTTTTCCTTCCACACATCTTCAGTCTTGAATGATTCGGGTTCTCGAGCTGTCCAGAATGGTTTTCTTGATTTGAGACCCGTGCAGGGTGGACTGAGCAGTATTTCCTGGGCGGGTAGCCCTTGGGAAAGCTTTACGTCATTAATCTTTTCCCATACGTGGGCCGCTGCTTATTGTCGTCTCAAATGTGGTGGAGTGATGTTACTGAGAGCAGACAGCCAAGGTAGTGGGGTCGATCTCACGGTGCCCGTTACAATTCTCATTGTGTCATTCAGCTGAAAGTCAACCTTACTGGCATGCACACTCCTGTACCAGACAGGTGTGCAATATTCAGCCACAGGATATACGAGGTCACAGTTAAAGTTGCCATAACTACACTTAAATTTACACTTCCTAGTCATGTCCCTTAATTCTGTATACCACTGACAGTACATCAATTCCGGCTTTTTCTGCAGACGGAAAAGCTGATACCTGGCTTAGCTACGTGAACTTGCTGGTCTTGGTTAATGCAGCGATTACTTCGTCATAACTTCCTCTTGTGTGTCATTAACTTGCCAGTACGTAGGTATGCTGGGCTGCGGCACTTGTTGGGCGTGTCGGTCAGTCGGCTATGCGGCCGCCGTTGCTGTGCAGCCAGAAATTGTTGTACCGTTGTCAGCAAGGAAGCAAATGGTGGGGTCTGAAAGTCAAAAGCTCGTGCAAGATCCATAACATTGGTCGTCTGTGGCTGAGGGGCGGGGGCAGGGGGCGGAAGGCGCGTGGTAGCCATGGATTTCACAAATAAGTTATAGCAAAAAAGCAAGCAAGCAAAGCCCCTGAGAAGAGAAATTTGATTAGTTCTGCTGCTCCCCTCCTGGAATACATGCAAGAACTCAACAACAAATTTGCAGTCAGATACCACTGCAATCTGAAAGACAAGAGAAACAAGCAAAATATTCTGAATTATACTCGTCGCCATCTTTTATGGCATTTCGTTGTCTATTGTAAGCTTGTACCAAGGGAAGCAAGCAGAGCATGTTGATTGGTAGCTGGTATCCTGTTTCTATAACACAAACTAAACGCCTATATTAACTGTATTCTTAATTCTTAAACAAAGAGATACTTAACTTTAAGTTTCCATCAGCTGTGGTACAAGCTCTCTTCTATATAGTCCATGTAGCCTCGCTGCTGCTGAAGCAGAGGTTCGCCACGTTCACCCTAATGTTGCCATGTGCTTGCTGTCTGTCTGCTAAACTGTCTGCAGTTCCATCTCAATAACACGGTGGGAGTCCACGGCGTACAGTCACGAACTAACTGGTGTAACTGGCTCGAACTAACTGGCTAAACTAACTGGCTAAAACTGGCCCTCCAGTTCGCAACGGCGATCCTAAATACTCGCGGCTGAGACGGGGTTAGCGGCACTTCTTGTCATTGGCTTCTATCGGTATTCTCGTAACCTCTATGCCGCTAGGTGCGCTGCCGCCACCATACGCCAGCCCATCCTCCCTTCTATTTCCCCTCTTATGTGTGCATGAAGTGTGTGTACATTGGATACAATGACTGACAGCTCACGGTACATTTCAGAACCGGCTGCCCGCGATCGCTGCGCACGCCTCCTGTGGCATGCCCACCACCACAATCGCCCACTACCTCCAGAACATCAGGGCCAGTAAGTACCGCATTCTGCAGCAACATTATCCCATCCTTCCCTATTACTAATTTGTTCTTCTTGTGCCGATGTGGTTGATGTAGTAAGACAACATTGTCTGGAATGGTTCAAACATGCTATGTGATGTTTTTCCGGGGCCTACACTATTTGATAACTGATAAGGGACAGAGATATTACTGGACAGGAGGAACTACAGGCAATAACAGATGGCATGAAACACAATCCATACATAACAAACGTGGACTGACACGCTTATAACGATAAATGGCACAGATTTCACCACATGGTAAAGCAAGATAACAGACATAAATAACGTTCATCTATATCACAGTTCAGACTCCCAACACAAAGGTTTGTATCGGACTCTGAGTAACGAATATGCTCTCCTTGGGCACTAATGCACGTTACACAGTTGTTACTCTTACTTGAGTAGTACTTCGGGTGTATTGCCCTAGTCCTCTTTCCAGGCGATTTTCAGTTCTTGCACGGTTCGGAGAGGGAGCGTTCCTCGATAAATACGTCTGCCAAGAGCGTTCCAGACATGCCGTATAGGGTTTAAGTCCGGAAATATGCAAGCCATTCCACACATTCAATGTCTTCACAGTCCAACACGTCATTGTCCTGTCTGGGCGGGCCTTGTCTTCCATACACAGATGGACACGATTGAGAATACTCCCTCTATAGTACCGTTGCGCTGCAGCAGTACCTCACGCAAAGATATACATCAGTGTTGACCCATTGTGAATAATACCGCTCCACAACATAGCGCCTAGGTCATACCAATGATGATCATGAACCTTCTGTGGTCTGCAACGTATTCCCAGCTTTATTGGCACTAACTGGGATTCGTGGGAGTACATCACTCTGGACCATTGTTGCTGAGCCCAACCAACATGCTCCCTACGATAAGGAACTCTTTCTCAATGATGGCATGATTGAAGTGGAATTCATGTAACAGGTTTCCAAGCATACAAACCAGCCTGCTTTAATTTCCACAAAACGGTTTTGGCACAGACATGTGTACCGGTAGCAGTTGTAAGGTTTGCAGAAATATCCCTATGAATGTGATTTCTGCTCCTATTCGCCAGCAGGGATACTTGTCGACCGCCTTGCAGTGTAGTGGTCTGCCTGCAACAACCAGCATGCTATCGCGCACAATTTTCACCTTCTGCAGGCATTTTGAATCACAAGGTGACACTATCAATTCCAAAAAACGAAATTCACATTTTGTGTAATAAATAAAAACTTAATAATTTTTTTTTCTGTACAAATAAGTTCTGTCAAACATCTTCTATCTATACAAATGACTGACATTTTCATCTACATTTCAGCCACAAACATTTTAATTTTTTAAAGAACTAAAATTTTTTAGATAATAAATAATAGCAAAACAAAATGTATGCCAAAAATCAGCTATTTCGAAGACATAGAAAATTATTTTCAAGAAATCATGGATTGAGTTATATATATTTTGAATATTATTGTAAAGAAAAACGTTATTCAAATTTAACTAGACAAGATCTCTTTGAATGTATTGATTTTAATAGGAAAGAAATGAAGAAGAGAGTACTAGGATATAAAAATATAAAATAATTTCGATCAATTTGTAAAGCAACAAATTTAAAGAATTATTCAAAACTTAATATAGAAAAATTAGTCGATCCTGTTCCAAAACTGTTCGACAATATTAATGATAACGAATTCAATCAAAAAGCTTTGAAAGAACTTCCCGAAATCTGTAAAGCAAAAAATTAAAAAAATATTCTGAACTTAACAAAGAACATGTAATCCCTCTTATTGAAAGAGCTGAGGACAGTATAAATAATAATGACAACAAATTGAATAAAAAATTCTCAGAAGATCTTCGTAAAACCTGCAAAATGAAATAATTAAAAAATTATTCTAGCCTTAATAAACAACAATTGATCGATCATATCAGTACCTCTGAGATTAATATTAATAATATCAATCATGAGAATTATTTTCAAAAACTTCTACTAGATAAATATCAAGAAGTTAAACAAAAAACTTCCTGAAAAATTTTTCAGGTTACAATTTTCTAGATGCTTACGATTTTTTAAATCACTTAAATGAACTAATAGAAAAGTCCTGCTTTCAAATTAGGGTAATAACATCTGAAATTAATCATACTGATAATACTGTTGAACCACAACAATTTTTAATAAAATAAAATAGAATTAATCACTAAATATAAGAATATTTTAATAATAAAACGATTAAAGCTAACATAAAAATTTTATTGTGATTTAAAAGACAAGATCAAACAAAACAATTTCATTTTAAAACATGTAATGAAGTTCTGTTATGAAAAATCAACACGAAAACTATTAACAGAAATTGAGGAAATGCAATGAAGAAAATCTGGATGCCCTTTATTTCATGTAGATAATTTATAATTAAGTGTTAATAGCAAAAAACAATTTCTGGTTGTTCTTATATAGATTTACCAAAAGAATCTAAAGATAAAAGAGCTGTAATTAATATAAAAAATACATATCAAAAATTTTCTTTATTCAATAAAATCAGTTTTATGTGACATTAATCATGATGGACCAAGACTTAGTGAATATAGAAATATTGGATTAAAAATGAAGTCAAATATTTTAATTAATGTTCACACTTCTCACGAAAAATTTATTGTATATCCTCATAAGAATACAAAAAATAAAAATAAAAACTTTAATTCTAGATGAAACTTCAATTCTAGAAGAAAATTATTCTCATTATTGTTGGATAAATACTCTCGATTAATTAGTTCAGAATCACCTAAAAATGGACATCAAATTTATCCTTACAATGGATGTTTGTGATTTTCGCAAGAACAATGAAACAATCTTTAAAACTATGTAAAATGCATAAAAAACTAAAATAGATATGCCACAAAGTGAAAAAAAATTAAATTTACAAATTACATGTACCTTTTTCTAATCTATGCCAATTTCGAAGATCTTTCATAGGATGTTAACACTAGTCAGTCAGGTTCTCAAAAAGCTTATATTAATTAATATCAGAAAGAGTTACCTTTCTCATTCAGCTATTATGCTGAACATTATAGCAATAATTATAAGAAACCTGTAACATATACTAGTAAAAAGCAGTGAAAAAATTCGTTGAAATGTTAAAACAGGAAATACGTGAAATATATTTTCCAAATATTCCAATAATAATGGCAAATGAAGAGAAAATAAATTTCACAAATTAATTTTTTCTTTGTGTAAAGTAAATTACTAAAACAGAGAAAAATGTAAGACATCATGGCCATTTAACAGGAAAATATTGAGGAAGTGCCCATAAATATTCAAATCTTAATTATCAAAGTCCAAATTTTATTCTGTTTTATATTCATAATTTAGCAAATTGCAATGTTCATTTGTTTGTCAACGAATTAGCAGTTGGTGATCAAGTTATTAATGCTATTCAAAATAATGAACAAAAATTTATTTCTTTTAGTAAAGAGGTTGAAGATGGATTAACATTAACATTTTAGGTATGATTAAATTTTTACTTACAAGTATTGATAAATTATCTTCTACTCTCACAAAAGAACAATTAAGAGAAACAGCAAAACATTTTATACCTGAACAATTTATTTAATGATTTATCTTTATGAATATATGAAATGTGAAGAAAAATTACAAGAAACAATACTACCTAATAAAGAGTTCTTTTTGATCTAGACTTAATAGACTGCAAAAGGTGTTGGAAAAAGTCCAATATTAAAGATTTAGACGAATCCACAAAACTATGTGCTAAATCAGATGTTTTAACACTAGCAGATACTTTTGAAAATTGTAGAGATACATTTATAACTCGATCAATATTTGTCTTTTACAACACCTAGTCTGTTTTGGGATTCTATGTTAGGGATGAAAAACAAATTAATTCGATTTATTACACAATCATGATATGTTTTTATATCTTGAAAAGCAATTCAAGGTGGAATTTCTCAAAGTAATTTATGATAGCTAAACTAAATAATTAATTCATGAAAAATTATGAACCAGGAAAACAATCACATTACATGGAATATTTAGATGCAAATACTTTATATGGTTTATCTCTTTTAAGAGATTTGAATGGATAGATTCAAAATATTTCAGTTCGGGAAAACTTAAAATATTAGATGATGGTAAATATGGTCTCAATTTCAGAAGATGATTTCGAATATCCAAAAAAACTATGGGATTTAGTCAAAGATTTACCATTAGCAGCAGAAGGGGGAAATAAATTACTAAAAAGATTGTTACATGAAAAAACATGATTTCATCATTGTAATCTTAAACAGTGACTAAATCTTGGTTTAAGATTTAGAAAAATACATATAATATTATAACTTTAAAAATCAGATTGACTGAAAAAATTTTTGATTTTAACACAGACATGAAAAATGCTGCAGCTAACGAATTTGAAACAGCTTACTGTATATTTATGAGTAATAAGGTATTTGGAAAAACAACAGAAATATCAGAAATAGAAAAGATAGTAAAATAATAACTGATCAAGAAAAATATACGAAATATGTTTTAAAACTAAATTATGAATATACTACCATATTTTCAGGAAATGTAATTGCAGTCCACATGAAAAAATAATAGAATTTAATGACCAATTTACATTCAAATGTGTATTCAATTATTTCGATAACATAAAAGTACGATTTCCGTTACTATGTAATTTAACGGAAATATGGCGATAATATTTATTTATGTTATATAGATACAGATTAATTTCTTTATGACATAAAAAACTGAAGATTTATACATGTGAAAGGTATGAAATCTATGATAAACGTACTTGGCATGAGTGATTATTCAAAAGATAGTATTTATGAAATTCTATAAGTATAAAAGAAAGTTTTAGGAAAACTGTAAGACGAAAACTATCTAAATGTTATGTTACGATACATTACATTAAGATTGAAAAAGTATACCTAGAAAGTGGAAGATCAATAATATAAAAAAATTTAAACATTTATAAAACCTGTGTAAAAACCTAATTGTTTATGATGTTTATAGAACCCCTTTGCATGACAAAAGAAAACAGTATAGAAAAATAAATTTAATTAGATCATTTTAGTATAACTTGTATACAGTTGAATGCAATAAAACAGTTTTAAGTTCTGATGATGGTAAATATATTTAAATGAAAAGATAAAATTAATACTTTACCGAATAGTCATTGTAAATTAAACTAAAACAAAATAATTGATTATAAGAGTGATTTCTTATATGAAATAAATAGTTCCATAGAAGATTAAGAAAAACAAATAATGACATCAATACTTAAACAATTTTAATGTTTTTCATGACAAGGCAATTTTTGAGGTGTATGCATATATATTTTAGAAAATTTTTTTTCACAAAATCATACAACTTTTTGATAAAACTTTTCCTTGTGTTGCAGATTATTGAAAGCTTTTATTGAAAGCTTTTTGATGATAGTTACAGACATGAACAGATTCAGTGGAATTTTTAAATCTTTTGTTTAAATTTTCACAAGTAAATGTTTTATAATCCACTTATTAATAAGTTCAATTTTTCATTATTCACCAGGGATAACTTCCAATTTATCAATTAATTGATGAAACTTTTTCATCCAAATTTATTATATATATGTTTTCTTAATATTTTGAATTAATCCTTCATCCATTTTTTCATTTACAGTTGAATCTAAACTTGAGTCTAACTTCAGTGGTAATTTTTTGGAATGATCAACAGTTTCTTGTATCAAATATTTAGATTTATTGCTTATACTTATTTTATTATATTTGGGTTATTATCAGAATATCATGTAAACGAATGATTCAGTATAGCTGCACAATTTGATAAATTAGACCATGTAAATAATGTATTCATATCATCCTAACGTATTTGTTTTTTAGTTAAAAGATTCATTAATCCATCTGTTTCTTCATATGTTCTTTCCTCAATAGTTAATATTTCTCCATCAAATTTTACTTGTAATGTACCAACAAATTTTAAAGTAGCCATGGGTCTTAATCCAGAAACAGTAACCACACTGTGACTGATAAACTTAAACCTTGTTTCACTTACATTAACTTTTGCAATATTTAATAATTCTTCTTCATTTTTTAATTTCCTTTCTTCTTCATAATCCTGTGACAAAGTTTTTATATCTGATTCACCTAATGTATAATCTATTTTATCACTACCATACAGTTTAATTGTTGAATTATTGTTAAATTCCTATAAATAATATTAATCATAAGGATACATTTGTTTTGCAACTTTACTATTTTCTTCAATTGCTTTCAAAATGTTACCACTCAATCCTATGACTCCTTGTTTGTCTTGTTCAGTTACATTTATATTGGGTTGATCTTCTTCATTAAATTTTGAATACTTTGTTCTTGGTTGTTTTTTCTATTTCTTAAATTCTTCCTTTAATTGTTCTTTTACTTTTGTATTTCTTCTAGCTTTTTTAATAAACACTGCATCAATTTTGAAATCATTGATTAAGGATAAAAAACAGTCATAATTTTTATTTTATATTCAATGATTCTATTCATTGTTTATGTTCAACAATTATTTTTAGTGTTTATGTTCATCATTTATTTTCAACATTTATGTTCATTGTTAATGTTTAAGGATTACGTACAACACGTTTATTTAACATTTACATTTAAGGATTAGAAAATTATTAATCTTTTCTTTGTAGTCAACATTATTAAATTTTCTTCTCATATCTATTGCTATAATACTAAACTCATCTTTATTCCAATATCACCAACATATTTCTTTAAAATCATGAAATTTTAAGTTGGCACTAACAAATTCATGACAAATATGATGAAATTAGTGTCATGTTGTCTGAAAATATTTAAACACTTAAGATTACCTCTAAATATTTGTTTTGCTGAATTTGAATAAGTCATATTACCTTATGTCCAGCAGTATTGAAATATTCTCTAACTGTATCATCAGAAACTACAACTAAATTACTTTCATATTCATCTGACGAAATAATTTCATCATTACTCTCAATTAAAATAACAATTTTCATTATACTTATCTTTAAATATTTTTCATAAATTCTGCATACTCTGGTTGATCTAGACTTTTAGAATAAACATACAAATTATTAATTTTTTTCCAATGTAATCATCCACATGCTAGAATATACAACACTGAATAGAATTAGGTAAAAGTATACCATGTTTATTTTTTATTTTTTTGGGTTCATTGTTTTAGTTCCCAATCTGTCATTTATTTACATAAATTTAATTAATATAAATGAGTTGATTATTTCAATTGAGTGATAATTCATTTGTTCTTAAGAAAGGTAACGATTCCAATAAGATAAACTTTTTAACTCCAAATATTACATCAAAAAATAATAAATTATACAACAAAGAAATTGTAGACATTCGTTTTGGTGAAATATAATTCGAAAAATTTGGCAAATTTATTCAATTTAAAAAACCTAGTACACACATCAGAGTAGATAAAAGTTTAATAAAGTAATAAAAGTAATAGAAAGTAATGTTCTAATATTTATGGCTAAGGAATATTGTATTCGTTAAATTTTCAGATTTAAAAATCGAATTATTTAAGCCAGTGAAAAAACAATTGCTAATAATATTCCTAAAATCATTGCAGTTGAATTAATAAATATTAATTTTAAACTAGCTGATGCAATGATTGTTAACCATAACGATTATTTTTGTAGAGAATCCAGTATTTTTTCTTCATTTAAACCAAATACTGAACTTGGAGGACCAATAATTTATTTACAAGATTACCCCATAAATATCCTAATTTTTGATATGATTGAAAATTTAATAATCCCTATAACTGATGAAAATCATAATTTGATTGACTTCAATGGTGCTTGTGTTACTGTAATCCAAAAATGAATTAAAAATTTATTCCTTAATAAATCTTTAACAGAAGTGAAAGTTATCAATTTTACTTATTTCTATTAATAAAAATTTAATTTAAATCTTCCTAATAAAGAAACAGTCATTAATATTAATATTAGTGAATGTTGTATTCATATGAATTCTTCTCAACATTATAGGACATTTGATGTTATTCATAGTGATGGACCACATTTTTCAGCATTGGTAAATCAAATATTAAACTACATATTAAAAATGTGTTAAGATTCTTTGATGTCATTACAGTTAAAGTACATAACATTTTACCTAGAAAAGAACATCCATTTTTGGTTCAGCAACTCTTATTATATTAACTTCATCTCTATCAAATGATTTAACTATAAGGAACAATATTCTTAATAATGATAAAATTAAAAACAAACAAATAAGTATTTCATCCATTGGAATTATTTGGTGGATTTTTAATGATTTTAAAGAAATTATTTGGAAACAGGTTTAAATAATAATATTCACTTGGAGTTCAAGAAAAGATGTAGAAGTTTCTGTTCTTCTATAGACTACTGCTAATGAAAATAAAACAGTTTCAAAAGATGGCTAAAACTGTTGTAAAGGTATGGAAATTCTGGTTTCTGTTGTTAAAGACGAGCCAGAAAAATCACTTGAACTAGAACAAGAAAGACTGAATAACCCAAAAATTCCATTTTCTGATTTTGAACTACAAACAATTGAAATTTGTGGATTAAATTTAAAAAAAACAAATGTAGAACTAGATATTACAAATTATTATAATACCTATAAATTTGATATACCTTACTTTATTTTCGTTGTTTTCTAAACTAATGGAAAAAAGTTCTTTATTCACTAACATTAAATTACAAAATATCTACATAAAGATGGAATAAATGAAAATTTTCCTCAAGAATTATGAAATGTTTACATTTCCTTTTGAAGTATTTCTTGGAAGTGAAAGAAAATAATAACCAAAAAATTGAGATTTTCAAAAATTAAAACGTTTATCGAACATTTCAAAATATTAAAATTTTCGGTTTAAAAAAATTTAAAATACGATTATTTTCCATATAAATAAAATCAAAACGAATGGTATTGTTGAGAATCTAGTAAGTGAATTTAACAGTTATAGTAATGGTTGTATAGAAGTGTTCACTAAATTAACAGAACTGAAAAAAACACAAATCCTTCAAAAATTCAAAATCCAACATTTGGATGACTAAATATGGTGAAAAAATTTTTTTGCTTTTAGATGTTAAATATAAAATGACTCTTCCAGGTTGTTACTCTAAAATCTTTTCAGAAAATGAAGATAAATTGCAGAAAAGTTCTGAACTAAATTCTTTTATTGAGGTAAAAAGCAAAATAAAGATACGTCAGTTCATGTTATTAAATTGGATTAAACTTTAGAATTTTTGTATTTTTAAATTTTTTTAATTTTATATTTTTATTGAATTGATTTATTTTTAATTAGATGAAAATTTTTAAATTATGGAATAAACAAAATTAAAATCTTGTTTTTAATTCTGAAACTTTTCAAAAAATATGCTCTTTGCACCAGGAATGACGTACATATATTACTGTTGTGACATGGTATATTGCAGTAACCGATTCCATAAAAACTTCAAACGGTGCTCCCTGAACTGTCAACTACATTTACTTTTATTATAATTAGTTGGGTGGTCTTTTGGTTCTTCAATAGCAACTGAATGTTGTATCTTAGCAACTATTATTTGTTCCTTAGCAGTTGTCAAGCAGTGTACCTCATCGATAACAGTATGACACCAACCATATAATGTTGTGATTTGTAAGGCACTGGGATGTGCCTGACTGATCTTCCATGGTCCACATTGCTATGGAAATGTGGGCTAGTGTTCAACCCTGCTGTAGCTCAGGTGATTAGTTGTAGTGAGGGCAGTGGGGTTTTCGTACCCTTTTACTATGTTTCGATAAAACAGGCTGATTCTACTAAATTGTTCACCTCAAATATTTCTGGCAGCGTGTGAGATACTGCAAATCTGTTTTCAAACTGGTGAATTGTGTAAAGTCCCCAGCAAATAACGTATATTCTCTTTTCACTGCTACATTAATTACACATTTTTAAATGTAAGCATAGTAATTTTGGTTTTTAGTATCTTAGTTCGAAAAATGACAAATTCGACACCATTGTACTCTTCCACATCTGGCTACCAGTTTCAGAGTAATTCTAATATTAAGGACTTAGGATTTATGACCTTTCCTGCCTTAGGTTTGAAATGCTGCTTCCATTTTGTGTATCCTTTAATCAGATATTTAATCCATTTTATTAAGCTATCTTTGCTTGATAATATACTTGAACTTTTTGACCATTTGTGTTTTACCAACGTCTTTTACCAAAATCTCGTGTATTTCTACAACGAAAAATTTTTATTTTCTCTGCAGAGATTCTCGAAAGTGGACTATTGGTAATAACTGTGTTGTCCTCTACAAGAATACCTGGTTGAAGCAGTGCTTACATATTATGTACGGGGCAATGAAAAGTTTCCACTCAATGTCCGTTAAGTCCCAAATCGGCATATCAATCAGGCAGAGTTGCCATGATTATTGAGACAATTCTCCCACCAACACACCAGGTTGAAGATCCCTATTTGATGAAATAGCACGTCATGTTACGTGATGGTGTCTGTAATTTCCTGCTGCACAGCCTTATCCGATTGAAATCGTCGACCTTTCAAGGCCCTTTTAAGGAATGGTCGGTGTGATAATTGCATTTTGAGAGGTGAGGAATATAGACTATAGGGAGGGTGCCTGAGTATCTCCCACTTCAGTTGGCGTAGCGGATAAGCCTGGTCTGTGAGATCGACTAGGGTGTTGTGTCGAATCACGACCAGCGTGGAACTTTGCGCAACATTCCACAGCTGTGATTTTCGTGGAAGTCTACCAGGCTTTGTCTTTCGGCCGCCATGAAAAGAATAACAGCACGTTGGTCCTGTTTGGGCGCATTTGGTAACATCGTCACTGTTGTTCACGTTTCCGTATGTACCGTACATACATTGTAAAGACGCGAATATTGCCTACATGTTGGGGCTTATATACCGGCATCAGAGTTGCGCTACGTTTCATATTCGCTGCAGCAACACCCTCCAATGGAAATCTTATCATCGCCCCTTATACATATGTACAGAGTTATACATTGTATATTCACCAATCTGTCCTGTGTTGAACGCTAGTATTCTACAATCAGTACAAGATGTCACTTAATTTATGTGTAGCACTGTTGCCTAAAAAAATTAATAAATTATATGAATGCATGGTGTCTGTTTTTTTTTCGGATATGTCTGAAAGAACAGACAGCATACAGAACCCGTAGCTGTGAAATGTATTATGTAAACTGAGGGTGGAGGCGGGAGAAAGGACAAGGAAGAGAAGGTATTGTTGATATTAGCAGCATCAGGACTTTGTATGGCGTCAGAGGCGACGAGCAAAAATGTGTACCAGACCAGGATTCGAACCTTTGGTTTCCTGCTTACTAGGTAATAAAGTTAACCATTGCACCACCTGGACACAGCGTATACGCCCATTGCTTGGTCTGTCTCAGCATGTCTCTCGACCGACCCACTTTCTTACCTAACGCCACCTATCTGCAGTCACGCTGCTCAGAGATTCCGGTAGGAGGTCGGACATAACAGTGCATCCCCACTGAATGTTGTGGATCCATTGTCCATCGAAGTGAATCATACTCAGTGCGGTTACGTCTGACCTCCTGCCGCAATCTCTAGCAGCAGGCATCGAGGACATTGACAGGGTCTACTGACAGGTTTCGCTAGGTGGCAACAGGTGTCGGCCGAGAGATGTATCGAGATAGTACACGCAGCTGCCATAAACACTGTGTGGCGCAGTGGTTACAGCAATTGCCTAGTAACCAGGGGATCCCGGGTTTCAGTCCCAGCGCGGTACATATTTTCTGTCGTCACTACTGATGCCCCACAAAGCCCTGATGCAGCTGATGCCAATAACACCTTTCCTTTCATTTGCTCCCCCTCCTCCTTCAATTTAAACAACAAAAAACATACACAGTTTGTGTGTACATACAACGGATGTAGTTAACCACCTGATAGAGGATGACAAGGGAGGCCCATTGTACACGCAGTGAAGTTGAACCGCCTTTGTTTATCTGTTTATTTGTGCGGCTACTGACGTTCGTGTCCTCGCAATGGCTTGTCCCGCTGCGCGTCTCCTTACACATACGCACAGTACTCGTAGCGCAGGTGGAATGACACAGTGTCCCTTTTGTCGGTGCCCAGAGCGCCTGCAGGCGTTCGACTTTGGCCGGGAGGAGAACCTCAGCAAATACGGCAGCGAGCGGCCGCCGGCCTACCACGTCGCCAACTCGACGCTGCCCACCGCCTTCTTCCTCGGGACGCGCGACCGGCTGGTCTCCTTTGAGGTACGTAGTTCACTGTTGCCAGTAATACCACTTTCATTATTATGGTCAAGTGAGTTCTACTCACTGATAGCTACAACTAGTTATTTACTTCAGTTACTTGTCGTGGAGACCCTTCAGATACTTCGCCTTGTCAATAAAGACATACCACTGGACTTACTGGAACGAATCAAACTTGATGTAGCACTTGACTGTCTTCTCAATGACAAGACCAAACTGGCAGCCTTGACCTTCCCACAGCATTTCCAATATTTGCCAACTACGTAAGAGCAGTTAATGATCAGCCCCTTCCCCTCTGTCCTCTTACTACTTTATTGCACTTGTGACTATGCCGAAACGAACTCTTATAGATAGAAGTATAACTAATTACGTGGTAATGCTGAAAAGCAATGTCTCCGAATTTTTTATGTGAAAACTCTTGCTACTTTTTACATCAAACAAACTGTATTGACATTCCACATATTTATTCTTCATGTCTACATACTTATTTCCCGACATAGGCACCGTGGTGACCAACACATTTCTCTCGACGAGACCAGTTAGTTGGTACCGTCACTGTTGAACATGTGCCTTTACTGATGGAGCTACAACGTCACCTTTGCTTTCACCGCTTCATCTCTATCAAAGTGAAGGCCTCGAAGCTATTTTTTCAGTTTTGGAAACAGACGAAAAACGGATGAGGTATAGTCGGGACAGTAGGAAATATTATTGATGGCAGTGAACTGAAGGCGTCAGATTCATCCAGATATTGCAACTCTAGTGTGGGGCCTGGCATTGTACGCTGAAGGAGAGAACCTTCTGTGTGTGGACCTTACGTGATAACTAGTTCTTTGACTTGATATGCGCTGTGGGCGAATGATAAAGGACACTTCCCGATTTTGTACTTCTACCCATTACACTTTCAAAGAACACTATTCAAAGTTTATCAATGATGTTAGCCGCATTTGGGAATCGAAATGAATCGATGGTAACAGCGGAAATTTGCGCCGAAACGTGACTCCAACCCGGACCTTTCGCTTGGCGCAAGTGGTTGCCTTAACCGCTTCGGCCACCCAAGCACGCTTCCCATCTGACCAGATTCACAGCCTGTTACACAATACTAGCGTAGCGTCACCTACGCATGAAACCCTCACTCACCATCCAGGATTCCCACAAGAGATAGCGTTTGGCGTGCTGCTTCACTGTGATAATGCCTTCAAATTCGTCTTGCAGTTATGCAGATTTGTATGTTCAAAAAGGCAAAAGGACAGACATGATGGTTTCGGTTAAAACCTTAGATCACGATATCTTTTTTTCTTTTCTCTTGCAACATCCGATATTGATGAAATAAGTCCATACGTTGCCACAAGGTAGACTTAAGTTACCTGGGAAAACACCATAAAATTCCGCCTCGTTCTTTTGGAGATTAGCGTGTTCGAATAGACAAATACACAGACACCACCGTTTTACAGTTTCGTTGTTGGTATAGTGATGTACGTAGGAAATTAAAAAAATATCGACAAAATTCAAGGTGTCGCAATTCCTCCCAATTTGGTTTGTAACAATCGCCCATCCCGCTCCCTCTCCTCGCCTTTAATCAGAGGGCACCATTTTATAGATCCAATCACAATGTAACCACAGAGCAGCCATCTTGACCACGCTCAAATGTATCCGACAAGCTGAAATTTTTTGTGCCATTTTCAAAAGCATTTATCCGAAAAATTATGTAAAAGATATAACTTGTAACATTACCACATCTAATAATACACCATTAAAATTGCTACACCACGAAGATGACGTGCTACAGACGCGAAATTTAACCGACGGGAAGAAGATGCTGTGATACGCAAATGATAAGCTTTTCAGAGCATTCACACAAGGTTGGCGCAGGTGGCGACACCTACAACGTGCTGACATGAGGAAAGTTTCCAACCGATTTCTCATACACAAACAGCGGTTGACCGGCGTTGCCTGGTGAAACGTTGTTGTGATGCCTCGTGTAAGAAGGAGACATGCGTACCATCAAGTTTCTGACTTTGATAAAGGTCGGATTGTAGCCTATCGCGATTGCGGTTTATCGTATCACGACATTGCTGCTCGCGTTGGTCGAGATCCAATGACTGTTAGCAGAATATGGAATCGGTGGGTTCAGGAGGGTAATACGGAACGCCGTGCTGGATCCCAACGGCCTCGAATCACTAGTAGTCGAGATGACAGGCACCTTATCCGCGTGGCTGTAACGGATCGTGCAGCCACGTCTCGATCCCTGAGTCAACAGATGGGGACGTTTGCAAGACAACAACCATCTGCACGAACAGTTCGACGATGTTTGCAGCTGCATGGAATATCAGCTCGGAGACCATGGCTGCGATTACCCTTGACGCTGCATCACAGACAGGAGCGCCTACGATGGTGTACTCGACGACGAACATGGGTGCACGAATGGCAAAACGTCATTTTTTCGGATGAATCCAGCTTCTGTTTACAGCATCATGATGGTCGCATCCGTGTTTGGCGACATCGCGGTGAACGCACATTGGAAGCGTGTATTCGTTATCGCCATACTGGCGTATCACCCGGCGTGATGGTATGGGCTACCATTAGTTACACGTCTCGGTCACCGCTTGTTCGCATTGACGGCACTCTGCACAGTGGACGTTACATTTCAGATGTGTTACTACCCCTGGCTCTACCCTTCATTCGATCCCTGCGAAACTCTACATTTCAGCAGGATAATGCACGACCGCATGTTGCATGTCCTGTACGGGCCTTTCTGGATATGCCCTGGCCAGCACATTCTCCAGATCTCTCACCAACTGAAAACGTCTGGTCAATGGTGGCCGAGCAACTGGCTCGTCACAGTACGCCAGTTACTACTCTTGATGAACTGTGGTATCGTGTTGCAGCTGCATGGGCAGCTGTACCTGTACACGCCATCAAAGCTCTGTTTGACTCAATGCCCAGCCGTATCAAGGCCGTTATTACAGCCAGAGGTGGTTTTTCTTAATACTGATTTCTCAGGATCTATGCACCCAAATTGCCACGAAAATGTAATCACATGTCAGTTCTAGTATAATATATTTGTCCAATGAATACCCATTGATCATCTGCATTTCTTCTTGGTGTAGCAATTTTAATGACCAGTAGTGTATTTTACAGACAATTAAGATGAAACAATGTAGACTCAGAGCAGTTGTCTTGAACGTGCCCAATGTAGCCAATAGATCTGAATATTCTGGTATATGTTCTAAAGTGTTATCCAAAAATCACGTAAAACAGCACTTGCGTTCATGCATATGTCTATTTATACACAACAAATGGCGTAATGCTTAACGGAGCATCACACGAATTATTTCCCACTTTTAAGGTACTCTATGACGCATGTCCAGTGTCGTAAAGCAGACAGGCAGGCGCCAGCAGAGTGAACTTGCTGAGCGAGCGTTTTGTTTGTCACAACGACTCCTGTGTTGCTGGCATCCATTGCGTTCTCGGCTCACCCTGCAGCAAGACACAAATGGGCAAAACTGCTGGCCTAACTTACAGCTTGAAGTCCACTTGTCGACGAGAATCACCAAAGTGAATAACGTTATTATCACTTCAAAATTCGGCAATAATTCGTCTATAAAGCCGATATCAAAGTCAGCCAAATATTACTGTGTCTCTATGCTGGTGTTGCTATGCTTTGAAAATCAGTCAAACATTATACTTAGTAAAATCTAAGACATTGGCTGCATTTGCTGTACATGATGTGTGTCATCTTCTGCTGATAATTCCAAACAGTACTAGTGCTTATTCGTAAATATAAGAAGGAAGGATTGCTATACTTTTAACTGCCCGCTTTCAAAATCGGTCAGAAATTATAATGCCCCTTGCTAGAATATTAACGGTGAACTGGAGTACAAAAAGTTTATCATATTCTGCTGATAATACAAAATCATGTTGAAACACAGTGTAAAATATTGTACTGTAACCATCCAGGGTGAATTACCTAAAACGTACGCCGCAAACGTCGCGAAAATAAAAAGTACTATTGATGTGAGGTATTCACAGAATGGTTGGTAGTTAGGGGTTCGTATTGTTAGCCAATAAAGAGATTGTAATAATACTTAGAAACTAGAAACCAGTGCAGAAAATGCAGACAGGCTCTTGGTGTATGGGGAGTGTAGGAAGAATGCAATTCGTCCTTGTACAGTCTATGTGGCAAGACATCCAATAGACATCAACCGTCTCAGCAAATATTTATCAACCTCTTCAAGCAGTTACGTGAATGTGATAGTGTAATACCTAGAAAACGTAACAGAAGGGAAGAAGCGACGACAGAAGAGGAGGAAATAAATGCTCTTGATGCTGTTGCAGTTGATCCGCACGTCACCTCCCGCGCAATCGCACGAGGAAGTGGCATTCTCCATCGGCATAAGTTCCATCCCTGTCACATCTCCCTTCGTCAAGAGCTCCATGAAAACTATTATGAGAATCGTGTTAACTATTGTTCATGGGCATTAAGACAGGATACTCCCGATGTATCAGGAATCATTTTTAGTGATGAAGCACATATACTAATCATTGCCAGATAAGGCTCCGAAACATCCACCACTGATCTGTTGACAATCCCCGTTGGCTTCATCAGGCAGAACGTCAGCGTCCATGGAGCGTCAACATGTGGTGCGGGATACTGAATCAGCAGCTCATGTGCCCAACCTCCATAGATGGAAGACTGAATGGGCACAAGTATCGTAGCCTCCTAATAGACCATCTTCGGCGGCTGCTAGATGTCGTTCCTCTGCAGACTAGGAGGCACCTGTGCTACCAACATGATGGCTGTCCAGCCATACCCCACGAAGTACTACAGCAATTCTTCATGAATTGTTTCCAGATCGTTGGATTGGACACAGAAGACCTGTACTTTGGCTGGCCCGTTCCCCAGATTTGACGCCGGTACACTTTTTCCTGTTGGGGAAGGTGACAGACACTGTCTATAAGGACATACTGACTACACCAGATGATATGCAACGATGTATATTACTGCAGCCTCCACTAAAATGCTAGCACGTGTACAGCAGTCGTTCCATACTCGACTGGAAGCATGTATTGCCACAGTCAGTGGTAATTTTGAACACAACCTGTGATGGTCAATTGATTCGTTGCTAGCCAGAATCTACATGACTAGTGTTTACACTCACGTTACTCTTTAATGTATGGTACCACAGGTATTGTACAAGTGTCATTGTGGGTACTTTTCAAAATGTGATATCTTCTAATACTCGCACTAGAATCCAGCAGAGAACACCACTGGCATTCTAATTTACCCTACCTTTAGTATATTAATGTCAATAGGCATGGTTCATTTACAGAAGTGTATGTTTGCACAAAAATACACTTTCTGGGTATTATTAGAATCTGTTTATTGGATAACAACACGAGCCCCTGACTACAGATCCATTCTGTGAAAGCTGCACATCAGTATCATTTTTTATTTCCGCAATACTTACAGTCCAACCTGTAGGTGATTCGCCCTACACATCTTGCCAGAATTTTTATAAATTACAGTTGATCTGCAAACTTTTTGCTCTTACAACTGATCACCGTTTGCTGTGGGGTGTCAGCCATTTGAGAACCTGGACCTACTGGATAGGGTGGTAGTGGGGGGAGGAGGGGGAGGGAGCAGTGTCAAAGTACTGGTGTGTCAGTTAATAGTGGCCTGTTTTCCAGTGTAAACATATAACAGCTGGTAACAGGTAACGGTAAATGATATAGGACAAATGATAAGTGGTACAAGGGTAATGGGTAATAACTAAACAGGTAGCAGGTAATGGATAATGGGTAATGCGGAAATCTAACCAGATAATGTGTATTAATTGTTTACCATTTACAGTTTTCCATTTACCATTTACCATTTACATTTGCAACTTACCTGTAATTGATTACCTATTTTTTTGCTACCCATTACCTGTTACCCATTTACTTTTTACCATCCACCATTTACCATTCACTGTTAACCATTACACAATGCCCATTACCGACTTGTGATTTACTGTGTACTGTTTACTATTATCTGTTACTTGTTAGCTGTTCACCGATTACTCTTTACCATTTACCGTTGCCTGTTTTCAATGGAAAATGACCGCCAGTCGCTGACATCCCCCAGCAGCTGACAAACATCCCACACCTTGAAACTTCCTGGCAGATTAAAACTGTGTGCCCGACCGAGACTCGAACTCGGGACCTTTGCCTTTCGCGGGCAAGTGCTCTACCATCTGAGCTACCGAAGCACGACTCACGCCCGGTACTCACAGCTTTACTTCTGCCAGTATCTCGTCTCCTACCTTCCAAACTTAACAGAAGCTCTTCTGCGAAGAGTTCGAGTCTCGGTCGGGCACACAGTTTTAATCTGCCAGGAAGTTTCATATCAGCGCACACTCCGCTGCAGAGTGAAAATCTCATTCTGGAAACATCCCCCAGGCTGTGGCTAAGCCATGTCTCCGCTATATCCTTTCTTTCAGGAGTGCTAGTTCTGCAAGGTTCGCAGAAGAGCTTCTGTTAAGTTTGGAAGGTAGGAGACGAGATACTGGCAGAAGTAAAGCTGTGAGTACCGGGCGTGAGTCGTGCTTCGGTAGCTCAGATGGTAGAGCACTTGCCCGCGAAAGGCAAAGGTCCCGAGTTCGAGTCTCGGTCGGGCACACAGTTTTAATCTGCCAGGAAGTTTCATATCAGCGCACACTCCGCTGCAGAGTGAAAATCTCATTCTGGATCCCACACCTTATCCAGTAGCTCACAGTCACCCCATAGCAAGAGCTAGTAAATCAGAGTTCCCAGGATAACTCTGATTCATAAAAATATCTGGATGGATGATGGTAGTTTCCACTGTATGAGGACATGATTTAGCATTATCAGCAGGGTATGAGAAACGTTTTGGAATGAAAGACAAAGTCAATACCTTACCATCAGTATAACGTTTGGCTGACTTTGAGAGCATAAGAAACTTGCTTTCATACCTATTCAGATATACTATTGTTCAGTGCGGTATAACATTACGATGTCAAGTTGTTTCCACTGTTAAGGCGACATACGCTTTGAACTGAAAGGTGAAGTTAGCATCTTTGCATGAGGTCACTATAATACTTGAACGCCTCTGATATCACTTTTTAGAGACGATTTTTTATCGAATTAAGATATTGAATAACATTGTTTTTTTTCGCAATTCTCGTTGACAAGTGCACTTTAAGCTTAACTTACATCACCATTAGTGCCCATGTGTGTTTTGCAGTGCAGCTTTCATGTCGTACTACACGAAGCCGAGAATCAGATGCCCTGGACTTCAGCAAGACAAGTTAGTTGGAATAAGTAAAACGTTCAGTCAGTGAGTGTTTTCTCAGTGACTCTTGATGAGCATTGTAGAACAGTCCAGAGGCGTAGAATAAACGATTCGAGGCCCTATTGTGGCTTACAACTATGGTACAGAAATCGAACTTTGCATGTACACAAGTAGAGTATTACAAATTTTTCCATAAATACTTTTGAAAACCACACAGAACGGTTCAGATTGATTACTTTTAAGCAGTTCCATTTGAATGGTCTACTCGAACGTTTCACATATGGAAGAGCCACTTTACTGTCTTTTCTGGATAAATACCTTTGAACATAGTACAAAAATTCAGATCGTTCGAATACATCTGAGCACGACGAAAAAGGCTGCTCTGAGGCTACATTGTGCTAGTTCTTTAGTTTTAATGTTTCATTTTAATATCCGTAAAAGTACTTTAATGTTCAGATATTGCAAGTTACACTGAATACGTAATGTATTTGGTAAATCCATTTGAACAAGATGGGAAAAAAATCAGGACATTTGACTACTTCCGAGAAATGTCAAGATTGCTACATTGTGATTGGGTGTTTCGTTGTACGGGTCTATAAAGTACTTTTAATGTGCAAATATCGAATGTTACACCCTTTAAGCCGGCCGCGGTGGTCTAGCGGTTCTAGGCGCTCAGTCCGGAACCGCGCGACTGCTACGGTCGCAGGTTCGAATCCTGCCTCGGGCATGGATGTGTGTGATGTCCTTAGGTTAGTTAGGTTTAAGTAGTTCTAAGTTGTAGGGGACTGATGACCACAGATGTTAAGTCCCATAGTGCTCAGAGCCATTTGAACCATTTTTTACACCCTTTAAATAATTTTCAGGAAATATGCTTTTGAACACGGTGCAAGAAATTTAGAGCATTCAGATACTTTCGAGCCCAGTCAAGATGGCTTTAGTGAGATTGGCTCTCTCATCCCTGATGATCTGTGGATTACTATGCTCTGACCAGTAGGGGAAGGGGAGGGGGTGGGTAGGTGTTGCAAAGCACAAACGGCCTAGTTCCGTCATCTTGGATCTTTTTAATTTCTCACAATCTTGCATTTTTAAATTTCTTGCCAACGATATATTGAATTTTTAAATTTCCTGCCATCCACCATCCTCATGGACTTAATGCGTACAAAGGCACTGATGATGTCATTGCCCTTGGCATGTAGGTGCAGGCAACCTAATGGACAAAGGCCATAATGACTTAGAGTCAGCGTTGATGCACCGCTAACAGTTTCATTGGAATTCCTCTTAGGGTGATTTACAGCACTTCATGAACAATACCGACAACTGACGAAAAGTTTCCAGTGACATGCCATTTCACAAAAAATAAAGTTTTGCCATTTTCAGACGTGTCGTTGTATATCCAAGAAATGTTTCCAGGTTTTGAAATCAGCATGAGAGATTGATTTATAATGAGTTAAAATTATGTCAGAAAGCTACATCTGGGTTTATCAATGGAATTGTCAGGTGCACTACATCGAAGATATCAGCATTAGTTTTATTAGAAATTGGAACTTTGTACTACAATCCTTTACTGATGATAGATGATTGTCTTGTCTAGAATGTACTACTGCCCTACATTTCAAATTTTCTCTGTTGCTAGACGATCCATATTGTCGCTGTTGTGTACCAAATTCCCTGTGGTACTGACGGGTCTGTAACTCAGTTGCTGGGTGCGTGCCCCCACTGGGGTGGCGCCACCGCTGCGCTGCACTGTTTGCAGTCAGCAGCTTGTCCAGGCAACGCAGCTGACTGGTGCTGGAGTGACTCTACGTGAACCTCCCTTTTCGTTAACACTACTGCGACGCTATAAGGCCAGCATTTCTTACCAAGACGTCCAAGTAGCTGGTGCTCACAGTTAGCAATGTAGCGGTCTTCAAGCCAATTGTCTTGGTGTCATGAACCTCTTCACGCTAGTCTGTCCCATGTAACCCCTTTCATCTCTGAGTAACTGCAGCAACCCCCACCTATCTCAAACTGCTTACATCAGTCAAGTCTTGGCCTTTCTGCACAGTTTTTACCCTCACCACATCTCTCCATCAGCAAACTTACATTTTCTTGATTTTTCTGGATACATCCTGTCAACAGATCCCTTCATTTAATCAAGTTGTACTGTAACTTCCTTCTCTTTACAAACTGATGTAATAGCATCTCATTAGCTACCTGATATACTCATCAAATCTTCGGCATTCTCCTGTAGCACCACATTTTAAAGCTTGAATTTTCTGAACTATTTATTGTTCTCACTTCACCTCCATAGAAGGCTACACTCTAGGCAGGGACCTTCAGTAAAGACATTCTAACATTTCAATTTAAATTCCACATTAACACATTTAATTTTTTATAAACTATTTTCTCTCTTGGGAATGTGCTGTCATTATTTTTCCGCTCAATTAACTTCACTTATCAGTAGTATATCTACCAGTATTCTGCTCCACTTTGCATTTTAATGACCTGTATAATTGCAGGTGAGCTAGATTCTCCATATATCTACTAGCCATGGCACCCCAAACCACGCCCTCCTTATCGAGGACATCATCATCATCATCATCATCATCATGATTACCTTCACATGAAATTAAAGTCTTCCTTCTCCATGGCATCATACATGTTCCAAGAAGCCAAACCTCATTTATTGGTATGGTGGCAGCCATTTGAACGAATTAGTGATCACAGCCCCTTATTTTAGAAACGATTATGGTGAAATAGCCAGTCACAAAGTAGGACCAGACTTGTGAGTGGCAAAAGCGCAATTATTGCACCATGCTTGCTCTAAGGCACAACGGATCCTCAAATTAAATATTCCCCAAATTCTACTATGATTCTTCTCAAGAGCCACAATTTTGTTTTCATGACTAGAATGTCTACAAAAATACATCACCAAAAATGAATTTTTTATATAAACTGAAACAGTATTATTTTCCACACACAATGACACACACACACATACACACACACAGCCAAATCATCAAAACATATTTTGAACTCTCAAATGAAGTGCCCAAATGCTATTTGTATGCTTGAATAGCCACAAAACAACTATGACGTTAAAATAATATGCCTAACAGACCGTTGACACTTCACATTTATTCCTAAATGAGGTAATGCAGCAAATTTAACCAGACCAAGCCCATTTCTGCAGAAAAAACAGATGTTGCCTAGAATACTACGCTAAGCAGATAAGCACACAAACAAATAGGCAGTCTGAATCACAGCCGGCTGTGGGAAGAATGCAGCTAATTCAATTTTTAGGCCTACACTTGGAGTAAGGCACAATTGGATCATCAAATTAATTATGTCCACATCTAAATTATTCTATGATGTTTGTCAAGTGTCACAATGTTAATTGAAGAATTAAAATATCTTCAAAAATAAGTAAACAATGCAATATTTGTGACAAAGTTATTTCCCCCACAGTGCTTATATCATGTTTACAAAGTTATCTCAACAACTAAAATACGTAAAGCGAATTGGCTTTTTGGTACTGAGAATGTCTTATTAGTGGTTCACAGAGCGAAGTGGTGATATCACGTATCATTCTCACAAGTTTTCAGTAATGCTACACCTTAACAAGAACAGCTTTGTTGTGGAAGAAGATAATCCACAACGTTCTAGAGCAGAAAAATATAATCGATGTTATTAACAGGCTAACACAGTTTTATATTTGCATTGGAATTAGAGTACTTGATATTATGTACGAAACGAACTTTCGACAAAGTTGGAACTGTAGTGCCAAAACTCTAAGGTACTCTGTTTCGACAATCAACTACTAACCAATACCAAAAATATTAGTGAAATATCTGATGTCAAAAAACATAAAATAACCAAAAGGTAAATGAATTGATCAACATCTAATCAATATTTCTGTTTTAACGCCCTCCGTAAATGTACTTAACGACTGACTATAGACGGTTCACAGTTAGAGACCAGAATTCCCACGTAAGGAAGAGGCAGTAGGCACAACTTATACCTGGTCGGACATTTACTGTACAGGTACAGTGGCCTTCAGAATATAAACCCTGCAACCAACCATAATACAAACGTGAACGTAAATATGCGTGGTCAGTTAGTACTTAAAACCAGTACATCTATACCAATGGCATACATCCACTGATTGTCGAAGACCGTTCACAGATGATGTGCTTATCAATAAGAAAGTAGCAACACCAGAAGACGATATCGATTTACACAATGGCCTGCAGAGGATTGGTGAATGGTGCCAGCCCTGGCAGCTGACCCTGAACACCCGTTGGAAAAGAAAGCCACAAGTTTACAATTATACTATTGGTAACAAATTGGTGGAAACAGTATCTACCATGAAATATGTAGGAGTAACTGTCCAGAGCGACCTTAAGTGGACTGACCACATGAAACAAAAGCAGATTCCAGATGGAAATTCATAGGAAGAAAATTAAGGAAATGTAACTCATGTAAAGTGTCTTAGAAGGCGCTTCTGCGACCGATTCTCGAGTATTGTTCTTCAATCTGGGAGCCTTATCAGGTAGGATTGATAGTAGAGAGAGAGAAGATCCCACAAAGAGCGGTGCGTTCCGTCACGGCTTCCTTTAGTCGGCGCGAAAGCCTTACAGGAATTCTCAATAAACTCCAGTGGCACACACTAGAAGTCGCTTAAGAGTTGAACAACATCTTACTCCCCTCCTCACATACCTATCACGAAATGAGCACGACGAGAAAATCCGAAAAATTAGAGCGAATACAGAGGCTTACCGACAATCATTCTTTCTGTGCGCCATTCACAACTGGAACAGGGAAGAGTCGATCTGATAGTCGTATTAGAAATACTCTTGGCCACACTCCGTTA
This sequence comes from Schistocerca piceifrons, assembly GCF_021461385.2. Taxonomy (NCBI): domain Eukaryota; kingdom Metazoa; phylum Arthropoda; class Insecta; order Orthoptera; family Acrididae; genus Schistocerca; species Schistocerca piceifrons. The sequence continues at coordinate 575,982,480 of NC_060143.1, forward strand.
GGGAGCTTGCGGAGTACGTTGTACACGTCGATCTTGGTCAACATGAGACAGCATATGCTTACCCCAACTCGGACTCTCCTTGCTTAGTTAGGGTACACTTACCTGTCGATGTGCACTTCACTTTACAGGGTCATTCAGCTGCCCCTACCGGTGTCGTTTTATGCAACCCGCAACGTTATAACTGACCTTCAAAAACCAAGTGCGAGGTTTTCATATTCTCTCGTTCGCCACGTGCAAACTGTTACTACAAGAGAGAAAATGAACAGCGCCTTACTGTAGGAAATTTAATGTAGTAAAATTTTTCGCTGGCATACGTTTTCGCATTAGGCCATAGTTTTCGAGTTACTCAAGAGAAACGTACAAATGTGACCTTCAAACGCAGCACCTCTCCCACACTCATCCCCAGTGGTCAGGATTTCTAATACGTTGTTCGTGGCGCTCCCTCCTACCACTGTACAAATATTTGCGAGTGCACGAATTATTTCCCACATTCGACCTTTCTTTGGCCTTCGTTGACTGGCAGTATTCCGGCACGCGCTTAGTCGAGCACTAACGAGTATTAAAATTGATGTTTGTATATATTTTATCTAATAATTTTGTGATTTTTAACAGCATAAGAAAACAATTAAATCGTTGTATTCGTCAGGCCTTCTGGTCAAGAAATTACTGTGGTTGGAAGGGTTAAATTTGTATCGAATTGTCAACATGATTAGTTTTAGCGTAACGTTTACAAAAGTCGTTTTCCTTTCATTACTCTCAAGGCCACGTACAAATTAATAATGTTACCAAGACAGCTGACTATTCTTGTGGCGTAAGAGCCCAGTCAACAGAGAACAAAAAAGGTCAAATATCGGGAATAGTTCGTGTCGTCGGAAACTTTTTTACGGAGGTACGAGGGAGTGCCACGAGAAACACACTAGAAATCTTGACTGGTGAGGGATGAGTGTGTGGATGAAGTGCGTTTGATGGACACTTTTGCACGTTTTTTTTTTTTTTTTTTTTTCTCGTGTACCTCGAAAACCGTGGCCTTTAGCGAAAACGTGCCCCAGTACAAAATTTAACTACACTAAGTTTCCTATGAAAGGTCCTGTTCCTTTTTTTCTCCTGTAGGGCTAACAGTGCGTAGGGAACGGGAGAAAATTAAAATCTTGAGCGTGGTTTTTGAAGGCTAGATGTTAAGTTGCAGGTTGCATAAAACGGCATCGACAGGGGCAGCTGAATCGCCCTGTGTATTACACTTCTCATATGGTGCAGGCCGTAGTGCAGTTGAGACAGAAGCAATGACACCTAGCATTGTACGCAGCAAACAGCCACTGGCCGTAAACACGAGCGTACTTTGTAACTTACACTGGAACGTGGCTCCAGTACAAGCTGTCTCTCGCAGACCGACAAGCTTGTGAGCACAATGCCTTTATAAGCCAGCAGTCCGTTGCACACGTTTCGCCTGCTCCTTCATCCACCACAGAAACCACAGGCAACTTCCCAGCTCACTGCCAAGGACTGCAAACTACCCGCTCGACTTTCATCTTCGATAGAGTGCTCAGGCCCAAATTATAGTAAATGAACCTTGTCAAATATATTTTGCAAAAGTCGATTTATAAATTATTTGACTGTGTGATAGGGTCTTTTATCACGTCTCTTATGAAAGAGCGTGGTGCCAACTTGTATAAGAGATTCATGAAAGATTTTCGCAGTGTACAGGCCTTACGAAAAATCTGACAGTGCCAACCTTGCCACACAACTGGCACCCAGTACACCAAAACAAGTAAGGTGAAATCGAGATGGTAGCTGTTGCACTGGTTAACGCATATTGCAGGGTTTATGCCTTTAGCGGGCGAGTGCTGTACCAAATGACACGACCATCCCTTACGGCTTTAATTCCGCCAGAACATCTCCTGCCTTCCAACCTTCACAGAAGTTCTCCTGCATGTAGTCTGTGGAGCACTTGCCGCGCGAAAGACAAAGGTCATGTGTTCGAGTTCCAGTTTCGTGGGAAGTTTCATATTAGTGCACCCTCCATTGCAGAATAAAAATTTCAATCTGGAAATACATATCGCAACTTTTGTGACAAGCTCTTTGGCGCTTCTTTTCATGTGCGGGTACCTCGTGGGCGGGGAAGAATATATTACTGTCTCTGTACATTACGTTGAACCTAACAAAACAGACTCCCAAAGGACCACCCAAAGATGGAGACATTTTCGATTATCTCTGCTAGGCGTTTTCTCATCTGTCACAAGCGAAATTGAAATTTTCCTTCGAAAAATGATGCTGGACTCCTATTTTGAATCAATATTGAATGTGATTGAGACGACTGTTGTTGTTTGTGCACTGTATCTGAATATTAACTTTAGTAGCTTTCAGTCGTTCATCCAAATATTAGCAGTGTGTTTACATTTCACCGCGTGCAGTTGCAGCTGTAGCGGTTCGTAACTTAAGTTCTTGACTAAGCTGTTTGTGCACTGTTATTCGGTTATTAAATTTAGTAGTTTCCAACGGTGTCTCGCGCTGTTTCTGGTCAAATATTGGTTTAATAAACTTTTGGAAACTTTCTCCCACTGTGTTTTACAGAGATGTTTGCGCGTTGAAGTCATTTGTTAAATCCAGTACGGTAGTTTTCAGCTGACATTTCTTATTATTTGTACTGAAATATTTCAGTAAAACTTTCGTTCACTGTGTTTAATTTCGTTGAGCGTTCCAGTGGTCACTCGAATTTTTGGTTTCAGATAAGAAGCTGAAGTTTTTGTGGTACTGATATTAGTTGTGGTTTAGTAGTACTAATAAAAGTAGTTGCTTTCTTAGCGGCATTCGAGATCCCTGTTGTTAGTTATTTAAATAGTTCTACTGTTGTAACTGAACGTAACGTAAACGTTTAGTTTTTTTTCAGAAACTTAAAAGAATACCATGAGTGAGAAGTGTGGGCTTTGTCGTAGATTTGTGAGTAGGGGGTTTCGGTGTGAGATTTGTTCAAAGTATTCTCATTGGGGGGAATGCAGTGGGGAAGCCAGTGGTCGTTCTAGCGGGATCCTCTCCTGGAAATGCAGAATTTTCAGCAGAAGTTGATAGAAGAACAGGAGCCTAAGATCTATGCCCTTCAGGTGAATTTAGCAAACGCAAAGCACGCGCTAGATACGTTGATAAGGATGAAGGGCGCTGAGGAATGGGAACTGCCAGTTGGTAAGAAGGCAGCTGGGAGGAGCAGATATTCAGGCAGTTGTACTTTGCGTATAACCAACAGATTTCGCCAACTGCCAGAGCTTATTGGATAGGAGCATCTTGTAGCTGTAGGTTTAGAAAACATGCAGCAGTCCTCACGTGTTTTGGGAGCCTAAGTCAGTTGCAAGTTCTAACAGAAAGAAGAAGGTTGTGCTGCTAGGTAGTTCGTATGGTAGAGGTGAGGGTCACCAGGTGAAGCCTAGTGCAGGGTCGTCACAAGTGACTGTCAGCATAGGGGTGTTACGTAGGAATTTTACTAATGAGGATCGGGCAGTGACTGTTGGTGGAGCTGGGAACGGTCTTGATAAGGAAAGGGAGTACGATGTAGGTGATGACCTGGTAAAGATAGCCACTCAGACTGGTGGCACTAACGTGCACGTCGTGCAGCTGTTTCAGCAACACGATCCGCCTCATCTTAATGCTGCTGTTAGGCGTGTTAACATGGGGCTGGAGAGGGCGCTGATGGCCGAGTGCGGTGGTACCAGTTGAGTCTATTAATAGAACGGGTTTTATTAGGCGTGGCCTGCATCTCAGTAGGTGTGGGAAGGGGAGGCTGGCAAAGCTTATAGATAACAGTGTAGTGGGCGGTGGTGGGATCACTGATGGCAAAATTCCTGTAGTGGTTGGTGTCTTTTGGCAATGTTTCAAACAGTGCAGTTCATAACGTAAGTTCACAGCTTGTAGAAAATAAACTAATGCTACATCACAGTAAGACAGTAAGACTTAATGCTGCCATTTTTACTATATGAACTGTGCCTGAAGTAGGCGATGGTCCGACACGAAAAATAGTTTACTTTGCTTATTTTCATTCCCTTATAACTTATGGTATTATATTTAGCGGTAACTCTTCCCATTCTCAAAGGATATTTTTCACTCAGAAAGAGGTAGGTGTAAGTTCGCCAACTTCTCGTCGACCTCTGTTCATTAGTCTAGGTATTCTCACATTGGCCTCTCAATATATATATATTATTAACAGTCGTTTCTTGTTAACAATATCAAATTATTCCCAACAATTAGCAGTTTTCACTCAGTTAATACTAGGCAGAAATCCAATCTGCATTTGGATGGCATTGTTTGACTCTTGTGCAGAAAGGTGTGCAGTAGACTGCTGCATCCATTTTCAATAAGCTATCACAAGAACTGAAAAATCTTAACAGTAATCCACGCGCTTTCAAATCGAAACCGAAGAGTTTTCTCATGGGTCACTCCTTCAATTCTGTCGAGGAGTTCCTTGAAATATTAAGCTGATTCCTGCGTTATATTGTTTAGTGCGCGTACATAAACTTATAGCTTGTCTTTCTTTTTTTTTGTTCAAAAACATTTTATTTTATCTGTTATTACTTTTATGTTGTAATTTCATGTACTGGCAGGTTTCATGACCTTGGAGATTTGCTCCTCAATTTGGTCCTACGGAACTAGACGTGTAAAATAAAAATAAAATCATACAAGATGTTTGTTACTATGTGCTGAGGCAACGTAAGGACTCACATTATATTACTGTTATGGGCCCCGGGAGTAGGTGATATTCCATCAGAATTATTGAGATTCTTGGGACAGTCCGCCATGGCAAAACTATTCTACATGATTTGTAAGATATATGACACAGGCAAAATACCCAACTGTAATAACTCCAATTCTAAAGTAAACAGGAGTGACAAGTGTGAATATTACCGAACCATCGGTTTACTGAGCCATGGTTGCAAGATACTGACATGAATTATTTACTGAAGAGTGGGGAACGTAGCAGAAGTCGACCTCGGGGAAGATCAGTTGGGGATTCACAGAAGTGTAGCTGCACGCGAGGCATTACTGGTCCCACGACCCATGTTACACTAATCAGCCAGAACATCATGAACACCGACCTACGGTGCACGTAGTACCAGTGAGCATGCTGTCCGTGTGTAGGATGGGGAAGGCGCGTGATCTATCTGAATTTGACCGAGGACAGATTGTGATGACTCGAAGGATCGGCACGAGCATTTGGGAAACTGCACGACTTGTCGGGTGTTCAAGGAGTGTTGCGGTGGGTGTCTTCAATATGTGTTACAACCAAGATGAAATCACGTCCAGATGTCGTGCGGTTGGGTGGGCACTCCTCATTACAGATATCGGACGTCGTAAGCTGGGCGGACTGGTAAGACTGGACAGGCGACGAACTGTGGTGGAACTAACATCAGACTTAAATGCTGGGCAGAGTACCAGTGTGTCTGAACACACAGTGCACCGGACACTCCTAACGATGGCCTGCGCAGCCGACGACCCATCGGAACTGGACGCTGACGCAGTGGCAGAGCGTTTCACAGTCTGGTGATTCTCGATAGCTTCTTCATCACGCCGATGGGAGGTCGAGAATCCGTTGCCTTCCAGGGGAACGGCTCCTTGGCACCTGTACTGCGGTATAGACAAGCTGGCGGCGGTTCCATTTTGCTCTGGGGAAGATTCCCACGGGCATCCATGGGTCCATTGGTGCACCATGACAGCCAAGGAGTATCGTACACTGGTCCCAGAGGACTTACATAGCTGTTTCAAGCACAATCACTATCTTGTTTCCCGACGGCTGTGGTTTCTTTCAACAAGATAATACGTCATGTCACAAGGCCAGCAGTGCGATGGAGTGGTTCAAAGAACGTAGTGGCGGATTCCGTTCGATGTGCAGGCCCTCCAACTCGCCATATCTGAACCCGACTGAACACATCTGGAATGTGATTGAATGTGGCGTCAGAGCTCATCGCTCCGCTCCCTGGATTTTCCAGGAATTAGGTGACTTGTGTGTGCAGATGTGGTGCCACCCCCCTCATCGCCCTACCATAGCCTCATTGCTTCCGTCCCACGACGAGTCGCCTGTTATCCGTGCGAAAGTTGTATGTACTGGCTATTAGGCACGTGATCACAATGTTCTGGCTGATCAGTGTAGGAGATAGGTTAAACAAAGAAAATCCCAAGTTTATTGTACTTGAAGACTTAGAAAAAGGTTTTGACGATGTTGACGGCATACACTATACGAAATTCTGAAGGCAGCAGAGATAAAATACTGGGAGAAAAAAGTTGTATCCAGCTTATAGACAAATCAGACTGCAGTTAAACAGATGAAGCTTATGAACCCTGTTCGTGGAATGAACAAATAACTACACTCCTGGAAATGGAAAAAAGAACACATTGACACCGGTGTGTCAGACCCACCATACTTGCTCCGGACACTGCGAGAGGGCTGTACAAGCAATGATCACACGCACGGCACAGCGGACACACCAGGAACCGCGGTGTTGGCCGTCGAATGGCGCTAGCTGCGCAGCATTTGTGCACCGCCGCCGTCAGTGTCAGCCAGTTTGCCGTGGCATACGGAGCTCCATTGCAGTCTTTAACACTGGTAGCATGCCGCGACAGCGTGGACGTCAACCGTATGTGCAGTTGACGGACTTTGAGCGAGGGCGTATAGTGGGCATGCGGGAGGCCGGGTGGACGTACCGCCGAATTGCTCAACACGTGGGGCGTGAATGGAGGGACGAATGGAGACGTGTCGTCTTCAGCGATGAGAGTCGCTTCTGCCTTGGTGCCAATGATGGTCGTATGCGTGTTTGGCGCCGTGCAGGTGAGCGCCACAATCAGGACTGCATACGACCGAGGCACACAGGGCCAACACCCGGCATCATGGTGTGGGGAGCGATCTCCTACACTGGCCGTACACCACTGGTGATCGTCGAGGGGACACTGAATAGTGCACGGTACATCCAAACCGTCATCGAACCCATCGTTCTACCATTCCTAGACCGGCAAGGGAACGTGCTGTTCCAACAGGACAATGCACGTCCGCATGTATCCCGTGCCACCCAACGTGCTCTAGAAGGTGTAAGTCAACTACCCTGGCCAGCAAGATCTCCGGATCTGTCCCCCATTGAGCATCTTTGGGACTGGATGAAGCGTCGTCTCACGCGGTCTGCACGTCCAGCACGAACGCTGGTCCAACTGAGGCGCCAGGTGGAAATGGCATGGCAAGCCGTTCCACAGGACTACATCCAGCATCTCTACGATCGTCTCCATGGGAGAATAGCAGCCTGCATTGCTGCGAAAGGTGGATATACACTGTACTAGTGCCGACATTGTGCATGCTCTGTTGCCTGTGTCTATGTGCCTGTGGTTCTGTCAGTGTGATCATGTGATGTATCTGACCCCAGAAATGTGTCAATAAAGTTTCCCCTTCCTGGGACAATGAATTCACGGTGTTCTTATTTCAATTTCCAGGAGTGTATTTAAAAAAATTGACTGTTTGCAGTTTTAAGTATTTACATTGCAGTTATAACAGTGTGCAATTCATCCCCAAAAAAGTTCAGAAGAAAGGTCGAATACTATATTGCATTTTACATCAGAATGATAACTATTCGGAGGTGGCATAAATTATAGTGGCAATAGCGACAGTAAAAATGAATATGTTTAGCTCAGGAGTGGATTCAAACAAAATTCCACACTGAACCTAAACCTGCGGTTTGTTTACTGTTAAATTTCCTGTTACAATGAAACCAGGTGCAGATGTCACTGTAGGAGAACGATAAGTTGAGTGGTGGCAGACTATGTTAATGTGCAGTACAATGCGATAAAAATGTGCTGCGGTGCACAGCAAGCATAATCGGACTCCATATACAAAATAATTTAGCCTGCAGTTTCTAACAGACAGGATGCACGTTATCCGCGCTGATGGCACGTAATTTTCGCAACACCAAACGTTCGCTTCCCAGAGGAATTAGGCTGCTGAAAGATAAAATGCACAAGTTTTGCTGTAGTGCAATAATATTGAAACTATAGGGGAGAGGTTACGCAAAGATATTGAAAACACCAAAAATTTTCTAAATATTTTGCGCCGCTCGGAAATATTGTGGCGCCTGTGGGCAGTCTTTCTGGTGTTGCAGACTGAGTTTCTATGCATTCGCTGTTCGTTTAGCTGTGGTGTTGAAAGTGAGTCGAAAACAAGACAAAAGAGCGTTATGATAGGAATGCATCGAATGTATAAATAACTTACATGAATGCATGGTGCCTGATCTTACATACATGTCCGAAAGGATAGACACCACGCGGAATCCGCAGTTGTGATACATTATACGTAAATTGAAGATGGGGGTGTGAGAAAGGAAACGAAAGGGAAGGTTTTACTGACGTCTGAAAGAACAGACACCACACATTCATATAACTGATTCGCCTGTATGAACTATGGATCCTCCTTCTACATTGCAGATGCACAACTACGACCCATCTCCTTCGGGGATCTCAGAGTAGCGAGCGTGCAGGAAATGGACATGGACCGCGGGTAGGTGGCACTTGGTGGGAATATGGGGTGGGCGTGAGGGTCGCGCAGGTGCAGTAGCACTTTGTGCTGGATGACGCAGTGGTTATCACACCTGCCTAGTAAACAGGAGTACCTGGGTTCGAATCCCGATCTGATACATATTTTCACTTGTCGCCACTGATTCCACGTAATGTCATGATACAGCCGAAATCAGTAACCCATCCCTTTTCTCTCTTTTCCTTTCTCCCCCCACCCTCCCTCCACTTTCAATTTATGTATAAATAACTGCCAGTATTCTGTAATTTTAAAGCAGATGAGTACAAAAACAGAGATCATACGAATGAATCGAACGTTATTGTACAGAATGATGCAATGCAAAATTCTAAATAAATGTATATATACTTATTTATTTGTGTGCATACATTAAATGCCCTAATATAATCGTTTAGTGCACGTATTATTGCATGAATCGACACGTTTCTATTACTTTGTCTTAACTACTTTAAGGTGAAACTGCACGTCTCTCATTGTAGGGTTTTGTTTTTCGATCATGCGGATATAGGCATCTGCAGAAATTTATCAGGGATAGGGAAGGGGAACAGGTGCTAGACACAAACATTCCCATTTTCGATGTAAATGAGTCGGTCACTTCTGAAATGTATCAAGCCACAACAGCTAAATTTCATAGGTGACACAATAAACATTATATCCCTGAAAACTCATGATCATCCATTTAATATTTGTTACAAGTACACCACTTCAATACTTGAGACAACAAACGATTATACACCAAGTGCTATAAGCATAGTATTGTCTCATTGCGGTCAGCCAGATAGTGCTATATCTGCAAAACGAGGGGTTTAGCGGAATCATGGGGAATCACTTCTTGTATAAGAACTTTGTAACGAATGAAAGCATGGTACTCCCGATTTTAAGGGGAGAGTGGGCCAAGTCCCTGTGTAGGGGGATGACTATGTATGTTGACAGTTATTTCGAGTAATTAGAATGAAATTTTCCCTCTGGAGCGGAGTGTGCGCTGATATGAAACTTCCTGGCAGATTAAAACTGTGTGCCGGACCGAGACTCGAACTCGGCACCTTTGCCTTTCACGGGCAAGTGCTCTACCAACTGAGCTACCCAAGCACGACTCACGCCCCGTCCTCACAGCTTCAGTTCCTCTAGTACCTCGTCTCCTACCTTCCGATCCTTGCAGAAGCTCTCCTGCATACTTCGCAGAACTAGCACTCTTGGAAGAAAGGATATTGCGAAGACATGGCTTAGCCACAGCCTAGGGGATGTTTCCAGAATGAAATTTTCTCTCTGCAGCGGAGTGTGCGCTGATACGAAATGTGTATATTAGGTTTTTTCGATTGAATAAATTTTTCCAAATTTTTCAGGCTATATTGACCAATATTAATTTCTGTCGTTCTTTTGTTAGTGTATTATATATAATTTTTTATGTTATATTTGCAGTTAAAAAGTTGTATAAAAACCAACAGATGTGACGTTTTTATAAGTTTCTCTTACTGGAACAATTAATCTTTCTTAAGAACAGATGAATTATCATTGAATTGAAATAGACAAGCCATTTGATATTAATAAAAAAATGACTAAAATTGAACCAAAAATAAAAATTCCACAAAAGAAATAAAAAATAAACACAGTAAACATTATCAAATTCTAATTGATGTGCAATAATTGGATCAAGTGTTTGTGAAAAAACGATGTTAATGATTGATAATTGTATTCTAGTTCCAGGATGATTAAATTAGAATAGAATCAATCATTTGTACATTCATTCTAAAGTGATGACCAAAGGCTAATCAAAGGCTGCGTTTCATTGGCAGGACACTAAGAAAATGTAACAGACCTACTAAGGAGACTGCCTACACTACGCTTGTCCATCCTCTTTTAGAATACTGCTGCATGGTGTGGGATACATACCAGGTAGAACTGATGGAGTACATCGAAAAAGTTCAAAGAAAGACAGCACGTTTTGTATTATCGCGAAATATGGGAGAGAGTGTCACAGACTTTCTCCTCTGAAATGAGAACATATTTTGTTGACACCAACCTACATAGGGAGAAACGATCACCACGATAAAATAAGGGAAATCAGAGCTTGTATGGAAAGATACAGATGTTCATTCTTTCCGCATGCTATATGAGAATGGGATAATAGAGAATTGTAAATGTGATTCGATGAACCCTCTTCCAGGCACTTAAATGTGATTTGCAGACTATCCATGTAGACGTAGATGAACCGAAATATGAAGAATTTATAAAAAAATGTGAAAAGTAGAAGATAAAGTAAAGGAAAAAATGATATTTTATTTAAATAATGATGAAATTATTCTGTTAGATGGGTTTAAAAATAATTAAGATGTACAATTTGACGAGTTCATTCTTGATAATCGTGATATAGTTAGAGAGTATTTTACTAGAAATAGACACAAAGAAACAGATTGTTTTTATGTTAGTCAAACATCATCAAAAATACCAAAGCAATTAGTTAGAGATAACCTTAATTTTTAATGTTTTCAAATTAAATGACTCAAATTTGAATAATACTTTTTATGAGTTTGTCAGGGTTATTTAAAGTTTGATGATTTTAAAGAAATATGTAGTAAATGTTGGGATAAAGACGAATTCGGTTTCATTGCAATAGATATCACAAGTAAAAATTAATAACGAAAAATACAGAGAAAAGATTAAGAATTTTTAGATATTGAACGTAAATGTTAAATGTAAATGTTGAAAATAAACGTTGAATATTAATGTTGAACGTTAAAAACGAAATTGATTGTTTTTATACTTAATAAATGTTTTCAAAATGTGATCATCCAGAAGGAATAAGTCAGTTTGGTTGTAAGATCCAAATATTTTTAGAAAAGTTAGGTGAACTTGAAGAGGAAAAGATCAATTAAAAGAAGAGTTTAAAATGCGGGAAAAAAAGGACAAGAACATATTATAAAAATTTAAAAGAGAAGATAAGCAGTTGTCGATTTTATTGAACAAGTGAATCAGATAATTTAAGGATCTGTAGAGAATGTTTTGAAAGCTATTAAAGAAAATAGAGAAGCTGATAACAAATTATTCCTTATAAACAACATTATTTTGAAGAATTTAATTCCAACAATTATAAAATATGGAAATGATAAAAGAGATTATGTACTAAGTGAATCAGTAATACAAGATTAATTGAATAAATATGAAGAGGAACTTAAAGACAAAAAATTTAAAAAATGAATCATCGAATATTAAAAATGAACAGAAGTAAAAGAATACTGGGATATATTAATGACATGAAGATAAGGTTTTTGTAGTAAGAGCTGTTGCTTGATTTGAATTTGTTGGTAAATATCCAGTTGAATTTAATGGAAATAAATTAAAGATTGGTCAAAAAGGCTATGAAGATACAGATGACTTAATGAATCTGTTAACTAAAACCAGATAATTACGAAAGATATGAATGCACTATTTACTGCTTATGTTTTATCAAGCTGTGTAGATTTAGTGAGTCATTCAGGAACATTATATTGTGACAATAATCCAAATTAAATGAAATCAAATAAGGATAATAAATACAACTGATTGGTATAGGAAATTGTTCATCTTCATCTTTCCAAAAAATGGATTAAAGTGTTGATGAAAAATGGGTGAAGGATTAATTAAAAATATACAGATAAACCAATATAATATTTTTGGATGAATAATGGTTCTCAATTAATGATAGAGTAGCTGTAATTCATGGAGAAGAATTAGCTGGAAATAAAAATTATCATAATGAAAAATTTGAATAATAAAAATGTCAACAAATAAATTTAGCTATTGTATTATTAATAATCCAGAAGGAATTCCATTTTTTGTACAGTTTTCGAATAAGGAAAAATTTCGGAAAAATGAAAAACATTGAAAGGATTTAGTTAATATGTTAATTAATAAACTACAGTTTGAATGATATATTCCATATTATAATTATTGTTGCCCTGGGACAAAACTAGAAGAAAGAATAGCTAAAGTTGATCAAGGAATTAATCCATTAGATGAAGCATGTACAAAACATGATGTTGGTTATAGAGATATTAAAGATTTAGAAAGAAGACATGAAAGAAATAAAGAACTTCAATTAATCGCAAAAGAAAGTATACGCCCTAAAGATTCTTCATTTGGTGAAAATTTAGCAGCAACTGCAGTAAGAGAAATAATGTATCGAAAACGAAAATTAAGAATGGGAGTAAATGTTGATGATAAAGAATGGGAGTCTGTAAAAATATTAATAACCTTTTCTATATATAACTGAGAGATGGGGGAAGGCAAAAATTGCATAGTTAGACCAAGAGATGAGTACCATAAGCCAGCTCAAATGGACACATGCTGCAGGAGTTATTTTGAGATGAAAAGGCTTTCGCAGGGTAGGGTAGCATGGGGAGATGAACCACACCAGTCACCATGTGTAACAAAGACTCGTTTTCGTACTCTATTTGGTGCTCTGAGGAGTGGAGGAAAAGGGAAGTTTAAGTCAAAGCACACAAAGTTCCTGGTAACAAAGGATACTTTCATTTTCATACTTCAACAAATTGATTGTTCATATTTAAAAATTAGGTTATCATTAATTACACCTAATCTTTTACCTAGTTTATAATGTAGTTACATGCTGACAGAACTACATCTGAGGGGAGAAAGAAACAGGAGATATGGGTTCACCGCTCAAAAACTTCACGAGTTATAGCTTTTACCCAACAGAAAGTACCCATAAAGTATGTGTACATTCGCCTATGTTTGCATGAAGTTCATTATGCCGTATGTGCTACTAAAATTCCGTCGTCCACAGGAAGCTATGCGGCAGATACAAATGATTCCAAGCAACGTCAAGAAGATGGTGGTACCACTGGAGGGCTATAGCCACTTCCATATCCTCTTTGACAAGAATGTACACGGACTCGTCCATGAGAAGATGTTAAGCTTCATGTCGGAGCTTTGAGAACAGAAGCTTTGAAGGAAGATATACAAAGGTTAGAATATTAGAAGCAGATTATTGATGGTGTAGTGTATAGTGTAACAACATTAGTACCTGAAGAAGAATGAAGCCAGTCAAGAGACTGTAGATCTTAAAACATGATGAACTGCGTGTGGTCCATTTTGCATGTTTTGTGTGGTTCATAAACTGTACAGCACAGACATGTGTCCAGCTAACAATTAGTGAAGTGTATAGAGAATTGTAAACAAGGGATCTTGGTAACTAAAATTTAAATTTGTGTCATTTGCACTAATAACAAATTCCTTACAATAAAGGTATTTACTCACATGTTAAATATCCATTACCCTTCACACTCTTCTGTCATACTAACCGAACTTGTATTATTGTTCTAAAGTTATTAATGCTGTAGTGTGTATTCACCACATTAACATTACTGCCACTTCCCTTATATAAGTATAATGTTCTTCTTCTTAGTTTTTGTTCTGGTATATGGCTAATCTGTTACCTAGGTACAACTTTAAATGTTTTATCTCCCAGAAATAAAATTACTTTGTACAGCAGTACTGGATTCGCTTTATGGGATTCCTTATTTATTTTATACTGATTTATTTATTCTTTTCCGCTTAATTTCCCAGCACAACTTTTGTATATGAGCACTGCCACTATTTCTCCGTCTACCAATGTGGTCGCATATTCAGATGGAACGATGGCCACATTTTCATATGCACCGTTGCCGTCTATCGAGTCACACTCATTGAGAAATGTCAAGAGCGGTTTTATCCATACTGCATAAACTACAACGCAGTACGTCTGTCCCAGAGGGCCTCATTCCATAAAGTGCCATACTTCTTTAGGATACTGGGATACTGGTATTGAATGTAGCACCACTAAACGAACAGCAAGTAATCATAGAAATTGTTACGTAGTGTTTCACAGATCCGATGTCTTCCTAACAGCACAAGAATTCCAGGGCACTTTAGTATGTAGATGATGCCTGCGGTGCCACTGTGGTAAGAGAATGCTTGATTGGGATCCAATGTACGGCCGTTGACGAGGTCATGAGAGACAGATCTCGGTCTCGATATGGATATGGATGGCGAGCGAAGCAGTATGTGTTTTTTTCGGTTGGGAACATCCTGCCTATCGCTTTAGAAAGAGCTGGGATTTCATGCATATTGGTTACAGTAAGCATTTCCTGCTAAATTATTCACTCACACTGGTTATAACACTGATGTGGATCGAAATCATCTGTGACAAAAGAAGCCTATTCACCAGCTAAATACGAAAATGCAACTCTTTTTCCGAGGTTCACTGTCTTCGAATTTTGGGGTGTGAGAGATTTCGGTTCGCCTGTGTTACGTTTATGGTCATAGGTGAACCTGTGAACCTGTGGAGCAGCTGCTGCTTTTTTGGTCTCCATACTTGAGTGAACTCACCATCATTCCGTGGCAGTAATGTGAAAGTAAATGTTGAATTAAAACATGCTATCATAACTTACCGAGTTCACCACAACTTTGGACCTTACTGTTGTTCTAGCTGTACCGTAAACAGTTTAAACTCTAAGGCGGTAGAAAAAAACTACATTTCTACTTATGGATTGCTCTCCATACTCATTATCTTAAGGATCGAAAACTTTGGTATTCGTGGTAATCAAGAGTGATGTAGACATACAGATGGGATGGTTGTCGGTTTGGTTCTAACAGTATCTCTCTAAGTAAGTGTAACGACACATCTTTGCGAAACTTTGATTCGCCACAAAGAGAGAGACACTAACACTTTCCCACGACTGGTGCCACTGAGCCGCGCGGGATTAGCCGAGCGGTCTCAAGGCGCTGCAGTCATGGACTGTGCGGCTGATCCCGGAGGAGGTTCGAGTCCTCCCTCGGGCATGGGTGTGCGTGTGTGTCCTTAGGATAATTTAGGTTAAGTAGTGTGTAACCTTAGGGACTGATGACCTTAGCAGTTAAGTCCCATAAGATTTCACACACATTTGAACATTTTTGGTGCCACTGATTTCACGTGGGCTCTCCCGACTGCCCTTACTTGTACAAGCAGTCTGGATTAAGAACTCATTTACATTCGAAGTATCGTTGACGGTGTCGTAATAGAGGAAAGTAGACCCCACGAAAGTACAACAGAGGCTCCTAGTATGTGAGGAGTGTTGAGAGAAAGATGGAGACGTCCTCGTGGAGTGCCCTTGTGCCGGTTAGAGAATAATGTTTATGAAGTCAGATTAATCCACCTCATTTGTTTCGAGGAATCGAATCAATCCACTCTTCACTAAGTGCACTCAATTGATGTAGTAGTCATTTCGTTTGAATCATCTATGTTATCTGCTACGTCAGATTCTAGTAGTCAAGAACCGTTTAAGTGTTAAATTGTTTCTGGCGGCTTTATCCGTCCCCCGCTATTTCATAAAAGGTTAATTGGTGGTATTTATGGCGTCATTTACTTCCAGCTCCTGGTTTCATATCCACTCAGACGCGATACCACATTTAAGTATTCTGTTCTGGTAACAGGTCTGTCTGATCTAACTTATATATCTAAGTGCATGGCATTTTTTCTTTTGATAGCGATACTTCATCGCGCTAATATCACTGTTTAGTGTGTGACTGACCAGACGACTCCGTGCTCCCGTGGTCTAGGTTCACATTACAGAGCAGGCTCTACCTAACTTCCACTGTTCTTAACAGCAAATTCCTGTGGGCGCAGTCCCACTGAAGCAAGAAGTAGTTAAACTCACTTGCAACCTGCGCTACAGTTCCGCTATGACGTAGCCAGATGCTTTGGATATGTTTTATATTCCTGTAAGAGACCAGCCAAACAAAGATGGTATTCCGCAGAAATCTGTAACGAGGCGGTCTTGCGTTAGGACAGTAACGAGTTTGTCGCAAGCTTAAAGTCAGCTTCTAATGTTACACCATTGCCTCGAACCTGCAATACTGATAAGATAGATGTGACTCCGACTCCGACTGGCAGTGAACTTCAGTCAGTTGTGACTCGACAGGACGGACTTCTATAACCGGTGGATCTGATGTCGTTTTGGGGTGCCATTTTTCACACACTGATATATTCCGAACCCATGGCAATTTTACAACTGACCCTCACTTTCCGTCAGTAATAATTTAGCGTTCAACCTTATGTTTACATTGGGGTATTTTAACCAATGGTAATTAGCGTTACTAGATTATCATAAAGTGAATCGCTTTCTTACACCTTCATGTAAACATGAGAGTCGATTACATTTCACATTCATGGAGGTACTTCTCGATCATGAGAGTTTCTCAATAAGTATGTATCTGGCACTTGACAAAGCCAACGGCCTTGCCGCACTGGTAACACCGGTGCCCATCAGATCACCGAAGTTAAGCACTGTCGGGCTGGGCTCGTACTCGGATGAGTGACCATCCGGTTTGCCGAGCGTTGTTGGCAAGCGGGGTGCACCCAGCCCTTGTGAGTCAAACTGAGCAGCTACTTGATTGAGAAGTAGCGGCTCCGGCCTCGGAAACTGACAAGAGGCCGGGAGAGCGGTGTGCTGACCACATGCCCCTCCATATCCGCATCCAGTGACGCCTATGGGCAGAGGATGACACGGCAGCCGGTCGGTGCCAGTGTGCCTTCATAACCTGTTCGGGAGGAGATACTTGACAAAGCCCACAGCGCTTACAGCCTGGCATGTAATTGCTGTTTCTTCGTTCTCACCCTGCCTGGCCGTTTCTTCCTGTGTACTCTTCCTGGTAGTAATGATATTGACTCACCTCAGTGGGCACTTCTGCGGCACATCGATAAATATCATTTCTTGTTTCGTGAACACTATTACAGACTGCACTGTCAGTTCGTGCACGTTGTCCTCAAACAGTGGAATATCTTCAGCCACCTATTTCGCCTTAGCGCGCCCATTACCGTTGAGATGTGAGTGGTTTGATGTTACCATAACTTATTCAGCTACGACGGCATATGTCTGACAGATGTTTCTAGGAGTGCACTCAACAGAATTATGGGTAGATTGGCGGGACTAATGCTATGGAATCCAGGATTAATTAACCATGAACTTAAAACTGTGAAGATATGCATAGGTTAGAATGTTAGAGCAGATTACTGCTCATGTAGAGTGTAGTGTAACACGATTAGCTCCTGGAGAAGAATTAATCCAATCAAGAGACTGATGACCATACAGTACGTTGTATTGTCTCTGGTCCGTTTTGTATATAACTTTGTGATGACGTTTTATGTACTTCTAACAACAGTATACATATGTACAGCAAATACACGGTAAAGTATCCACAGAATTGTAAGCAATGGATCTTACTAACAAACACATAAATTTATTTTTGTACTGCTTGTCTCAATAATGCGCCAAAGTTAAGTATAATGCACAATTAATGTTAGCACATATGGAGTTATTAGTAATAATTAGCCTACATCGTTCGCCCTGATAATAAATTATTCCTTGCGCTAAAGGTCCTTAGCTACATGTAATATGTCCATACTCGTTTCACATTCTTTTCTCATAGTATCCAAACATTTATTACTGCTCTGTACTTACTAATCTTGTATTTTTTTAAATTCACCCCACTGACATTACAGCCAGCACTCCCAGTGCATACTGTTCTTTTTCTTCTTCTTCACTTGTTTTTTCTGTTATGTGTCTAATCTCTTATCTAGGTATCACTTTAAATATTCTGTCTTCCAGAAATAGAATTACTTCCTGTGGCCTTACCACCGAGCGAGGTGGCGCAGTGGTTAGCACACTGGACTCGCATTCAGGAGGACGACGGTTCAATCCCATCTCCAATCACCCTGATTTATGTTTTCCGTGATTTCCCTAAATCGTTTCAGGCAAATGCCGGGATGGTTCCTTTGAAAGGGCACGGCCGATTTCCTTCCCAATCCTTCCCTAACCCGAGCTTGCGCTCCGTCTCTAATGACTTCGTTGTCGACAGGACGTTAAACACTAACCACCACCACCACTGTGGCCTTACTGGTATTCACTTTGTGGACTAACTTATATTTTTATATTAATCTATTCATTCTTTTGCGTTTAATTTCCCAGCACGTCCGTATTCGATTAGTGCCAGTGTTCGACACAATCGACTGTGGTCTTCTGGTACAGAGCTGGGAGCAGGGTCTGAATCAGAGGCTTGGACGGTTCTGCGACGGTGTGAGTTGCAGATTCCTCGACTTGCGACATAGAATGGCGTGTTTCTGCGTCGAAATGTCCACTACACACAGGACGCGGCTAAACGGATATCAGGGGCTTTCCAGAGGGGACTGAATCGTTTTTAGGGTAGAGGATCACGAGAAAGTGCAGAAAGGGCATCGGTTTCAAAGGGTACAGGACAAACACAGGAAAAGGGTGGACATAACAATTAGTATTGTAGTTGCAAAGTGTCGTAGCTGTGTTGGAAAAGAAGCAGAGCTCCAAGTGTTAATGGAAAGCACCGTATCTCAAGTGGAAAGCTGGCTGAAGCTGGAAATAAATTCAGCCGAAATTTTTACAAAGGACCTACCCATGTTCAGAAAGGCTAGATTAAATATATTTGGTGGTGGAGTGTTTATTGCTGCCATAGGTAGTTTACCTTGCAGTGAATCTGAAGGAGATAGTTCTTATGAATTAGAATGGCTACTTGACAACAGTAGTGGGGCAACAGGGATATCACCCCACTTTGTAAGTATATGTTGCATACATTCAAGGGCAACCGCCCCCCCCCCCCCCGCCCCCCACTCCCTCATGATATCATTGGTTTTCCCCAGCTGGCACATAGGATCTTTCCATTCCACCCCTTCCCTTCCCCTACTCTCACCTCCCCATCTGCCCATTCCCTCCCATCCCCTCCTCTACCCTACCTTCCCCACCCCTCCCCTCTAAATGCCAGGAAACTGAAATGTTGGTGGTAAATTCAAAATTGGGGGAAAATTCAAATTTATTAGTGGAAATATGAAATTCAGTGTGTTCACCTTGAGGTCCAGAGACCAATTGACTTATTTCACAATACCACTACCAGAGGCCAGAGGGCGCTGTTGCCCCCCCCCCCCAATTCCTCACTCCCTACTCCCCTGTCCCCTTCCCTCTCCCATCTGGAAAAAGGTGGGAAAAGGCCTCAGTGTGTGCTGGGCTCTTGCATAGGATGCACTTAAGTCTTTGTTTTGTATGCATTGCTGTATATTCTTTATTTAAACAATTTGAGTTGCCATTGATCGAGCACTAGACAGTAGTTTCATCAAATTTCGTCAATAACTCGTGGTTCCAGCCAGTCTAGCTAAGGAGCTTATATTGGTAGTATGGAGGAGGGGTGGGCGGTTAGGTGGATGGTGGTGGTGGTGATGGTGGTGGTGATAATAATAATAATAAGAAGAAGAACAATTGTGCTGGCATAAGCTGTCGCCAGCATACTGGTCAGCAAAGATGAAGTGCACAGATCTATTAGTAGGTACTGGATAAAGTGTGCTTATCATGAGCGAGGCCAGAACACACCCACAACCAACATGCCACCAACGCCCTCTCGACAGCATATATTTAGACTGCTGCTGCTGACCAGAGGGCCTCACTCACTCAAACGTTCAGTTTGTCATCGGTCAGTTTACTTGCAGAGCAGATATAGTTCATTACAGGCTACAACAGTACGTAGTGGCCAGATTAGTGACTATAACAGGATTAGTTTACCTCAACCAGAATTGTGCTTTACTAGCAGTGAGACATTACATGAGTCTGCAAGAGGACTATTGCTGATGAGCTTGTACCACATGGACTCTGTTCAATTTAGTAAAGTTTCAAGTTCATGGAAATAAAGAACCGTATTAATCTACATGTGCATTTGTATTGTAGAAAGAGGACACTGGACACCCATGACAACATCCTCTCCCTTGCTTCCTTGAATTACAAGAATCTACAATAATACTAATAATAATATGACAGCAAGCTATCACTGAAGTACAGGGAGAAGCCTGCTGCAGATCTACTGGATGTGGAGAGGATATTTTCACTATTGGCTTAGCACTAGAGAGTTGCTACAGCCAGTCTGGCCAATAACCCTATATGGGAAGGATGGCTAATAATGATAGGACAGCAAGCTATCGCTGAAGTACAGGGGAATAACGTTCTGGAGGTTGAGCGAAACAAAGATAGACAGTACAATGATAGAAGTCAGAAGGAAAGAAGATCTGCAAGGTTAAGGAGCTGGTTGTTGGTGGAGAAGGAGGACCAGAAGCCACACTATGTAAGGGGAAGGAGGTGGCGCTGGTTGAAGTGATGATGAATACGTTGGAAGAGGTTGGACTCGAAGACCTCACTGAACATGGAGGTGAGACAGATTGGACGATAGAAAAAGCTGTCAGAGAGGGTTTTGTTGGGTTTAAAGAACAACAGGACATGGGAAGTCTTCCAGAGGTCAGGGTAAAAACTGTTGAAGAGGATGGTGTTATACAAGGTAGTAAGGACAGCCAGGAAAGAGGAGGGGATGCCTTGAGGTGGCAGTAGGTGTCGCAGGCGTGACCAGTGATACTGTTCTGTTTAGAGTGGAGTATGAGTTTGATGTCATGTGCTCTAATGGGAATGTTTAAACCTGATCCAAGAGGGAGTAATCAAAGTGGGGATTGTCAGGAATGGAGAAGACCTCAGAGAGGTCGGAAGCATACTGGTTAGCCTTACTGAGGTTCTCAGGGAAGGTATGTTTCTCATGGAGAAGGGGTCAATGCCAGGTGGGATGGCTACCAATAAGGTGGTGAAAGGTAGATCAGTACCTGGAAGATCTGTAAGTACTTGGAGGGTGGCATTGGGTCGCATACTGGTGCCACTCCTCGCATGTTTGCTGTTTAGAGGTTGCATGTGTGTCATTGTAATTGCTGGTGCCAGAGTAGAGTATCCCAGTCACAGGTGCAAAGGAAGGAGTGGTAGATCCTTCAGGATTCATGGAGAAGGACAGCCTGTGGAGGAAGAATACGGCGGTGAGGATTGATAATTTTGATAGTAACATAGGTCTCCACAGCGTCAGTGATGGTCTTCTGGAGGAGGGATGAGGTGTGGTTGATGTCAGTGGGATGTTGAAAGGTAAGTGGGTGGCCTTCGACCTGAGTGGTAATGGATTCCTGATCGGTTTTATGATAGTCATGGACGACCTTAAGAGGAGCAGCAGGACAGGGGGCAGGAAGTGGGCCTTGGGCTGAGGAGATGGTGAGTAGGTGGAGGTCGCTACCAATAGGGTTTAGGACGTCCATGGCAATACCTCCAAGGAGGTTGGGGGAAGAGAGGACAACATTGGGGTTAGTCACTTTCGGAATGGATGCGCTGTGAGAGGGGAACAAGTTCACCTTGGAGGGTGGCAAGGAACTGATGCCACTGCCAAAGCGTGTCAGGATCATGGCTAAGGATTTTGAGGTGTGTGGAAATCAAATAGGAGGAGAAGGTGTGGTCAACATGGGAGAGGAGTTCCTGGACGGACATAGATTGTGGCACAGGTGATGGTTAGGGACAGAAAGAAGATGCTGAGTATGAGGTGTTCAGTTGGGTCACTGAGGAGGGCTGTGGCCAGACAGGGATATGTTGGACGTAGTCAGTAGCGACCACGCCTCATGGTAGGGGAAGGGGATTGTCAGTACAGTGAAGAAGACAGGCAGAAGTGCAGATAACATGGTGAGGTTGTAGGGAGGTTTTATTATGGATGAAGGAGTTGAGCTGGTGCTGGGGCAGGGTATGCTTGAAGAGGCATTTGTTGGCAGGGAAGGAGTGGATGTTTTGGTAGAGGAGAGATATTGTTGGCTTTTCTGGGTGGGGAGGGGGGAGGGGACTGGAGAGAGAAGGAGAGAGGATTAAATGAGGGTGTTGAGGCAGGTACAGGTGGAGTAGGCCTGGTTGTGGGAGTATGTGGTGTAGATGTTCAAATGGAAGACGGAGCAGGTGGCAAGGGAGATCTGCTGGAGGGTGTGGTGGTGTGGAAGGGGTTTACATCCTGGAAGACAATGGATGCTGTCTTCAGCCAGAGAGGATGGGCAGAGGGAATTATTAGGAGGGATGGGCTAATCGATGGAGTGACAAGGGATGGTAAGCTCAGGGTTCCTGGGATGAGCTTTGGCCTTGCATTTGTAGTAGTAGTGGGATGGTATTCCTTGCAGGAAGGAGGAGAGGCCAGTTTAGGACGCTGTTTCAGGGAGTGAGAGGCTCTACAGTGGTGGCTTGTGGGGGGGGGGGATTTGCAGTTTTGGGTGAGGTGATCACTGTATAGGTAGGTAGCATCGCTGGCAGGGATAAGATTGAGGAGGGAAATAGGAGGAGTCAATGGGGAGGCGACAGTGAAAAATCAGGGCAAACTGAGTGAGGAGATGATCAATAGAGGAGGCATACTTGGTAAGCTTGTGCATCAGGAAGATAGGATTGGAGTCATTGTAGATTCGTTGGTCTCAGCAGATTTCTAGGGTGGGGTGGGCATTCAATTTCGCCAAAACCTCCTCCTCTGTGGCCACAAGGCTGAGATCCCTGATCACAGCAGTGAGGGTTGGAGGATGAACAGGGTGTTAGGGCTGACAGGAGAGGAGGAGGTAAGGAAGGCATGGGGGCCAAAGGTGACATGGAGAATTTTCCAGAGTAGGTCAGTATGGAATGAGGGAGAGGGGGATTTCATAAGGACTGAATTTCCGTGGGGGATAAGCTGAGCAATGGGGGCAGAGGGAACATACTTGTGTATTTCTAGTGGGAGGGTGCGGGTGTCCAGAAATTTGGGATCGGAGTTGGAAAGGACGAATGTGCACAGGCAGGGGCTGAGAATGCGGTAGGAGGGTGAAACGCCTGGTTAAGTCCCCAGGACAGAACAGGGAGTTGGAATAGTGGAAAGGTGCCAAAAATGAGCGGCTGTCAGTTACACTCGAACACATATAACTTTATTTAGTTGCCCAAACACTACAGTGCAAATTTCCGAGCTTAACTATCGGCTGAAAATGTCACACAGTCTTATGGCTTAAGGGCACAACCTCTTTAATTTTTAAAACTGCTGAAGGCCCATGATTTAAAACACAACTACAATAAATTTTCCAAGGCAGAAGGCCCAATGCTTTATCCTTAAATAATTCTAAAAAAGGAGGCTGAAGGCATAAACAGTCTAAGACTTAACAGTAAAGAATTTTACTTTTAAAACGACTGAAGGGCCATTACTCAAAACACAACTGCAACAAATTTTTACAAGGCAGAGAGCCCAAGGCTTTATCCTTAAATAATTTTTAAATGAGGCTGAAGGCCCAAACAACCAAAGATTTAACAAATAAGGAATTTAAATTTTAAGACGGCTGAAAGCCCATGATTGAACCACACAACTACAATAAATTTTCAAAAGGCAGAAGGCCCAAAGCTTTATCCAAAAAGACATTTTAAATGAGGCTGTAGGCCCAAACAGTGCGAGACTTGACAAGTGAGGAACTTTCAATATTAAATGGCTGAAGGCCTATTATTTAAAAACCCAATTAAAGCATACAAACCCAAACCATCGGCTATGAGCCATTAAAATACACAATAAAACACCAATTAGAAAAGACAGTACAGCCAGCGGCGCTCAGAAGTTTCCGGGGGTCAGTCTGCACTTGAAATATTAACGTTCGCTTAGGGGAGACAGGTAGTCGGCCCAACTATATCCAAACCGCTGGCAACCCAATCAAGAGATATTCAACGGACCCACCGACAAGATGACTTGCTTTCCACCCGACCACTACACAACTGTTGGAAATGGAGATGATGAGGCCCTCATGTGAGGCAGAGGCACTTAGAAGTGAATTTGAGTGCTCTGTGGTGACGACTGTGATGCATCGGGCGATGACAAGGGCAGGGGAAGCAGGGGAAGTTTCCGGGGCTGGTCTGAACCTGAAATATTAATGTTTGCTTAGGGGAGACAGGCGCAGAAGAAGGAGCAGGAGTCACTGCAGGAGCAGGAGCAGTATATAGTTGAGAATAAAGTGCAGGGGAGGAGATGGAAGGGGAGGAGATTGTGAGGTGGGAAGGTGGAGCATATGGGGAGACTGGAGGAAGCACTCCAGGATGTAATGGTGGGAGCAGAGGAAGGGAAGATGTAAATGTATGTGGTTGTGGGGCTGTCCATGGTGGACTGTCCAGAGGACTACCGCAGACAGCTGGTGCCAAGGTAGGGAGAGAAAACGAAGATGGGGATAACCAGGAGTCGAAAACAGGACAGAACAGGATGGTAATGGCAACAGTGACAGCCACAGCAACGGCAATGGCGAAAACGACGCCGGCGGTTACGGCGGCGGTGACAACGGCCACGACAGGCAGAAGGACGACACTGACAGCAGCAGCAGCAGCAGCAGCAGTGGCGACAGGTGCCAGGCGTAGGCAGCGAAGGGCGGCGGACACAAGCAGCAGCAGCAGGAAGCAATAGGCAGTGGCATCAGGTGCGACAGGCACCAGCAGTGGACAGCGATGGGAAGCAGCAGTTGGCGAACACGGGCAGCAGCAGTGGGTGGCACTGAACAGCAGCAGCAGGTGGAGGCAGGCACCAGCAGTGGGCAGCAAAGGGCAGGAAAAGCGGGCAGCGAGAGTCAGCAGTAGTGGGCGGCAACAGGCAGCAGCAGTGGGCGGCACTGGGCAGGAGCAGTGAGTAGCGATGGGCTCCAGCAGTGGGTGGCAATTGGCAGCAGCAGTGGATGGCACTGGGCACCAGCAACAGGTGGCGATGGGCGTAAGCAGTGAGAGGCGATGGGCAACAGCAGCAGGCGGTGATGGGTGGCAGCAGTGGGCCGTGACAGGCAGCAGCAGTGGGCAGCGACGGGCAGCAGCAGTGGGTAGCAAACAGCAGCAGCAGTGGGCACCAATTGGCAGCAGGAGTGGATGTCACTGGACATCAGTGGACCGAGAAGGGCAGTGGGTGGCAATGGGCAGCACTAGTTGGTAACGATTTGCAGCAGAAACAGGCAGCAGCAGTGGGTAGCAACAGGCGGCAGCAGTGGGCAGCAACAGGCAGCAGTAGTGGGTGGCATTGGGCACCAGCAGTGGATGGTGACGGGCACAAGCAGCAAGGTGTGAATGGCAACAGCAGCAGGCGGTGATGGGTGGCTGCAGTGAGCAGCGACAGACACCAGCAATGGGCGGCAACAGGCAGCAACAGTGGATGGCACTGGGCACCACGAGTGGGTGGTGACAGGTACCTCCAGCAGGTGGCGACCGCACTAGCAGTGGAGGGCAATGGGAAACAGCAGTGGATACCACTGGGCACCAGCAGCAGATGGTGATGGGCACCAGCAGTAAACGGCAACAGGCAGCAGCAGCAGATGGCATTGAGCAATGGCATTGGGTGGCAATGGGCACCAGCAGCAGGTGGCGACAGGACCAGCAGCAGCAAGCAATAGGAACAGCAGCAGGCAATGATGGGCTGCAGCAATGGATGGCAATGGGCAGTAGCAGTGTGCAACAATGGCCAGCAGAGTGGGTGACACTGGACGGCAGCAATGGGCAGTGATGGGCAGCAGCAGTGAGCAGTGATGGGTAACAGCATCAGGTGGCGACAGGCAGCTGCAGTGGGCAG
Source organism: Schistocerca piceifrons (assembly GCF_021461385.2). Classification (NCBI taxonomy): domain Eukaryota; kingdom Metazoa; phylum Arthropoda; class Insecta; order Orthoptera; family Acrididae; genus Schistocerca; species Schistocerca piceifrons. The sequence continues at coordinate 576,008,464 of NC_060143.1, forward strand.
CAACAGGCAGCAGCAGTGGGTAGCGACAGGCTTCAGCACTGGGCAGTCACGGGCAGTAGCAGTGGGCAACAATGGGCACCAGCATTATGTGGCAATGGGCACCAGCAGTGGGCAGTTATTGGAAGCGGCAGTTTGCAGCTGCGGGGAAGCAGCAGCAGACAGTGACAGAGCGCACATGTGGGCAGTGATGGGTAGCAGCAGTGGGCATCAACAGGCAGCAGCATCAAATGTCACTGGGCACCAGCAGCAGGTGGCACAATCACCAGCAGTGGGTAGCAATTGGCAGCAGCATTGGATGGCACTGGGCACCAACAGAGGGGGGCAACGGGCAATGGGCAACAGCAACAGCAGGCAATTCGCAACAGCAGCAGGCAATGACAGGCTGCAGCAGCAGGTGATGATGGACAGCAGCATCATGTAGCAATGGGCAGCAGTGTAGGTGGCACTGGGCAGCGGCTACAAGCAGTGACGCGCGGCAACGGTGGGCGGCGAAGGGCAGCAGCAGAGGCGAGCAACGTACGCCAGCAATGGGCGCTGGGGCAACAGCAGTGGACAGTGATGGGCAGTAGCAGTGGGTAACGACAGGCAGCAGCAGTGGACAGACACTGGCAGTAGCACTGGGCGACAATGGGCAGCAGCATCAGGTGTCCACAGGACCAGTTGTGGCCAGTCATTGGCAGCAGCAGTTTGAGCCTACAGGCAACAGCAGATGGCAATGGTGGGTAGTGATAGGCAGCTACAGTGGGCAGTGGGCAGCTGCAGGCTGCAGCAGTGGGTAGCGACAGGCAACAGCTGTGGGCAGTGACAGGCAGTAGCAGTGGGCAACAACGGGCAGCAGCAGTGGGTAGCGACGGGCAGCAGCAACGGGTGGCACTGGATACTAGTAGCAGGGAGCGACACGCACCAGCAGTGGGCAGTGACGGGCAGGAGCTGCAGGCAGTGACGGGCAGCAACAGCAGGCAGTGACGGGCAGCTGCTGCAGGCAGTGACGGTCAGCAGAAGCAGGCAGTGAAGGTCAGCAACAGCAGGCAGCGATGGGCACTGGGTAGCAGCAGTGGGCAGTGATGGGCACCAGCTTCAGGGGGCGACACGCACCATCAGTGGGCAGTGACGGGCAGGAGCTGCAGGCAGAGGCATTCTGCAGCAGTGACCAGCGATGGGTGGCGACCGTCAGCAGCAGATGGTGATGGGCGGGATCAGCTGGCAACAGGGTTGAATGTCCAAAAGTCGATTTGGTCCTTGAGCGTAGTCCAGACAGCGATAATCTTCTGGCTTGTCTAAAGAAACTGGTTCTCTACTTTAAAAACAAACTTTTAAATAATAAAACATGACCTACACAAGGAATCTGATTACCCCTTTTAGTCATGGACGAAAAAAAAATTGGAATAGTCTTTGTCAGAACGTGCAGAATCTTATGTGAGACCAATAAGACGTCAATGTTAATCTAAATATGGTATGCCAATGTTTACGTAATAAAAAATATAAATTAGGTAATTCAGTACAATTATTATATAGATGCGATAAATCACTTTGACGGGGCGAAATGAACAATCAAAGTCAATATAATTCCAGTAAACCTGCAAAAGTAAAAACAAATTATTGTAGGGGCGTACATAGACAATACGTAATTTTGTTTTGAAGCTGACAGCCAATGAGAAAATAAGTGCAGTTTTCAAGCAGTAATGGCGGATAGCATCAGCTGGTAATATACGTAATTTTATGGTAGCTAATTTTACTACACAAAAAAATGAAATATGTACTCCCTCCAAAAGAAGGTACAAACAAACATTAAAGTAAAATCATAATGAGCAGCAAAATGTATGAGAAAAATTTAGAAAGAAAATTATTAATTTAACTTTAATTTCGCGGGTTTTCAACACTGTCAACAAGACGAAGTAATGGAAAGAATAGTTATTGGGACTAAACAAAATTGACATATTGTGACAGTATTTTTAAAATAGTTAATTTAACGGCAATTGTCTTTAATTTTGAAATGAGAGAGAGCGTAATAATTTTCTTTTAATGTCTTAAATGTTGCTGCAGGCAGTGCGATGGCGTCAGCGGTGGTCCGTGCGGACGATGTGTGAAGTGAATCCTGGTTCGTGGCGTGAAGATAATGATGGATCCTCCTATTTCATTAATATTCCAGTTACGGCGGTGGTCCACGTCTCTGTTGTAGTCGAATCTGCTGACAGCATTGGCGCGATAATAATAGTTCCAGTGTGTCCGTTGTCGTTAAGCGCGGTGCGGGTAGGTCGGAATTATGCAACGTCTTTAGCATTGAGATATATATCCGGTTAATGCCAATACTTCGCACAGTTCTTTCACCGTGTTGCCACAGGAAAACAGTCACATGTGTTTATCACTACAACAGTCCGTTAAACATCAGTTCAGTTTACGTCGTCGTCTTTAAGTCAGTTTGGACGATATAATAAATGTTTCTTGATCAAATCACGACACTATTCTTTTACTTAACATTTTGGTTTGTTCCACTTTCGCGCAATTCTAACAGTCAGTGTCTCCACACGACAATGGTGTCTGATTCAAGGCTAATTGTCACAAGTACACACAGTTTGTAAAATCGTCACCGCAAACACTCGATATATTTTTCAGGTTTTACTGTTCACTTAATAATGCACGATCTGCTATTAATACAGCGGACGCACTGTAATTAATTGTTCCTCCGCGTATCACCGTCTTCCACGCCGAACTTTGTCACATTTTTCCACTCGCGAACCGGCCGCGTACAGCAACTCGAACGCTCTCTATCGTTAGTCGTTCGCTCACTCTCTGACACAATACTTCTCCGATCCTAACCAAAGATTTACAAAGCATATAGAACCAGAACATTCATATTCGTTCGATAGAGAATATAAAACAGTAGCAAAATGAATGAAGATACAATGTGACGTATTAACAAATAAAGAATAGTTGAAATAAATGATACATTATGACATGGTAATGCACAAAAGAAAAAAAATATTTTCGACTTTCGTGGAATGTCTTTACACTTGGCAGGTAGGGGAATCCATATTATAGCTTTCCCCTCTATAAAGGACTTGTGAAGCGGCATTACTTGGGAACGATACACATTTATACCTACTTCAAATCACATTCTCACCCTAGCCAAGAGGAACATGTGAAATATGTTGCACGATATTTTTAAGAATATAGTTCTCATTATTTTACCTGAACACTGCGTCCCAAGATGGAGAACAAAACTAGCCAGTAATCCCCGGTCTAGATCAGCGCCATCTTCTGAGTGTAGTGTGCACCTGAAGAGCAGGCCAGGCGAGTAACCACCGGTCGCCGGAGCCAGGCTAATCCGCGACTTCCCGTTGCTGCCTGACTCCTTCATGACTCCTGCCACCGCACGACGAGAGTCAAACGCCATAGACTAGGAAGTACACAGTAGTTCCATCCCTGACATAGACTCCTCAGTTTAAATAACCTGAAACGGGGGCGTTGTTTAGTCGATATACCAAGAATTTCTCACGCTAAGTGTAGATTTCTCCCTTTTATACGGGTTATTTTCGAAAATGGAAGATATCGAACCATAGACGCGTTTTCATTTCGCTACTTGTTCTGCAAATCCTGTACAACACTACAGGGTAGGCTAGATTTCGTGGGTGTTTCCAGCCAGAGTACGCCAGAACGAATATCGAAAAGGGCTAGAAGACCAGCACCAACTTGTCCTGCGAGCCCAGACCAGCATTCATCAGCAGGTGGGGAGGGATGTCGCACTCCTATTGGCTCTCTGGATGAAATGGTGGGTGGAGGGGGTAGAAATTATACAAACCCTCGTTGTGATGCTGTCACTTTCGTTCTGCCGTCGTCATTTCACTTTTGTCTTTTCTAGTGTGTGTTTGGGTCTGCTTTTTTTTTGGGAACAATGAAGTGCTCAAATTCCAACGACAGCATCAACGGCGGTAGCAGCGGCAAACGTCTTCGCCAGGACAACCTGCCATGTAAGTTAATTGTTCTATTCATTCAATGTAGCTGTGTGCCCCACAACTTTAGTACCGCTCACAGCAACTGTTCAGGTCGCAATCGGTACAGGCATAGGTCCGTACTACTGAGATTTTGAATGGTTTTCTGCTGTAATTTTAGTGTGTGAAGAATTTTTATTCTGTAACGGGTATTGCAACCCTTCTTTTTGTTTCTTGTCGTAGCAGCAATCATCGCTGACATACTGGTTGAGTTGGACCGCCGGCAGGAGGCGGAGAGACCACTGCACCAGCCTCCACCAGCAATAAACTAGTCGGCTGAGCAACAACGCAAATGCAATATTTTTTTGTAACGTGTAGCTGTCACGGAAAATATTTTTTTTCGCGTAACATTCTGTGGTTCTAATGATGAGGGCGGGGAATGTACATACACTCCTGGAAATTGAAATAAGAACACCGTGAATTCATTGTCCCAGGAAGGGGAAACTTTATTGACACATTCCTGGGGTCAGATACATCACATGATCACACTGACAGAACCACAGGCACATAGACACAGGCAACAGAGCATGCACAATGTCGGCACTAGTACAGTGTATATCCACCTTTCGCAGCAATGCAGGCTGCTATTCTCCCATGGAGACGATCGTAGAGATGCTGGATGTAGTCCTGTGGAGCGGCTTGCCATGCCATTTCCACCTGGCGCCTCAGTTGGACCAGCGTTCGTGCTGGACGTGCAGACCGCGTGAGACGACGCTTCATCCAGTCCCAAACATGCTCAATGGGGGACAGATCCGGAGATCTTGCTGGCCAGGGTAGTTGACTTACACCTTCTAGAGCACGTTGGGTGGCACGGGATACATGCGGACGTGCATTGTCCTGTTGGAACAGCAAGTTCCCTTGCCGGTCTAGGAATGGTAGAACGATGGGTTCGATGACGGTTTGGATGTACCGTGCACTATTCAGTGTCCCCTCGACGATCACCTGTGGTGTACGGCCAGTGTAGGAGATCGCTCCCCACACCATGATGCCGGGTGTTGGCCCTGTGTGCCTCGGTCGTATGCAGTCCTGATTGTGGCGCTCACCTGCACGGCGCCAAACACGCATACGACCATCATTGGCACCAAGGCAGAAGCGACTCTCATCGCTGAAGACGACACGTTTCCATTCGTCCCTCCATTCACGCCTGTCGCGACACCACTGGAGGCGGGCTGCACGATGTTGGGGCGTGAGCGGAAGACGGCCTAACGGTGTGCGGGACCGTAGCCCAGCTTCATGGAGACGGTTGCGAATGGTCCTCGCCGATACCCCAGGAGCAACAGTGTCCCTAATTTGCTGGGAAGTGGCGGTGCGGTCCCCTACGGCTCTGCGTAGGATCCTACGGTCTTGCCGTGCATCCGTGCGTCGCTGCGGTCCGGTCCCAGGTCGACGGGCACGTGCACCTTCCGCCGACCACTGGCGACAACATCGATGTACTGTGGAGACCTCACGCCCCACGTGTTGAGCAACTCGGCGGTACGTCCACCCGGCCTCCCGCATGCCCACTATACGCCCTCGCTCGAAGTCCGTCAACTGCACATACGGTTCACGTCCACGCTGTCGCGGCATGCTACCAGTGTTAAAGACTGCGATGGAGCTCCGTATGCCACGGCAAACTGGCTGACACTGACGGCGGCGGTGCACAAATGCTGCGCAGCTAGCGCCATTCGACGGCCAACACCGCGGTTCCTGGTGTGTCCGCTGTGCCGTGCGTGTGATCATTGCTTGTACAGCCCTCTCGCAGTGTCCGGAGCAAGTATGGTGGGTCTGACACACCGGTGTCAATGTGTTCTTTTCTCCATTTCCAGGAGTGTATATACATTTACTTTTCTTAAAATGTTGCATTCAGTTGTCTAAGACATAGTCTTTGCTCTACTAGGAGTTTCTATGGTGGGTGAAGAAGAAGAAGAAGAAGAAGAAGAAGAAGGTTTAAGTGTCGAGGTTGAAATTCAGAAACCATCGATTCAGTCTTGTAAGTACCAGAATTCGATATTCAAATTCAGTGTGTGTGTTTCGTATATAAGTAATCTCAGTGAAACTCTAAATATAGATAAATGTAAATTAGTGCAGATGAATAGAAAAAGAATCCTGTAATGTTTGAATACTCTATTAGTAGTGTAGCGCTTGACACAGTCATGTTGATTAAATATTTGGGCGTGACATTGCAGAGTGATATGAAGTGGGACAATCATGTAACGGCAATTGCGGGGAAGGCGGATAGTCGTCTACGGTTCATTGGTAGAATTTTGAGAAGATGTGGTTCATCTGTAAAGGAGACCGCTTATAAAACACTAATACGACCTATTCTTGAGTACTGCTCGAGCGTTTGGGATCCCTATCAGGTCGGATTGAGGGAGGACATAGAATCAATTCAGAGGCGGGCTGCTAGATTTGTTAGTGGTAGGTTTGATCATCACGCGAGTGTTACGGAAATGCTTCAGGAACGCGGGTGGGAGTCTCTGGAGGAAAGGAGGCGTTCTTTTCGTGAATCGCTACTGAGGAAATTTAGAGAACCAGCATTTGAGGCTGACTGGAGTACAATTTTACTGCCGCCAACTTATATTTCGCGGAAAGACCACAAAGATAAGATAAGAGAGATTAGGGCTCGTACAGAGGCATATAGGCAGTCATTTTTCCCTCGTTCTGTTTGGTAGTGGAACAGGGAGAGAAGATGCTAGTTGTGGTACGAAGTACCCTCCGCCACGCACCGTATGATGGATTGCGGAGTATGTATGTAGATGTAGATGCAGAAATGGAAATCACGATTTTGTGATTGTATTTCAGTGAGCTAAAGAATAGGATTTTCTGTTGGTATTTCGGTGAGCTAAAGAATACATTTTTCCGTCTGTGTTTCAGTACGATTTTCTGTGTGTGCCTCTAATATTTTCAATAAATAATTACGTTCAGTATCTTATTGTTGCAGGCAACGTCAGCGAGCTACATAGATGGCTCGAAGGAGGTGCGAAATACTGAAGTGTGTACATGAGATGGCGGCAGCTGAGGACGCTGGAAGGCGGCGCCATCTCGCCCTTTTGGGTGAGGAGGAAGTACTGGACTGGGTGGGGGAACTACCAGAAAGCCCAACCGAACTGCTCAAGCCTTGGACCCAAAGTGTAAAAGATATTATAAGGCAACCGTCGTGATTACAGCATATAATTATTATTATTCTGGAATGTTGGTATTTGTTTACACCAAATATTTAAAAATAGAATCTTGAGCATTGTACTTAATTTTTTTTCGTTTTCGCCGGTTACAGAGGCGTCACCAACACCGCCACCACAACATCTAGTCGTGGTACGGGTGCCTAGAGCAGTGGTTGCGGGGGCGGGACTCAGTCACACGCTCGGCTGGTGTGCAGTGCCCAGCAACAACAACGCGCCACTGCCGCTGCGCTGTCTCATACACTCTGGCGTCTGTGGGTTGTCCAGTCGGTGGAAGAAGAAGACCAACGATGTCCCAGCCCTCAGGCTGGCGGTGGTGAGCGCTCCAGCAGGCAGCAGCAGCACCAACATGGGTGCTCCCACTGGGCCTCACCGTCGCAGCCTCCCACTACTCAAAAAAAAAAAAAAAATGGTCCATATGCCTCTGAGGTCATCAGTCCCCTAGAACTTAGAACTAGTCAAACCTAACTAACCTAAGGACATCACACACATCCATGCCCGAGGCAGGATTCGAACCTGCGACCGTAGCTGTCGCGTGATTCCAGACTGTAGCGCCTAGAACCGCTCGGCCACCACGGCCGGCCCCACTACTCCAGCCCACGCCGATCGCTCACGCCGACCAAAGGCGTGTGTGCCTCGGCGCATCCCCCTCATCCCAGCGAGCGCCTCCTCCCCAGCGCTGCCATCCACCAGGCAGATGCAGTCGTCGCCTTCATCTCCTAGACGTAGTATTAACGACAGTGTTAATGATAATGATGCTGTGGCTACCGGCAGTTCCCTCTCCCGTCATTTCGGTGAAAGACATCAGGTCAGTGACACTATATCGCAGTTAGAATACTCGGTGATTGCGGTCACCTTTAACGAGTGAATCTCGTTCACAAGGATCGAGAATCCGGCATGAGGCTACCACGATCTTGTGCCTTCCTACCATGGAGAAAGAGCTCCTCAGGGTCGTTAACGATCGCCGTATCCCACCATAAAATGCGGTGCAGTGCTGTGTATCGGACTGTCACCCTCACCCACCGCCCCCCAAAGCTGCCATTGGTATTGGAGAGAAAAGTCTTCATTATCTTTGGGGGAAAATGGTGTAATAACGTGGAGCGTATCAATTGCCGAGTGGTTTCCTGAATCCACCTTGAGAGCCATACTGGCCCGGTTTTCCGATACGGAAGTTAAGAGTCAAAGCACTCAGCCGAATACTGAACCTGGGCCTCCACACACATGTCTACGATCTAGTAAATGGAACGTCCATCTATATTAAGTTCCCTAACGATATAGCTGATAAGAAGGCATGTATGCCGGCCGAAGTGGCCGAGCGGTTCTAGGCGCTACAGTCTAGAACCGTGCGACCGCTACGGACGCAGGTTCTAATCCTGCCTCGGGCATGTATGTGTGATGTCCTTAGGTTACTTAGGTTTAAGTAGTTCTACTGTGTCCAGACTAAGCGCCTGCAACTCTCGCTTCCCGCGAAGCAGACCGGTACAGCGGGCCCCGGGCCGAGTAGGGGTCAGCCTGGCCGGTCGTCCCAGAAACACAGACGCTTCCCAGAGACCACCAGGATGCGTCCACGGCGCCGCAAGAGGTCGCTACAGCCGCGGACCTCTTTCCTTCCGCTCGACAAGTGACTGCAAATAGAGAGAGCCATATCCATGCGCCGAGCAGTATTTAGGTTGGCGCAGGAGCCTGGAGAGGCATCTCCGGCGGTACACCGAAAGGTTGCCGCCCTTCGATAGTGCGATTACAGCGCTCATCGAAGTGCTAGGTGTTACAGGTGCCAGCCAGCCAGCCAGCCAGCCAGCCCAGCAAAGCCGCAGCGGTCCAGCAGCAGCAGCAGCAGCAGCAGCAGCGGTCCCGCTCCCGGTCCCGGTCCCGGCCTGCAGCAGCGGTCCCACCGGCAGCAGCCAGCCAGCCAGCCAGTCCTCCTCCTGTGGTGGCAGTAGCAGCAGTAGCAGTAGCAGCAGCAACAGCAGCAGCAGCCCCGGCCCCGGCCCCGTCCGTGGAAGCAGCAGCAGCGGCTGCGGCGTTCCCGCCGTCGCCGTCGCCGTCGCCGTCGCCGTCGCCGTCGCCGTCCGACCCTGGTCGTCCGACCCTGGTCTTCGTTCGTCTGCGTCTTCATTGTTTCCCAGTTTTGTGTCCTTTCCTTTTTGTGCTGTGCTTTTTTTTTTCTCCCTGTCGTCATGTCCGCCCCCACCACCACCGCCACCACTACCACCACCGCCATCGTCTATACATCCCCTTCCGCCGCCTCCACCACTATCACTTGGTGTGCCCAGTCACACCCTCCTCCTTCCATCCCACCTCTCCTCACTCTCCCGTCGCCATCACTCTTTGTCGCCCCCTCTCCCCCTTCCTCCTCTCGCTCCTCTCGTTCTGATCCTTTCCCCCCACTCCCCCAGCCTGTCACTGCAGCTCCGGCTCGCGTGGTGGCCCGTCGGGCCACTGTCCCCGCTCAGCTCTCTCCGTCGCCTTCGCCGTCACCGCCACCGCCGCCACCGTCATCATCATAGCCGTCACCGTCGCCGTCGCCTTCGCCTTCACCGTCACCATCTCCGGCGCCGACTGCTGCGTCCACGCCGGGACCTGTCCCTTCCCACCACCTCCCCATCGCTCCCGTCCCTCATGTCACCACCCGTCCTTCTGTCGCCGTCAAACGCCCTAGTGGCACCCCCACCTCCTCCGCTCCCAAAAAAGCCCCGCCCCGACCTCCGTCCCCCCCCCCCAGGGTGCCATGGATGTCTCCCCGCCTGGCCCTGCTCCCTCCTCCTCCCCCCCGAGTTTATACAAATATCTCCTGTCCCATCCCGATCCTTCCTTTCTCGAGGCCCGGAATCTCTCCCTCCTCCTCCGCCAAAATTTCCCTGGTGCCCCCATCTCTCTCATTACTCCCAGACGGGATTCTGTTCTCATCTCCTCCCCCAGTCCAACCTTCCATACTGACATCCTCTCCCGCCTCCCCATCACCCGTTTTGGTCCCAATGCCTCCCTTACCCCTGCTCCTTCTCCTTCTCCTACCCGCCAACCCCAGCCCCCGCGTCGCCCGCCGACCCTCACCGCCGTGATCACGCGGCTCAGTCCGTCGATCACGGAGGAGGAGGTGTTGGCGGAGCTCAAGACCCATCCCACTCTGGAGGTGCGGACGGTCCGCCGCATTTTCAACTCGGCCAGCCCCACCCGCCTTATGCGGGTTTTCTCTGAGGACGCCCCCTCCATTGACCGTCTCCTGAAGGAGGGTGCCCTCCTCTTCCACCATCGGGACAAGGTCGACCCCTCCCATTCCCCTCCTCAATCCCTGCGCTGCCAGAGGTGTCTGCGCTATAATGCAGCAGCAGCTGAGTGCCGCGAGGCCCCCACCTGCCCGCATTGTCGGCAAGCGCACTTTCTCCGGCAGTGCCCTAACCTCCAATCCCCTCCCTCCTGTAATACCTGCAATCTCCCCCATCCCACCTACTCCCAAAAGTGTAAAGCTCGACCATCTCCAACCACTCCTGAACTTACCGTACCTGTCCGTCCTCTGGACGCCCCCACCCCTCCTGGCAATTCCCTTCGTCCCCCCCCCCCCCCCACGGCTGAGGACATCATCAGGTTCCTCACCATCGTCCTCCAGAATGTTCATCCCTTTCAGCGCCCCCACACCCTCCAACAGATCTCCCTCGCCGCCCATTCCATTTTTCACCTCAAAATGTACGCCACCTATTCCAACAACCAGGCCCATTTCACCTTCTCCCGTCTTGACACCCTTGTCTAAATCCCTGTCATGGCGCGACAGCACCGTATCCTTTTCAACAACATCCGCTCCCTTCCCGCCAACAAGAACCTCTTCCTGCACACCCTTGCTACCCACCGTGTGGATGCCTTCCTCCTCAATGAGACCTTCCTTCAACCCCACCATTCCATCCACACCTCCCCCTATCTCCTCCACCGCTCCGATAACCCCCTCCCAGTTGCGCGTGGTGGAGTTGCCATCGGTCACCACCGCCAGATCCCCGTTCGCCTCCAACCTCTCCTTCCCGACCCCACCGAACACCTGATCCTTAGTCTCTTCTTCCCCGCCTTACCATTACCTGTGCCACCATCTATGTCCGCCCCAACGCCCCTCTTCCTTTCGACTTCCTCTCCCACATCGACCGTACCTTCTCCTCCCACGTGATCGCCGCCGACCTCAACATCCATAGTCGCTCCGCTGCCCAGTTACGGCGGTGGCATTGGTTCCTCTCCTCCCTTCAAGGCGACCTCATCCCCATCCACCAGCACACCCATCCCGAATCCAACTCCACTCCCGATGTTATTCTCTCCTCCCCCATCCTCCTTGGTCGCATTACGGTGGATGTCCTGGAGCCTATTGGTAGCGACCATCTCCCTGTCCTCCTCACCGTTTCAGACGGTCGTCGCCCCCGCCCCGACCCTCGTACTGACCCTCCCCCTAAGTACATCCATGACTATTCCCATGCCAACTGGAATGCCTACTGGGATACCCTCTCCACCCTGGTCGATAGCCACCCTCTCACCTATCGCCATCCCGATGATGTCACCCATGCCGCCTCCTTTCTCCAGCAGACCTTGTCTGAGGCCGTGGAGGCCCACGTCCCTACTGTTGCCATCCACCCTCACCGTCCTACCTTACTCCCACAGGCCGTCCTCCTCCTCCTCCGTGAATCCCGTCGTCTCTACCGTGCCTTCCTCCGCACGCGTGACCCGGACACACTACGACACCACCGGCAACTCCAGCGACACATTCGTAATTTCCTCGCGGCTAAGAAACGCCGGGACTGGCGACAGACATGCACCCGTTTAAATGCTACCCTTCCTATAAACTCGTCCAAGTTCTGGTCCGCCTTCCGTCGCCTTACCGGAACTAAGCCGTCCCCCTACTATCCTCTTCTCCATGATGATCACCCCTTCCCTGACGCCCTTAGTAAGGCCAACCACTTTGCCTCCTACCTGTCCGATGTGTTTTCCATCCCCGATGATCCCCAGTTCGACTACTCCCTCTTCCCGGATATCTGCAATCGAACTGACACCTCTGTCCCTCCCCTCGCTCCTGGTTTCCAGTACTTGGACAACATTGCTCACACGGAACTCAATACTCCTATCACTACACAGGATCTCATTGCTACACTCCGCACAAAACGCAACACCGCTCCTGGTCACGATCGTGTCACCTATCGTCACCTTCGTGAAGCTCCTGTCTCTTTTCTCTCCACCCTGGCCAGGCTCTACAATGTAGTCCTGTCCACCGGTTACTACCCCGACCTGTGGAAAACCTCCCGTATCCTCATGTTCCTTAAACCCGGCAAACCGCCGTCCGCCGTCTCCTCCTACCGTCCCATCAGCCTTACCTCGGTCTTCAGCAAGGTCCTGGAATCTATCCTCACCCGACGCATCCACCAGCATCTCCGCCAGCACCGCCTCCTTCCCGTTACCCAGTGTGGCTTTCGGCCGTCCTTCTCTTCCGACGATCTTCTCCTTCACCTCACTCATCTCCTTTCCGAACAGCTCAATTCCCGTCGCTCCGCAATCTTCCTCTCTCTTGACCTCGAACGCGCTTATGACCGCGTATGGCATTCCGGTCTCCTTTTCAAGCTCCAAACCTTCGCCCTTCCCATTAACTACGTCCGTCTGATCGGTTCCTTTCTCTCCCGCCGTCCTTCCTATGTCACCATCCATAACACTGATTCCTACACCTTTTTCCCCTCCGCCGGTGTGCCCCAAGGCTCCGTCCTCTCCCCCCTTCTGTACCTGTCGTACACGGCGGACATGCCACCGCCGTCACCCCCAGTCCACCTTCTCCAGTTTGCCGATGACACCGCCTTCCTTGCCCTTGCCCCCACCCTGCAACGCTCCCAACGCCTTCTCCAATCCCATCTTGACCGGTTCACCGCTTGGTGCAACCAGTGGTTGCTCAAGGTCAATCCTTCCAAAACCCAGGCGATCATTGTAGGCAAAACCACCCCTTCCTTCCGCCTCCTTGATTTCTATCTCACCGTCTATGGCCGTCCCATTGCCCTCACTCCCACCCTTAAGTACCTTGGCGTCACCCTCGACCGTCGCCTCTCCTGGACCCCCCATCTCCGGACAATCTAAGCCAAGGCACGCTCCCGACTCCGTCTCCTCAAGCTCCTTTCCGGCCGTACGCGGGGTCTGGACCCCTCCACCATCCTCCACACCTATAAATCCCTCATCCGCCCTATCCTCTGTTACGCCCATCCTGCCTGGATCTCCGCCCCCCCCCTACCTTTTACAAATCCCTTCAGATCCTTGAACGCCATGGTCTCCGCCTCGCCTATCGCATCTGTTTCCCCTCCCCCACGCGAATCCTGTACGACCTCATTCCGTTCCCACACCTCCTCCTTCTCCTTCAACCAATACGGATCCTGTACACCTCCCGAAAACTCGATCCTCCTCACCCGTTTGTCTCGCCCATCCTCTCCCACCCCCGCCTGCTGCCACGCCTGTATTCCCACGTCCCACCCGGTCTCCATCTCTCCACCCACCTTACCCTCTCCCAAGGTGGCTTCCGCCAGCTCCCTCTCCATGATGATGCCCTCCTCCCCTCCATCTACCCTTCCAACCAGCTTTGATCCTCCCTCCCTCTTCCTGTGTTTGCTCCTTTGGGCACTCTCCCTCCCTTCTCTCCTTCTTCCCTCCCTCCTCCATTTCTCCCCACTCCTCCCCCGCGCTTCCCCTCCCCTGTCCCTCTACTCCTTCCCCCACCTCCTCAGCCATTGGCATCCTTGTTCTTCCCTCTCCCCCTCCTCACCCTTCTTCCTCTCTTGGCAGGTCCCCGGTCTCGCACACGCTAAGTGGACATCCGCGCGCCGGAGATCATCGCCATCAGTGTCTCGTGTGTGCCGTCGTGTTTAGTGTCCAGTGTTCACCGTCGCACTCCATCGTTCGCCTGTGCCATCGCCATCTTCAGTGTTTGTGCGTCGTGTCAACAGTTTGTAGTGTGGAATCGTCGAGTGTGAACGGCTCCGTGTTTGTCTTTATGTGTCTATTGTTTTATTACCCGCCGTTATGTAACTTATGTGTATTCTTTCTGTTACTTCTTTGTCAATTCTATGGCTAAAGAGCAGCGTAACATGCTGCTGACAGCCTGCCTGTTTGTACGGGTTTAAAAATAACAATAAAGAAAAAAAAATCCTGGAGAGGCGGTTCACGCCGAGCGAGCCCACTGGTGTCATCGTAGCCGCCGCGTCATCGTCCACCGCCGCCAGCGTACCGGAGCCATCGTCGCAGGGTCTCTACTCGTCCTCGGACTCAGGTGACGGCAACGTGGACTCCGCGCCGCTCTTCACGAGACGTCCGGGGCTTGGTTTAGTGAAGTTGTATGGTTACCACAGACAGTTTATGTTTGGAATAATCTCTGATTTAGTTATTGGTAGGCTTGGAGGATCAGTCTTACGCTATAACTCACACTCTCAGATTTTCCTATCCGCGGACGGCGGATATATTAAGTTCTAAGTTTTAGGGGACTCACACCTCAGACGTTAAGTCCCATAGTGCTCAGAGCCATTTCAACCATTTTTTAAGGGATGTATTAACCTCGAAAATAATAAGGATCAGACTGGTTTTGCATCGCTTGCGAAAGAAATTGCGTTCGCAACGATCATCCAGTGTGCACATCTCGATACAGTAGATACCTTGACATTCGGAAGTGTTACAACCTTAACGATATCGAGTTCCCTATCAAGATCCAGTACATACCTGAATTTGAGGCGCAGAAGACCGGAAAATCGGTTCATGTTTACGGCCTGGAGAAACACAAGTCAGATGAGCAGCATAAGCATATAGCTGTCGGGCCCCTCCACTTCTCAAAATTTGCCAGTAGGCATAAGATGCAAGTAAAAATGCTATTATTCTCCAATGAGAAAAATAAGGAGAAAGGCAATTATCATTATGTCACGACTTCTGTTGGCTCAATTGAGTAACTACAAGCGTAAAAAGCATATTTGCTTAAGGTGCCTCAATTACTTCTCTCAGACAAGTTATCAGCAGCGCATCTAGTAGACTGCACTTTCAAGGACTCGGTACGTATTATTATGCCTACTGAGGAAGCCGAATTCATAAATTTTAAAAATTCTCACCATCAGAAGCGATGCCCGTTTTTAGTGCACGCCGACTTTGAATGCCTCCTCGCTGCTGCGACCCGCTGAGAAGGTGACCCCACGATCTCACATACCACCTTTATAGAAAAACACGCACGATGTGTGGCAGCGCAACAAAGTGTATCGACCTATGATTCAATTTTTAACCGCCACAAATCTTATTCTCCAGTTTGGCTGCTCACTGAGCGCGAAAAACTTTCATGGGAGGTTGATAAGCCTCATAGCGACAACCATCCCATGACGAAGTCGAAGGAGAATGAAGATTTATACAACAACGCGGTTTACTGTCATATTTGTGGCCTGCAGTTAGACAGAAAAGCGGAAACTCGTCGTAGGAACCACTGGCATCTTACGGGGAAGTTACGTGGCGCAGCTCACAATACGTACAGTTTGAAGTACAGCTACCAAGGCACATATCCGTTTTCTTCCATAATTTAAGCGGGTATGATGTTCACTTTCCAGCTGAGCACTTGGCTGACCTCGGCATGGAGAGAGATCAGGTCAGTGTCCTACCTGAGAGCGTCGAGAATACATTTCATTCTCCAAACGAATGACACCAAGAATTCGAGCGGTCTAAGGCGCTGCAGTCATGGACTGTGCGGCTGGTCCAGGCGGAGGTTCGAGTCCTCCTTCAGGCATGGGTGTGTGTGTTTGTCCTTAGGATAATTTGGGTTAAGTAGTGTGTAAGCTTAGGGACTGATGACCTTAGCAGTTAAGTCCCATAAGATTTCACACGCATTTGACATTTCTTTTGACACCAACAATTACGCTCCGCCTCCTTGATACGCTACGTTTTATGCAATCGCCACTCTAGAACTCGTTGAAACCCTACCTCGGAAGGATATGGATATCACTAGAACTGCATTTCCCGACGAGGTAAGGTTGCGACTGGTGACTAGGAAGGGGGTTTTCCCCTAGAAGTACCTAGATAGTATGGCAAAACTCAACGAAACCAGACAACACAACATAAGTGCATTCTTCAGCAATATTTACATGATACACCCATCCACAAACACACACAACACATACACATGCACACACACCTGCACACACACACACACACACACACACACACATATATATATATATATATATATATATATATATATATATATATATATATATATATATATATATTCTACGAGGGCAGTTCAATAAGTAATGCAACACATTTTTTTTCTGAAACAGGGGTTGTTTTATTCAGCATTGAAATACACCAGGTTATTCCCCAATCTTTTAGCTACACAACACTATTTTTCAACGTAATCTCCATTCAATGCTACGGCCTTACGCCACCTTGAAATGAGGGCCTGTATGCCTGCACGGTACCATTCCACTGATCGATGTCGCAGCCAACGTCCTACTGCATCAATAACTTCTTCATCATCCGCGTAGTGCCTCCCACGGATTGCGTCCTTCATTGGGCCAAACATATGGAAATCCGACGGTGCGAGATCGGGGCTGTAGGGTGCATGAGGAAGAACAGTCCACTGAAGTTTTGTGAGCTCCTCTCGGGTGCGAAGACTTGCGTGAGGTCTTGCGTTGTCATGAAGAAGGAGAAGTTCGTTCAGATTTTTGTGCCTACGAACACGCTGAAGTCGTTTCTTCAATTTCTGAAGAGTAGCACAATACACTTCAGAGTTGATCGTTTGACCATGGGGAAGGACATCGAACAGAATAACCCCTTCAGCGTCCCAGAAGACTGTAACCATGACTTTACCGGCTGAGGATATGGCTTTAAACTTTTTCTTGGTAGGGGAGTGGGTGTGGCGCCACTCCATTGATTGCCGTTTTGTTTCAGGTTCGAAGTGATGAACCCATGTTTCATCGCCTGTAACAATCTTTGACAAGAAATTGTCACTCTCAGCCACATGACGAGCAAGCAATTCCGCACAGATGATTCGCCTTTGCTCTTTGTGGTGTTCGGTTAGACAACGAGGGACCCAGCGGGAACAAACCTTTGAATATCCCAACTGGTGAACAATTGTGACAGCACTACCAACAGAGATGTCAAGTTGAGCACTGAGTTGTTTGATGGTGATCCGTCGATCATCTCGAACGAGTGTGTTCGCACGCTCCGTCATTGCAGGAGTCACAGCTGTGCACGGCCGGCCCGCACGCGGGAGATCAGACAGTCTTGCTTGACCTTGCGGCGATGATGACACACGCTTTTCCCAACGACTCACCGTGCTTTTGTCCACTGCCAGATCACCGTAGACATTCTGCAAGCGCCTATGAATATCTGAGATGCCCTGGTTTTCCGCCAAAAGAAACTCGATCACTACCCGTTGTTTGCAACGCACATCCGTTACAGACGCCATTCTAACAGCTCCGTAGAACGCTGCCACCTGTCGGAAGTCAATGAAACTATACGAGACGAAGCGGGAATGTTTGAAAATATTCCACAAGAAATTTCCGGTTTTTTCAACCAAAATTGGCCGAGAAAAAAAAATGGGTTGCATTACTTATTGAACTGCCCTCGTATGATAAAAGGCTCATACAAGTGACTAGTGTGTGAGTATTGGAGAGTTTCAATCCTGTCATCACGAATGAACCTTTTATCGTCATGAGGCGGATACTAGGCTGCTGTACAACATGCGGCGTCTGCGGCGCAGCACGCGAACACCGCTGTACAGGCACCGCAAACAGTCTCTCGATACTCTGCAATGCACACTCTTAGCCCACCTCTGGGTGGCACCTTTGAATGTACATCGTTCCTACATTTTGATTGCAGACCTAAAATCTTTACAATCGATAATCGATGCCCCTCGTGTTTCACAAGGTCGATAACCTTCCTGTTCTGTGGAACAACACCGTGAGGATTATCGCCCCAGTATGAGGACATGTGTAATTCATTAACATAGTATCTCATTACTTCATATGGATTGTACCTCTTCAGTCAAGAGATAAAGCTATCTTTATCCATAAAAAGTAATTTAGAATGTGCGAAATGAGTTCTCGCAGGTTCAAAATGAAGCAGTACATGTGGAGTTTGGATAGGTCCACTTAAATAGGTTTTGTAAACTCTACTGCAGTCTTCGCCATCTCCACAGCAACAAAGTTCTTATTGAATATAGCGACCCGCTTAAAATTTGGTCTGGCAATGCATTTTCTTACGCCATAACGCCCATCGCATTCGGTTATAATCAAAATTTCGTGTCGTTCCCTCAAATTCTCCATTTATTCTTTTTAATTTATAAAAAATCTGTCTCGAAGTCACACATCGCGAAAGCTCTCTGTTTCGTATTCAGATCAATATACTCCTTCAACCAGAAGGACTGCTTGAAGAAGGTAGTCCTGGTGATTCCAACCAGCTCCATCCCCAAGCTGAGCCACTGCTGGAGATTATGATAATGAATAATGTGTCTCTGCTTATTCCCTAGCAGACTTTGATAGAGTTCTTTTTCTGTTGCAAGCATACAGACAGTACATGGCATCAGCGTGGTCATGACTTCACAGCAGACACTTTTTTGCTCTGTCCACGGCGCGGTGGCCTGTTTGCGTGTCTTGGTCGCAAGCAAGGCCGTACCTGTTTGTCGCTTTGCATTGCTCTGCACATAGCAGCTACCTCTTCGTATTTTCCGCAGCAGTATCTTACGAGTCCTGATGTCCAATAATTTGTAACACTTGTTTCAAAGTAGGATCACAATGTTTGGGAATTTGTTCGCGAATCCTGTTGTCTGACACAGTGTACGTAATTGCATAACGAATGATTGTGTCAATATAATACTATCCACAGCTACAATGAAAACGACACCGAAGTTCAGTGACCCATTGACAGTATGTCTGTTCTGGCTTTTTCCGCATTCGAAAGAACTTGTAACTAGCTGCAGCAACCTGTACGTGATCCTCGTAATACTCGGTGAGGGCGGAAACTAACTCCAGCCTACTGGTGGGGAATACCTTCTAAGCGAGGCAGTAGATTCCTGTGTTGCCCATTGACAAGAAATAAGGTTTCACAGCACGTTGCACTCGATGTGTAGCACAATGAGCGACAGGCTGAGCGTACCAGTCGTCCCACTCCTCTCGTTCTTCATCTACATCTACATCTACATTGATACTCCGCAAGCCACCCAACGGTGTGTGGCGGAGGGCACTTTACGTGCCACTGTCATTACCTCCCTTTCCTGTTCCAGTCGCGTATGGTTCGCGGGAAGAACGACTGTCTGAAAGCCTCCGTGCGCGCTCGAATCTCTCTGATTTTACATTCGTGATCTCCTCGGGAGGTATAAGTAGGGGGAAGCAATATATTCGATACCTCATCCAGAAACGCACCCTCTCGAAACCTGGCGAGCAAGTTACACCGCGATGCAGAGCGCCTCTCTTGCAGAGTCTGCCACTTGAGTTTATTAAACATCTCCGTAACGCTATCATTCATTGTCACCTCGGAACGGTGCCACGGACGTGGCGGAGTTGATCCACCAGCGGCTCGCGCATTAACAACTGCTGGACCTAAGTCGTCAACTGGGACGTTAGATCTGAAACTGAATAAACTGCACTGGATCAAAGCCAGCAGCAACCAGAGCTGTAGGTACAGGCAATGTAGCGGGCGGTTTAGAGGCCGTTTTAACGAGGGGAGCGCCGCAGCAAATTAGTTATAAGTGATGCAAATACACAATTAATAGCAATGCCTCTCCGAAAGAAAAGAAAGAAATATAAGTGACGCACTGTGACGGAGCGGTGAAGAGGGAAGGCAGGGTTGGTTCTGTACTCCGTGGCGCGAGATGTGTCACCTACTGTGGAAGACAGCACCGACACAAACAAGGAGGGAGAGAGATTTTGATGGCCGGAGGCAGGAATCCAAAATGATCTGTACACAACACTTGCAGATTAGTAGAACACTTTATTTCTAAAAAGGAAAGAAACATGAACTAAATTCTCGCTATGGGGTGGCTTGATGCGCTTCCTGTGCCTCTTACATGCAGTTGCTTTTATACACTGTTACTACTCGCGGATCGCAGGCTAAGTATTGTCTTCCTGTTACTCAGTACTGATGCTCTCGAAGTCTGTGACCAAACTGGTCTGACCGCCGATGGGCGGCTGTTTGGTTAAGTGAAGACTGACTGGGGGCGCTGAAGCCTGTCTTCCTGGAGGTGTGAAGTTGCCCGCTCTCTGCCCTGGCACACGGGCCAGTGCCTTCTTCATGCCGTTTCGCGTCGCTACGCTGGTCCGTGACCAGTCGATGCTTTAGGACTGCACATTTGCTTATGTTCATCTTATAACCTCTTTTCAAGACATTATCCATTTCCATGCTGCTGACAGAGCACTGTAAGACCTAATCAGAAACGAGGCTCCGGCAGTAGATGGAGACACCGACAGATCTACTGATAGCCTTGGGAGAGCCAGGCATGACCAAACTCTTCCATCCCCTGAGAAAGCTGTATCAAACACGTGAAATACCCTCAGATTTCAAACAGAATATAATATTCCAATTCCAAAGAAAGCACGTGCCGACAGGAGTGAACATTGCCGAACTGTTAGTTTCATAAGCCATGGTTCCTAAATATGTACACGTATTCTTTACAAAAGAGTGTAAACGCGGGTAGAAGCCGACCTCAGGGAAGGTCAGTTTGTATTACAGAGAAATGTAGCAACACACGAGGCAATACTGACCCTACGAATTCTCATAGGAAACAGGCTAAGGAAAGGCAAACCTACATTTAAAGCACTTGTTGACTTAGAGAAAGCTTTTGAGAATTTTGATTGGCGTGTCATCTTTGAAACTCTGAGTTTAGCAGCGGTAAAATACAGGGGGCTATTTACAACTTGTACAGAATCCAGACGGCAGTTATAAGATTCGAGGGGTATGAAAGGGATGCAGTGGGTGAGATGCGAGTGTGACGATATTGTAGTAGCCAATACCCAAAATTAATCAATATGTAGATTCTGCAAGCAGTAAAAGAACCAGAAGAAAGATTTGGAGTGGTAATTAAAGTCCAAAGATAAGACATAAAAACAGCAAGGATAACGAAATGTAGTCTTATTAAGTCAGGTGATACCGAGGGTATTAGATTAGGAAACGAGACACTTAAAATAGTAGATGAGTTTTACTACTTGGGCAGCAAAATAATTGATGTTGGCCAAAGTAGAGACGATATAAATGTAGACTGGCAATGGCAAGAAAAGAGTTTCTGAACAAGAGAAATTTGTTAACATCAAGCATAGATTTAAGTGGTAGCAAGTGCTTTCTGAAAGTATGTGAATGGAGTGTAGCCACGTACAGAAGTGAAACGTGATTGATAAACAGTTTAGACAAAAAGAGAACAGAAGATTCCGATATGTGGTACTACAGAAGAACGCTGAAGATTAGATTGATAGATGATGTAATTAATGAGGAAGTACTGAACAGAATTGGGGAACAAAGAAATTTGCGGCACAACCTGACCAGAAGATGGGATCGGTTGGTAGGACATATTCTGAGGCATCAAGGGATCATCAATTTAGTACTGGAGGGAAGTATCTGTTTAATCTGTTTAAAGGGGGGGGGGTAAAACTTGTAAAGGAGGACAAAGAGATGAATACAGTAAGCAGATTCAGAGGGATGCAGGTTGCAGTAGTTAGTTTCCTTTACTGATTGGTCTAAGTACAGTTTGAATAACATCAGGGATAAGCTACAACCATGTGTCAGTCCCTTCTTAACCACTGCTTTCCTTTAATGCTCCTCCACTCTTACAACAACCATCTTGTTTCTGTACAAGTTGTGTACAACGTTTCAATCCCTGTATTTTATCCATGCTACCTTCACAGTTCCAAAAATCGTATTTTAGACAATACTGTCAAAACCTTTCTATAAATCTCCAGATGTCATAAATGTAGGTTTGCCTTTCTTTAACCTACCCTCTTACGTAAATCGTAAGGTCAGTACTGCTTTGAATTTTCTCGCGTTTCTCTGGGACCCATACTGACCTTCCCTGAGGTTAGTTTCTACCAGTTTTTGTATTGTTCTATAAATAATTTGTATCGATATTTTCCAACCATGACTTATTAAACTGATGGTTGAGTAGTATTCACTCCTGACAATACGTATCTTCTTTGGCGCTGTAAGTACTGTATTACATTTTTCTTGACATCTGCGGGTAGTTCGGCTGTCTTGCGCACTAGACAAAATAGTTTTCTCATGGCTGTCTCTGCTAAGGATCTCAGTAATTCTCAGAGACACACATTTACGTCAATAACACACTCGCACTGTAAGTGAGAGAGCCCTCTTTACCGGCGACATTGTATTGCATGTTACAAAGATTAAACCAACAGGCATAGGTCACATCCCACAATGGTTTCATTCTTCATGCTTCTCCAACTAATAAAGTTAAAGACAGCTAACTGGCGGAGGGTTGAGAGCCGCATTCTCACCTAGATCTTTCACATCACCCCTCCTGTAACACTCCCTTGGGCTTGTCGCGAAGTCATTATTAGACCGACGACTCTATTACGAAAAGAGTAATGTGTCGAGCTGAGTGGACCTTTGGTACAGAGCCGAGTGGAGGGTCTGAATCAGAGGCTGAGACGGTTCTGCGACCGTGTGGGCTGCAGATTCCTCGACTTGCGCCATAGGGTGGTGGGGTTTCGGGTTCCGCTGGATAGGTCAGGAGTCCACTACACGCAGCAATCGGCTACACGGGTAGCAGGGGTTGTGTGGCGTGGGCTGGGCGGTTTTTTAGGTTAGATGGCCTCGGGCAAGAACAGAAAGGGCAACAGCCTCAACGGGTGCAGTACAAAGTCAGGACAGGCGGGGACCAAGCAGCAATCGGTATTGTAATTGTAAACTGTCGAAGCTGCGTTGGTAAAGTACCGAAACTTCAAGCGCTGATAGAAAGCACCGAAGCTGAAATCGTTATAGGTACAGAAAGCTGGTTGAAGCCAGAGATAAATTCTGCCGAAATTTTTACAAAGGTACAGACAGTGTTTAGAAAGGATAGATTGCATGCAACCGGTGGTGGAGTGTTGTCGCTGTTAGTAGTAGTCTATCCTGTAGTGAAATAGAAGTGGATAGTTCCTGTGAATTATTATGGGTGGAGGTTACACTCAACAACCGAGCTAGGTTAATAATTGGCTCCTTTTACCGACCTCCCGACTCAGCAGCATTAGTGGCAGAACAACTGAGAGAAAATTTGGAATACATTTCAAATAAATTTTCTCAGCATGTTATAGTCTTAGGTGGAGATTTCAATTTACCAGATATAGACTGGGACACTCAGATGTTTAGGACGGGTGGTAGGGACAGAGCATCGAGTGACATTATACTGAGTGCACTATCCGAAAATTACCTCGAGCAATTAAACAGGATCATAAGGCCGTTGCAGCATCCCTGAATATGGAAGTTAATAGGAATATAAAAAAAAAGGGAGGAAGGTTTATCTGTTTAGCAAGAGTAATAGAAGGCAGATTTCAGACTACCTAACAAATCAAAACGAAAATTTCTGTTCCGACACTGACAATGTTGAGTGTTTATGGAAAAAGTTCAAGGCAATCGTAAAATGCGTTTTAGACAGGTACGTGCCGAGTAAAACTGAGGGACGGGAAAAACCCACCGTGGTACAACAACAAAGTTAGGAAACTACTGCGAAAGCAAAGAGAGCTTCACTCTAAGTTTAAACGCAGCCAAAACCTCTCACAAGGGGAGGCCGCCAATTGTGAAATTCAGATTCGATTCATACTGCGCATAATAAAAGCCCATGGCCAGAGGTGTAACGTGGTAAAGCACCAAGATGCACTTCTAAGCCGTTGTCGAGAAAATCGACAGTTAAAAGAAACCGTTGCGGTGAAATACTCTCTACGATTAATAATTTTCTACAGCGTCGTGGCTCAGCGGTAAGCGCTCGGGTTCGTAATCCGAAGGTCGCCGAATCGAATCTCGCGCCATGCAATTTTTTATTAGTTTTTTGTAATTCAAATTATATATGTATATATATATATATATATATATATATATATATAAAACTATTAATGAATTGCTTATGCATGTTGGTGAAGGCGGATCACTCTCCAATTGTACGGCCTCCATTTTTCCGTTTGTTTAACAGGGTGTACCAAAGCTCTCCGGTCCGCACTGATTTTCGACGATGTTATAAGTTGCGCTAGGGACCGCATCTACCTTCTTTCGAAGTTAGCAGGCAACTACGCTGTTATGCGGCTGCTCGTCTCGGCCCATTCAACATATGTCCTTCAAGTGTAACGAGCGAGTAACGGAGTTTATATTTCATACCTGCCACAGCAAATTTGTGTTCGTCGGGTCTCTGTTCTAATTCGAATGTTTGACATACGCTACACGTATTCGTTTCGGAATATCGTTTCTACGTCTTCCGTTAACTATACGTGGTTAACATTATGAAGACAATTAATAACATTTGTGAAATACAACTTTGTTTGCGGAAAACATAATGATGTTCGAAGTCGCCAGTTTTTCCACGAGAAACGACTTTCAACAACTTATTATATGCATAATTGTTGCAACTGATTGCCGGGAATTATATATATATATATATATATATGTGTGTGTGTGTGTGTGTGTGTGTGTGTGTGTGTGTGTGTGTGTGTGTGTGTCTATACACATTAAAATTACAAAAAACAAATACTAAAAAAAAAGGTTGCATGGCGCGAGATTCGATCCGGCGACCTTCGGATTATGAACCCGAGCGTTTACCGCTGCACCACGACGATGTAGAGAAATTATTAATCGTAGAGAGTATTTCACTGCAACGGTTTCTTTTAACTGTCGATTTTCTCGACAACGGCTGAGAAGTGCATCTTGGTGCTTTTCCACATTACACCTCTGCCCATGGGCTGTTATTATGCGCAGTATGAATCGAATCTGAATTTCACAATTGGCGGCCTCCCCTTGTCAGACAAACAGAAGCTAAACGATGTCAAAGTTAGCGTAAGGAGGGCTATGCGTGAAGCGTTCAGTGAATTCGAAAGTAAAATTCTATGTACCGACTTGACAGAAAATACTAGGAAGTTCTGGTCTTACGTTAAATCAGTAAGTGGCTCGAAACAGCATATCGAGACACTCCGGGATGATGATGGCATTGAAACAGAGGATGACACGCGTAAAGCTGAAATACTAAACACCTTTTTCCAAAGCTGTTTCACAGAGGAAGACCGCACTGCAGTTCCTTCTCTAAATCCTCGCACAAACGAAAAAATGGCTGACATCGAAATAAGTGTACAAGGAATAGAAAAGCAACTGGAATCACTCAACAGAGGAAAGTCCACTGGACCTGACGGGATACCCATTCGATTCTACACAGAGTACGCGAAAGAACTTCCCCCCTTCTAACAGCCGTGTACCACAAGTCTCTAGAGGAACGGAAGGTTCCAAATGATTGGAAAAGAGCACAGGTAGTCCCAGTCTTCAAGAAGGGTCGTCGAGCAGATGCGCAAAACTATAGACCTATATCTCTGACGTCGATCTGTTGTAGAATTTTAGAACATGTTTTTTGCTCGAGTATCATGTCGTTTTTGGAAACCCAGAATCTACTATGTAGGAATCAACATGGATTCCGGAAACAGCGATCGTGTGAGACCCAACTCGCTTTATTTGTTCATGAGACCCAGAAAATATTAGATACAGGCTCCCAGGTAGATGCTATTTTTCTTGACTTCCGGAAGGCGTTCGATACAGTTCCGCACTGTCGCCTGATAAACAAAGTAAGAGCCTACGGAATAACAGACCAGCTGGATTGAAGAGTTTTTAGCAAACAGAACACAGCATGTTGTTATCAATGGAGAGACGTCTACAGACGTTAAAGTAACCTCTGGCGTGCCACAGGGGAGTGTTATGGGACCATTGCTTTTCACAATATACATAAATGACCTAGTAGATACTGTCGGAAGTCCCATGCGGCTTTTCGCGGATGATGCTGTAGTATACAGAGAAGTTGCAGCATTAGAAAATTGTAGCGAAATGCAGGAAGATCTGCAGCGGATAGGCACTTGGTGCAGGGAGTGGCAACTGACCCTTAACATAGACGAATGTAATGTATTGCGAATACATAGAAAGAAGGATCCTTTATTGTATGATTATATGATAGCGGAACAAACACTGGTAGCAGTTACTTCTGTAAAATATCTGGGAGTATGCGTGCGGAACGATTTGAAGTGGAATGATCATATAAAATTAATTGTTGGTAAGGCGGGTACCAGGTTGAGATTCATTGGGAGAGTCCTTAGAAAATGTAGTCCATCAACAAAGGAGGTGGCTTACAAAACACTCGTTCGACCTATACTTGAGTATTGCTCTTCAGTGTGGGATCCGTACCGGATCGGGTTGACGGAGGAGATAGAGAAGATCCAAAGAAGAGCGGCGCGTTTCGTCACAGGGTTATTTGGTAACCGTGATAGCGTTACGGAGATGTTTAACAAACTCAAGTGGCAGACTCTGCAAGAGAGGCGCTCTGCATCGCGGTGTAGCTTGCTCGCCAGGTTTCGAGAGGGTGCGTTTCTGGATGAGGTATCGAATATATCGCTTCCGCCTACTTATACCTCCCGAGGAGATCACGAATGTAAAATTGAAGAGATTCGAGCGCGCACGGAGGCTTTCAGACAGTCGTTCTTCCCGCGAACCATACGCGACTGGAACAGGAAAGGGAGGTAATGACAGTGGCACGTAAAGTGCCCTCCGCCACACACCGTTGGGTGGCTTGCGGAGTATAAATGTAGATGTAGATGTAGATGTGTTGTTATATTGGTAATCCGATACCACATTTCATGTTCACCGTAAACATCAGCCAGACGGTGGCCTATGTTTTGCTATTACTCTCTGTACTCAATCTAATGCTGATGTGGGAATACCAGTACAGAGCTGCTCATGACTACCTCCAGGATTTCAGATGACAAGCGTATGAAAACTGCAGATTGTATAGAAAAATGAGAAATATCTCCGGAAAGAGCATCTGTCCAAGTTTCGATTCATAATACGTGCAGTGACGTAGTTACAGAGCACACCAATAGGGGCAGGCGTCTCAGAACGTGGCTTATAACTGATCGAAGTGTGCATTTTGTGTTCTTAAATTTGCTAAATATGTGTGAACTGTGCCGGTTCAGAGACGATTTTGTAATAAATACCAGGTAAAAGACAGAACAGACAAAACAGTCCTGGGGTGGCACAACACACACCGCGGGACTGGCTGCTGTTGTGGTGCAGACTGGAGAGTACCATCAGTAGAGGGGGTTGAAAGTGTGTGAGAAGAGAAATGCAGAGGCCGCAATGAGCTGCCCCCCACCATCTACGCAAATGTTTGCACGTGAAACCGTATCGGCCGCAATTACGTGCATTGACTACCCGGGACGACGAGTTTTGTTTGCAATGACTTGCAGCGACTACTGGAGGAAGGCGGTTACTCACAGAGTTTCGATTACTGTGACGAAGCCATATTTCATGTGTTGGAAAAGGTGAGGTGTCATGACATGCATGTTTAGGACAAAAAATATCCACATTAGACTGTGGAGCACACTGGTGATTAACCTAAAGTTAACGTCTTTTGTGTCATATCTTCTTCAAAAGTTTATCGACCAGTTTTATTTTGGAAGGGAACTGTGATTTGTTTCATGTACCTGGAAAGCTATAGTAGTGGCTGATGCCACGATTACATGAAGACTATAGGGACTTGACTTTCAACAAGGCGGTCTTTCACCACATTTCCCTTCAGTCACTACTTCAGTGCCGAGCTGTCTCAGCATTGGACTGCACGTGCTTCCCATTGTGACCGCACTCCTTTTCACTGTCGTCTCGATAAGCTAACTTGAGTCCATGTGTGTCAAAGATCGTGCTTTGCTGCCTCCGCCGCCACATACTTTGCAAGAGTTGTAGGCAACAATAATAAATGCGGTCACTGATATCGAACATGACATGTTAGGACATGTATAGCGAGAGCCTGAATACCGTAACGTCGAAAACTGTGCGCATTTTTAGCACCTGCTGTGTGGGTTAAAAACTGCAGTCACTGATATCGAACATGACAGGTTAAGATATGTATAGCGAGAGCCTGAATATCGTAACGTCGCAAACTGTGCGTATTTTTAGCACCTCCTGTGTGAGTTAAAAACTTGCAGAGATGCTCTACTGACTGACATGTGCCTATTTTCCGCAAGCCTCGTAGTTTTTAGTCAACGGCCGTGACGCGCTGGGAACACTGGCCCTCATCAGAAACCGGAGTTAAGCCCTGTCAGGCGTGGCTGGCGCTTGGATGGGTGCGCTGTTGGCCTATATCGACACGACTATTTTGAAATTCACACTGAAACGCCAGGTAGAGGGTTCTTCGAACCATTTTCGACTATTTCTGTATAGTTCCACTCTCTAAAAGGGTGTGGAAAAAAATACTTAATTCTTTCTGTACAAGCCTGATTCCTCTTATTTCATTAGACTAGAAACAATAAAATACTTTTACAATTAGAGGAGAAAATTGGTGACTGAAATGCCGTGAAAAGACCTCGCCGCAACGAGAACCGCCCTTGTTTTAATGAACGTCCCTGCAACTCGTTTATCATATCCGTGACACTCTCTTCCTTACTTCGCAATAATACAAAACGAGCTGCCCTTATTCGGGCTTTTTCGGTGTTCTCCGTCAATCATATCTAGTAACGTCCGACACGGACGGAAATTCTCTTGCAGATGACGGAAAAGCGTAGCGTAGACATTCTCTTTAGCAGACCTGTTGCATCCTCTAAGCGTTCTTTCAATAAAACAGTCTTTGGTTTACCTTCCCCACAACATTATCTATTCGATCGTTCCAATTTAAGTTGCTCGTAATTGTAATCCCTAGGTATTTAGCTGAGTCGACGGCGTTTAAATTTGCATGATTTATCGTGTTACCGAAATTTAACGGATTTGGTTTTGTACTCCTGTGTATGACGTCACGCTTTTCCTTGTCCAAAGACGATTGCACTTTTCTCACCAGATAGATGTCGTGTATAAGTCATTTTGCAGTTACTTTTTATCTTCCAATGACTTTACTTGACGGTAAATGACAGCATCATCTGTGAACAATGTAAGAGGGCTGCTCTGGTTTTGTCTTATGTCGTTTACAGTCAGTTCCACACGAAAGTATTCGCCGTAAATTTAAAAGTAACGTCCGCAGCGACATTTCTAGTAGTGGTCTCGAATCTGTAATCAGTGCACTTTTGCATAGTGTATAGACGAACAGTGTGAGAGTTGAATGTTACGTTTTGTCGGCTGCATTTTAAAAATGAGTGCAAAATATATGAAGCATCATGAGGCAGTGTTTCTTGTAGATCATCTTTCCTGACCTGGTCTGATCTTTCAAAAGCGTGCTGTACGAAGTGTGAAAGGTTGCTTCAACTGACTGTCAAACACCCAGTAAAAGTGCATTTTTGTGGATGTTTCTCCACACGCGGTTTTGGCTATTTGCATTTATTTACAGCCAATTGGCCTGCAATGTCTCGGGATCCATATCCGGTCGAAAATGTTTGGTCATATATTAAAAGAAAGCTTAAAAGAAAGTCAAGAATACTTTGAAGAACCTGTCATATAAAATCAAGATGGTATGGAAATCGTTACCGAGATAATATGCGTTTAAATTTGAGTGATTTATCGGGTAACCGAAATTTAACGAATTTCGTTTTGCACTCTCGTGAAAAGCACGCCAAAAAGGTGCCAATGTATAGTCGGTAATGGCAGCGAGTGGATTAACTATTGGGCGATTGGGCAATTATTAATAACATGTATTTTCTTGTAAATATGTATCTATAATATAATAGTGTGTTTTATTTCATACAGATAACGCCATACACTTTCTTGTGGAACTGACTGTATGTAGGTGAGGAAGTGCAGAGGGCATAGAACACTTCCTCAGGGAAAGCCAGATATCACTTCCCTTTTACTCGATATTTTTCGTCGATTACTACATCATGTGTGATTTTTCTGACAGGAAATAACGAATCCAGCCGCACAACTGAAATGATACTCTGTGTGCACACAACTGGGTTGGACGTCTCTTGTGAAGAAGAAGATTGAATCAACCACAGGTCCCCTGTCGACAGCCCTCGTTACTTCGTGGGAATGAAGAGCTAATTGTGTATCACAGGAATGACATTTTCTTAATCCATGCTATGTGTCAAATGTTCAAATGTGTGTGAATCGCTAAGGGACGAAACTGCTGAGGTCATCGGTCCCTAGATTTACACGCTACTTAAACTAACGTAAAGTACCTTATCCTAAGAACAACACTCACACCTGTGCCCGAGGGAGGACTCGAACCTCCGGCCGGAGAGGCCGCGTAGTTCGTAACATGGCGCCTGAAACAGTGCGGCTACTCCACGTGGTTGACTGCGTGTCAACAGGCTGTTTACTTCCGCGGTAATTCATATTGTACGAACAGATCATATGTTCTGGGGTTCTCTGACCTTCGTTATGCCAGTTAAGGAGCAGTTTGACCGAGTAGCAGCGGCCCCAGATGACGAAAACTGACAACAGCTGCGAGAGAGAGAGAGCGTTATTCAGAGCCCCTGCACCCTATATACCAATCCAATGATGTTAATCGGCTGAGGATGAGATGGTCAGCCGATCTGCTGGCTCATGTAGATTTTATGTTGTTGTCTGCTGAAACCGCAGAGGGGCTTCCGAATAATCCTATGTATCAGGAACGCACATACATGGTGGCCAAAATACAATTTCCCAGGAAAATGTTTTGTGGTCCCTAAGATAGACAACCCAAATTACACCCTCCACCACTGGTTGCATATCTTAAGGTGCACACAAGGTTTTCCTGGTCAATTTCATTTTGCTGACTCTTCAGTTGCTACTTATTCATCCCATCCCAAATGCTGGCACGTTCCAGTTGTCTGCTAGCAGGTGCCGGGCTGTCCCGGTGCCCGGTAGCCTCGTATTCTGCGCTCAGTGGGCGGTAGACAGCGGCGCCAGCAAGTGAACCCCGCTGCGCCCGCTCCCGCTAGTAATTAGGGCGGCGGCAGGTGGCGGGGGATTGGTGGGGGGCGGGGGGTGCCTCCGTGGCCTTGCGTCGCCTGGCCCCGCCCTAATTGAGTGCGGTCCCGACCCGTCGGAAAATATTTGCTAGGAGTCCCCGAGGCGCGGTGGGGCGTCGCCAGCTGTGGACTCAGGGCAGCACAGCGAAACCTGACCCGCGGCCCACCCGTTAATCTGCGACCCATTAGCGCTGTTGGGGAATGTCGGCGCTGATCTCACGCCTAGGTCCACGCCCACGAGCTGCAATCCGCTTTCAACTGCACAGCACAGGGAACTTGGCTTTATTCTACACTTTACGACTTATACCCACTGTATTCACATTTGCAAAGAATGGTAAGAATCACTTCTTAAATAACTCTGAGTGATATGGCGGGAAAAAAGGTAAGAATAACTGAAAAAGTTTTTATCAAAGATTAATAGCACGTATACACCGAAGTGGACTGAAATAAAACATAAAATAAATCACTTCTCGAAATGGAACAATTAAACTTTTGTCAGCAGAACGCCACTTCATTAAACACACAATTTATAAGTCAAAGTTCCTTAGAACGCTCAGTGTTAAAGTACAAACTGAATGAATAAATTGTAAGTTCTCTAGAGACTAAAATTTTCAAAGTCCAGCGTGTAGCCGTTCGAAAGTTAAACAGAAATGTGTTTACTATTCCACAAGTCTGCTGCCACAACACAGTACCCGTCTTCTTTGGCGAGGAACCACAAATGCATTGCGTCCAAAGCTGGCAGCTCTCGGAATCGCAAAGTCAGACGTGAATGTGGCTCTCGAGTTAAAACCCTGATTTATGAAGTCATTGAAGAAACGGCACCTGAACTGGGAGCGATCTAGTGTGGTCAGGCTCGAGCGCTGCCCCCAATGTCATTTGGCGCTAAGACACAGCAATATCTATTTTCGATCACGTGTCTGGCAGAAGAGGTTAGGTCCATGCAGTACGCAGTTTCTGGCGGCATTTGCATTGCCTCCTGATGGACTGTCGGAGCAGGGCTGTCTCTCTTGCGGAAAAGTATTAGGCTTCTTCGAACCACTGATGTGATGTTGGTTGCTGACACAGCAGGTATTACGCCTCAGTACAGCACTGTACACACTGCAATTAGTCCAGTCGTGTCTACATGATGGCGCCCTGCAACACTGATACATAGAAGGCTGCAGAGTATTCCCAGGTTCCTCACTTTATAATGGTTTCTGAAGCGTTCTAAGTAGGCTTTCGTGAGACAGATGAGTCTATCTTCAAGTGTCTACCAGTTCATGTGGTTCAGCACCTCAGTAACACTATCCCATGGTTCCAACAAACACATTGAAGGCTTTTTCCTAAAGACACCTTTCATCCTACGATTTGCAAACACATTAATAAGTATAACCAAATTTTCACTCTACAGCGGAGTGTGCGCTGATATGAAACTTCCTGGCAGATTAAAACTGTGTGCCGGACCGAGACTCGAACTCGGGACCTTTGCCTTTTGCGGGCAAGTGCTCTACCAACTGAGCTACCCAAGCACGACTCACGCCCCGTCCTCACAGGTAGGAGACGAGGTACTGGCAGAAGTTTAGCTGTGAGGACGGGGCAGATTAAAACTGTGTGCCGGACCGAGACTCGAACTCGGGACCTTTGCCTTTTGCGGGCAAGTGCTCTACCAACTGAGCTACCCAAGCACGACTCACGCCCCGTCCTCACAGGTAGGAGACGAGGTACTGGCAGAAGTTTAGCTGTGAGGACGGGGCAGATTAAAACTGTGTGCCGGACCGAGACTCGAACTCGGGACCTTTGCCTTTTGCGGGCAAGTGCTCTACCAACTGAGCTACCCAAGCACGACTCACGCCTCGTCCTCACAGGTAGGAGACGAGGTACTGGCAGAAGTTTAGCTGTGAGGACGGGGCGTGAGTCGTGCTTGGGTAGCTCAGTTGGTAGAGCACTTGCCCGCGAAAGGCAAAGATCCCGAGTTCGAGTCTCGGTCCGGCACACAGTTTTAATCTGCCAGGAAGTTTCACATTAATAAGTAGTCTACTTTGTCACATACAACGACCGGTCTAGATGCTTAATGACACAGATACTGAGGAAGCTCCATTCAATTAGCTGGTATGGTGATGGCTAAGAGGATGCTTTGAAGGTTCAAATGGCTCTAAGCACTATGGGACTTAACATCTGAGGTCATCAGTCCCCGAGACTTAGAACTACTTAAATCTAACTAACCTAAGGACACCGCACACATCCATCCCCAAGGCAGAATTCGAACCTGGACCGTAGCAGCAACGCGGTTCCGTACTGAAGCGCCTAGAACCGCTCGGCCACAGCGGACGGCTGCTTTGAAGGAATTAGGGAAATACACTGACAGCAAAAAATATCGAATCACCAAAAATATTTAATGTAGATGAAGGAAATTTTGGGAATACATTTGTCTTGGTAACATAAGTGATTAACGTTGGGCAAGATCACACGTTAATGTAAGTGTGAGATAAGCCATTCTTAATGTGTAATGCTGGTAAATTAATAACTGGTGTAACCTCCAGAATGCTGAATGCAAGAATGCAAACGTGCATTTGTTTTGTTGTATACTTGCTGGATGGCAGTTTGTGGGATGGAGCTGTATGCATGTTGCATTTGGTTGGTCGATACATGGACGGTTAATGCTGTTTGTGGATGACACCGGAGTTGTCACCTAATGATCTCCCAAATGTACTCTACTGGAGACAGATTATGGTCATCGAGCAGGACAAGGTAACATGTCGATACTCTGTAGGGCATGTCTCAGAGAACAAGTAGTCCCTCTCCCGTCATGTTTGGCTGCGAAGACTTCAACTACACAGTCTTTAATGCTCATCTAAGCCTGAAGCAAATGAACTGAGTGAATGGAAGTACACTGATCCTGACTATAAAGTCACCTGGAGGGATGTATGCCGCTGGTATGAAGGCAAGCAAAGGCAGATAGAATAATACAAGTCCAGGCTCCGGGCTTACCCTATACAGACGTCCGGCTTGGAAGATGATGAACTGCAACTCTAGTGTCGGTTGTGCCTTTTACTGTGTGCAGGTCACTTCGCCTTCTCCATTTCGTGTTCCCAGCTGCCACCCTGCAGAACCTCAAGTACACAGTACGGTCACCAGGAACGCAATGCCGCTCCTCGCGGCTTCTTCACATGAGCTCACGTGTTACTACGTGAGACCTTGTCCGTCTATATAACATTTTCGGATGCACGTAATCCACCACCCATTCAGCGGTGTTTCCTATGTATTCTCAAACAAATTCGTTCGTTCCAGCTTCTGCTCTTTGCGTCTTCTAAATATGCAACAGCTTGCATGTCTCAGAGAACAAATAGTCTCTTACGTCTCCTAGAGTAACTTTATGTTTGGCTGCGAACGGCAGAGACATGTCTTAAGTATGCTACTTAAGGTCAGATTACCCAGCCAATAGTATTGTAAGTGCGGTGAACTGGTAAGCGAGGCCACCGACGGGTTGTGGAAAGGAAGGACACTTCTTGCTTCCTCCTGCTGCTGTGGACGTGCTATGCGGTCCTGCTGGGATGTGCCGAACTATTTAGTTCAAACGGTTATGTTGAATTGGGCAGAATAAATCAACATCGCCCAGAATTAAGGTGATATGGTCCATAAGTTGGCGGCGTTTGTTCAGTTACATGTCACGTGATTTTTCAGATTTATTCGTGCCAGATACTTTGCAGCTGCATTTGATATGAGAAATGGCAGTTTCTTTATTTCAGTTTCACAACTTGGATTCAAACATACAGGAATCAATGTCCATTTTTATTCATTCACCTCGGTCTGCAAGTATTCTATCTAGTTCCTTCTCCACTCTTTAAATGAAAGTAACATTATTTTCTGTCTTTTGCAACTCTGTAGTCATGCAAAGTCA
Source organism: Schistocerca piceifrons (assembly GCF_021461385.2). Classification (NCBI taxonomy): domain Eukaryota; kingdom Metazoa; phylum Arthropoda; class Insecta; order Orthoptera; family Acrididae; genus Schistocerca; species Schistocerca piceifrons. Next base: position 576,043,532 of record NC_060143.1, read on the forward strand.
TGTGGCCCATTGAACGGTATTTGCATGTAAGACATCAGACTTTTTATTGATTTTCTACACGATGCGTACATATTCAGTCGCTATTCACTTTTTTTACTCTTACAAAGTCGTTTTCCACTCCTCTGATCTTTGTTCAAATCCTCACATTTTCGCACTTAAGTGCCGCATTTACCAGAGATTTGCATTCAGTTTCATTATATTTCAGAACGAAAGAGAATGATCTGCTTTCAGCAGAAAGATTATTTTATTTTAAAATGAAATATTGAGCTAAAAAGATAAGTGTACGCCGCAGTCGAGTTTCAAGGCACGTGTTTGCAATACGAAGACGTCTATGTTTATCTGCCACACGAACACATTTTCGGTTTATCAGGTGCGATACGGTGAGCAAGTCCATTTGCATTCCACAAATTACTGCTGCAAGGAGAGACTCATCGCAAAGATACGGAAAAGTTGTGGTTTCCAAGTTATCTTGCTTTAGCTTCTGTTAAATTCTCTTTCCATTAAACTGTCGCAATGTGAGAAGATACTTGGTTCACTACAGTATGTAGCCGGCCGCGGTGGCCGTGCGGTTCTGGCGCTGCAGTCCGGAACCGCGGGACTGCTACGGTCGCAGGTTCGAATCCTGCCTCGGGCATGGATGTGTGTGATGTCCTTAGGTTAGTTAGGTTTAAGTAGTTCTAAGTTCTAGGGGACTGATGACCTAAGATGTTAAGTCCCATAGTGCTCAGAGCCATTTGAACTACAGTATGTAAGGTGAAAGTTACTCAGATCGTATTGTTCACTTACCGCTCAGATTTCATTTAAAGAGGAATGTTACTTGGATTTCAGCAACTCAGAGATTAAAGTTTCATGTAGTGACTGGCTTTTAATTTGACCATGCATACTGTCTTCTTTCTGTACGAGGGTCGTTCAATAAGTCCATAGAAAAGAATTAAAAACAAATTATTTCGATAACTTTCTTTATTCTTCAGCTAACTCTCTACACTATTCCAAGTGTTGCTCTAATTTTTTTGAGCCTGTCGAAAAACAGGATTTCAGAAGATCTGCAAAAAAGGCATCTTTTTTTTTCGGGGATGACCCCCTTGTTCGATGTGAACCGTCGACCGGCAAGCTATTTCTTCGTCATTTGAAACAAAAAAATATCACTATGGGCCAAATCCGGTGAATACGTTGGATGTTGCAAAAATTCGAGCCTTAATTCCATAATTTTGACCATCAAAACTCGTACATTCGATATACTTTGTTAGTTCTACTTAGTACGGGTCCCATACACTTAAGCAGTACTCTGGGACGCATCACACGAGTATTCTGGAATCAGTGTACCTGTGGACGAACTGCACTATGGGCCAAATCCGGTGAATACGTTGGATGTTGCAAAAATTCGAGCCTTAATTCCATAATTTTGACCATCAAAACTCGTACATTCGATATACTTTGTTAGTTCTACTTAGTACGGGTCCCATAGACTTAAGCAGTACTCTGGGACGCATCACACGAGTATTCTGGAATCAGTGTACCTGTGGACGAACTGCACTTGCCCAGTATATTTCGAGTGGACCTAAGTCCGCCGTCTGCGTTGAGCTTCTGCGTTCATTCCATCTCATTTCCCCACAAATCGCCTCATATTGCAACTCGGTAAAATTGTAATGACAGGTTATTACTTTTTTGGAATGTACAATTTCATATTCTGTACATATAAAGTGAGTTGTCAGTTTCTGCATGAGTTTGAATTTTAATCGAGAACAGACCTGCTATTTGTGCTATGACTGTCAGGCACTACTGCATTGTACCTAACTGTATCGCTCGAAAAATATCTGAGGGTACCGATAGTACTGTGTGCCAGTCCATTAACATACATCGTGGAAAGCCAGAGCCTAAACATTCCAGAGGCAGCTGGACCCTCCATGTCCGCAACCCGCGTGGCAGACACAGTAGTGACAACTGACAACTGACGTTATGCGTCGCTACTGCCTTACAGATTGCAAGAAAGTCGAAAAACCTGAAAGGATGGGTAGGTACGATAACCAGTGCGCAAGTTAACAAATGCAGAGTGGAATGAATACCAGGTGTAGAAGTATGAAACCAGAATTTGGTTGCAATAATTACTCGTCTGTTGTTTGAAACTGATTCAAACTAATCTCCATTGCTATTCATACATTTCTCCCACCTCTCCGGCAGGCTATGAATACTACACCAAAAAACGGGTCTTTTGAAGCGAACCAGTCAGTGAACCATTTTCGTACATTTTCATACGAATTGAAGCGTTCTTCAGCAGGAGCGTGTTCCAGTGATGCAAATAGATGATAATCGGACGGAGCCATGTCTGGATAGTAAGCCGCATGCCTTAGTATCTCCCAACTGAACGCCTCGATTGTTTCTCTGACCCATTTTGCTGTGTGTGAGGGGGCGTTATCATGCAGCAATATGACTGTGTTGTCATTTTCCATATTCCGGTCGTTTTTCACGCGATGCTCGATTTAAATCGATCATTTGCTGTTGGAGGCGATCAGTGTTAACGTCTGCATCAGGTTTCAGCAGCTCATAATAGATGACATCCTTCTGATCCCTCCAAACATTGTCTTCTTTCCAAAGTGATTTGGTCCTGAGGTGGATGTCAATGGTTTGCCTGGATCCACCCATGATTTACGACCCTTAGGATTGATAAAATATATCTATTTTTCACCTGCCACCTGATGGAGAAACGACTTTCTTTTGTATCTGGCGAGCACCATTTCAGAAGTGGTCTTTCGATTTGGTTGCTGTCTTTTATTCAATTCATGCGGAACCCATTTTCCCACTGTACGCACCTTTCCCATAGCTTTCAACAGAAGAGAACGACTTTCCGCGCCACATTCAGTTGTTCTGCGAATTCCTGTTGAGTTTATCATCCTCATACAATAAAGCCTGCAATTCGGTGTTTTTGCACTTTTTTGATGGTTTCCCGCGCTCGTCGTTCCCCACGTCAAAATCACCACTTTTGAATTTTTTGAACCATTCGAAACATTGTCTTTTCCCAAGAGCATGATATCCAAAAGCTTCGACAAGGATTCGATGCGATTCTTGCAGCAGTTTTCTGCTAATGACAACAGAAAACCAATGCTGTCTGCAAATCGTTGTTCGTAGGCACAAAACTCGACCTGTTTACGGGTTTGAAACAGGTACTGGTGTATGGAAGTTCGATTACTGTGTGTTGACATTCGTCGTCAGCCGTTACAGGTAGCAGATGGCGCCGCAGACGTGGTCTCACGGGCCCTACACTGATGGCTACCACCAGCTACAGGAAAATTCCGGTTTCATACTTCTACACCTGGTGTACACTGATCAGCCAGAACATCATGACCACCGACCGACCTACTGTCGATGTGAACCCGTCCAGACACAGCAGCGTCACCTGGCGAGGAATGACTGCTAGTCAGACACACGCACGGTGCATGGAGTATCAGTGAGCGTGCTGTGCGTGTGTAGAATGGGGAAGGCGCGCGATCTATCTGAGTGAGGGCAGATTGTGATGGCTCAGAGGCTCAGCCCGTGATTTCAGAAACTGCGCGACTTGTCGGATGTTCGCTGAGTGTTGTAGTAAATGTCTTCAACACGTGGCGAGAAAAAGGTAAAACCACATGCAGATGTCATGGAGCTGGGCGGTCAGCCCTAGTTACAGATGTCGGACAGGCTGGACAGACTGGTAAAATGTGAGAGGCGGCGAAGTGTGGTGGAACTAACACCGGACTTTAATGCTCGGTAGAGTACAACTGTGTCTGAACACAGTGCAGCGAACATTCCTATTGATGTGCCTCCGCAGCTGATGACCGATGCATGTGCCTGTGTTAACACCACGGTTCAAAAGGTCCAAATGGCTCTGGGCACTATGGGACTTAACTGCTGAGGTCATCAGTCCCCTAGAACTTAGAACTACTTAAACCTAACTAACCTAAGGACATCACACACATCCATGCCCGAGGCAGGATTCGAACCTGCGACAGTAGCGGTTGTGCGGTTCCAGACTGTAGCGCCTAGAACCGCTAGGCCACCCCGGCTGGCGTTAACACCATGTCTTGAGCAACTAGAACTGAACTGGGCACGTCGCAGCTCGTGGTCGTGCGGTAGCGTTCTCGCTTCCCACGCCCGGGTTCCCGGGTTCGATTCCCCGCGGGGTCAGGAATTTTCTCTGCCTCGTGATGACTGGGTGTTGTGTGATGTCCTTAGGTTAGTTCGGTTTAAGTAGTTCTAAGTTCTAGGGGACTAATGACCATAGATGTTAAGTCCCATAGTGCTCAGAGCCATTTGAACCATTTGAACTGGGCATGTGATCATCGGCACTGGACTTGGCGTAGTGGCAGAACGTCGCATAGCCTCATGAATCACGATACCTTCTTCATCACCCGATGGGAGAACGCGATTCCATCGTCTTCCAGGCGAACAGCTCCTTGACACCTGTACTGCGGGACAGAGGCAAGTTGGTGGTGGCTCCATCTGGCTCTGGGGAACATTCACGTGGGCATCCATTGGTCGAGTGGAGCTCGTGCAAGGTAGAACGACCGCCAAGAAGTATCATACACTGGATGCAGAACACTTACACCCATTCATAACGATCATGTTTCCTGAAGGCAGTGACGTTTTTCAGTAAGATAATACTCCATGTCACAAGGCCAAGAGTGTAGCGAAATGGTTACAGGAACACAGTGGCAGGTTCCATGATCTGTTGGCCCCCAAACTCGCCATATCTGAACCTGATCGAACACATCTGGGCTGTGACTGAACATTGCGTCAGAGTTCATCGCCCCCTTCCCTGGAATTTACGGGAATTGGGTGACTTGCGTGTGCAGCTGTGGTGCCGACTCCCTCCAGCGACCTACCAACGCCTCACTGCTTCCATGCCACGACGCGTCGCCGCTGTAATCCGAGCCAAAGCTGGCTATTAGGTAGGTGGTTACCATTTTCTGGCTGATCAGTGTATATGTTGACATTTTACTGTATACTGCTTCCATGCCACGACGCGTCGCCGCTGTAATCCGAGCCAAAGCTGGCTATTAGGTAGGTGGTTACCATTTTCTGGCTGATCAGTGTATATGTTGACATTTTACTGTGTACACTTTCAGCAAAGCTGAAAAATCTATAAAAGAAGAGAAAGCTGCCCAAAGATGAAATACTTGCAAGAGCAGTTAGGTACAGCGCAAAAACCTAGAACACTAGAAATTTTAATCCTTGAATGGTAGGGATAAGGCTGAGACTGGACCATCAGCTTTGGGAGTGGAAGAGAGTAATGCATTGATGCAAAAGGGAATGGAAAAATGTGGAAGCAGGTACGATCCCAGGGGGAAAACTGAAGTGAGAAATACAGCTACCACGTGTTTACAGTGTCGCCAGCCCAGACTGCTCCTGTTTTACTTCGGTGGGGTAGGTAGATCGGTTGGCAGCTGATACGACGAAAACAAGTGAGCTCTACGTCTACGTGTACATCAAAAATCTGCGGTAGCAACTCTCCTCCAAAACGGAAAACACAAGCTACCAGCCGCCACAAGCATCTCACAATACATTATATGATCAAAAGTATCTGGACACCCACAAAAACATACGTTTTTCATTTTAGGTGCACTGTGCTGCCACCTACTGCCAGGTACTCCATACCAGCGACCTCAGTAGTCATTATATATCCTGAGAGAGCAGAACGGGGCGCTCTGCGGCACTGACGGACTTCGAATGAGGTCAGGTGATTGGGTGTCACTTGTTTCATACGTCTGTAAGCGAGATTTCCACACTCCCTAGGTCCACTGTTTCCGATGTGATAGTGAAGTGGAAATGTGAAGGGACACGTACAGCCCAAAAGCGTACAGGCCGACCTTGTCTGTTGACTGACAGATACCGTCGACAGGTGAAGAGGGTCGTAATGTGTAATAGGCAGACATCTATCCACACCATCACCAGGAATTGCAAACTGCATTAGGATCTACTACAAGTACTACGACAGTTAGTCGGGAGGTGAGAAAACTTGGATTTCATGGTCGAGCAGCTGCTCATAAGCCACACATCACGCCGGTAAACGCCAAACGATGCCTCGCTTGGTGTAAGGAGCGTAAACACTGGACGATTGAACACTGCACAAATCTTGTGTGGAGTGACGAATGACGGAATGACGGTACACAATGTGGCGATCCGATGGCAGGGTGTGGGTCTGGCGAATGCCCGGTGAACGCCACCTGCCTTAGTGTGTAGTGCCAACAGTAAAATTCGGAGGCGGTGGCGTTATGGTGTGGTCATGCTTTTCATGGAGCACTTTTCCGTGGCATTATCACAGCACACGCCTACATTGATGTTTTAAGGACCTTCTTGCTTCCCACTGTTGAAGAGCAATTCGGGGATGGCGGTTGCATCTTTCAACACGATGGCAGAAGAAACTGCTGTTTGAGATTCGCGGGCCCTATTTTACTACTAGACAGCAATGGACAAAAGCTGCAAGAAATAGTTCAGGAGTCCGAAATGATTATGGAACGATAACAATTGTGATCATACAGATCGTATAATTAAATTTTCCCCGAGGCATTTGAGTCTCTTGTTTACCTACGTTAATGTTGGAAGCTGAAGAAATGAATTAAGTTATGCCGCGGCCGGGACTCGAACCCGGATCTTCTTGCTTAGTAGGCATAAATGCTGTGGTGTAATGGTCAGTATTTCTGTCTAGTAACCAGGAAGACCTGGGTTCGAGTCCCGGCCGCCTCACAAATTTTAATTCATTTCTCCACCTTCCAACATTAGTGTAGAAAACAAATGTAACGAAAATTAAAGTAATTGCAAGTGGGGGGGGGGGGTATAAAAGATTAAAAATAATATTTAAGAATAGAAACTGAGACATCCTGCAACAGTTTGAGTACACAGGAAGTAGAACAGAAAGCACAGCAGCACACGTACTCATTCGAGAATGGAAAAAAGATGAGCAGACCGAGTGAGAAACGAATATACGTGTTGAGGAGAGTGGGAGACGAAAGGCAATTACTGGTTGTAGCCGGACTTAGGAAGAAAGCTGTGTAGAACGTGTGTGAGAAAGCACAAAGAAATTTCGAAAACCGAATTGGGAAGACACGTGGAGGAGAAGAGAAGCCAATGGCGGTAGGGGCCTCGCACCCTGCATTATCAGCCGTGTGGAGACAAACACGGCGACCTGAAGAAAGGGCCTGGCGACCTCAAAAGGTGGAGAGGGCGAGGACCTGCCCATAGGATGGAAAACGGGTGTCAGTGAACAAAGCCAGCCCTGAGACCAAGTTGTCGATGACTGGTAAAATGGAGTGAGTTGTGCCCGTTGATTGGATTGACACCGGGACTCCAGATAGCTCGGCGCCGAGGGTACAGCACACACGAGGCGCGCCCCCTGCCTTCTCCACCTCACTGGGCGACCGCCAACTGTGGGAGGCGCTCGCCCTTGGCGTGTACCGCGTATAACCAATCGGACGTTGTTCCTTCGTGTCGTCCTGAGGTGGCATTCACAGCCAGGCGTTGCGAGGGTCACTCGACGGAACAGCCTGGATTGCGGCGCCAACCGGCCGCTCCCACATGTTGGCCCGTCGCGGTCGCCACCTTTGTCAGCTTGTGGAGGGCCGCGCCGACACGTGAGCTGAGGTGACGTGAGGAGAGGTGAGCCCGGCCCCCTTCGCTACTCTCACTGCGTACACTTTTCTTGTTAGGCCCAGCTGGGTTTACAATAGGTGGCCAGCTGTTAAAAAGCTACGTTCTCTTTCTGCGTGCTCTGTAGAACAATGTGCTCACTTACAATAGTTCATTTAACTTAAAGGCACCGACTTCCAACAGCTAGGTGAAATCTTTGAGGGTGGACGAAAACCACAAGTCATTTAAAAAGATGTACCAAATCCTCATTTTCTAAGATACGGCAATGAAATTTTGTACCACGCAATACATGAAATTAACACATTTACTTTTAGGTTCCTTGAATTATATATATTTAATTATATAGGGAATTTAAAAATTTAATTTTCAAAAATTAATGTATGTACCTTTTTCTCAGAAACTGTTCACATAACTCTGTGTGGCGCTGGGTAAGAACTAAATGGTCGTTACTTCGTTATGTCGTCATGGAAAGATTTAAATTGTCTATGTGTGCTTTCCATCTACCTCAGCCGTCAAGAAGAGCCTGAAAAATATTTTTTCGGTCAGCCAGAAAGTGATCAGAGTTGTATTGACCATAATTTCCACTCTGCAAGTCCACATAACTTTTTGTACTGACTCTAAGAAAATGTTTCTACTTGCCATTTATTCAGTGGGATCGGGAATTATAACTATAAACAAAAGTTTTGAGTCCTAGCCATTTGATATATTCTGCAAACGTTCAAACACACAAAATATGAGTGCTAACATTGTAACTAACATTCCTATCGGAAACATTACTATTAACGGTTCAGAGGCGACCTCTGCAGAAAGTTCCAAGTAAAATTGTCTGTCACCCTGGCTACTAATCAACAGAAGTTAATTGCTCGCCTAAAACTGGAAAATATTCGCTCCACTTGCCGTGTTGTCCTGTCAACATTACGGATGGCTCGCACAGTTACTTTCGCGAAATGTAAGCGATCCAGGACAGTGTACACTCCTCGCTAGTTCACTTCTTTTTACCGAAAATGCATTCAAGTCTGTCCAGCTCTGACGTCATCCGAGACATAGCGCAGACGAGCGTTTGACTGACGTGGACAGTTTGGTTTCTCTGTGTGAAGCGCGTCCTACCATTGCCTCTCTGGCTGTGATTGTATAGGGCCGCTGACAGCCACCCCAGCTACAGGTAGCACTACGTCAATGGCCCCTTTCTCGGACACATACTAATCAATATCTCTGTCGTTTAACAGTATACAATCTTCTTAATTTTTGTATAAAGAGAGTTAAGTTTGCTTTCGTTACTGAAAAAGTTTTAGCTTGACTGCATTTAAGCTTTTCCGGCTAGAAGTTTTAGAACAGAACCGACATTGTAACGTGACCTCTGAACCGCCTCTTTAAGATTTCTTGCAGCCAATGTTATTTACAATACAGTTTTGAAACTTCGTACAGCTGTATTATTTCATAAATGTAATTGAGTGCTATCATTAGAGCTTTCTATTACAAATGCAAATGATTCTTAATCTACCATTAATAACGACCTTTTCGTTCCGAATTTGGTTTTTAGTAAATAACTTGAAAACTAATAGAGGCAGTTTATTGGTACCAGATATTTAATTTTTTTACTTGGAACTGAGGCTCCATACGAGCTTTCAGCTTTCTGAGTCTAATACACTCCTGGAAATTGAAATAAGAACACCGTGAATTCATTGTCCCAGGAAGGGGAAACTTTATTGACACATTCCTGGGGTCAGATACATCACATGATCACACTGACAGAACCACAGGCACATAGACACAGGCAACAGAGCATGCACAATGTCGGCACTAGTACAGTGTATATCCACCTTTCGCAGCAATGCAGGCTGCTATTCTCCCATGGAGACGATCGTAGAGATGCTGGATGTAGTCCTGTGGAACGGCTTGCCATGCCATTTCCACCTGGCGCCTCAGTCGGACCAGCGTTCGTGCTGGACGTGCAGACCGCGTGAGACGACGCTTCATCCAGTCCCAAACATGCTCAATGGGGGACAGATCCGGATATCTTGCTGGCCAGGGTAGTTGACTTACACCTTCTAGAGCACGTTGGGTGGCACGGGATACATGCGGACGTGCATTGTCCTGTTGGAACAGCAAGTTCCCTTGCCGGTCTAGGAATGGTAGAACGATAGGTTCGATGACGGTTTGGATGTACCGTGCGCTATTCAGTGTCCCCTCGACGATCACCAGTGGTGTACGGCCAGTGTAGGAGATCGCTCCCCACACCATGATGCCGGGTGTTGGCCCTGTGTGCCTCGGTCGTATGCAGTCCTGATTGTGGCGCTCACCTGCACGGCGCCAAACACGCATACGACCATACGACCATCATTGGCACCAAGGCAGAAGCGACTCTCATCGCTGAAGACGACACGTCTCCATTCGTCCCTCCATTCACGCCTGTCGCGACACCACTGGAGGCGGGCTGCACGATGTTGGGGCGTGAGCGGAAGACGGCCTAACGGTGTGCGGGACCGTAGCCCAGCTTCATGGAGACGGTTGCGAATGGTCCTCGCCGATACCCCAGGAGCAACAGTGTCCCTAATTTGCTGGGAAGTGGCGGTGCGGTCCCCTACGGCACTGCGTAGGATCCTACGGTCTTGGCGTGCATCCGTGCGTCGCTGCGGTCCGGTCCCAGGTCGACGGGCACGTGCACCTTCCGCCGACCACTGGCGACAACATCGATGTACTGTGGAGACCTCACGCCCCACGTGTTGAGCAATTCGGCGGTACGTCCACCCGGCCTCCCACATGCCCACTATACGCCCTCGCTCAAAGTCCGTCAACTGCACATACGGTTCACGTCCACGCTGTCGCGGCATGCTACCAGTGTTAAAGACTGCGATGGAGCTCCGTATGCCACGGCAAACTGGCTGACACTGACGGCGGCGGTGCACAAATGCTGCGCAGCTAGCGCCATTCGACGGCCAACACCGCGGTTCCTGGTGTGTCCGCTGTGCCGTGCGTGTGATCATTGCTTGTACAGCCCTCTCGCAGTGTCCGGAGCAAGTATGGTGGGTCTGACACACTGGTGTCAATGTGTTCTTTTTTCCATTTCCAGGAGTGTATTTAGCATCTTCAATTTTTCTTAAAAAAGCCAATTTTATCCAAAATATTGCTCCGACCGAGTTGAGATTTGTATCTTTCAACTGAGACATATATTTTTATATTCTGACTAATTTTTAGCTTTCCTGTTTTATTGTTCAGCGCCACTTACTTTAGCTTAAGATCGTATATTCTGTTTAGCATATTCATTTCATCATTCTGAGATTTTACAGTGTTAACGTTAATATACGCTGACGAAGTTTGGAAAAGTTATTTTAATTTTTAATTTCACTCTTAAATTACGGTGTAATCGTTCGGATGTCAAGCACAGGCGTTTTATGCTGACATAGCGCTGGTAGTAGTGAGCCTTAGCACACACTCGCCTCTGTACCCCTTGCAACCATACAGTGCTTAAATGAATTTTATCCATAGTGGATGCTGTCGAACTCCGTGACTGTTCCTTAATGGGGTTGAAGAAAAATACCCGCTACCAGTCACAATTAAAAGGTGTTTATTCGTCACACGACCAGTTTCGGGCTTGTTCCCATCTTCAGGTGTTAATACATTCGCTTACATGTTTGTACTGTTGGAGATCATGTATAAATACAAAAAATTATTTGCTGGTGACTACACAAATACGAGTGGGACAATTGTAGGTGGTAAGGCAGCATTTGATGAAAATATATCTGTCCTTACAAAAAAGACGAAGCACCATTATTACAGTTATGCTGTGATGATATTTTTGCCACTTGGTTATACACTTATGGTCATTTTCACGTCCATATATCAGGTATAGCTCCATATTACACTGTTATGATGTGCACTACACTATGTTTACATACACACATGTTGGCTGTGGTCAAAGAACTTCGATGTAGCAGATGCAAAGTTCTTTGACCACAGCCAACACAGAAGATGCCGTCAACCAGCAGTCGCTTTTGCAGAATGTAGTGGCACCGGTTGATGTGTGGGCAGCTTTTCCGTTGCCCATGTTTTGCGATTCTATATATTGACACGTCCTTGGAGATGGGCTTCGTCTGTACATGGAATGTTTATGATCATTCTCTGTCCATGTGAGTAAGAATGTCTTGCTGGCAGGTCAGCAGGAAGCAACTTCTGGAACATGTGTGCTTTTGTACAGATAGCAATGCAGGACATCTCGTAGGATATTACGTAGCGTTCTCGCAGGTATGTCCGACGTTCGTGCAGTTCCCCGTGCACTGCCTGTTTGCACACCGCCGCTCGACCCCTCCTGCAGTGCTGTGACCACATCTCCGACAGACATCGGATCAGCTGCTTTCCTCACTCTGCCACATTGCCCCTCATGAGAACCTGTCTTTTTTTTAATTTTGTAATCATTTTCTCCAAACCCTTATCGTACATCGGGCGAATGCCTTTTGTATCACCTTTGAGTGTCCAGGACTTCTGCGGGGCTACTTCCCCACTGTCACCGTTTGTGTTAAAAAGCCTTAATAGCAGCGCGCGATCCTTCAGGCCTGGCGTCTCGAACGCTAACAGAGGTACAGCCGTGTGCCGCGCGTCTGTTGGTGTGCGTACTCTGACAGCGCCATCTGTTGGTCAAAGTTATTTTTATTTTTTGTCCCTTGAAGTTCCCCTCTGCGTCAATAATATGCTGCTCAAATTTGATGTCATTCTCAGTAGCGGTACTCTTTCTACAGAGTTTAGGAATAACTAGTTATTTCACTAAAAAAAACCTAAAGAACAAAAAGTAGACGAAGACGAAAATGCTTGCCGCAGCCAATGGATGAATTTCAAACGGAGTCACCATTGCTTTCTACATACAGCGTCACTTTATCTTCTTCTATCGAGTACTTCAAAGAAGCTGATAAACAGTGGCCAGACTGCCAGACTTTTGAACAAAAGAGCGAGTTTTATAAAAACAAATGCAGTTGGCTTGTTCCACACAACAACAAAAAACTGGGCTGTGAGGTTTGCGAAATGTTGGATATCTGGGCGTTGAAAAAGGAAACTGATACGAAAATACGTAAACAGTGGAGTGGATGTGATGTCACCAGTTTTGGGGAAATTCGAGTGCAGCAAAAAATTGACCACAAAGACAGTGCTGCACACGGAGCAGCAGTAAAAGTTTTTGCACAGTCCCAGCAAGACACACTGGGAAACGTTTGTTTGAAAGCCATATCAAAAGAGAAAGATGTTACAGCGAGAACATTGCGCACTGCCTTATAAAGTCGTAAAAGAGAACCAGTTGCGGCCGTGCGGTTCTAGGCGCTACAGTCTGGACCGCTACGGTCGCAGGTTCGAATCCTGCCTCGGGCATCGGTGTGTGTGATGTCCTTAGGTTAATTAGGTTTAAGTAGTTCTAAGTTCTAGGGGACTGATGACCTCAGAAGTTAAGTCCCATAGTGCTCAGAGCCATTTGAACCATTTTGAAGAACCAGTTTTTCGACAACTTTGAATCAGAAACCGATGGATTAAATACAGGCCGAATTCTACATTGGAATAAGGGGTGTGTGAATATCATCAACCATATCAGTGCAGACATGGGAAAACATATTGTACAGGAAATAGTACAAGCGGACAGTACGTTTGCAATCGCCATCGATGAATCAACGACGTTAATCAAAAAATCAACTCTAATTTTGTACATTAAAGTTTGTCTTACAAAACGTAATATGGAATCAGCTGTCAATTTATTTTTTGGACTAGCTGAACTAGAGAGTGTGACGTTCCTTGCCATTTCTCAAACTGAGGTTCATAGTCTTGAAGCCTGCAAACTAGACGAAAAATTTGAAATATTACACTAATTTCTGTGATTTGTGATGGAGTTGCAATAATGATTGGACAAAAACCTACAATTGAGGCCCTATCCCTTTTTTTAAAAAAAAAAAAAAAAGCTTTTCGTATATTTCTGTTTGGCATTGCTGCAATCATAAGCCTGAACTTTGTGTAACTGACGTAATAAAGAAAGTGACACACGTATCAATCGATTTAAAGTGCTCATTGGTAAACTTTATGTTCTATAACAAGCCAAGCCTTACTAAAAAACAGCCGAGAGTTGCATTTGTTTGCAGACTAACTTGTTCAGTTGATGAAAGCTGAAAGATGCGTTTCGTCCAGTTTTCGTACAGTTTCAGCAGTTCGGGGGAATTACGAGGTTCTTGCAAACCATTTTGTAGCGGCTAAAGAAGATCCAACACGTTATGCTGCGGACAGATGCTAGTAAGAAGGCCTGTTCAGCAAAGTCACGACGACGTGCTTTGTTTCAGATTTTAAGAAGATTCTGCAGCACCGAGATGCAGACGGGTTTCGGGCGAAGAAAAAACTTCACGTGTTAGTTAACATATTTATTGCTCGCAAAGATAGTCCGAGTTTTTTCAGGAGGCTGCAACATCTGTCAACAACAAAAGATTTATGGGAACCAAGCTGAAGAAAAAAACTAAAGAACTGCCCATTAATCCGATTCAGTTTTATGACAACCCTTCGCAAGCGATTGAAAATGGAAGACTGAGTGGAGAAGATGTATCTTTGGCCAATTCCGTTAGTATAGTCGACATAAGAATTTGGCCCAAAAACACTAAAGGCAATAGTTTTCGGGAGAAAGTACTTGAGTCACTGGTAGTTGCTTCCCTTGACAAGCGTCATCAAGATAATTCCAGCGTCATCTAGTGAATGTGAGAGAGTTTTGGCATATGAATATGAGCATTAATTATGGCAGAGCGTCTATGTTAATAAAAATTGGTTCTTCTCTACTTTTTCTGATGCTGAATGGCCCACCACTGAATCGTTTTGATCCTTCAACGTATGTGGAATCTTGGCTGCTTCGCGGACGGCATTCCGATATGGACACCAACAGCAAGAAAAGGGAGAGACGAAGGACATACAACAGAAACCTTTCAAAACTTTGGACAGTTTTATAAACTCTAAGTTGAAACCTTTATGATTTTTCCCTTTTTCAGTATCTTACAGTTCAAATTTAGATGTGTTGACCTCACTGCAAATTTATTTTTGTAATAAACCATAAAATGAGAAATAATATACAACTTAATTAACAAAACATGTAACTGGTTGATGGTGCACATGCGAGTATTACATTTAACCAGTACAGATGTTGTGTTCACACTTCTTAAATGCTCAGAAAAGCGTTTGGGTAACGGTTTGAGAAGCCTAAATTTCAAAAACATCTCCCCCCCCCCAAAGAACCTCTTTTTTACAAATCAAGCACTGTGTACAGGCAAATACAGGATGTTTCGGAAGTGATGGTCAGTATTCGGGGATATGACAGGTTCTTCATCATCCGAAACAAAATCAAGTTAACATACCTTAAGAGGTATGAGCAATTCTTAATCTTCGACACTGTGAAACAAATCTCTTCTACTGCAAGCTCTTTGCTGACTTTATTTTGGGAAGTGGTGGTATGGACCAAAACAACAGAAAAAAAGTCCAGTAAACATTTCCTCTAAAATGCATACCTTAAAAGTTATGAGCACTTGTTCATTAGAAGAATTGTGTTTCAAAGTAGCGAAGATGAACAAGTGTTCATAACTTTTAAGGTATGAATGTTGTAGCAAATGTTAACTGGACTTTTTTTCTCTTGTTTTGGTCCATACTACCACTTCTCAAAATACTGGCAGCAAAGAGCTTGCAATGGAAGAGATTTGTTTCACGGTATTGAAGATCAAGAACTGCTCATAGTTCTTAAGGTATGCGCATACCTTAAGACCTATGAGCAAAAATATGTGGCTTGTGTCCGTCTGAACGTTTGTTTGAGTATTGTGTAAAAATATGAAGTAAATCGGTCAAGCACATCTCCTCGCGATTTTTGATAACAACTCTCCCTATTTATATGTTATATATATGTTAAAATATGTAGCCTATATCTGCCTGAACATTTATTAGAGTATCACAAATATTTTTAAAATATCAGTCAAGAAATTTTGGAGATCTTTGCTAACATTTTTACCCTTTATGTATCATGTACATATATTTATATATCTCTTACATTAAACATATGTCCACACGTTTGTTAGAGAAATGTATAAAAATTTGAAGTAAATCACTCAAGGTCTTTTGGAGATTTTTGGAAACAGCGTTTGCTTTTATATATTACGTATTTATGTCTTATAAATATTAAAAAAAAATATCTGAGTGTTTTATATATATATATATATATATATATATATATAGGTAATTAACTTTTCCAAATTTTTGGTAATAACGTTTTCCTTTTTATGTTTTATATACCACACATACAAATAATTTTTAGCCTATGTCCATCCGAACGTTTGTTAGACTATCGTGTAAAAATTTGAAATGAATTTGTCAAGAACGTTTCGAGATTCTTACTAATAACGTTTCGCCATTATATAGTATGTACCTACACTCATGTTCAGAAAAAAAGAACACCTTGAACGACTATAGATAGGACTTTCATACTCACGGGACATGTACATTGATATGTTCTGCGGGAATGATGAGCATTTGAAACCACATGTACGCCCACGGGTTCAAGCTCAACA
Organism: Schistocerca piceifrons; assembly: GCF_021461385.2. Lineage (NCBI taxonomy): Eukaryota > Metazoa > Arthropoda > Insecta > Orthoptera > Acrididae > Schistocerca > Schistocerca piceifrons. The sequence continues at coordinate 576,059,698 of NC_060143.1, forward strand.
CTGATATCAAGGCGGAACACTAACTAACAGTAGAATGTGCCTGTGGCTCTCATTGTCGCTATAAACCAAAGGTAATGGACCAGTGGAACGTGAGCAGACGTGCTGGATGCCTCGCAGACGTATGGGCGAACCGAACCGCCAAATCAGTGAGTTTAAAAGGGAGCGCATTATTGGCATGAGAGAATGTGATGCATCCATCCGGGAAATTGCAGCTAGTGTGTGAGGAAGTGTTTCGGCCGTGCAACGGGTGAGTGCCGTAGCACACGACGAGATTGGTCAGGCCGCACCATCCCGACCACCCCAGAGAAGAAAGAAATGTAATCCGAACGGGACTGCAGGACAGACCTGCCGCCTCCTCGGCTCTGGCGCAACAGTGGAACAGCTGTAACACACCGTACTCTATCAGGGGTGACAGATCGTCGCCGTTTGTTACGGCATGTCTTACGTACGTGTCGTCCACTTTTCCACCTACCTTTGACGAATGTGCGGAAACGTGCTAGACGGTAATGGTGTGTGGAACGACGTCGCTGGTGGCAGGGACGTCATCAAACAGTGTCTTCGGACGAATCCAGGTTCTGTATGTATGTGTCCAGGGCGCATGTGTACGTGAATGACATCCTGTGATCCATAGCCATATCGTTTCTGCACAGCACCTCAGGCGCCATTTTTCAGCAATAGAATGCATGACCACACTTTGCTGCACAAACACGTGCCTCCTTGGTATCACAGGATGTCAGCCTTTTCCCCTTGGTTCGCCAGATAAACAGACTTGGCACCAATCGAAAATGTGTGGGATATGGCAAGACGACGGATGCAGCGCTGAGACCAACCACTAAAGATGAACTTTGGAACCAGGTCAATGCAGCATGGATGGTTGTACCATAGGACGCCTTTCGCGCCTTATACCAGATAAACAGACTTGGCACCAATCGAAAATGTGTGGGATATGGCAAGACGACGGATGCAGCGCTGAGACCAACCACTAAAGATGAACTTTGGAACCAGGTCAATGCAGCATGGATGGCTGTACCGTAGGACGCCTTTCGCGCCTTATACTGATGGATGGCATCACACATGGAACAAGTTATCAGGACCCATGGCATACCCTGTGCCTGGTTGGCAACAGGACACATGCTGAAACGAGGCGGCTGAAATGCTAGCCATTTCAGCAGAACGTACTAATATACATGTGCTCTGAATATAAACGTCCTGTGTCTAGTCATTCCAGATGTTCTGAATATGAGTGCATTTATGTACTATATAAATTAAAATCATTGTATAGCCTATGTCTGAACCTTTTGTTAGAGTATCGTGCAAAAACCTAAAATGAATCGGTCAGAACTTTTCGAGATGTTTGCTAACAATGTTAAACAATGACATATATATATATATATATATATATATATATATATATATATATATATATATATATGTCCATCGATCGTTTATTAGGTGATGGAAGGCTTCAATTGGACACCGTTTCATTCATTACATTTTGTTTAATTGTGTAGTAACGTAATGTACAGCCATCAGTGGCGGTGAGTATCTTTCATAATTGTGTTTCTTTTCATTTTTGTATTGAACACAGATAGCCTAAGGTGTCATTAATTCAGTTAGGAGCAGATCCGTCCCCTTTCCTTATCTTGCCACCTCCTGGTGTGGATGTTGAGTAACTGTGGAAGTCTGACTGATTTAACAGTCGCTCCTTCTTTGGCAGAGCTAGAGAGGCGGTATGTTATGGTACCAACCTAGTAGCTTCACCGCTGCAGGAGGAATCTGTGACATCGCAAAAACATCTCGTGCTGTCCAGGGCTGGCAACAGGTTTGAACTTCCACGCCCTCCCCTTCGCGAAGCGCGGCGGGGGCGGGGGGGGGGGGGGGGAGGGGGGAGCAAAAAGGAGCAGCAGACACGATGCTCGGGGCTGGGAGACGAATTCCTGGCGATGTGCTCGACTCGTGAAAATTCACTTCACAGAGGAGTCGTTAGTACGTAGACTACAACGAGAGGAATCGGATCGGTGATTTAATGCGCGTAATCGTGTTGAATTTATTTCGTTGATTTATTGTAAGTAAATTTCAGAGGGTCTTATGCACTCACTTTGTTCTGGGCTGATGTTGATAAAGTTGTTTTTCCCAAGCTTCAGCTTTAGTTGATACGTTAAGAAATCCTGTGTCAATTTATAGAATATTTCCATAAAGGTAATCTAAGATGGACTTTGTAAGGTCGGTGGTCTATTGTCAACACGTGCGTAGTCTGCAAGAAGTGAGTGAATTTCTGTTGGGTGGTTTGCGATTCAGTCTATAGAATATTGAGATGCATCCGCTATGTGTGAAATTACGTTAGTCGCAGGTTCGAATCCTGCTTCGGGCATGGATGTGTGTGATGTCGTTAGGTTAGTTAGGTTTAAGTAGTTCTAAGTTCTAGAGGAGTGATGACCTCAGAAGTTAAGTCCCATAGTGCTCAGAGCCATTTTGAAATTACGTTAAACTGATTTGCGATCAATACAGATTATCTGGCAATCATTTCGATCGGCTGCCGCGTGTGTAGATGGGGTTCTCCCTGCCACACAATGAAGGTGAGTAAAGCATGTAACGAATCAGTATGAAAGTAGGGGAACTATCGTAGCGTGTGTGGATTAAATTAAACTGCCGTCTAGAACGAGGTGTTGTATTTTGCGTGGCCTCTCCCTGCTAGGAGTGTAGTTTTAAATGTGGCACCCCTCACAGACAGCAAGCCACGTAATACGTGTCCAGAACAAAGTGAGACGTGGCCATCCCCATCGTGTGACACTACAATTAGTTATTTTGGGTGTTTACTCTTTGTCTGTAGTGCAGCGGCGCAACTGGACAGGAAGTGAAGTTATGGTTCCCCCTGTGCAAGCTGTAACGATCACGACATCATGTTCGATAACCTGTCTTTTGTTCGTCTGTTGCCAGTCTGGAGTAGCCGTCCAGTTACACGATACTCTTCGTAATGTTCCTCCTTGCACAGAAATAAACTGTGCACGCGATGCAGTTTCCTAATAACGTGTTCCGATTCCTCCACCAGTCTGTAGAATATTTGCTCCCACAGTATCGTTGAAGGCGTGCTCTCGAGTGAAAGAGTACATCAGTGTCCACGTGTAATTGTGAAACTAGACAATCCTGTGATCCCCAGAGTTCTGCATATCGGACTGCATCTCAACATTCGATCCCATGAGACCGTACACACACTTGCTCTTTGTTAATTACGTTTAGTAATGCCGTAGGGCGAATTTCATCTTGCTCTGCATCGTTCAGTGTTGAGTACGTCAAAAGGCAAGGCGAATTATGTGTGCAGATCACAAATGTTGATTAAGTCAGGTGAGCTACGGATTAATCTTCTAATGTTCAGAAATCCCAGTCTGCTTGTCCACAAAGCTTCTTCGAAAGTATCAGGAAATGATAAAGAGGAGTGACGTTTCTGGCCCTCGTGGATGTAAATTTTTTCCTCCTCGTGTTCTGATTAAATTTATAGAAAGTTTTACGAGAATTCCCTCTTAAAGAATAGTGAGTCTCAGCCGTGCTATGTTATTTATAAAGTCGTTATCCGTTACCACTTAAATATTTTTAGACAGATATCACGCAAACACGTTAAAAGAAGAGGAGGGAGAGGGATACTTTCAGCTAGCATGTAAAAATTTTAAGTAAATCAGTCAAAAACTGTTAGAGATTTTTGCTAGTAACGTTTTTGCCTTTGTCCGTCCGAACGTTGGTTAGAGTATCGTGTGAAAATGAAGTAAATCGGTGAAGAACTTTTCGAGATTTTTGGTAACAAAGCTGAGCGACGACTGGCCTTTACACAGTAGTGCAGATGAGAGTCATTAACCGCAACTTGACGTTCAGCACACCTGCACAGTGCACCCCGTCTCTGCTGACTGACTGCAGCAGCAGCGAACTGGCGCTGCACACCGGCGGTGTGGCGCGCCCCTCTGCCACCGCGGCCCGCTCGCTGCCTCCACGCCATCCTGCCTCACCCCGCCGCAGCTGCCGCTGCTCCGCCGCCGACCCCGCGACTAGGGTGGCGCTGCTTGCTGTGTGCTCCACGGCATTACGGGGCGCCGAAGGAGGTCATAAGCCGCGTACGTGCCCTAACGCGCTGATCGTGAAGCCAGCGACTTTTAAAATCCAAAACTTTTGTAACTTCACTTCGTCGCCAACCGCTGTTCCTACTGTCACTCTTGTACACTGACGACGCCCTACGTGGTGCAACTCAAAAGTCTGTGTGGACAGAGGTACTGCTTCCAGCAAATTGTATCAGGCAAGCATACATCTAAATACGACAAATGGTTCAAATGGCTCTGAGCGCTATGGGACTTAACATCTGAGGTCATCAGTCCCCTAGAACTTAGAACTACTTAAACCTAACTAACCTAAGGACATCACACAAATCCACGCCTGAGGCAGGATTCGAACCTGCGACCGTAGCAGTCGCGCGGTTCCGGACGGAAGCGCCTAGAACAACTCGACCATCGCGGCCGGCTCTAAATCCGACAAGTACTGAATTAACTACAAATTTCTATCTTCAGCTCTGGGCTTGGTGTACTCAAGTGCTGAGTATTGTGCACCTGTTTGCACATACAGTCATCATTCGAGGCTTGTTGATACGACAATGCGCATAATATCTGGCGCAATCAGATATACTCCAGTTTATTGGCTTCCACCGTTAACTGGTACAATGCCTCCTGATCTACGCAGATGTACTGCCCTTATGAGAGAATTCCACAAGATCTCCAGGAATTCTAACCTACCCGTGCATAGCGACCTGTCACTTTTAAATCGCAAGAGACTGAAATCACGCCATCCAATTCTGTGCGATGCTGCTGACATGGTTGCTAAGGATTTCAAACCTCTTGAAGAATGGAAAGGTCGGTGGGAAGCAGTGACAGATGTGCACCTGCATAACATCTTCTCTGGTGCTAAACTTCCAAGTGGATTCGACCTACCACGCAAGACCTGGACTACCCTCAACAGAATCCGTACCGGCCATGGCCGATGCAGGGGTGCTCTCTTTAAGTGGAAGAAGCTGCCTGATCGAGCCTGTGACTGCGGGGCTCCATACCAGACTGTTCACCACATTCTCAGTGTGTGCAGGATTCGAGCCTGTCACGGCGCCAAAGAGGATCGAAGGACTGGGTATTCAGTTGTAAAGACAAACTTATGTTTCTTGTGTGTCAATGTGTACATATGTATACGTAATTTAATTTAATGATATCTTTGTATCAGCCACACGCTAAATAAATATGTCCGGAACACTGATTTATTGAGCTACACAAACGCACAACTTTCGTCTGATCATTGTAGAACTAGCCCTAGCCTCTGTCAGTACCCACATTACAGACTAAGTGCAAACTGGTGAACATGATTACCTTCTTCCCTGCATATACGAGGGGCGTTTGAAAAGTCCGTGCAAAGTCCGAGAGATGGCACCATCGGCGCGTATCGCGGTCATGTTTAGTTAGTAGTATCTTTGGAAAGAACGCACACCAAGTTTCAGCCATATTCGTCTATTTCTGTGTTCGCATTCGCGTGAATCAAGGAAGTCGAGTGAAAAAATGTCGTAATTAAACATTACTTTATGAAAGGCAAAACGCCTCAGGAGACTAAAGAGAAGCTTTATAAACATTATGGCGACTCTTTACCTTCGATTAGAACAGTTTACAAGTGGTTTTAAAATTTTCGGAGTTGTCTTGTGGGCACAAGTGATGCTGAACGTTCTGGACGCCCTGTGGAGGTTACGATTCCAGAAATCATTGATAAAATTAATGATATGGTGATGGATGACAGAGAGTTGAGATGCGTGAGATTGCTAGTGCTGTGGGCATCTCGAATGAACGGGTACATAATGTTTTGCATAAACATTTGGACGCCTGACCAAAAACGAAATCGTGTGAAATGTTACAAGGATTATTTGCAGCTGTTCAGGGAGAATCCGCAGGACTTTAAGCGTCGTTTCGTCACTGTGGATGAGACATGGATACATTTCTATACTCCTAGGACCAAACAACACTCTAATCAATGGGTTACCAAGGGAGAATCTGCACCAAAAAAGGCGAAGAACATTCCATCGGCAAGAAAGGCTATGGCGAATGTCTTTCGGGATTCGCAAGGGATAATCCTCATCGACTATCTGCAGGAGGGTAAAACTATTACAGGTGCATATTATTCGTCGTTATTGGACCGTCTCAAAACCGAGCTGCAAGTAAAACGCCGGCGATTGGCCCGCAAAAATGTTCTTTTCCATCATGACAATGCACCAGCACACATCTCAGCAGTTGTGGTCGCAAAATTAATGGAAATAGGATTCAAACTCGTTTCAGATCCCCCCTATTCTCCAGACTTGGCTCCCTCGGACTACTGTTTGTCCCCCAATTTGAAGAACTGGCTGGTGGGACAAAGATGTTATTCAGACGAGGAGGTGATTGCAGCAACTAATAGCTACTTTGCTGACTTGGACAATTCCTATTATTCGGAAGTGATCATCAAATTAGAACAGCGTTGGACGAAGTGTATAAGTCTAAAAGGAGACTGTGTCGAAAAATAAAAAAGGTTTACTCTCAACAAGTGAGTAGTTTTTATTTTTGCACGGACTTTTCAAACGCCCCTCGTACACTAGTCCGTGACAATGTCTTGCGATGTCGATGGGGGACTGGTTTCCCGTCGGGCTCGCCCTTATCTTGTGTGACAGTTCCTTTGGTGAACAGGTCGTTGTTCCTCAGCTGCTCAGTTCGATGGAACTGAAACTACCTTCTAAGTGGCAGGATGCAGTTTATACCCTAGTTTAAGTGGTGATATGAAACTGTGCAGTATTCCTCTCACGTGGCTGCTCTCGTACAACAAAACTCCTGTTAAGCTGTCGACGTCTTCCGTCATTTGCTGGGTACCGGCTTGGCGACCCCTGGGTTCCTGAGCTGGGGACTGGTTAAGTGCCGCCAATTCTCTACAGCTGTAAGCTCTGGGCACGGTTCAGTGACTACCGTGCGGCACAGCAGTGGAACGTTGTGTGTCCAAGGAAACGAGGATCTCGATCCAACTGCCTGGATCGCAAAGATGGTAAAACCTCTATAAAAAAAAAAACCTCAGTCTCGAGGTGTGCTGTACGCTGATAAGATGCGTGGCTGTTGAGGAGGAACTGTCGCTAACGGGCAATCTCTGGGAAACCTGCTGCACCTCAGATGTATAAGGCTTACCCAGCCAAGTGGGGCTCTGCCTGGGTTAACTTATTTTCCAAGCTGCTCGTGGCAACACCATGAAGTGTAAAACACATGTTCCATCTTCGAGCGGTTTGGATGGGCCATTGGGCAGTATTAACGTCGAAAATCATAAGACGCCTCAAGTGGCTAGTGCACCTGGGTCAGCTCTGACTGTCAACAACAGTAATGACAGTAATAGGGCACATGCTGTGGTTGGTTTGCTGTCGTAAAAGGTGTGGACGGTTTTTTTAAAGAAATTGTCGAAGGGAAAGACAGAGAAAACCTTGTTATATCCTAGGCAGTAATGCCAACCGAGGCCGCTGCCAAAAGGTTGGCAGCATCAAAGTCCGGACGCCGTCCGCATAAGCAGCGCCTGCGAGACAGCAAATCGCCGCAAGTCTGCGCGCGCCACCGCTGGCTTTTGGCTTCTTAAGCGCTGGAGTCGCGAGCGCTAGGACAGTTCTGTATTCGCCGCTCAGTTGTATACTCGCCACCGAATTGTGTACTTGCTAGTCAGTTGTGTGTTCATCGCAGCAGAGTTGTTGTTTGTCGTCAGCCGACGCTGACCTAGCCGCTCCGACTCGAACCAGACAGATTTCTGTAGACACCGAGTTCACTACTGTGTTTCTGTATCTTCATGAATAAAGATAAGTACCGACTTTTATTTAATCTGAGTGTTTGGGCTTTCATCTTTCTGTTCACTGTTCCAGCGGACCGGTCGGCCCGCTATTAAAAGTGTGGCGGTGACTTCGTAAGCCATTTCTACAGCCAAGTGTTTGTCGCTACGAACACCGCCACAAAACTGGCGACGAGGTCTTCCGAACTCGTGTGCAGGGCTTGTTCAACTTGTTCTTGTTATACTAATTATAGCGATAAAATTTTGGGGGCTGGTTTAATTTGTGTTCACTATGTCTGCCGAATTACAACAGTTGATCTTGTTACAGAGTCAGCAAATACAAAGTCTGGTGGATGCAATCGCCAAACAAGCGGCTAATCCTCCAACACAAAAGGAACAAGCACAGGCAGCACCACAGTTTCGGGCTTTTGATGAATCCAGAGAAGAATGGCGAGAATATTTCGCGCAGTTGCAGGCGCACATGACAGTCTACAAAATCACAGGTACTGAGCGGCAGCTTTATTTAATTTCCACTGCAGGCGTGGAAATCTATCGACTACTTTGTAAGTTGTTCCCGGAATCCCAGCCAGAAGCTTTAGACTATGACGTTGTTGTTAACAAGCTTGCTGAGTATTTCGAGTCGCGAGTTCATGTGGCAGCAGCCAGATTCAAGTTCTTCAGATTAAAGAAACTGCCACATCAATCTAATAAACAGTGGTTAACAGATTTACGGGGCCTCACCCGTCAGTGCCGATTTAATTGTGTGTGTGGAGCTTCCTACAGTGATGTCATGTTACGAGACGCTATTACGCAAAACATTGCAGATTCTCGTATTCGTGCTGCTATCTTAAAGTTGCCTGACCCGTCATTAGAGACTGTGATGAACATCATTGAAGCCCAAGATACTTTTGACTATGCTGAGTGTGAGTTAGATCAGCCATGTATTTCTCAAATTGCCTGTGCTAAGCAAGTTATGTCACGCCCGCGGCCCCACCGGCAGGGTCAGACTGTAAACACTAGCCGGCCGCATCATGTTAAACACATTCGTCAGCCGCGTGTGCAAAATGATAGAGTTAAGTCTTGCCCTAAGTGTGTTCTGGCTCATCCTCGTGAACGTTGACCGTTAAGAAACGCGGTTTGTCACTTTTGTCAAAGGAAAGGACACATCCAGACTGTTTGTTTGCGTAAACGCAAGAACAATTCTAGTGCTGCCCAGCCCATGGATATTCATGTTCTTCAAAGCCAGCCCGCCCAGAAGGTCGCGTTTAAAGACTCTTCCACGGTTCGTGTGGGTAATAAACTTGTTCGCAATAAGCCACCCACCCAGCCCTCTGCTATGCGACCCAAGCGTAATTCAAACGCTGTAAAAAGTAATGTACAGACTGCGAGTGAAGCGGGAGTTGTTGTTCCACCCGCCCAACCCACGAGTTGTCGTAAGCAGCGAACACGCGCTAAACGCGCTGATTTTGTGTCTTCCGCCTCCACTGCACCGATCCAGAGACAGTGTAATAAACTCTTTGTGAAGCTACGCATCCAGGATAAGACCTTCAATTTTCAATTAGACACTGGTGCGTCTGTGACTCTCATAAATAGTGCTACGTATGCGGCTATCGGCCGCCCTAAACTTTCAGTGGCAAAACATTCTTTGGCTACTTATAGTGGAGAACGAATTCCTGTGTTAGGTGTATGTAGCGTGCCAGCCACATTCCGTGGCAATACAAAAACAGTTTCATTCACAGTGCTCCGCGCTACAGACAGTGTAAACATTTTCGGATTAGACTGTTTTGACTTGTTTGGCCTGTCTATCCAAGACAATGTGTTGCAAATTAATTCTGTTGTTGTTACTCAAGACAGCATAACCGATTTGTGTAAACAATACAGTGACATATTTAAAGACGAACTAGGTTGTGCTGCGAACTTTGCCGTTCATATTACGTTAAAAGATAATGCTCAGCCTCGATTTTGTCGTGCTCGTCCAGTGCCTCACGCCCTCCGGGCACCTGTAGAAGATGAACTTCGTCGTTGGCAAAACAACGGTGTTATTCAACCCGTTTCAGCGAGCCAGTGGGCTTCTCCCTTAGTTATTATAAAGAAACCGTCCGGCAAGTTACGTTTGTGTGCTGATTTTAAGTCGACAGTTAATCCTCAGACTGTCATTGATTCTTTTCCTTTGCCTAGACCGGACGAGCTGATGGATAAGTTAGGGGAAGCTCGTTTCTTTTCCAAAATTGATCTCCGTGAAGCATATTTGCAATTGCCCCTCTACGAGCAATCACAACAGTATTTTGTCATAAACACGTCGTTGGGGTTGTTCCGTTTTCTGCGTTTGCCTTTTGGTTGTGCGTCAGCTCCAGCTGTTTTTCAGCGTTTTTTGTCACAACTTCTGGCTAATGTGCCATCGTGTTGCAACTATTTAGACGATATTGTTGTGTCCGGTCTGACGCCTGCTGAACATTTCCGTATTTTGGAGTGTTTGTTTAAAGTGTTGTCTCAGGCAGGCCTACGTTGCAACATCGATAAATGTTCATTTTTCCTTACGGAGATGGAGTATCTGGGACATGTTATTAATGCTCAAGGCATTCATCCCTCCCAGTCACATTTAGCAGCTATTCGTGATTTGCCCGCCCCTCGCAATCTGCATGAATTGCAAGCAGTTCTTGGCAAATTGACATATTATATTAGGTTTATACCTAATGCATCAGACTGCTGCACCGTTGCATCGTCTCCGCCGTAAGAATGTTCCGTTTGTGTGGTCAGCTAATTGCCAATCAGCCTTTCAGCAGCTTAAAGAGGCTTTATTGAATGATCGTTGTCTGGTCCATTACGACCCTAACAAGCCTCTGGTGTTAGCTTGTGATGCCTCTTCTTTCGGCCTCGGTGCTGTGTTGTCTCACCGAGTCGGTAACTCCGAACGTCCTATTGCGTTCGCATCTAAGTTGCTAAACAAAGCTCAGTGTAATTATAGCCAATTGGACAAGGAAGCGTTGGCTATTGTGTTCGGTGTCACAAAATTCCGTCACTACCTCTATGGTAGACCATTCTATTTAGTAACAGATCACAAGCCCCTGACGTCACTGTTTCATCCGTCTAAACCAGTTCCTCAGCGGACAGCTCAGAGACTACAACGTTGGGCTGTTTTGTTATCACAATACCAGTATGAGATACTGTATCGCCCTACAGCTCAGCATGCAAACGCTGACGCGCTTTCTAGATTGCCGATTGCTGCGGATGATGTCTTCGATTCCTCTGAAGACTCTTGCCATCAGATTGACGCCGATGAGCATCAATCCCTCCGGGATTTTCCGATTGATTATCGTCAGGTGGCACGTGAGACAGCTACGGATCCTCATCTGAGTTTACTATTACGTTTTGTTCAACGTGGTTGGCCGTCCACGGCAAAGGACATATCGGATCCTGTGGTTCGTCGCTATTATCCGCAACGTCATCTGTTGTCTGTTTCGCACGGAGTTTTACTGTTACGCACCGAGAATGACCAGCTTCGTGTCGTGGTTCCCCAAGTGCTCCAATCCAAGGTCCTCGCCTTGTTGCATCAAGGTCATTGGGGAGTGGTCCGCACCAAGCAGCTTGCCCGCCGTCATTGTACATGGATCGGCATTGATAAGCAGATTACGCAGATGTCTACAGATTGTTCGACGTGTGCCGAACACCAAGCTGCTCCGCCTCAACGCTATTTTGAGTGGGCACGCCCTGCCGGTCCCTGGCAGCGAGTACATATTGATTTCGCTGGTCCATATTGGAATTCTCGTTGGCTCAACGTGATAGATGCATTTAGTAATTTTCCGTTTGTTGTGCCCATGCAGTCTACAACGACTGCACAAACTATACAGGCGTTGACTTCAATTTTTTGTATTGAGGGTCTTCCAGAAGTTTTAGTGTCTGACAATGGTCCACAATTTACCTCTGCTGAATTTGAAAGTTTTTGTTCTGCCAATGGCATTCGCCATGTTCTTACTTCGCCGTTCCACCCTCAATCGAATGGTGCAGCGGAACGTTTTGTCCGCACATTCAAGGATCATATGGACCGCCTTCGTGCTACGCACTCTCGTCAGCAGGCCCTCATCACGTTCCTGTCGTCGTACCGGACCACGCCACGCGACGGCCCTTCGCCTGCGGAGCTTCTCCACGGCCGTCGTCATCGCACCCTACTACGATTGTTGCACCCCCCGGATCGACCCGCCGCTTCTGCGCATCGCACGCGTTTTCAGCGCGACGACGCCGTTTTTTTCAGAGTTTATCACGGTCGCCGTCGTTGGGAACGTGGTACCGTGATAAGTGTCCAGGGTCGCGGTTTTTATACTGTTCAAGGTGCTACTGGGGTGCACAGGAGGCATCAGAACCAGTTGCGCCGCGCTGACCGCCCGGATTCTGCCGCTCGTTCTTTGTCCACAGATTTGGTCCGCGGCGGGTTCCAGCCGCGCCTTCAGACTTCGCTGCCGCCCCCGGGGCAGCAGCAGCGGCCGTCGCCGCTACCACGCCGACAGCCCGTCCCGTTGATGCCTCCCGCGCAGCTTCCTCCGGGAGCGCCCCAGGTGGTCGCTCCGGCGCCTGCGGTCCCTCTTCCGTCGCCACCGCCTTCGCAGCTGATGGACGTCGACCCCTCAGCCGGGCCGCCTTCCCAAGCGGTGGCTGTGCAGCCTGTCCTGCAGCCGCTTTCCTTGGGCACCCCCAAGGAGACTGACACCGCAGCGCCTTGTCCGGCGCCCACTCAGCAGCCGTCGACGCAACGTCAGGAGACGCTGCCTCTCTTCGTGGGTCCCGACGCCCCGTCGCGTCAAGTACCAGAAGCTGCGCCCGTGGTCACAGGCGTGCACCCTGACCTCGGTTTTCAGTCGGTGTTTCCCGGGGCCCCGCGCAGCCAATGCTGGGGTGCGGACCGGGGACTGCCACCGACAACAGTCTCCGCCCCGGTCTCTTCTGCTACGCCTGCGGCCGGACCCCTCCCCCGCCGTCGACGCTCGACGCGTCATTATTCAACGACGGTGCGGCGATTTGGGGGGGAGGAGTGTTATATCCTAGGCAGTAATGCCAACCGAGGCCGCTGCCAAAAGGTTGGCAGCATCAAAGTCCGGACGCAGTCCGCATAAGCAGCGCCAGCGAGACAGCAAATCGCCGCAAGTCTGCGCGCGCCACCGCTGGCTTTTGGCTTCTTAAGCGCTGGAGTCGCGAGCGCTAGGACAGTTCTGTATTCGCCGCTCAGTTGTATACTCGCCACCGAATTGTGTACTTGCTAGTCAGTTGTGTGTTCATCGCAGCAGAGTTGTTGTTTGTCGTCAGCCGACGCTGACCTAGCCGCTCCGACTCGAACCAGACAGATTTCTGTAGACACCGAGTTCACTACTGTGTTTCTGTATCTTCATGAATAAAGATAAGTACCGACTTTTATTTAATCTGAGTGTTTGGGCTTTCATCTTTCTGTTCACTGTTCCAGCGGACCGGTCGGCCCGCTATTAAAAGTGTGGCGGTGACTTCGTAAGCCATTTCTTCAGCCAAGTGTTTGTCGCTACGAACACCGCCACAAAAAACCTCACCATTGAAATGGCTTCCATACTGAAATGGAACTTGAATGGTATCGGGACACATGATAAGGAGCTATGTCTGATAAATCAGGGTAGACCAATGTGTCTCTGTCTTCAGTAGACACATACGAAATTCTCTGCCACTCACGAGCTATGTGGCTGCATTCTCCACAAGGACGGCCTCAGCGAAGTGAGAGCTAAAGGAGAAGTAGCTATTTTCGTCAACAACCCCTACCAGTCTTCACTCCCTCAAAACCTGCCTGCAAGCAGCTCCTATATCAGTCCATGTTCTTCATCAGTTACTAGTATGTTCAATTTACCTGCCCCCACATAGGGTGTTCGATGAAGAGTATGTCCATGACCTCCTTGCTCCGCTCTTCCACCACTTCATCCTCTGTGGTGACTTTAAGGCACGTAATGTGCTTTGGGGGTCTGCAAAGACCTGCACCAGGTATACAGCATTTGAGGGCATTCTCTTATCCTAGCATGTAGGTTTTCTGAACACACTTCGGTACTACTTCTGTGTTCTTCACTGCCATAGATCTCTCGGTATGCTCTCCAGCGCTCACACACACACACACACACCACTGAAACAGAAGGGGTTGATACTTGCACTCAAGTGACCACTTCTCAATCTGGATTCATCCGCCAGACAAAGTGGTGCGAAAATGACACCCGCTACGATGGTTGCTTCATACGACAGGCAGGACGCTTTACAGCCAACTCGCTGTGTTTGAACACCCTGACAGTGCCCAGGAATGGGTGGATCATATTACCCATATGATCCACCACTCCACTAAAGCATCCATTCTGCCTTCTTCAGGCCTGCTGAAAAGGCAAGCTCTCCCTCGGTGGACCGACGAATGCCCCATTGCAGTACAGTCCAGGCAGATAGTTCTGCATCATTTCAAGTGTCCACCAGCTCGAGAGAACCTCACAGCCTTCTGGACAGCGGAGGTGAAAAGTCATCCAATGATAAGGCAGAGCAAGAAGAGGTGGTGGCAACAGTTCCTCTCCATCATCAACTGTTCCGCTAGGAGTGCAGCTGTATGGCAGACCATGAGGAGGATTTCTGGGAGTGGGGACGGTGCTCAGTGGCAATGGAAGTCTGCAAAACCGCTATGCGAGACACTGCCGAGCCTATGGCGGCATATTTTACCGCAGTTACCGCCATCGCCCATCAGGAACCAGCTTCCTGTCGCCACAGAGTGGCTGCGGAGAGAAGCTGTTGAGATTTCCGTTCCAGAAGTGATGAAGAGTACAACTGGCCGTTTTCCATGTGAGAGCTAGATTCTGCACTGTCTGCGGGCCGTGACACAGTCCCTGGCCACGATAATATCCACTATAGTGTGGAACGGCACCTCTGAGGTCGAAGCAATGAAATCCTTCTCGCCCCTTTCAATATTATTTGAGAGTTATATTACTTTCGCAAATCGTGGCGAGAGGCAATTTCAATTCCTCTTTCAAAAGCTGTGAACGACTGCACATGCCTGAACAGTTATCGTAATGTTGCCCTCACTAGATGTGTGGAGAAGACTTTGGATCATACGATCAACCACCACCTTGTCTGGATCTTAGACTCAGATTCAGTGTGGGTTCAGGATATATCGCTCTTTCTTTGATAACCTGGCCTTCTGGAGGCGGTTATACGAGGTGCATTCAAGTTCTAAGGCCTCCGATTTTTTTTCTAATTAACTACTCACCAGAAATCGATGAAACTGGCGTTACTTCTCGACGTAATCGCCCTGCAGACGTACACATTTTTCACAACGCTGACTCCATGATTCCACGGCAGCGGCGAAGGCTTCTTTAGGAGTCTGTTTTGACCACTGGAAAATCGCTGAGGCAATAGCAGCACGGCTGGTGAATGTGCGGTCACGGAGAGTGTCTTTCATTGTTGGAAAAAGCCAAAAGTCACTAGGAGCCAGGTCAGGTGAGTAGGGAGCATGAGGAATCACTTCAAAGTTGTTATCATGAAAAAACTGTTGCGTAACGTTAGCTCGATGTGCGGGTGCGTTGTCTTGGTGAAACAGCACACGCGCAGCCCTTCCCGGACGTTTTTGTTGCAGTGCAGGTAGGAATTTGTTCTCCAAAACATTTTCGTAGGATGCACCTGTTACCGTAGTGCCCTTTGGAACGCAATGGGTAAGGATTACGCCCTCGCTGTCGCAGAACATGGACACCATCATTTTTTCAGCACTGGCGGTTACCCGAATTTTTTTTGGTGGCCGTGAATCTGTGTGCTTCCATTGAGCTGACTGGCGCTTTGTTTCTGGATTGAAAAATGGCATCCACGTCTCATCCATTGTCACAACCGACGAAAAGAAAGTCCCATTCATGCTGTCGTTGCGCGTCAACATTGCTTGGCAACATGCCACACGGGCAGCCATGTGGTCGTCCGTCAGCATTCGTGGCACCCACCTGGATGACACTTTTCAGGTCGTCATGCAGGATTGTGTGCACAGAACCCACAGTAATGCCAACTCTGGAGGCGATCTGTTCAACAGTCATTCGGCGATCCTCCAAAACAATTCTCTCCACTTTCTCGATCATGTCGTCAGACCGGCTTGTGCGAGCCCGAGGTTGTTTCGGTTTGTTGTCACACGACGTTCTGTCTTCATTAAACTGTCGCACCCACGATCGCACTTTCGACACATCCATAACTCCATCACCACATGTCTCCTTCAACTGTCGATGAATTTCAATTCAGAAAATGAATGATTGCACGCTGTTCAAGTAAGGAAAACGTCGCCATTTTAAGTATTTAAAACAGTTCTCATTCTCACCGCTGGCGGTAAAATTCCATCTGCCGTATGGTGCTGCCATCTCTGGGACGTATTGACAATGAACGCGGCCTCATTTTAAAACAATGCGCATGTTTCTATCTCTTTCCAGTCTAGAGAAAAAAAATCGGAGGCCTTAGAACTTGAATGCACCTCGTACAACGATTTTTCATGCGCCACCATCATCTCCTGGTTTTTTTTTTTTTTTTTTGCGAATAGGAGGCGTACGATACTGCTTGGAGGTTTCATATCGTTAGGTAACTCCATGAATAGGTTTTTCGTGGATGTGTTCCCATTTTTATTCGGTGCTGTTTTTGATATCAAGTCAGTGACGTCCAGTCTGACTGCTTTGAGCAAGAGGTGATCCCTCGACGTAGTACTTTAAGTGTAACTGTCTTTGCGATAGCTATTAATAGTATTACTTGTTAAATGTCCTGTCCAGTGTCCCTTATTTGTGGATGACTTGTCTGTCTTTGTCCTTCTTTGAGCCTTGCAACGACAACATGTCAGTTGTATGTAGCTCTTCGACGGTTGGAAGAATGGGCAGTGAAGTTTCTGTGGATTCTTTTTAAATGCTCCTGTCCTATTTTAAACTTCCATGAGCTGAGGATGAGGGACACTGTCCTTAGTTTTAAAGATGCGGTGAGGTTTCTCGGCCTCACTTGCATGATTGTCACAATCCAAGGACTTGAAAAGACGGTCCCTCAAAGGACTGAGCATTTTAAAGTGCCTTAGCCGCTATTCATCGGTGGCAGACAGGACTTGACTGCTCCGATTTTACACACATTTCGTGCGATCTCGGCTCCATTATGGCTTCACAGAGTGTGGGTCTGCAAGACCACCCGACTTAAAGATGCTGAACGCGGTGCACCGTAAGGGATTCAGCTGGCCACTGGGGCTGTCTGTACGAATCCCACACTGCGCTGAGGCTGCTGAGACGCCGCCTCACACCAGACCACGGACACTGGTTGTGTACCAGGCGAGTAAAACGCCGTCCGAGTCGTACACGCATCCCTGCGTGCCATACCGCTGCTCAGGCTCCAATGGAAAGGTTTTTCCATAAACGGCAAGCGGCGAGGCACTATGGGACTGGAGCGAAGGATTGCATTTTAGGCTGGTTTTAACGTTTTACACCAAGGATGGAGCGGATCTCCACCTCACCTCCAACAGAGGCCCATAATTATATTAGATACTATGAATTTTATGAAAGATTGTACTCCCACTTTTAAATTTCAATCTCTATCTTTTAACATTTTCCCATCGCTTCACGGTTTTACAATTGTGTATACAGATAGCTCCCAACAAGGCGACTCCTTTGCTTGTTCCGTCGTCTTCACCAACCATGACTTCACGATTCACCTTCTCCATGCTCATACCGTATTTTCTGCAGAGCTCCATGCGATACAAGGCATCACAGCAGATGAGGTGCCCTCAGAGCAAACAGTTTCCCATCTGCTCCGATTCCCCTAGTGCCTTACAATCGTTGTGACACAGGTACCGAGCAGAGAAAGTGGTGCAGCACTAACAGGACCAGCTGTACTTCCTGCTGGGCGTCACCCTGCTTGATACCAGGGCACGTGGCACTCTGGGCGGAATGAACAGGCCGACAAAGCCGCGAAGGAGGCCTGCAGGGAACGTACCGCCACAGAATGCGCCATTCACTCGTACGCTGCCATTTCGCTGCTGAGTCGTAGAACCCTGCAGTTATGAGAGGAGTGGCAGGCGGTGACGGACAACGAGCTGCGATCAGTGAAGCCAACTGTCCGGCAGTGGAGGTGTCCTCGTGTTGGGCGCTCCGGCGCAGTGAGGTAGCCCTGACCAGCCTCCACACTGGACACCCCTCCCTCACACACAGCTGCTTACCCAGCGAGAGGAGCCTCCTCTCTGTGGTGCATGAGGCACAAGGTCAGTGTTCTCCAAAGATTCAATTTCGTGACAAATGGGCAGAAACAAAGTTAGGTGGGATCTGCCCTCTATTTTATGTGATAACGAGTGTCGTGAAGCTTTTAAAATTTTGTGATATATCTGGGCTCTGGCCTAGGCTTCTAGGTTGGAGAGTTTAATGTGTCAGACTTGCTGGTGCACATCCTATTCTTCCAGCAAGCATCGAGCCATAGGTGTCTGCTCTCTTCTTTTGGTTCTTTCCACTGCTACTTTCCTCTTTCACCTTGTGTTGGATTTCACACTCTGACTTTTGTTGCTCTGTGTGTGTGTGTGTGTGTGTGTGTGTGTGTGTGTGTGTGTGTTTAATTTTGCGCTTTTATTCGCAGTTTTCAAGTTAGTAATTTCACGACGTTCCTCCACACTCCTGTCATTACGTTCTATTATGGCGCTAAAGACACTGCTGTCATATGCCCTCAAACCTTTATCATCATCATCGTCAACTCTCGTAGGATGCTCGAATCAACAGGAGTCTCGCTACCCCTGGAGGGTAGGCTGCCCCACGCAGCTCACATTGCTAGGGGGAAGGCTATTCAGCGGTAGAAAAAAAAAAAAGTTCAAATGTGTGTGAAATCTTATGGGACTTAACTGCTAAGGTCATCAGTCCCTAAGCTTACACACTCCCTAACCTAAATTAGGAACCTCCGCCGGGATCAGCCGCACAGTCCATGACTGCAGCGCCTGAGACCACTCGGCTAATCCCGCGCGGCTATTCTGCGGTAGAGCTGTGACTACTAGACTCGCGGTTACAACGAAAACACTGTGATTGGAGTTTGTGTATACTTGTGTTATTAACAGAAATAAAAATGCATATTTGTGTAAAAATGTCCTTGGGTCACAAAAAGAAGTGGAAACCCAGCTATTTCTTTCTACAGATAAATTTCCTCTACAACAAGGAAAAAAAGCGACGCACCATGAAGGAATTATTCTTATGGGACGGAAATCGGTGTATGCGATGTGCATGTACAGACAAACACATGATTAGACATTCAGAAAAACTGGATCATTTATTCAAGAGAAACAGCTTCATAAATTGAGAAAGTCAATAACGCATTGGTCTACCTCTGGCCCTTACACAAGCAGTTACTCGGCTTAGCGTTTAGTGACAGAGTTGTTGGATGTCCTCCTGAAGGATAACGTGCCAACTTCGGTCCAATTGGCGCGTTAGATCGTCAAGATGCCGAAATGGTTCAAGGACCCTGCCCATAATGCTTCGCACGTTCTCTAATGGGGAGAGATCCGGCGACCTTGCTGGCCCAGGTAGGTTTCGGCAAGAACGACGATAAGCAGTACAACCTCTTGCCCATGTGTAGGCGGGCATTATCTTCCTGAAATGTGTGCCCAGGATGCGTTGCCATCAGGGCAACAAAATGTGGCGTAGAATATCGTCGACTTACCGCTGTGCTGCAAGAGTGCCGCGGATGACTGCTGAGAAAAGAAATGGCATCCGAAACCATCATGTAGCGTTCGCGTCCATGGTGTAAGTGAGTGGTTTGCTTTGGCCAAGGTGACTGACGTCTCTGAATTGCTCCACGTACTCATCTATGGTCCCACAGAACTGTAAATACACTGATGCAAGAATTAAACTTCCCGTGGCTACCAGAACCTCGACACAAGTCATGTGTTCATTACAGTATTGTGCTATTTCCACAGCTGCGATTTTCTTATTGAGTAATACAATGGCTGCCATAGGTTTTTAACCGCGTGTCATGACCTGAGTTGCGACAGCGATTCCAGGTGTTCTTCCGCTTCTCGTGTGTGGTTCCTGTAAGCATGGGATGCCGAACTGCTTTTCCTCAGCAACTTTGCGAATTTCATACGTGACGTCCTAACTTCTTATACAGTGTAGTTGCGCTATTTTTAGACAACTTGTGTCCGTCTATGGATAATATATATGAAAATAGCAGTGTGGCCATAGTTGCTGAAACTCAAATCTTACTCTACGATGCGATATGATAAGCTCCTCATACAACACCTCACTGTCGTATTCTGTGTTTATTCTACAAAAAACTCTAAGCACTAAGTACTCCAGTAGGTGAGGGTCGGCAGGCAGGTTCTTCGATCTCACCTGAATACGATCTGCAGATTAGGGTATGGGAAGCCATCGGCTGTTTTGGCTCTTACTGTGTGTCTCAGTGCTGTTAACAGGTTTGAAGGTCCTTACGTCTTGGCTAGACGGAGTGCTTCTTCAAACCCTTCATGGATTTTTTGTGGGTTTATGCCCATTTTACTCTCTGTTAAAGTTCTGCATCGCTGTGTATCCTGCCTCAATGGTTGAGTTAAGAATTCTTGATTCTGCTGATTCATGACTTTAAAGTGCATCGATTTCTCTTCTGTTGCATTTGAATTCTCTTTGCTGGTGATTGGGTTCCTTTACCGACAATTGGCTGCAATGAATTGTGCTTTTCGTTGTTTTCCGTCTTCAGTAATTGTGCTCGACAACTCGTTCTTCTGAATTTTTGTACCTTCTTCCGTTGATGCATTATTGTACCGTTTTTCAATGTGCAACGCATGTTTCCAGATGTGGTAAACGTTGTACACATTCTAGTCGATTCTACGACGCAGTTGCGAATGATTCTTCTACGTATGAGTAGCTGCATGTCTGGTGTATTTTCGTAAAACAAAGATCAGGAATCAGGTTAAGACTCCAAAAGACATAGACATAGTCAGATTAAAGTTATCATAGTCTAATACTTATAAAATGCGAGTTCCAATTCATTTAGTTAAAGAGAAAACGTACACAAGTTCAAGTAACAAAAAACTTAGATTGTCTTGGTGGAACATGTGACAAAAGTAATAACGATGACCTAAAAAGACATTAGTGTAGAAAAAAATTTACGTACATATAGCTGAAAAAACAGGAGGACTGAAAAGGGCAGTACAGAGGCATGACACGCCTCCGCTGGTCACTGGGACTCGATTCGCAGCGACACTAAGCACTGAACGCAATTCCACTCCATTCAATGGGATTCCAGGCCGAAGCCGTGTCTGGAAAGGCCCGGGCAACGGGCTATTGCCGCCATACGGCCTGACAACTGGGAGTTGTGCCATTTGTTTTCTTTGCATGTGCCCTTTGATTCATCTTTAAAGCACAGCTGTACATCGACGATATTCTGCGCACGTTTTGTTGCCCTTCATGGCAAGCCACCTGCCCTTACATTTCAGCTAGTTTCTACTGCTTGCCTTCGTGCTTGTCAAACCCTACCCTGAGCAGCAATGTCGCTGGGTCCTTCCCAACTGAGAAATTTTGAAGCATTATGGGCAGGGCCCTCCAATCGTCTCTCGATTCTGACAATCTAACGCCCCAACTGAACAGAATTTGGCACTATGTCCCTCCAGGACATCGAACAACTCTGTCATTGCCAAGATAAATAACTGCTTGCGTAAGGGCTAGACGTGGAGCAATGCGTTATTGACTTGCCCAATTTGTGAAGCTTTTCTTTTGAATATAGGTTCCAATTTATTTGAAATTGTAATTATTTGTTTGTTTGTACATGTACATCACATATACCGATCTCTGTCACGTTCGGATAATCTCTTCATAGTGTGTGTGTGTGTTTTTAGTTTACTGTAGCTGAGCTAATACCTTCAGTTTAAATACGGAACATTGGCATCGATGTTTTCATTCATTGGCTTACAACTCGTACGTTTACAGTATATAGCGGAAGAGAATGCCTGTGGATGATGGCATTAACTCGAAATATATCGCACCAAGCAAACAGCAACAACCAGATATAGCACCAAATATAGACCGACAGTCATCTAACTTCGACATCCTGCTTTCACATCAGAGACTGTGGAGTGTGTTTTATCCTTTTTCCTTTTTCTCATCTTTTCTGTCACACATGCAGAATGTAAAATGCACTAGATGCTCCATAAACAAGTGTACTGACAAAAATGTGAAGTATGCGGAAGAGATGGACAGATGTCAATGTATTTATGTATGGAGTACATAGACAATCATAATAAAATAAATTAGTGCAGGAAAAATCGAGAACTACAATGGGGCATTGTGGGGAGCGTAGGAAAACTGCAAGGATTAAGTGAAGTTTAGAAGAGGAGAAGGAAATGTGCCTCGTCATTTAATATTAAATCATAACTGTGGGTAAGATGTTTGTTGGCTTCCAGGACTTGTAATAGTTTAAACTTATGGCTTTTATTTGCTAAATGGACTATTTTGGACTGTGGCTGGTAGTTGTGTGCCTTATTCAGTACATGCTCAGCAAATGTAGGGTCATAATTCTACGCGTTCAGACAAACGAGATGGTACGCCTCTGCCTGAGTGACTAGTATAAAACTTAAAAGAGTCTGGGAAAGTAATATTGTGTACACCACTGCTCTGGTTTGCTCCATTTATATTTATTAACTGTTTAACTTTTTAGTTGCATTACCGCTGCACTGTCAAAGATGACGTTTACTCTGCCTGCGTGTCTCTCTCTCTATTAGTAACATCGTTTTCGATGTTGTTCACGAATATTCTATCTTCTTTGACGACGACCTTCAATTAAACTGTGATTAAAGCCTTCGAAGACGAAAACATGTTACCAAATGAAACTAATTCCGTAGAACATACACAATTTGCTTTTTAGCTACATTTCTAGAAAGTTCTTTTACCTTGTGTAATCCTTTGCTACTATGTCTTTGTCGTCCTTTTTCATGTTCTACTTCCTAGAGAGGAAAACTGGTGCACTTCTTCACAGTGCAACATACAGCCATCCGGTATGTCCACCTGTTACGCACATCGTCAGCCCTGTTTCCTCTTTGTTTATCTACCGATCATGGCCACCAGTCAGCACGCTTTCCATTCCTTTAAGCATCCGACTCAGTTCAAGTTGGCTCTGAGTGATTACTGCTATGCCACCGGTGAACCGACGCACGGCGACTTTCTGTCACAAACAACTCCCTCTTCAAGCTTTCCGTAGGTTTTGAGAGCTGCACAGATTAGCCAGGCAACTGTTGGCATGCCAAATGTCGCTGCAGATTTTGCTTGTTGTATATTAATGTGGATTTAATTGGTGAGCAGCTGATGCTGGAATATTTTGAGTTAGCTAGCGAGGCTACATGTTGACGTTAGCGGTCCTCGTGGCAGATGTGAGTTGAAGGGAGCTACTGCCTATGTTTACCATTTGTGTTAAGGCTGCAGCAGTAGGAGTTGGATTCCACGGAGATCCTATTTCATCGATTGCGAAAATCAGTTTGCGTCGAAAGCCGTGGATGTAGATAGTTTTAGAACGCAATGAAACGAGTATATTGTTCAGCCCTGCGTATCTGTATTAGTGTGTGTCCTAGTGGCTCAGACGGGTTGTTGGTTTCCACCCCCTCATTGGTTGTTGAAATAAATGATTGTTAAAGTATTGCATTTGGGATAATTGCTCAGCCCTCCGCAAAATAACTGCAGATGGCATCGAGCTCGGGTTACGTTGTCAAGAGCGAGGTGTTGAGTTTTGGCTGCAAGGAAGACTTGAGTCCAGTGCAAATGATGGTACCACAATGGGTAATATGCTGAGCTGTGCAGATCACACAGTGGCCTGTGTATGCTGATGCGGACGTGGAAATTATGTGATTGTGTGGTGTCCGCTCATTCGCGCATGTCTAAAAGAACAGAGACCACGCAGAATCCGCAGCTGTAGTACATATTGTGTCAAGTGATGGTGGAGGGGGAGAAAGTACAGAAAGGGGAACGAGGTACAGAGGTCAGCTGGATCAGGACTTTGTGCGGAATCAGTGTCCATGACTGAAAATGTTTGCCGAACCTGGGATCTCCTGCTTACTAGACAGTTGCGTTAACCACCACACGAGCCGGACACGGCGTTTATCGCACTTGCGCAGAGCATCTCGGTACGCCTCCCGGTCAACCCGCATTCCCGCCTACCGCCACCTATCCGCAGTCCCTGCCCATGACTGCACAGTGCGGTGCGACTGCACAGTTAAGTTCGGCCTCCTGCTGGAATCTCAACACAGGTAGGAAAATTTTTCTGTTTAGCAAAAGTGACAAAAAGCAGATTTCAGAGTACCTGACGGCTCAACACAAAAGTTTTGTCTCAAGTACAGATAGTGTTGAGGATCAGTGGACAAAGTTCAAAACCATCGTACAATATGTGTTAGATGATTATGTGCCAAGCAAGATCGTAAGAGATGGAAAAGAGCCACCGTGGTACAACAACCGAGTTAGAAAACTGCTGCGGAAGCAAAGGGAACTTCACAGCAAATATAAACATAGCCAAAGCCTTGCAAATAAACAAAAATTACACGAAGCGAAATGTAGTGTGAGGAGGGCTATGCGAGAGGCGTTCAATGAATTCGAAAGTAAACTTCTATGTACTGACTTGGCAGAAAATCCTAAGAAATTTTGATCTTATGTCAAAGTGGTAGGTGGATCAAAAAAAAATGTCCAGACACTCTGTGACCAAGATGGTACTGAAACAGAGGATGACTGGCTAAAGGCCGAAATACTAAGTGTCTTTTTCCAAAGCTGTTTCACAGAGCAAGACTGCACTGTAGTTCCTTCTCTAAATTGTCGCACAGATGACAAAATGGTAGATATAGAAATGGACGACAGAGGGATAGAGAAACAATTAAAATCGCTCAAAAGAGGAAAGGCCGCTGGACCTGATGGGATACCAGTTCGATTTTACACAGTGTACGCGAAGGAACTTGCTCCCCTTCTTGCAGCGGTGTATCGTAGGTCTCTAGAAGAGCGTAGCGTTCCAAAGGATTGGAAAAAGGCACAGGTCATCCCCGTTTTCAATCAGGGACGCCGAACAGATGTACAGAACAATAGACCTATATCTCTAACGTCGATCAGTTGTAGAATTTTGGAACACGTATTATGTCCGAGTAAAATGACTTTTCTGGAGACTAGAAATCTACTCAGCATGGGTTTCGAAAAAGACGATCGTGTGAAACC
Organism: Schistocerca piceifrons; assembly: GCF_021461385.2. Lineage (NCBI taxonomy): Eukaryota > Metazoa > Arthropoda > Insecta > Orthoptera > Acrididae > Schistocerca > Schistocerca piceifrons. The sequence continues at coordinate 576,084,693 of NC_060143.1, forward strand.
CAGCTCGCGCTATTCGTTCACGAGACTCAGAGGGCCATAGACACGGGTTCCCAGGTAGATGCCGTGTTTCTTGACTTCCTCAAGGCGTTTGATACAGCTTCCCACAGTCGTTTAATGAACAAAGTAAGAGCATATGGGCTATCAGACCAATTGTGTGATTGGATTGAAGAGTTCCTAGATAACAGAACGCAGCATGTCATTCTCAATGGAGAGAAGTCTTCCGAAGTAAGGGTGATTTCAGCTGTGCCGCAGGGGAGTGCCGTAGGACCGTTGCTATTCACAATATACACAAATTACCTTGTGGATGACGTCGGAAGTTAAGTGAGGCTTTTTGCGGATGATGCTGTGATATATCGAGAGGTTGTAACAATGCAAAATTGTACTGAAACGCAGAAGGATCTGCATCGAATTGACGCATGGTGCAGGGAATGGCAATTGAAGCTCAATGTAGACAAGTGTAATGTACTGCGAATACATAGAAAGAAAGATCCCTTATCATTTAGCTACAATATAGCAGGTCAGCAACTGGAAGCAGTTAATTCCATAAATTATCTGGGAGTAGGCATTAGGAGTGATTTAAAATGGAATGATGATATAAAGTTGATCGTCGGTAAAGCAGATGCCACACTGAGATTCATTGGAAGAATCCTAAGGAAATGCAATCCGAAAACAAAGGAAGTAGGTTACAGTACGCTTCTTCGCCCACTGCTTGAATACCGCTCAGCAGTGTGGGATCTGTACCGGATAGGGTTGATAGAAGAGATAGAGAAGATCCAACGGAAAGCATGGCGCTTCGTTACAGGATCATTTAGTAATCGCGAAAGCGTTACGGGGATGACAGATAAACTCCAGTGGAAGACTCTGCAGGAGAGACGCTCAGTAGCTCGGTACGGGCTTTTGTTGAAATTTCGAGAACATACCTTCACCGAGGAGTCAAGCAGTATATTGCTCCCTCCTTCCTTCACTTTCCTCTCCTTTCTCCCCCTTCTACCTTCAGTGTACATAAGATATAGAAATGTTTCGAGTTGCAGACTACCCCTGCCAACTACGAACAGAGCAAAAATAAAAGCCACCGGTTCCAGCGACGCGACTGCGTGACGTAGCCTTGGCCTGGACGTTAATAGCGACGGTGAACGCGTTTCCCTCTGCTGATTACGTCGTCGCCTCCTGCTACCAGCAGAGGCAGCAGGCAGGAAGACGGATAGCCGGGCCCGTCCCGCGCTGTTTGCTGACACCTGGCCCCGAGCTGCCGCCCCGTCCTTCTGTTTGCGCAGCCACCACCCACCCCGCCCGCCTGCCCCGACCCTCGAGCCACGCCACGTCTGCGTACCGCTCAGCTCTTCCGCTGGCCGCGCTACGTGGCACAGTGTCAGCACAGCGTCACCACGGCACGTTCCGTCACTGTCGTCGTCTCTCTAACTAAATGGCCGAGAAGGTCACTCGGTCACCCGGTCCCCGTTCCAGGTCGCCCATCTAACATATTCCTGGAGCAACACAAGTATAACTTTTGATACTTCATACAGTTACGATAGTAGCACTCCGTCTTCAGGCCACAAGTGGCCCATCGGGACCATCCCACCGCCGTGTCATCCTCAAGCTGAGCAAGCGGATAGCAGGGGCGTGTGGTCAGCAACCGCCCTCCCGGTCGTTATGATGGTTTTCTTTGACCAGACCCGCTACTATTTCGTCGAGTTGCTCCTCAATTGGCAGCACGAGGCTGAGAGCACCCCAAAAAATGGCAACAGCGCATGGCGGCTGGATGGTCACCCATCCAATTGTCGGCCACGCCCGACAGCGCTTAACATCGACGATCTCACGGGAACCGGTGTATCCACTGTGGCAAGGCCGTTGCGATAGAGTTACGGTACTGTTTGGAAAAAGTGAAACGCAACGACCGTGAGATATGACCACAATGAAATTTAGTCCACCGGTTAGTGACATGACACCACACAAGTCATTAGCATTACAGACCCGTGCGTGCACTGCCACTGTGAAAGTTCAGTACAGAACAACACAACCACGTGCTGCAGCCAGAGCCGATAGACGTCGGGGCACGGAACCAAGGAGCGGCTGATTATGCTGCCACGTGGTTTGTATGTGCGTCCACAAAGCATCAACTGTGTCTGCAGGAGGATCTCAACGAACAAGTTGCCGACCGGCCGTATTCCACACACTGCGATGTCCGACACGTCATGCAAACGGGCAGGCCAGAGAAGCAGTGGTACCCTTCGTTCTTCCAAGAAAGCTTGCACACTCCTTGTCACTTGCGGTCGGGCTGCTGAAACAAGGCATGTGGAATGGCCTGCAGGAGGGACAGTTCTTCTGACTGTAAGACCTTCCTGATGTAGGGAGGTGAGATCGCATGTTATAGGGGATTCCACCCCAAACCATCATCTTCCGCTATGCCACTGAACAGTACACCCTGCTCGACTGCGTTCACAGCGACGGCGTCGAACGCGTATGGGTCCGTTACTGTAGGACAAAGTGAACAGCAACTCTTCGACATCACTGTCATTTTACCACTCATCACGACACTTTGGCGTTCACGTGCCCATTCCAGTCTCCTGCGTTAGTGGGTGCTGGTCATTGGAAGCCGACGCAATGTCCTGCGTGCCTCCAGTCCAGCCTGCAGAAGATGGTGTCAAAACATCGACTCAGACAAGTCCACACCTGTTGCGGTGCTCCAACGTCTCGCCAAAGCTGTGGACGAAGCTGTCCTGTCCGTTACGGCCAAGCGGACAAGACGGCGGTCACGTCGCGCTGTGGTCGCGCTGCGTCGTGCAGTAGCCTGTCGGCGCTGTGGACGGCCCTCTTCTCCCCACTGGTACTACGTGCGCCTCACTGTTGGAGCAGCGTCCCCTGCACGAGCCACAATGACACTGAGCGACAGACCCGCCCCTCGGAGACCAATCACTCTGTCCAGTGCGAACGCACTCGCAAGCCGATATTCCACCCTGTGACGTCGTCGAGACGTAGTGGCCCTTGGTTGCACGTTCCCACTTCGTATGACGGCTCCCCACCGACTGAGACATACGTAACACTGACCTGTCTGGCCACACAAAAGAGGGCGCTGTTGAGCCTACGTGCTAGTCACATGTCTGCCATTTAAGTAACTTGCCATGGTTACGACTTTGTACACGCACGACGCGTCACGCACGCACGCACAGAGCGGTTTGAGGTGTCGTTGCGAGAGGAGTGTTTTCATGCGAAGGGTGTGGCGGATCGCCGTCCGGCGGGGCCAGCTCAGGCGGCTGAATCGACCCCGACGGCGGCCCCATGCGGCCCCCCACTTATGATGAACCAGCTTCCGACCAGTCACTACGACCAGGCTTACTCCTCCACTGATGACTCGCGCTCTTGTGGCCGAGCGTTCATTACTATGAACAAGCTCGCTCACGGGGGCTCTTACCCCGGTCGGTATGACGACGAGGCGGCCATACTGACCTTGTGTAATATCCGAAAGGCTACTGCACTACGGAGCTCGGGGCAGCAAGAGTCGGGTGTGCCACCGAGAGCCTCGCCGGTCGCACTGCAGGATTTTGTGGTCCCGGCGACGGCGGCCTCGATGGGAGTTGCGCCGCTGGACTCGACCACCCGAGAGGTCGATGTTCCCCCGGTTGCCCCACTAGCCCCGATGACACGAGAAGAACCCGTTGCTTCGCTAGTTGTCGCGCCGTCCTGCGCTGGGGGCATCCCTGCGGTCTGGACGGCGCAAAGACGGCTCAAGAGGCCATCGAGATGGAGACCATTGACCTTCCGGACGCGAACCTTGCCGAGGCGGAGCGCCGCGACACCGACTCTGACCAAGCACGAGCGCCGAGGAAGCGTGACGATTCGGACACTTACTCCTCGACCTCCGACTCCGCGAGGCCGCGGAAGAGGGCACCCAGAGCCTCCCGCGCTGCCGCCGCAGCGGCTGGGAGGACTGTGGCGGGCTCTTCCAGAGTGCCGCCAAGGCGCGTCCTCCGAAGAGGCCGCAGCGGCCCACTGCTGTGTCCCGGCAGCCTGATGCGGGCGGCTTTGTCGCCCCACCTCGGCGGCAGCCGCTGCCGACCACTAGCACGTTTGCGGGGGCGAACGTCGACGAGATGGAGGCCGGCGGGGCGCCTCTGGTGCCGCCCCAGAAGAAGCCGCCGCCCCCGCCGCCTATCGTCGTCCAATGCGACGGCGTCTATAAGGAACTCCAACAGAAGCTCGACAGGGTGGCCACGTCCACTACTATCAAGACTGCCGGCCGTCACCTGTACAAGGTCACGGTCGCGACACACGAGGAGTACCGGGCAGTAATGGACGCCATCTGCAAGGACGGCCTCCATTGCTACACCCACCGCTCCGAGCCGCTCAAACTTCTCAAGGTGGTATTTCGCCACCTTCCCCTCAAGTTTGGCGCGGACTACCTCCGTGAGGAACTGGAGGATATGGGCTTCGACGTCAGGTCCACGGGCTGGATGAAGTCTCCCAGTACCCGCCGCGACATGCCGCTGTACCGGGTTGTCCTCGTCTACAACCTGGAAAATCGGAAGACTTTCGAGGTGCAGCAGGTCGGCCGCGTCGAGGTTGAGGTCGAATCACTCCGGGCCAAAGGCAAAAGGGCTCCGTGTTTCTCCTGGCAGCGGATGGACCACGTCTCCAGATACTGCTCCATGCCTCCCCGCTGCGTCAAGTGCGCGGGGCAGCACGAGAGCAAGTCTTGCGGCCTTGCCCGCGAGGACGAGCCGACTTGCTGCAACTGCGGCGGACCGCATGTTGCCTGTTGTAGAGGCTGTTCGGCTTTCAAGAGGGGCCGGAACCAGCAGCGAGGCAAGGGTGCTCCTTCTCGTAAGGTGCACTCTTCCACCAGCTTCGCTGCCGCCACCGAGAGCGGGTTACCTGCTCCCTACCAGCGCTCTGACCACCCCGTCGGATAGAGAGAGAGAGACAGGAGCCGACTGCGCCGTCCACCGCTTCGCCCGACAGGGCGGCTACCCCGGCGGCCGCACCTGACGGGCGGGTTGCCCACCCGCACAGGCGTCGCCGGCGCGTTGGGCGTGCCACCCTCGCCGCTGCGCGACAGACTGCCACCGACACTCCGCCGCGGCAGCGGCAAGCAGCTCGAGCTGCGCCGCAGTTGCGGCCGGAAACAGTCGCTCCCCGACACTCCACACTTCCAGAGCGGCCCCAGTCAGCCGCCCCTTCGCCTCCACTGCACCAGAAGCAGCTGAGCTCCGGTCACTTCTGCGGTCGTTGAGCCAGCTGCTCGAGCAACTCGCGGTGCTCGTCACCACGGTCACGGCGGCCCTCCAGGTCAGCGTCGCTCCTCAACCCCGCCACGGATAACCACCACGTCCACAGCAAGGGGAATTCAGGGCGCTCTTGCGCGATGAGGCACTGGATGTTTCCCTCGTGTGCGAGACCTTCCTGAAGCCTGGGATACATGTCAAGGTGGCCAACTATCGGTGCTACCGCACGGACAGGTTGACCCGTGGCGGAGGGACGGCTGTTTACACCGAGCCATCCCTGAAATACCACGAAGTGCAGCTCCCGCCCCTCGCCGCTGTGGAAGCCACTGGGGTGGCTGTTACCACTACGGCCGGGGTCATCACCTTCGTTGCGGCCTACAGGCCGCCGAGGGGACTGCTCCAGGAGGCTGACTTCGATGCTCCACTGGCGTTGCGCGCGGGATTAGCCGAGCGGTCATAGACGCTGCAGTCGTGGACTGTGCGGCTAGTCCTGGCGGAGGATCGAGTCCTCCTTCGGGCATGGGTGTATGTGTTTGTGCTTAGGATAATTTAGGTTAAGTAGTGTGTAAGGTTAGGGACTGATGACCTTAGCAGTTAAGCCCCATAAGATTTCACACACATTTGAACATTTTTGAACTGGCGTTGCGCAGGAAGATTTTCCTTGCAGGTGACCTTCACGCCAAACAAGCGCAATGGAACTCCCGCATCACCAACGCCAGTGGCCGCCGCCCCCTTCGCGCCACGCAACGGCATGGGGCGGTTGTGCTCGGGCCTTAAGACCACACCGTCTTTCCCCACCGAGGCCAGCCCGACGTGCTCCACATCGCTGTACTGAAAGGTGTCGGGCACTTCACGTCTGCCACCGTCCGATGCGCCCTCTCGCCTGACCACCTCCCGGTCGTCTTCGACACGGATGTGATCGGCGCGTCCTCGCCGGCTGCCCGCCCCAACTCCCGCGGCATCGATGAAGCCCGCTTCCGGGGAGAGGTCTCAGACCGCCTCGAGGGAGCGCCTAATGCGGACGTGGGAGAAGCCGACGGGGCGCTGGCCTTTTTCACGCGCCACACACTCGCAGCCGCAGAGGTGGTCACCCCCAGGCGGCCACGACGGCCGCGAGAGATGTCGCGCCAACTCCCGCCGCATGTCCTGGAGGCGATCACCCACTAGAACCGCCTCTTTCGGGAGTGGCAGCTCACGCGGCTGCCGGAGACGAAACGCCGCCTCAAATGGGCGCGGCGCGAGATCCGGGCCGCCATCGACGAGCACAAGAACCGGGTCTGGGCGGGCCTTGTGGCCACCCTCACGACGACGGACGGCAGCGGATGGCGGACCGCTAAGCGCTTCCTTCGTCGACACCGGCGCGTTCCGCTTCTCCGAGTGGGTGCTAACGTTGTCTGCGAGCCCGACGCAAAGGCCAGCGTCCTCGCCGACACGTTTGCAGGCAATTTTCAACCCGCCGAGGGCGAGGTTTAGGTCGGTTTAGGTCGACCAGGTCCGCCTCGTGGAGGACCGCCTGCCGGTTTTCCTCGCCGCGCGGGCCGACGACAACGAGATCGAAGAGAGATCGGCGGAGGAAGTCGATTTGCAGCTCCGTCGCCTCAATCCCAAGAAGGCGGGTGGCTCGGACGGCGTCACCAACTGCCTGTTGAGGATGCTGCCGCCGGAGGTGCACCAGACTCTGGCGGACATCTTCAATAGCATACTCCGCTCTGGGTTGTGGTTGCCGTTCCAAAGAGCGGGAAGGACCCCCGCCAGGCAGCGAATTACCGGCCGATCAGCTTGCTCCCGTCTCTCTCGAAAGTTTTTGAGAGGCTGTACGTGCGGCGGCTGCTACGCCACGTCACGGACCAGCAGCTCATCCCTGAGGAGCAGTTCGGGTTCCGGAGCGGCCATTCCACCAGCCAGCAGCTGTTGCGCCTCGTGGAGCAGGCGATGCGAGCGCTGGAGACGCGGGAGTACCTCGGGGCGGTGCTTCTCGACGTCTCCAAGGCCTTCGACTGTGTGTGGCATGACGTCCTCGTGCATAAACTTTTTGTACAGGGGGTACCGACGTCACACGCGGTCCTGCTGCGCTCCTATCTCTCAGGACGAACATTCCACGTCCGAGCAGACGGAGGCATCTCCACCGATCGGCAGATTCGCGCGGGAGTGCCGCAGGGGTCGATTCTCGGCCCCCCGCTGTACTCCCTCTACACAGCCAACGCTCTGCGGGTGGCTCGCGTGGAGTTAGCACTTTATGCTGACGACACGGCGTTGTTCACCTGTAGCATGAACGTGGCCGAGATGCGCCGTCGCCACCAGCTCGGATGTGACGTCCTGGGTGCCTGCTCCACTAAATGGCGTTTAAAATTTAACGCTGCGAAGAGCCAGGCCGTCGTCTTCAGCAGAAAGAGGCTGCTTCCGGACTTACAGCAGATCACGATCATGGGAGGCCCCATCCCACGGTTGGGGACCGGCAGATACCTCGGGGTGACGCTCGATCGGCACCCGACGTGGCTGCCTCACGTCCGTGACGTCAGGGGCAAGCAGTGGGGCGTCTTCGTGCGCTGTACCCACTGCTCAACCCTTCCTCCACGCTCCCCCCACGCCACGGCCTCACTCTGTACCTGGCCCCGGTTCGGCCGGTACTAGAGTACGCTGCCGTGGTGTGGGGCAACGCTGCCGACACGCACATCGCTACGCTCCAGCGCGTCCAAAACAGGGCGCTGCACCTTGCCCTCCACAAGCAGCCTCGCTACCCAACGAGGCTGCTTCACGAGGAAGCAGGCGCCCCGCCACTGCGGGATCGCTTCCGGCACGTCGTCAGAGTGTTGTACGACACTGCAGAACACTCTGACAGTCACCTGATTCGTGGGCTGGGCCGCCAGGTCCACCACAAACCGACAACACGTTGGTACGACCTCCTGCGGGAGTAGCCAAACTCCCGCGGTGTCGATGACGCCACTTAGAACGTCTCCACGGTCAGAGACGCTCCCAGAGGGAAGCTCAAACAGATAGGTAACTCCGTTCAACCCTGAGGTCAAAGCAGGAACAGCAGGTACGCTGCTTACACTGCCACCACACCTGGCAGATGTTGCCAGTGTTTTACAGCAGCAGCAGCAGCAGCATGGCTTTGTACATGTACTCCTATCGCAGCGTGTTGCAGACCGTTGCTTCTGAGTGTTTCGCATTTTACGAACAGTAGTGTACGAACCGTATTTGAAAATTTAAATAATAGTTCACCATGAAGTACAATCTTACGGTAATAGTTTAAAGCAATATGTCAAGTATTAACGTCAGAAATTGAAGATACAGGGTGACCATTAATAAAACCGACAAACTGCAGGGACGGATTCCTGACTGTAAATGGAGGAAAACAGGTCCTACGAACATGCGTCGCTGACGAGTGCAAGTCCCTCTGACGACGTGCCGTGTGGTCGTTGTGTGCTGCAGAATGGTCCGGTATTCATGCCAAGAACAAGACGAGAGAGTGTTTGTGTATGGCAAAGCAGTACGGCTGTACCAAAACAAGTACTCACTCAGACACCAACCACAGGACACAACATTTCATTTTTGGGCGTTTGTGTGATCATGGGTCCTTTCAGGGAGACGAAGCTGCAGGGAGGCGGTGGGCTGTGCGTACACCAGATTTGGAGGACCTGGTTCTACAGACTTCGAGACGAACGCTAGTACAAGCTCCGGGCAACTGACTCACCAACATGCCGTAAGCCAACGTACGATGATGTGTCTGTCTGAAAGGAGCCATGCCTAAGAAGGGCTTGAAATGTTGTGTGATGTTTTAGTCTGTGACGGGTACTTGTTTTGGAACAACGTTGCTGTTTCCCGACGTTTGCATCTGCTTGGCTATACACAGACATCATTTCGGCTTGTTCCTGACATGAATACCGAACAGTTCTGCTGTTTACAGTACGCAGCGTCAATCGCACAGCCTGCAACACCCAAGGAGGACACGGCATGTGGTCAGAGGAACCTTCATTCGTTAGCGCCACCTACCGTGCAGCGGTGCGTTTGCAGACACATGTCCAAAGGACCTGTTTTCTTCCATTTCTAGTCAGCAACCCGTCCCCGCAGTCTATCGCTTTAACTAATGTTGATTCTGTAGCCTGGGCGACTGTTTGCCTACCTCGTTGGCAGCACGGTGCCGCGGTCTGCTTCGCCGTACGCACCTCCCTGGACGATTACATCTTACCAATGACTGCGCCTATACCGCGTTCTGAAAAGTAGTCTCAGCGTTTTTGTGCGATATGGATGTTGTTTGCCATGCCCTAAATACTAATTTCAAAGCTAATATATTTGTTATTGCACCTCAAATACCATGAAATTTTTAATTTATTCTGTATCGAATTTTGGAGCTACGCTTCGTACAAATGCCCTAAAAGACACTGTAATATAGTTGATTTTCTTTATTAAAAGGTACAGTCAGTCTGGAATAATACTGCGACCAGAAATCTTGTTACGTCCTTTCTACAATCCCCTGGCCAAGTGCTTAAAGAGCAGTGAAGTTTCCAGTACTACAATATGATTATATGAATATACCTACCGCCACTATTGCAATAATATGCACCGTTTTTAGAACAAAGTGAGCTTTACATTAATTAAATAATATGATTCTTCAATTTCTCCATGCGCATTTCATGACGAAATAAATCTCAGGTGAACAGCCTGTTGTGAGTATACAGAGGACACAATATTTTGGCAATCGAACTTGTTGCCGTCATCAAGTGTGCCGATGTACTGCCAAAGGACGGCAGGCGTGAGGTATGTGTCAGCTTCCCCCCTTCCCCTCCCTCGGGCGCTCCCTCCGCCGTCAGCGCCGGGATTCGACCCCTGGCTTGTGGCCCAGCGTCTGGGTTCCCCAAGGCCGGAAAAGACCTGCGGCTACCGCAAAACCACAGGCCCATCAGTCTGTTGCCCGCAGTTTCGAAGGTCTTCGAGAGGCTGTATGTCAGGAGGCTATGGCGACACGTCGGTGAGGAAGGCCGGCTCCCTGACGAGCAGTTCGGCTTCAGGAGGGGCCACTCCACACAGCAGCTGGTAGAGCAGGCGATGGGGGCGCTGGAGCGTCGCGAGTATCATGGGGCGGTACTCCTCGACGTTTCCAGAGCCTACGACAGCGTGTGGCACGACGGCCTTCAGTATAAACTACTTACACAGGGGCTACCTGTGTCGCACGCCCGCCTGCTCAAATCCTACCTGACTGGGCGCACCTCCCACTTGCGCGCCGACGACGGGATGTCGACAGCGCGCCCCATAGCGGCTGGAGTCCCCCAAGGATCCGTCATCGGGCCCTCGCTCTACTCACTGTACACCGCCGACGTTCCGAGGAGGCAGGGCGTGCATGTTGCGCTCTACGTGGACGATACGGCGCTCTACGACAGAAGCATCAACGCCAGGCTGATGCGTCACCACCTGAAATCGGCTTGCACAGTCCTCGGAGCTTTGGTCACCAAATGGCGGCTCAGTTTTAACGCAGCCAAAAGTCAGGCGGTGATCTTCATTAGGAAGAAGATTCCTGCCGACTTACAGCCACTCAGCATCATGGAAGACCCCATCCCATGGTCGAACACCGGACGCTACCTAGGCGTCACTCTGGACCGGGACCTGACGTGGAAGGCGCACATGAGGGAAGTGAGGGGTAAACCGCTTGGCAGATTGCGCTTGTTATACCCCTTACTCAACCCAGCAACGACCCTGCCCCCACACTGCCGCATTACTCTCTACCTGACACTAATGAGGCCTGTGTTGGAGTACGCTGCTTTGGTGTGGGACAACGCGGCCGACTCGGTCCAGAACAAGGCGCTTAGGTTAGCGCTTCACCTGCCACGAGACTTCAGCACCAGAGAACTCCACACAGTAGCGGGAGTACCGCTGCTCAAACACAGATTCCGGCAGGCGGCGCGTCTTCTTTATGCGGCCGCGCGGATGTCGGAGAACGACCTCGTCCGCAACTTGGGCAACCAAGTGCACTGCCGCCCGACCACAATGTGGCCAGACCTGTTGCTGGAGTGAAGGCAAGCCGCAACGTAAGCCAGATGAAGTAAAAGAAGAAAAGCAACCGTGAGGAAGATTCCGACGAGAGGACAACTTCCAACACACCCAGGCAGAAGTAGGAAAGTAGAAGATGTCTGTATAGAATCTATGAAGAACGCTGTGGAAGAGGCAGTAATGGAAAATAATGGCAACAGAGATTTGACTGCAGCGTTCGATGGTACCTGGCATAAACGGGGACACACATCTCTTCATGGTGTAGTATCTGCCACCAGTATGTATACAGGGGAAGTTTTAGATGTAGCAGTAATATCAAAGTATTGTAGATGTCCACAAAAATATAAAGGTACACATGAAAATAATTGCAAAGCTAACTATAGTGGCAGTAGTGGAGGAATCGAAGTGGCTGGTGTTGCCAGTATATTCCAGCGTTCTGAGGCGTGTGATAAAGTGCAATATGTTAATTACAGAAATTATTCAGATTGTGAAGGGAGACAAAAATTTAATAGTCATGGGTGACTGGAATTCGAGTGTAGGAAAAGGGAGAGAAGGAAACATAGTAGGTGAATACGGATTGGGGGACAGAAATGAAAGAGGAAGCCGCCTGGTAGAATTTTGCACAGAGCACAACATAATAATAACTAACACTTGGTTTAAGAATCATGAAAGAAGGTTGTATACATGGAAGAACCCTGGAGATACTAAAAGGTATCAGATAGATTATATAATGGTAAGACAGAGATTTAGGAACCAGGTTTTAAATTGTAAGACATTTCCAGGGGCAGATGTGGACTCTGACCACAATCTATTGGTTATGACCTGTAGATTAAAACTGAAGAAACTGCAAAAAGGTGGGAATTTAAGGAGATGGGACCTGGATAAACTAAAAGAACCAGAGGTTGTACAGAGATTCAGGGAGAGCATAAGGGAGCAATTGACAGGAATGGGGGAAATAAATACAGTAGAAGAAGAATGGGTAGCTTTGAGGGATGAAGTAGTGAAGGCAGCAGAGGATCAAGTAGGTAAAAAGACTAGGGCTAGTAGAAATCCTTGGGTAACAGAAGAAATATTGAATTTAATTGATGAAAGGAGAAAATATAAAAATGCAATAAGTGAAACAGGCAAAAAGGAATACAAACGTCTCAAAAATGAGATCGACAGGAAGTGCAAAATGGCTAAGCAGGGATGGCTAGAGGACAAATGTAAGGATGTAGAGGCCTATCTCACTAGAGGTAAGATAGATACTGCCTACAGGAAAATTAAAGAGACCTTTGGAGATAAGAGAACAACTTGTATGAATATCAAGAGCTCAGATGGAAACCCAGTTCTAAGCAAAGAAGGGAAAGCAGAAAGGTGGAAGGAGTATATAGAGGGTCTATACAAGGGCGATGTACTTGAGGACAATATTATGGAAATGGAAGAGGATGTAGATGAAGATGAAATGGGAGATATGATACTGCGTGAAGAGTTTGACAGAGCACTGAAAGACCTGAGTCGAAACAAGGCCCCCGGAGTAGACAATATTCCATTGGAACTACTGACGGCCGTGGGAGAGCCAGTCCTGACAAAACTCTACCATCTGGTGAGCAACATGTATGAGACAGGTGAAATACCCTCAGACTTCAAGAAGAATATAATGATTCCAATCCCAAAGAAAGCAGGTGTTGACAGATGTGAAAATTACCGAACTATCAGTTTAATAAGTCACAACTGCAAAATACTAACACGAATTCTTTACAGACGAATGGAAAAACTAGTAGAAGCCAACCTCGGGGAAGATCAGTTTGGATTCCGTAGAAACACTGGAACACGTGAGGCAATACTGACCTTACGACTTATCTTAGAAGAAAGATTAAGGAAAGGCAAACCTACGTTTCTAGCATTTGTAGACTTAGAGAAAGCTTTTGACAATGTTGACTGGAATACTCTCTTTCAAATTCTAAAGGTGGCAGAGGTAAAATACAGGGAGCGAAAGGCTATTTACAATTTGTACAGAAACCAGATGGCAGTTATAAGAGTCGAGGGACATGAAAGGGAAGCAGTGGTTGGGAAGGGAGTAAGACAGGGTTGTAGCCTCTCCCCGATGTTGTTCAATCTATATATTGAGCAAGCAGTAAAGGAAACAAAAGGAAAATTCGGAGTAGGTATTAAAATTCATGGAGAAGAAATAAAAACTTTGAGGTTCGCCGATGACATTGTAATTCTGTCAGAGACAGCAAAGGACTTGGAAGAGCAGTTGAATGGAATGGACAGTGTCTTGAAAGGAGGATATAAGATGAACATCAACAAAAGCAAAACAAGGATAATGGAATGTAGTCTAATTAAGTCGGGTGATGCTGAGGGAATTAGAGTAGGAAATGAGGCACTTAAAGTAGTAAAGGAGTTTTGCTATTTGGGGAGCAAAATAACTGATGATGGTCGAAGTAGAGAGGATATAAAATGTAGGCTGGCAATGGCAAGGAAAGCGTTTCTGAAGAAGAGAAATTTGTTAACATCCAGTATTGATTTAAGTGTCAGGAAGTCGTTTCTGAAAGTATTTGTATGGAGTGTAGCCATGTATGGAAGTGAAACATGGACGATAAATAGTTTGGACAAGAAGAGAATAGAAGCTTTCGAAATGTGGTGCTACAGAAGAATGCTGAAGATTAGATGGGTAGATCACATAACTAATGAGGAAGTATTGAATAGGATTGGGGAGAAGAGAAGTTTGTGGCACAACTTGACCAGAAGACGGGATCGGTTGGTAGGACATGTTCTGAGGCATCAAGGGATCACCAATTTAGTATTGGAGTGCAGCGTGGAGGGTAAAAATCGTAGAGGGAGACCAAGAGATGAATACACTAAGCAGATTCAGAAGGATGTAGGTTGCAGTAGGTACTGGGAGATGAAAAAGCTTGCACAGGATAGAGTAGCATGGAGAGCTGCATCAAACCAGTCTCAGGACTGAAGACCACAACAACATGTTAATTACCTTGGTGACGGTGATTCTAAAAGTTTCAAACATGTTCAAGGACTGAAGCCCTATGGTGATGATGTTGTAGTGCAGAAATTTGAGTGTATTGGACACGTACAGAAGCGAATGGGAACAAGACTTCGGCGACTGAAAGCTTCGTACAAAAAACAAGAACTCAGTGATGGTAAAGGGTTGGATGGGAAGGGAAGGTTAACTGACAGTGTAATTGACAAAATACAGAACTATTATGGAATGGCTATTAGGCAAAATACACAAAGTGTCGACGAAATGAAGAAAGCTGTTTGGGCTCTTTTTTTTCATACTTCTTCAAGCGATGAAAATCCCCAACATAGCTTGTGTCCCAAAGAAGAAGACAGTTGGTGTAAATATAACAAAGGATTGCTAACTGGTGAAGTGTACACTCATAAGCATAGTCTGTCTCATGCAATAATGGAGGTGATAAAACCTATTTTCAGAGACTTAGCAGCACCTGAACTGTTGAAAAAGCGTATTCACGGAAAAACTCAAAACCCCAATGAAAGTGTAAATAGTGTTATATGGTCGAGAATCCCCAAGACTGTATTTGTTGGAATGGAAACACTTCACTTTGGTGTGTATGATGCTGTTGCGACTTTCAATGATGGCAACATTGTAAGGTGCAAGGTATTTAGAAATATGGGAATGAAGATAGGTTCTAACATGGTACGAGCGATGCTTGCTTTAGACAAGGAACGCCTTCGGGCTGCAGACAGGGCTGTAAAGAGTCTAGAAATACAAGCAAGAGTAAACAGGAGGAGGAACAAGAGGAAGCTGGAGGAGGAGTTTGCAGAGGATGAAGATAATCCATCCTATGGACCTGGAATGCACTAAAAAGTTAATCCAATCTTTGTCGCTCGATTCCCAAAACTTTTATTTTCTCATACTAATTACATGTTTTCTAAGGATCTTCCAAACATATTTGTTTCAAACATTTCAGTAAATGTTAAAAAGTACCTTCTGCATAATTTAACACAGCCTTTTTCCAAAAAAACTGTATATTTTTGAATATATAAATAAAAAATTGCAAAAAATGTTGTGAATTTTCATTACAATTGAAAAAAAATCATCTTTAATAACTGAATTAAAATTTTGTAAAATCCCTGTGTTACGTTGTAGCCCATATTCCAATAAATAATCTGTAAAACGTTCAACTTCCTACCTCAAATACTTTGTGAGGAAAGATGTAATTTATGAACGTTATTTCAACATTGCAAGTATAGGGCGTTCCGGAGCCCCTTAACCAAGCTTGGAAACCAGCCATTGCCCGGATTAAGGAGAAGATAGAAATATCCCAGACTGTACTGACTTAGAGGGCAGGGGGAGGAACCTCCGAATTGTTGCCGGCAAACCTCCCTGGGCTCGGACACACGAGGGAACACCCAGACGCTTCACTTCGCTTCGCAAATTCACGGAGCTTCATGCTCTGGTGAGTTGTAGGGTGGGCGGATCACTCTTTTCCTACTTCTCTTCAGGGGTGCTGAATGTGGTCTTCTCGTTGGAATCTTCTTCACGGTTGCGTTGCTGCTAGTAGGTCTTCTTGCTCATGTTGCGGTGTTTGGTGACACCAGCAGCAGGTCCGGCCATCTCGCAGTCGGGCGCCAATGCACCCAGATCGCCAGGCACGGCGGCGACTGTCTCTCCTACGTGGTCCCTGAAGTGGTCCCAGTCGAGGTTGCGGCACTGCTTGTGGCCCTCCGGTGGTGCGACTCTGTCAGTGGCGAGATCGGAGATCGCAGGTAGGTGATCGGACGATAGCACCACGAGTGTGGTCGCGACAGCGTCGTGCGCGGCACCCTTGACGATGGCGACGTCCAAGACGTCGGCGCCGCCGCGTTTGGGACAATGTGTGGGGTCAAAGGGCCCCGCCACTATCGCGTCGCGTTGTTGGGCCGCTCGCAGCAGCCTCCTGCCGCTAGTGGTCGTCACCCGGGAGTTCCGCTCTGGGTTTTTGGCGTTGAAGTCACCGCCGTAGAACAAGTTGCCGCGCATCGACAACAGCGAGAAGTCTCGCGGTAGCAGCAGCCGTCCTGGTTGTCGATACGCGGCCACAAACTTCACCTGACCCGCTGAGGTGTTGACCACAACACAAGTAGCCTCGACTGTGGTCAATTCAGGCAGCTGGAAAGGATGGTGGCGTAGCGACGTCTTCACATACACCGCTGTTCCACCGCCCACCGTCTCTCGGCAACACCGACTCAAAGGAAGGCCTCGGCGCTTGTTGGTGACGTCACGTCAGCTAGGCACGCCGAACGCCGGGTCTGTTGAAGGCAGAGACGCCTGGGCGTGCTTATCACTATAAATCTCTTGTTTTTGGACAAAATGTTTGGTATTGTTTTGGATTCTGCAGTTTTATTTAGATGAAAGATTTTCTTACTATCGTAAAGCTACAAACGAAGATCATAGTTCTGTATTACCGAATCCTATCGAAACAAACGTAGATCAATATGAGAAGATGTCTTGCCCCATTCCAAGCTTCGGAAATTTTACATTCAAGTAACTATATTTACTTGATCTATTTTGTTATCGAAACTTACCCCAACCCCCTTACAATGAACTCGTTTCTTTTATTTATTTAGTTTCGTTTGACATCGTCACTGGAAATGTGAACTAATTTACAAGTGTAAATGTCCAACTGTTGCCAGTCATTAGATTACTCTAAACAGGAAACAAAATAGATTCATACATCGAAAATACTGCTGAGCTTAATCTTTTTTAAACATGCACATTAGAAAAGATAAATATTCCCCTCTTGCAACAGAAAGGAGGAACTTCATAAGATAAGAAAAATTTATTTGATAAAACAAGTATATCTTATTAACATTTAATGCTCCTCACCCCATAGTCAACCAAGATACCTAAAGAAGAGCACCAATATGTTCACAGTTTCTTGTAAAAGCAACCCAGTACAAACGTAACTTCCTCAGATTTACAAATAAGGTAAAGAAGAACGAATTCTGTTACTAATGGACCATGAAGTTGTTTTGTATGTCAATCCTTAAAACAGGTGGAAATTTAAGTTCAGGAGTACACTATTTGTTAAGAAGTGTAATGAATTGCACAATTAACTGATTTCAGAACAATGTGTGTTGGTCAACTACCGCCAATAGTTTCACATTTTCCTGTGTCAGAGAGGGAGACACCACCATTATGAGTATGCCTGCAACAGACCTGGCATTCGGTGTGCGTAGCTGACGTGACGTCACGAACAAGCGCCGAGGCCTTCCTTTGAGTCTGTGTTGCTCTCGGTCGGTGCGGTAGCACCGGAAGTTCGGCGCCTGCACCTGCACTCTTGGTTTCAGCCAGGTTTCGGTGACGAGGCAGACGTCCACGGCCTCGTCACGCAGAAACTGCCGAAACTCGCCGGCTCGGTCCCGAATGCTGTTTGCATTCCAAATGCAGACGGTGAGCCCCAGTACTGGCGTATTAGCCACGATGTGGGGCAGGAACTGCACGTGTCGCGGTGGCCCGGTTGGTCGCAGGCAGGGCAGATACTATCATCTGCGGAAGCTGCAGTTATTAGCTGCTCGACTTCTCGCGGCATTTCACGCAGCTGTGCAGCTTCGCTGGGCGCAGCTGGCGTCTCTGTCGTCTGCGGCGGTGGAGGCAGGGCTTGCTTGGCGGGCGTCGAAGCGGCGGGGGCGTTGTTTTGAAGTCCTCCGCGTCTATAGTCTGTCGGTAAACTGAAGAGCGAGCGAGAGAGTCCCCACTCTGCCAACCCACCTGCGTCACAGGGCGCTTCCACAGGCTGTTTCACAACGTAGTACCTGCCCTGCCGCGGCGCGCGCTTTAAATCTGTGGCGACGCCGTGTAGAGATACATCCCGGCAGTGTTCATTTTGAGACAAATGCATTAAGACCATAAGGAATACAAAAAACCATAGCTTCTTCCAAAATACAACTTTATAGAGTAAATAATATTAAGATAAGAATGGAAGTCAGGATTATACAACAAACATAGGACCGAATGCCTGTTCATGTGAATGTATTGTATGTTCCTCTGTTGCTATTCGTAAAACGAACCCTATATAATGCAATCAATCTGTAGAATTAAGGCTTGTTCTTACTTTGTGTTTCTACTAAAACGTAGAAGTTTTCTTTGAAGGACTTGCAACACAAAGGGTGTTTAAAAAGTAAGCAGAAATTTATAATTTTGTGTGTTGTATTAGTCCGATTTGCACTACTTTTTTGTCACTGTCTTCGTAAACATGTCTCAGAAGTACGTGTACAATGTTATGCATATTGGGTATTTACTGTTGTCGGCCTTCAAAAAGGTTACATGTGTTTTGGTAGCATCAATGATTATTTGTTTTGTATAAAAACAGATTAGGGAATCAGTATTAAATTTTGTTATAGGAGTGGAGTAAAGTGTTTGAAATTTTTAGAAATGTTAAATATTGCTTTTGGGGAGCCTGTATATGAGTGAACCACGGGCATACAAGTGGTACAAACATTTAAAAGCAGGCCTTAAAGGACAGCAGTTTTACAAGCACGGGTGAGATTAAAAATGCACAGTCAAGAGACCTATAAACTATCCCAAAGAAACAGTTCCTAAAGAATTTCAGGAACTGGAAAAAGCACTGGCACAAGTGTGTAGTATGTAATGGGGAATATTTTGGAGACGATAACATTGCTGTAGATTAACAAATGAAGTTCTTACCAAAAAATAAAAATGAATATGTGAAGGCACCTGGTATGTAAACGATGTACATTTTTCGAAGAAAATTTCAGCAGTGTTTAGAATAACTACTGCGCGCATATTTCAAGCAATATGTCTCAGATTCAGGTGAACAGTGACCGAGGTAGAGATTTAGTGCTCCATAAGCATCAAAGGTTTTGCGTGATTTTGAAACTGTCTATAACGGTCGGTTTCCTTCCAAGATTATTAGTTTTCCTTCGTGGTGATTCCACTAAACCATGCGGCCTATTTTCACGTTCGTTCCTTATTCGTCCTATTGGACGAGGCTGACGTTTGCATAAATTGCAGCCCTTTGATTGGGACTGGTAATATTAGCCAACAGTTCTTTTTCGGTCACCTCTTTAATGCATGCTGTAATAACATTAGAGACGATCGAACGCTCGTTACTCCGCAAATACCTCCTCTTCCTCGTACTCTGCAGATTTTCTTGGAATCCTAGACAATTATCCATCGCTTCCGGATATCGAAGTACGAGGGCAGTTCAATAAGTAATGCAACACATTCTTTTTCTCGGCCATATTTGGTTGAAAAAACCGGAAATTTCTTGTGGAATATTTTCAAACATTCCCGCTTCGTCTCGTATAGTTTCATCGACTTCCGACAGGTGGCAGCGCTGTACGGAGCTGTTAAAATGGCGTCTGTAACGGATGTGCGTTGCAAACAACGGGCAGTGATCGAGTTTCTTTTGGCGGAAAACCAGGGCATCTCAGATATTCATAGGCGCTTGCAGAATGTCTACGGTGATCTGGCAGTGGACAAAAGCACGGTGAGTCGTTGGGCAAAGCGTGTGTCATCATCGCCGCAAGGTCAAGCAAGACTGTCTGATCTCCCGCGTGCGGGCCGGCCGTGCACAGCTGTGACTCCTGCAATGGCGGAGCGTGCGAACACACTCGTTCGAGATGATCGACTGATCACCATCAAACAACTCAGTGCTCAACTTGACATCTCTGTTGGTAGTGCTGTCACAATTGTTCACCAGTTGGGATATTCAAAGGTTTGTTCCCGCTGGGTCCCTCGTTGTCTAACCAAACACCACAAAGAGCAAAGGCGAACCATCTGTGCGGAATTGCTTGCTCATCATGTGGCTGAGGGTGACAATTTCTTGTCAAAGATTGTTACAGGCGATGAAACATGGGTTCATCACTTCGAACCTGAAACAAAACGGCAATCAATGGAGTGGCGTCACACCCACTCCCCTACCAAGAAAAAGTTTAAAGCTATACCCTCAGCCGGTAAAGTCATGGTTACAGTCTTCTGGGATGCCGAAGGGGTTATTCTGTTCGATGTCCTTCCCCATGGTCAAACGATCAACTCTGAAGTGTATTGTGCTACTCTTCAGAAATTGAAGAAACGACTTCAGCGTGTTCGTAGGCACAAAAATCTGAACGAACTTCTCCTTCTTCATGACAACGCAAGACCTCACACAAGTCTTCGCACCCGAGAGGAGCTCACAAAACTTCAGTGGACTGTTCTTCCTCATGCACCCTACAGCCCCGATCTCGCACCGTCGGATTTCCATATGTTTGGCCCAATGAAGGACGCAATCCGTGGGAGGCACTACGCAGATGATGAAGAAGTTATTGATGCAGTACGACGTTGGCTCCGACATCGACCAGTGGAATAGTACCGTGCAGGCATACAGGCCCTCATTACAAGGTGGCGTAAGGCCGTAGCATTGAATGGAGGTTACGTTGAAAAATAGTGTTGTGTAGCTAAAAGATTGGGGAATAACCTGGTGTATTTCAATGCTGAATAAAACAACCCCTGTTTCAGAAAAAAAATGTGTTGCATTACTTATTGAACTGCCCTCGTATATCAGTAAGTATACAAAGTTAATTGACTGACACTGGCAACTAAGATCCAACGAACAGAAACGACGTATATCACTGCAAGCCGGTCTACACCGCTAGGCAGGTAACGGGCAACACATTTTGGGTGCCCCTGTAGGCAGATGGCAGCGTTCTTCCGGGAAAGGCCGCTTCGCCCACCAAAAGCGCTGCTCGCTCTTGAGTTTACAGACAGACTATACCGCATCGATTTTCTACCCTGGCTGGCGCGGACTCTGCTGCTGACGCTATGCATGCCGGCACTGGCTGCTCCCTCCGCCGTCCGCGGCCCCTTGACGCCTGAGGGGGGAGGGGGGGGGTGCAGGGGGTCTCTGGGCCGATCTCGTCGTCGGTGCCGCGGGTGTAGCGGCGGCAGCCGCCGCAAAACTTGTGCCCGCTTGCACAGGCCTGGAGGGCGCAGACCGCCCCGCCCCCTGGCTGCTGCTCTCTTGAAGGCCTCGCAGCCCCTGTAGTTGCAGCAGGTCGGGGCGTCCTTTCTGGGGAGCGGACACTCCCTGCTGGCACGGTTTCCCGCGCGTTTCACGCAGCGGGGCTTCATCTGGCAGTACTTTGCGATGTGGTCGATGCCTTGGCAGTTGAAACACTGTGGAGGTCCTCTTGTGCGCCGTAATTTCTCCACAGTGACTTCGGCACTGCCCACCCGCTTTTCCTGGAAGATCTGCCTGTGAACAGGGTTGTCGTCCAGGACAGCGAGGAAGAGCGGAATGTCACTGTTATCTGCGGGTGATTTCATCTGCGATGTGCTGCGGATGACGTAGCCCTTCTCTTCGAGTAGTTGTCGTAGGTAGACCGGATCCATGTTGAATGGCAGTTTCCGGAAAACCACCTTCAGTGTCTTCACTGGTTCGGACGAATACGTGAAGGAATGGAGTCCCCCACGCTTCGTCAGGTCCATCACACCTCGGTAATCGTCTGCGGTGTGTGTAATGACGTGGTACAGGTCTCGGCCTGCCGTCCGCGTTGTGAAGGTGCCCTTCACCACCTGTTTTATCTTCGTCTCGAAGTCTTTGAAGGCACCCTCCCACTGGATGACAACCGGTGGGGGAGGGGGTGCCCTCTTCTGCTGTTCTGTGTCGGTCACCTCCTCTGTTGCGTCAGGGAGGCTGCTGTAGTGGTTGGCGGTGTTTACTCCGCACGCTGGTGCTGCTAGCAAGATTGCCCAGGCAGTGTGTTTCCTTGTGGGCCTTCTGAACCTGTCTCCGTCCGCCTCTGGCGGGGTCCTGGTCCCCTCCCGAGACGTCTTCTGCTGGCTGCTCACTCTCGGTGCGCTGCTGGAGGCGCCACAGGCTGGCCGCTTTGCTGACGCATCGTGCAGTGCATCAGTGAACCGCGAATTTACTTTCAAATTTTTCTAAGAATATACTTTATTTACTGGCGATTCATCAAGAACATTGAGACATTTAATCACACTAGGTGAGCGTGGATGTAATTGCCAGGAAGTAACTGATGTGAATTTATTCCTGAAAGCTTTTTCAAAACAGATTTAAAATTATAAGCAGAAAAGCATCCTCGAAATATCAAGTTACAATTTTATTTAGAGGCAAAGATCAATATTAACAGTAGGAGCCTTCGGGCTGAGAAGCTTGCCTGCTCCCTTTCAACACGGCCGTAGTCATGACCGCTCACAACAACCTCTGAAGGAGTACATTGGTGCAAATCTGCAACACACCGGATTACTTTAGACAAAAAATTATTTTTAACAACTCACACAAACATGTAAACTATGCACCCCGTAAAAGGAATGGAAATGGTACAACCCTCAAATTATTTCCCCCCGAAAGTGCAATTTGTTGTCTTTTTTTTTTTTTAAGGACTCTTTCGGCGGAAGGGTGGCAAGCTTATAACCTAAAATAACTATTTACATAAAGGTCATAAAATGCAGACTTATATAAAATGTACAACATGCTCTACATTAC
The DNA here is from genome assembly GCF_021461385.2 of Schistocerca piceifrons. Classification (NCBI taxonomy): domain Eukaryota; kingdom Metazoa; phylum Arthropoda; class Insecta; order Orthoptera; family Acrididae; genus Schistocerca; species Schistocerca piceifrons. The sequence goes on from NC_060143.1 coordinate 576,107,350, forward strand.
AGATATACCACCTGGCAAGATAGAAAGATATTTCAAGAATTCGGCCTTTAAGTAATAAATTCGTCAACACCGAATCCGACAGACATGACAGAGGCAGCTATTAACGCACGGCAGACCGACAGACAGACAGACAGACACTGACCGCCTAACAAACGCGGTCGGGAGAGGGACGAGCAAGCTGGGGACGAGAGACTGACCAAGAAAACAAGCGCAAGTTAACAAGTAAAGGAAACAACAAATCTCCAACCACTTAACTTCTAATAACTGAGATTTCTGGCGAAGACCTGGCGCAGCACCCCCAAACGCTCTCCCGAACCGTCCGCTGCCAGCCGCTTCAACGGACGCAGGAAGGCGCGCCGATCTCCCGTCTCTCGGCGTCACAGCTCGCACCGGACAGACCGACGTCGTGGGTTGACTCCTGTTGCTCTCGGGCCGGCCGCGAACCCACTACCCCTCGCTATATGGCGCGGCCCACTGGACCCACGCAGCGAACTCACATGCGCCGACGCTCCAGGCGGACAAGCCATCTTGTATCTCAGTACGCGAGCAACCAACCGATCGATCCAACCGCCAATTTCCATTGCCTGAGCAAACTCGAGCAGACTGGCGGCCTAAAACATACTAGCACTCCGGACAACAGACACTAACCGCCTCACCAATGCCGACGAGAGACAGACCAACTTGGCTGACCAACTGACCAGACTCGCCCAGACTGACAGACTGAGCAGACTCAGACTCACCTCCTGCCGAGCTGATAGCGCCCCCTAAATGCACGAGAACAGGCAACCTTTTCCACTTTCCCACCAGAGGGAGACACCAAAGCTGCGACTGCCGGCCGGCCGCGGTGGTCGTGCGGTTCTAGGCGCTGCAGTCCGGAACCGCGGGACTGCTACGGTCGCAGGTTCGAATCCTGCCTCGGGCATGGATGTGTGTGATGTCCTTAGGTTAGTTAGGTTTAAGTAGTTCTAATTTCTAGGGGACTGATGACCTAAGATGTTAAGTCCCATAGTGCTCAGAGCCATTTTTTTTACGACTGCCACAGCGGCGCTACTGCCAGAAACGGAGGGCGACTGCTTTACACCATGCGCTGCGGCGCGCTCTTCAAAACAGCAAATTTATCTACAGCTCAGTCAGCATGACGTTTCCGGCAGGTGCGCTCTACGGCCGGGTTTCCTTCTCGGTTTCTCGACTTTTGGGCTCCAGGGATGAGCCCCATCAGAAATTTGATGTGTTTGTCTGCCTCCGTTGCAGCTGTTGCGCCCCCATTTTTGCGGTCGCTCGGTGCGCCGTTGCTGGTGTCTGCCACAGGTCGTCAGGCAGCGGCTTCTGTGGTCTTGGTGGAGGTGGGGGAGGATGTTTTCGGCCCTCCCACGTCCAAAACAGGCGCTGTGGTCAACGATGGCAGGCCGTGGTTGATGGTCAGAACGCGCCATCGCGTTTTCTTGGCGGGCGGGAAGTGCCCGGCGCCACTCACCTCGCCAGCCGAGGCTGGGACCACCTTGTGGTCGGGCGCCAGTGCACTTGGTCGCCTAAGTTGCACACGAGGTGGTTCTCCGACATCCGCATAAAAAAGATGCGCCGCTTGCCGGTATCTTTCTGTAAGCAGCAGTACCCCCGGTACTCTGTGGAGTTCTCCGGTGCTGAAGTCTCGTGGAAGGTGAAGCGCTAACCTAAGCGCCTTGTTCTGGACCGTCTGCAGCCTGGCGACGGACCAGTCGGCCGCATCGCCCCACACCACAGCAGCGTACTCTAACACTGGCCTGATTAGTGTCAGGTAGAGAGTAATGCGGCAGTGTGGGGGCAGGGTCGTTGCTGGGTTGAGTAAGGGGTATAACGAGCGCAATCTGCCAAGCGCTTTACCCCTCACTTCCCTGATGTGCGCCTCCCACGTCAGGCGCCGGTCCAGAGTGACGCCTAGGTAGCGTTCGGTGTTCGACCACGGGATGGGGTCTCCCAAGTTGCTGAGCGGCTGCAAGTTCTTCCTAGTGGAGATCACCGCCTGACTTTTGGCTGCGTTAAAACTGAGTCGCCATTTGGTGGCCCAAGCTCCAAGGACTGTGCAAGCCGGGTGCAGGTGGTGACGCATCAGCCTGGCGTTGATGTTTCTGCCGTAGAACGCCGTGTCATCTGCGTAGAGCCCAACACGCACGCCCTGCCTCTTCGGAACGTCGGTGGTGTATACTGAGTAGAGCAAGGGGCCGATGACGGACCCTCGCGGTACCCCAGCTGCAATGGGACGCGCTGCGCGCACGTGGAAGGTGTGCCCAGTCAAACAGGATACGAGCAGTCGGGCGTGCGAAACCGATAGCCCTTGTATAAGTAGTTTATACTGAAGGCCGCACTGCCACACGCTGTCGAAGGCTCGGGAAACGTCCAGGAGTACCGCCCCAAGATACTCGCGACGCTCCAGCGCCCCCATCGCCTGCTCTACCAGTCGAAGTAGCTGCTGCTGTGTGGAGTGGCCCTTCCTGAAGCTCGTCAGGCAGCAGGCCTTCCTCCCCGACGTGTCGCAACAGCCTATTAACGTACAGCCTCTCGAAAATCTTCGAGACTGAGAGCAACAGTCTGATGGGTCTGTGGTTTTGTGGCAGCCGCAGGTCTTTTCCGATCTTGGGGACCGCTACAACTTCCGCATGTTTCCATGCGGGTGGGAAACTGCAGGTCCCGAGCACGGAGTTGAAAATCTTCGTTAGTTGCCACGCGGAGCTCGGCGGCAGCATCTTCAGCAGCTCGCGGCTGATGTTGTCGCACCCTCCTGCCTTCCTTGTCTGCAGGCGAGCGAGCTGTTGCGCGACCTCATCCTCCGTCACTTCTGCAATGACGTCGTCCACATCTCCGTGCGCCAGGTGCAAAGGGAGGCGCCGCTCTACCAAACGCACGTGCTCTTCGTCCACGACGTCCTAGACCGGCGTGAAATTGGCTTCGAATGCGTTAGCCGTAACGCACCAGCTTTGGCGTCAGGCTGGGTGATGACGTCACCTCCGACGTGAAGCGGCCGGACTCGGTGGCGTTGTTGCAGAAAGCTTTTGGCCATCCTCCAGGCTGTTCCGTCCTCTATCCTGAGAGTGGCAATTCTGCCGGCTCAGTCGCGGTTGCGGTGGTTTGCAATCGCGTACTTAATTTCGAGACGCATGTGGTTGATGGTGGCTTTCGTTGCCGGCTGTCGCATAATCTGCCACTCTCGGAACAAACGGTTCTTCTCCCGGATGGCCTGGAGGACGTCTGGTGAGAGCTGCTTCGACTGTTCCCGTGGACGTCTTCGTTCACGCGGCGTGGCTGTTGCTGCAGCTTCGTGCGTCAGACGCGTGAATGCGGCAATGCCTCAGACGCTGGGCCACAAGCCGGGCGTCGAACCCCGGCCCGCGGCGCGGACGGTGGAGGGAGCGACAGAGGGAGGGGGAGGGGGAATCTGATATACACTACTGCCCATTAAAATTTCTGCACCAGGAAGATGACGTGCTACAGACGCGACAAGAAAAAGATGCTGTGATATGGAAATGATTAGCTTTTCAGAGCATTCACACAACGTAGGCGCCGGTGGCGACACCTACAACGTGCTCACATGAGGAAAGTTTCCAACCGATTTCTCATACACAAACAGCAGTTGACCGGCGTTGCCAGGTGAAACGTTGTTGTGATGCCTCGTGTAAGGAGGAGAAATGCCTACCATCACCTTTCCGACTTTGATAAAGGTCGGATTGTAGCCTATCGCCATTGCGGTTTATCGAATCGCGACATTCCTGCTCGCGTTGGTCGAGATCCAATGACTATTACCAGAATATGGAATCGGTGGGTTCAGGAGGGTAATACGGAACGCCGTGCTGGATCCCAAACGGCCTCGTATCACTAGCAGCCGAGATGACAGGCATCTTATCCGCATGGCTGTAAAGCATCGTGCAGCCACGTCTCGATCCCTGAGTCAACAGGTGGGGACGTTTGCAAGACAACAACCATCTGCACGAACAGTTCGACGACGTTTGCAGCAGCATGGACTACCAGCTCGGAGACCATGGCTGCGGTTGTCCTTGACGCTGCATCACAGACAGAAGCGCCTGCGATGGTGTACTCGACGACGAACCTGGGTGCACGAATGGCAAAACGTCATTTTTTCGGATGAATCCAGGTTCTGTTTACAGCATCAAGATGGTCGCATCCGTGTTTCGCGAGATCGCGGTGAATGCACATTGGAAGCGTGTATTCGTCATCGCCATACTGGCGTATCACCCGGCGTGATGGTATGGGGTGCCACTGGTAATACGTCTCGGTCGCCTATTTTTCGCATTGACGGCACTTTGAACAGTGGACGTTACATTTCAGATGTGTTACGACCCGTGGCTCTACCCTTCATTCGATCCCTGCGAAACCCTACATTTAAGCAGGATAATGCACGACCGCATGTTGCAGTTCCTGTATGGGCCTTTCTGGATACAGAAAATGTTCGACTGCTGCCATGGCCAGCACATTCTCCAGATCTCTCAACAACTGTAAACGTCTGGTGAATGGTGGCCGAGCAACTGGCTCGTCAGGATAAACCAGTCACTACTTTTGATGAACTGTGATACCGTGTTGAAGCTACATCGGCAGCTGTACCTGTACACGCCATCCAAGCTCTGTTTGACTCAATGCCCAGGCGTATCAAGGCCGTTATTACGGCCAGAGGCGGTTGTTCTGGGTACTGATTTCTCGGGATGTATGCACCCAAATTGCGTGAAAATGTAATCACATGTCAGTTCCAGTATAATATATTTGTCCAATGAATACCCGTTTATGATCTGCATTTCTTCTTGGTGCAGCAATTTTAATGGCCAGTAGTGTAACACATGCGTCACGTTTCGTATTCGTAGCATTGTTTTTGGCTGAGAAAAAAAGTGCGGTGCATTACTTTGTGGGCAACCCACGTAGACAGTCGTTTTTCCCACCCTCTATTTGCGTGCGGAACAGGATAGGAAATGACTAGCAGTGATACAGCGTCTTCTCCGCCATACACCGTAAGGTGGCTCGCGGAATATTTGTTTGGATGTAGATGTATTTCACGTTGCACCCTGTTAAGTATCCGTGCTGTTGTTACGAGCAAAAGTCTGTGGATCCAAACTGCCATGAACGTAGTTACGATAGCGCCATGATACGTTTGTCCGTATTGGCAACTTATAATCGTAACTGGCGAGCCTAATAATTTTGTTCATCATGTTCCTGGCTCTCTTGCTTATTTCTTCAATGTGTGCTCCTTAATTTTGTCTTTCGTCGAAGAAGACGTCCAAGTACCTGGAGAGGTGTTTTTCTCTTTATGGACCTGTCGCTTAACATCATGATTAGGTGTCTTAGAAGACTGCCGTGAAACAGCACGTACAGGGTCGTTTGAGGCGCAATAGTTTGACTCCTTGACAGCACCGATGTAATTGTTGAAGGTTTATGTTACATCCATCTTCCGTGTTGCTTCTGAATCCTTCCTTCACAAAAATCGTCAGGTCGCCGGCCTCTTCATTACCCTGTAGCTTTCCTAGTACCGGGTCGCGTACTAGATCCTAGGAAACAAGGCTGGTTATGGACCCCTGTGGGGAGCCTTTTGAAATCCTTCATTAGGGTGTATCCAGGGCGCGACAGTGTTGCTTCTCTGTTTGCACAGTAGTTCTTAAAGCAGCTGTGTAACGCTCGTGGGCAGCTGAGATTTTCTTATTGAATAGTACAATGGCTGCCATAGGTTTTTAACCGCGTGTCATGACCTGAGTTGCGACCGCGATTCCAGGTATTTTTCCCCTTCTGCGTAAGCATGGGATACCGAATTGCTTTTCCTCAGTTAGTTTGCGAATTTCATACGTGACGTCCTAACTTCTTATACAGTGTAGTTGCGCTATTTTTAAACAACTTGTGTCCGTCTATGGATAATATATATGAAAATAGCAGTGTGGCCATATAGTTGCTGAAACTCGAATCTTACTCTACGATGCGATATGATAAACTCCTCATACAACTGCTCACTGTCGTATTCTGTATTTATTCTACAAAAAATTCTAAGCGCTAAGTACTCCAGTAGGTGAGGGTCGGTAGGCAGGTTCTTCGATCCCACCTGAATACGGTCTGCAGCTTAGGGCTCTTGCTGTATGTCTCAGGTTTGAAGGTCCTTACATCTTGGCTAAACGGAGTGCATCTTCAAATCCTTCATGGATTTTTTGTGGCTTTATGCCCATTTTACTCTGCGTTAAACTTCTGCATCGCTGTGTATCCTGTCTCAATGGTTGTGTTACGAATTCTTGATTCTGCTGATTCACGACTTTAAGGTGCAAGGACTTTTCTTCTGTGGCATTTGATAATTCTCTTTGCTGGTAATTCTGTTCCTTTACCGATAATTGGCTGCAAGGTTTCTTCGCCGTTACCTTCCTCATAACTAAGTTCATCGTGCATGACTGCCCTTTTTAGAGATCTCCACTGCCTGCTGTAGTGTTCATTATCATTGGATCTACAGCCTCAGACAGCTTAAAACCCTTCTCATCATTCTCCAGAACTGCCGTATCTCACTTCTTCCCATGGTGATTCCTACTGACTAGTTTATTAAACTGCGGCCTACACATTATCATCACTAAATTGTGATCGGAGTCTGTATCTGCACCTGGGTATGCCTTACGCTACAATATCTGATTTCAGGATCTCTGTCTGACCACGCTGTAATCCAGCTCGAAGCTCCCTGTATCTCCAGGCCTTCTCCAAGTATCCTCTTCTCTTGTGATTTTTGAACAGAGTATTCCATATTACCAGCCGACATTTAGTGCAGAACTCAATTAGACTTCCTGATATGGCTTATTTTCACCTCCCTTTACATAGAGCATTTTCTGTTCAATGTCCTGATATACTTTCTCTGTGTTTTAACCTTCTGCTTGTGATGTCGCGATTTATGAGTGAACTATTCTTGTTGACGTTGGTTTGCTATCGATTCTGATGAGAACAGCGCTTCACTGAATTGTTCTCAGTCACTCACTCTCTACCCTATCTTCCTGTTCATAAGAAATTGCACTCCCATTATACCATTTTCGGTTGCTGTTGATATTATCCTAAATTCGTCTAACCAGAAATCCTAATCGTCTTTCTATTTCACTTCACTCACCCCCACTATATCTACGCCGAGTCTTTGCATTTTTCGTTTCAGATTTTTCAGCTTTGCTACGATGTTCAGACTGCTGGACATTCCACGCTCCAACTGGTTGTATGTTACTCCTTCGTTGGTCATCAAATCTTTTTCCCATGGTTATAACCCCCTTGGGATTCTCCTCCCGCAGGATCCGAATGGAAACTAATGCAGACTATATTGCCAGTGGAGAGATGGTCATGTCATTTTTTTCAATTACATGCCACAAGTCCCGTGGAAACGGGTAGTGTGTCTTTGATGCAGCGGTTTCACTGCCTACTGCGTTGTCAGGTCTTTGATCATTGCTGAGCATTGCCCCTCTTACGAGCAGTATCCCACTCCAAGTGCAAGAGGATGCCCTGAGACTGTATCTGAACCACTGCCCTCTTTGACAAGGCTATTGGCATAACGAGGGTGACCTGCTATCATGGAATTCTTCGACTGCCATTACTGATGATTTTCATTCAAGGTTTAAGAAGTGGCTGCCTACTCTACACCACAGGACATGTCTTTCAAAAATCATAACTTTCGGAAAAATGTCGTTTGCCGTAAAATATGCCGCGTTTAAATGGTTGTGGTGTATGGAACGTTCTCCGATGGAGCTTAAATAGCCAATCTCGGTTTGATTCGCCAATTTAGACCTGCAGATTGTCAGAGGAGTGTGAGTAGAAGACCCATAACGGTAACACATGGAACCCAGCAGTTTTCTTGCGATTTTTTAGGAAAATGAGACAGTAAATAAGAGAAAGCAGTATCTGAGGTGATGTTTTCCCTGTAGATCAGCTGAAAAGTTTCGTACCATAAAAAGAACAATGCTCGTCGCCACAAGACATCCAACATTACATGAACCCGGATTACAATTTTTTACATTACGCAAATACGACCTGGAACGGCTCCCGTCTGGGAAGTAACGATTTCCCTGAGTTAGTTCGAGGCTCATTTTTATTCATGAACAATGTTCTCGGAACGAAGCGTTCGCGGACTGGCGCCAGTGGTAATTGTGACGCTGACCTTATCTTGAGCGATGGCGTGTGGGCGGCTCCCGGTTAAAACCGCCAGCATACCGCGAAACGTCGGAGGCGTTTCTGACGTATACCTGCGCATCTCGCTAATACACGGTTGACATTTAAAACTGCGACACCGACAAGGGTAGCAAGCAACGAAATTTTACTCATTGCGCAATACAACACAGCAGGAAGAACGCACGATTAAATTCGACGGTAATTTGTGAGCATGTCGGGTGCGAAATTTACTACGCAGGTGTATCATATCTTTTGCAGCAACAACGTCTCTGACACATATGGGCATCGAGTAAAACTCAGTCACAGACAGGGCTGCTTCAAGCCTGTGCCAGATTCGACCAATCGCGGTGGCTGGTGAGCGGCTGTGTGTCAGGCTCTCAGCAATGCATGACCTGATGTTTACAGTTGCTACGTCATGTGGAGAAACAGTCTAACGCCTTCTGTATTGAGGTAGATCGAAAAAGCACATGAGGTCTTGGGTTATCTCGAAAGACGATGTCACGCTAAGCACGAAGATAGGGCACAGCCACCAGCATTAACGTCTCAAAGACAGACGTAGTCGCTGCTATCCAGATTACCGCTGCGCCGAACAGAAGTGATTGTGCTGTGTATTCAGTGGCATCCCATAGGATCACGTCAATTGATGGAACCAGATGTTTCTTCCGTTAGAAAGCGATAGTAGCAAAGATGGCGACTAAGCAATAGAAATCCTTCTGTATTCTAATGTTTGTAAGGAGTGAATCTGTTGTTACAGTGCAATGTGCGTCCCATATTAAGTTCCACTGTAAACCTCCGACAGATAATAACATCCGTAGACGGCATCATCAGATACCAGCTGTCTTTGCAAAGAGAAGAGTACGGGAAGACCGAGAGTGACTGAAGAACATGTTGAACGAGTCAAAGAGTCTTTCACGTGTAGGCCCAAGAAATCAGTTCAGAAGATTAACCAAGAATTAGCAGTTCCAGTGACATCTGTGTGGAGACTTAAGGAGACCCTTACAACTGCTTTAAGTCCTTGTCGTTTGCAGTTGTTGCAAGATCTAAAGCTTGCAGACTACAGTTCATGTGCCAGCTTTACAAACGAAAAGTTGCCGAATGACGATGAAGGTTTTTCTAAATCGTGTCGTCTTCAGTGATGACATTTCACTTATGTGGAAATGTGAACACACTTAATTTGCGCATCTGGGTGGTCAGCAGCTCCCGTCGAGATGGTACAGCTGCAACCAGACTCCCATAAATTAAATGTTTTCGGTGCCACATCGCTGCGGAAAGCGAAGCAACTGTCACTGATGTTTCTCACCTTGATGTGTCACAACTACAACTCCTCAACTGGAAGAAGATGAACCACAGAACTTTATTTGGCAGCAAGATGGTGCGCCACATCACTGGAATAACTCAGAACGCAACTGGTCAAACGATGTTGTAACCGATTGCTTGACTGGCCGCAAGGGGCCTGATGGCACGGTTTGTCTCGCACGGCCTCCACGCTCACACGATATGATGCCTGCCGATTTTTACCTTTTTGGAGTTCATAAAGCATCGTGCGTATGTTCCTCCGCTATCGGTTGATCCACCCGACTTAACAAACAGAACTGAAACAGTTGTTGTGACTCCATACACACTAATCAAAGTTTGAGGAGAGCTCGGCTATCAACTCTGTTTGCCTTGTGAACGAATAGTGCTGACATTGAACATTTGTAACAATAACTGTTTGAGTTGTCCTTTCACTTGATGTGTTACTTAAAATTGTAATTTCGATGTAATAAATGCTACACTGCCGCAAAACCCCGATATTCATTTTCAATCACGTGGTGCTGTCGCCACGTTGACAGTCGGTGCTGCTGCACATGGAGCCGTTCTGCTCCTGTGGAGACTCATTTTGCAACAAGAGATTACATTTCTTGAGTCGACATACGTGACGTAGGTGCACGAGTCTGCACTGATGCTATTTCTGTCCACTTAGGCGCCCGTCATGTGTGAATGTTGAAATCCTACACGGCGTCAAGTTTGGCCCTGATGAAGCCATTCATTCTATATTCACTTGAAAGTCATACGATCTCGACTGCTACTAGCAGCAATATAGCAGAATAGAGCTCCTCACTATCGATAGACCACAACCTGCCTCCGTCAATTTCTGACCCATGCTGGTGGATGTTTCTCCCTCCAACGAAGCATAACTCAATCTCCTCACAGACAATCAACACCTGAATATAATATCTGAACTGAAAACTCACTGTGAAATGTTTCCTTGTAAGGAGAACGCAGGTGACGTTACCATTGCCTCCTATTGGCGATTTTGCTGAATTTCTGCTTATCCAAGAATACATGATACCAAAAATAAATTGCTCTGAGCACTATTGGACTTAACATCTGAGGTCATCAGTCCCCTAGAACTTAGAACTACTTAAACCTAACTAACCTAAGAACATCACACACATCCATGCCCGAGGCAGGATTCGAACCTGCGACCGTAGCAGCAGCGCGGTTCCAGACTGAAGCGCCTAGAACCGTTCGGCCACTGCGGCCGGCTTCCTGATACCAATTTGACGTTTTTTGCGTACCGCTATCGTGGTGCTGTACATATGTCTGCTTCACACTGTACAACACCTCACCTGCGTTTTGAGTTTTTCTGCAGGTTATTCATTCCTGCGGCCGCTGTGATCGAGCGGTTCTAGGCGCTTCAGTCCGGAACCGCGCTGCTGCTGCGGTCGCAGATTCGAATCCTGCCTTGGGCATGGCTATGTGTGATGTCCTTAGGTTAGTTAGTTTAAGTAGTTCTAAGTCTAGGGGACTGATGGCCTCAGATATTAAGTCCCATAGTGCTCAGAGCCATTATTCATTACTTGTTACGCTGGCTATCGCCGCACTTCACTGCTTAGACTTCACATAAGTGTATTAGCTGATGTGTGTTATCTGTAAAATAGTAGCAATAGACATTATAGTTCCACTTGAAAATGCACTGAATAAAGATGTCCTCTTCACAAATGAATAGGACCGAAACGAAGTAACAATATTCCATGATCCGACTGCGCACAGGAACTATTCATCACAGACATGCATACTTAACACAACAGAAATTGCCTAGGCGTCTGAAATTATCTACTACTGATCACTGTGGCCTATTAATGTAACGTTGCCGCGGGATATTATACTGAGATGATGAAACATCTCGTACCGTGAAGCTCTCGGCTCAGACTCATTTTCTGCGAACTGAAATGGTCACTGAAATGAAGGAATTTTTTGCTGAGCCTTACAATTCGTACGACACGCGTAATTATTACCATCAAACTAATAAGAGAGCTGAAGACACAAAATCGTACCTTTCATGACGTCTTATGCAAGGCTTTAGTACAAAGCCTCATTGTTACTCGATATCACTACACTGAGGCATCACACTAAGTTGCCAGTGGTATCAACATTGAAGGGGGTCCACCAATTAGCTAGTCACCCAGCCAGCTCAGAGTATTGTAATCCATCACAATGGTGAATGGTTTGCCAAATAAGAACAACCGTAACTTTCTGATGGTCCAAACTGCGAGGCACTCTTTCTCAACTGTAGAATAGTTCCCCTCAGTCTTGGAGAGTACTCTGCAAACATACTACGTCATGTTTTCAGTACTATACTGAATCTGTAGTAGATCTGCGTGCAGTCCAAAACCACAAGCATCTGAATGAAGTTCTGTCTCAGCATTCTCGTCATACAATGCTAGAAGTCCTGATGGTGTCAGTAGCTACTTATTTACAAGAAAAGGTATGTCTTGCGTATTTTTGCAGGAAAATTTCGCGTCTCACTGCAGTAGTTCTTGCAAGGGACGTGCCTTGGTACAAAAGTCCTTTACGAATTGCAGGTAGTACAAGCAGATACCTAGAAAACTTCTCACATCATGAATGTGCTGAAGAGCTGGTCAGTTCCCATATGCCCTCATATCCAGCAGAATGACACCACATTCCTCAGCTGTCGTAGCTGGACGAGGGAATTCTGGGTACTCTGGACTACTTTATCTGCTGGGCACAAGCGTTGAAGAGAGTGACGGTCACTCAGAGAATCAGAACAGACTAGGAATTTAGCACTCGAAGCACATCTCATCTGCTGCAGCACCCACAAGATTGCATATAATTCTGTGTCGAACACAGTACAGTCTTGAGGCAGTCAATCCTTGAGAGCTGATCAGGAAAAACAACGACCAATCCGTACAGTTGTGGTGCTCAGTTCAAATTCCATAAAATAATATATTAAAAACGTATGCAAGAGAGCAGCCTCTCCTGTATTACACCGTATCTAAAATTACTCTGAGCCTCTGCAGCAACCATTGTGGCAGATAGTTAAAACCCTGCATTTGGGGTCTAACATGCTCTGCACAAGTGACTGCAGTGCAGGCTGCACTTGCATCGCACGTGGCATTGTTGCTCACGAACGAGCGGAGAAAAAGCGTTGCAGAGGTGGACATGCAACAGTGTGGTACCCAGATGAAGAAGGAGCTGCGAGGAATTTAAATGCCTGACGCTCTATGAGGAGCTTCCGCAGGATGGTCAGTGGCGTTTCCGCATCCTCAGCATAGGAACTGGGAATGCAGCAGGTCCTGTAAACACTGACGGCCAGCCTAATCTCGTCATGCTGGATAGCGGCAGCAATCTTCATGTGACAAGGCCTCACTGGCACGTACACTGTACATCCATAGTCTTGCTATGAACGCACAAAAGCCCTGTAGAACTGGAACAGACGCGCCCTCCCTGCTCCCTAAGACCTGTGGCTAAAGAACTTCACGATATTCAGTGCCTTCTGGATTCTGACTTTCAGGTCTCTCAGTTGTTATAACCAGGACAATTTGAGTCAAGTATGAGGCCCAGAAACCTCATTGAGTCTTGAAAATGTAGAATGGTACCCTCATATGCAAGTCAGTTACATTAAAAACATGACAAGAACGATTGAAATGAACACACACACTTATCTGTTAAAAACTGAAAACCAATCTTTGCAGCCCACTTCTCCAACGACTGCATTGTAAGTTGCAACTGGCGAGTTGCTGTTGCAACACTGGAGGAGAAAGAGAAAACAGAAAAATCGTCCACAAATAATGAGCACTGTATGGGACTCTGTACCTAGATGTGATACTTCTTATGGCTATGGCAAAGAGCACAACACTTGAAGCACTGCCTTGAGGGACACCATTCTCCTGCTCAAAACAATCCGACAGTGTGTCACTAATGTGTAATCTAAAAATTCGCCAAGTCAGAAAAGACCGTAAGAAGACAGTAAGGCGGCCATGAAAGGCCCTTTAATGGAGTTTCAAGAGAATACTGGGTCTACAAGTAGTGTCGCACCCATTACCCATATCAAAGAATACACCGAGACAGTGATGTTGACATAGGAAAGGCTGAAACTTCCTGGCAGCTTAAAACTGTGTGCTGGACCGAGACTCGAACTCGGGACCTTTGTCTTTCGCGAGCGAGTGCTCTACCAACTGAGCTACCCAATCACGACTCACGACCCGTTCTCACAGCTTCAGTTCTGCCAGTACCTTGGCTCCTACCTTCCAAACTTCAACGAAGCTCTTCTGGAAACATTCGCAGAAGAGCTTCTGTGAAGGTTGGAAGGTAGGAGCCGAGGTACTGGCAGAAATGAAGCTGTGAGGACGGGTCGTGAGTCGTGATTGGGTAGCTCAGTTGGTAGAGCACTCGCTCGCGAAAGACAAAGGTCCCGAGTTCGAGTCTCGGTCCAGCACACAGTTTTAATCTGCCAGGAAGTTTCATATCAGCGCACACTCCGCTGCAGAGTGAAAGGCTACTCAGTATCCGCTTCTAGTAGGATTAGGTTGCATCAGTGGACCGATACCTCTGGAATCCACACAGGGAGAGACTAAGGAGTTGCCTGGTCTCGAACATCCAGACTAGATGACGGTTAACCATTCGCTCCAGGGTCTTTCCTACATAGCTCATTAAGGGTTGCTCCAGTAACTACTAGAACATGTGTGGTCCTTTCTTGGTTTGAGGAGAGGTATCAAAGTCGCCTCCCTCCACGAGTGAGGGAAGTTGTCTGCCTGCCTTATAAAATTAAAACATTCGAGGGGGATTCCCTTTGGCTCTCCTAACAAATGTCGAAGCTTGCAGTGCCGGATTCCGTCGTGACTGGGTGTAGCATCACGAGTGTCACACAGTGTCAGTTCCAGCACATGGAGAAAAGGCAGTTGTGTGGCTAAAAGTTGTGGGATCTCGTCCAACTTGCTCCTCTCTAGTCGCACAGTAGTGGCGAAACGCCAGATCGTGGCTGGCATCGGCAGTAATAGCTGCAAAATGCTGTGCCGTCGTCTAAACAATATCTCTGAGCGTTGTTTGAAGAAAATCTCTTCCAGCGCTACTGTTACTGGTAAACGAAAGTGTTTGCTGGAAATTCTCCTGATGGCTTCTCATACTTTTAGGAAGAAGTGGAACGGTTGACAGAGTCCAGGAACGCTTCTCGTGACGTTTTCTTGCTCTCCTTAATTAAGAGTCGATTCTTGGCTCTCGTTACTCGAACGGCTGTGACATTGTCTGCTGTTGGATGGCATTTAGATGTCGAAGAGCTGCGCGCCTGTCCCGGATTGCTGAACGGCACTCATCGGTCCACGAAGCTTCAGGTCACGTCCTAAGTTGAGCTGAGGACTTTGGGATGGATAACTAAGCAGCATGATGTGGTCCACCCATTTGTGGATGCTATTGCGGTGTTCGTACGCAGTCAACTAGGTGAACAGCGTCCAGTTACCCCGGCTGACCAACCATTTTGGTGGCTACTGTTTATGCAATCTTCCATCCAGTACGTTGATCCACATTGGGGAATGGTCACTGGAATGAAGATCGTCAGTTGCTTCCCACTGTGCTGAGTCTATAAGGGATGAACAGCAGAAAAAGAGGTCAGGGGCTCATAATGACCCAGTAGCAGCCGAGAAATGGGTGGTACTGCCTGTGTTGAGGATGCAAGTTCCTGAGACATCAGAAAGTTCCCTAAGACTCGACTCATGCGGCAGGCATAGTTCGATCGCCATAATACATTATGGGCACTGAAATCACACAGTAAGAGAAATGTGTGGAGAAGCTTTGCAATAAGGTCTATGAGAGCATCAGTCACCATGCAGACGGAAATACAGGAAGCATATAATAATCATCTGAGCCATATGAAAAGCAATGGCCATTGTTTGTAGATCAGTATCGAAGGAGAGAGCAGAGGAGTGTTGTGTGTTATTGACAAACACAGCAATCCCTCTCTTGGCTCTTTCTGCAGTCAGGTCATCCTTTCTGTGGAGGGTATAGTCCATAACACATGGGCATTAGCGGCTTTGAAATGTGATTCCTATAAACACAAGCACTGGGGGTGTGCCAATGCCAGTAGTTTCAGCTCCTCCACATGAGCCCTGAACCCAATTATGTTCCACTGTAGTATGGAAGCCATTTATCGCAAGGGTTGCATTTTCACCCTGTCTTTTCGCCGGGGTGGAGAGCCTTTTAACAGGTCGAGGTTCGTCCTTTGGGCAAGATGGTTGCCCTGGGCAGACTTCAATTGGCATCAGCTCTGAAGCAGAAGTAATAGAACAGTCAAGTGAAATGACATCGACATGGTCTGATGGTCTGCCACCTGTTTTCTCCTGCATTGGAAGCCTCCCATTTGCTCTTTTTGTTTGGAATAGAATTTTAGGAGCTACTGCAGCAGCGGTGGAGGTACTGCTGGATTTCTTACCAGGTTCTGCCTTTGAAAGTACTGGGAGTTTTGCAATGGTGGCGACTGTGGCTTTATCTGGGAGGCCTATGGGCTCTGAAGCAGCTGCAGCTTGATAAGTGCGCTGACAAATGCAGATACTAGTGCTGACACTAGAAACCTCCATTTGTGCAGAAGGCTGTCGAAAAAGGCTTTTTAAGGGACAAAGCAAAAGCTGTAGTCAATTTGGGCGGTTGTATGGCCTTATGAATCTTCTTGGCCTCACAACACAGGATGCATTTCGATGTTTTATTCTCCTGTATCTTCATTTCTTCAAGGAAGACACTGAAGTCCCTACTGAAGACAGTGTGATACCAGAGCAGTTTACACACTTTGGAGGAGAGGAGCAACCAACTTCTTTGTAGGCGGCCTTGCCACATTTGTCACAAGTAGCTTCGCCCTTACATCCTAATGCGGTGCCCCCAAAGTGCATTGGGGCATTGGGTTGGGGACATAGAGCCTTATGCTTATGCGAAGAAAATATGCCTTGATATGCTCTGGGATTTTCGTGCTATTGAAGGTAAGAGTGAAGGAGTCAGATTCTACGAGATCCCCATCCATGGATTTCATATATTTGGCACATCAAGGATATCTTCTTGAACGCACTCATATTTCAGTTCTTTCTTGGGAATGTGAACCAGATCTCTAAATGACACAAACCTGTTGTGGAGATCAGATTCTATGGTATATTCCCTGAAGCATTTAGTTTTCTGGAGGCTAGTTGCACGTTGGGAACTAGCACATTCAACCAACAGTGTTGTGTATATAATTTTTTGACTGTTTTCAGTGTACCAGGGATGCCATCTATACTTTTCTGAACACAAGAAAGCAAAACCTTATCAAAGTTGCCCTCTCTTGGTATCACAATCAAAACCACGTTCTGACCAGCAACATGCGTTCCATTACTGTACACTGAAGAACTCTGTATAATTCCTGAGTCAGGAGGATTGACTACACGATCCCGTTTGTTAGACTGGGTATTGGTGCCTACTAGTGGCCTACCCATTCAGCTGGGAGGGAGAAGAGGATATTTCAAGGGTTCCATCTCGGTCCCAAAAGCAGCTAGAAAAATAAAACTCCACAAGACAGAACCTCAAGTGGCTAGGGAAGCCTTACACAGCTGAGGTGTGGCAGCTTCCCCAGAGGTTGCCCGCTGACGCCTGTTACACACCAAAACTCCTCCATCTCATAGGTGCGCAGCACACCTTGAGACTGAGGGATTTTTATAGAGGTTTTTACCATCCTCTCAATCTGGATGGTCAAGTAAACATCCCCGTTCCCTGTGACACATAACATTCCACTGCCGCACTGCACAGTGGACGCTGCAGCATTCCCTTTCTCCAGCAACCGAATGTTGAGCCCCTGAGGTCGACAGGAAGGACCCACAATATCAATATGAATGTAGTCCCACAGCTGATCAGGAGTGGGCCAGGGGGCAAAAGTTCGTGAGGTGCTGTCTGATGTTCAGCATACTAAACCCACACACAAGCTTCTCAATCACTGAATGAATGCTGGGCCAGTAGACAAAATACCTCATAGCATTTTCAAGTGGGTTACGTCCCAGTGGCCATGGTGTAGAAGTGCAAGAATCCGGGACTGCACGCCTTGTAGGATGACAACATGGATTTCATTCCAATCCATCAACCACCGCCAACCAATTCCGTTGCGTTGATTTCTGGGTCAGGACAAATGGGTAAGTGCAGCGGTGCATCTGCATTGGCATGACGAACAGTGGGACAATAATGAATCTCATAGAGATACGCACTCAAAATAAAGCCCACTGCTGAAGGCTTTGTGCGGTTTTGTGAGGAAGCTGAGAACAGAGACCGAAAAGAGTCACAATTGGTTCATGGTCGGTGATGAGATGGAATTTCTTTCCATAAAGGAAAATATGTACCTTGTGTACTGCATAGACAATTGCCAATGCTTCCTTTTCTATTTGAGAATAACTGCATTCAGCAGCTGTAAACGTCTTTGAGATATATGCCAGACGTTGTTCTGATCCATCAGCTCCTCATTGAGACAAAACTGCCCCAAGTGTGTACTCGGAAACGTATACGGCAAGAACCAGCTGTTTCCCCTGAGTAAAGATACCAATTAACAGGGAGCACATTATTAACGACTTGATGTGGGCAAATGCCTTGTCGCAGTCCACCGACCAAGCAAAGAGGGCACCCTTCTTCCTCAAGTTTTTTTAAGAGGTGAATCACATCCGGCGCTTTGGGAATAAATTTTCAATAGTATCGGACTTTTCCCAAATATTCTTGAATCTTTTTTTAAGGTTTCGCGGCTTAGGAAGTTTGGTAACAGCCATTAGATGATGCTGCATAGGACAGAAGCCATCCTTTGAAAGAAAAAGTATCACTCTTCTTAGACCTGAAAAAACTATGACTTCCCAGGTTGCAATTGAGGCCTAGCTCTCGTAATTTAGTGAAAAGAGTCTGAAGGTTGTGGAGATGAGAAAACAGCGGGGGCACTCGTGATACCAAAAGCCAAGTGCGTGTAACGATATAACCCAAACAGGAAGAGGAATCCAGATGAAACTTCAGATACACTTCCGCCAAATCAATTTCTGACAAACATTCGCCACCCGGCAGTTTCGAAAGGATTTTGTCGGTCTGCAGAATCGGATAAGAATCCACAACCAACTGAGTGTTGATGGTGGATCTGAAAGCCCCTGAAGGTAGTCCAATGGCTAGGGGTGACCAGTTCAGTGATACCAAGACATTATAACCTATCAAGTTTCTCCTTCACTGCCTCTCTCAGGGCGAAGGGGTGAGGCCGAGCGTGATAAAATTTAGGTAATTCCATAAATTCGAGGGTGAAAACAGGATACCAAACTCACAGCAGAGGTCGCCCAGTTCCTGGAATGGAATAGATTTGGAAACAAGAAGTCTGCTTCTTGAATTTGAAATCGGAAGACCAAAAAAGTTCACCGACGTTACGCTATCTTGTGCTAATACAGCGCTCGTCCTCGAGACGAGCTGATAATAGACGTCGATTGTGAACTTGAATGAAACGATTTGTGGAGGAGACAGCAGGTCGACATAGATGATTATGTGTTTCCAGGTTCCTAAGGGACACAGAGGACCTGATGTCGACCTGGTAATGGAGTGGTTGTCGCTGAATCAACAGCACAATGTAAATCTGGCTGAGGACATCGACCTCTTAGCTATGGACTCTAATAATATTATGCACTTCCATGAACTACGCAACTGTGTACAAAGCCCGGCTGCATGAGAAGCTACAAAAACCCGCAGTCACATGACCTTGTTTGCGGCAAGTAACATACACAGCGTGCACGCAGAGGCCGTGCAAACGAAACAGTCAGGACGCGACGGGAAACTAGTGGAAGACAGCGTCTGATTGCGGTTGCAATGAATTAGAAGGACATATCTAGTGCGTCAGGGAATGCCGCCGATGTTGTGCCAACGAGCCCACTGATGCAATGTCCATGACATCCTCAAACTATTTAGATGCAGCTTGTGACACTTTGGAAACTTTAAAGACAACTGAAACCTCCATAACAGTTGGATCTTCTAAACGAAAACCTCCAGGTGGACCTTTCTGTGAAGGGCAGAATAAAAAACGATGTCGTGAATCGTAGAATAGGCATAAGGATGTTGGTTGGTTGGTTGGCTTATTGATTAAAGTGACCAAAACAATGAGGTCATCAGTCCCTGCTACCAAGAACCGGGAAGTCAACTAAACTACACACCAAAGAGGTGCCTAGTGTGTGAAACCCAAGGAAAGAAAATCCCAACATCTACCAAAAGTAAACAAAGCCTAGAGAATGGAATAAGAGAGAAGAAAAGGGGGAAAGGAAGAGAAGTGGACGATGTGCCCAATCCAGGGAGCAGTTGAAGGTCCCCAAAGGCAGAAGTTGCTATGTGGGACATACCTCTCACCAGGCACCAGAGGCACCTCACCCAACAATACTCAGAAAGACTAGCAATGCAGACACGACATGAGAATGAAATTTTCACTCTACAGCATAGTGTGCGCTGATATGAAACTTCCTGGCAGATTAAAACTGTGTGCCGGACCGAGACTCGAACTCGGGGCCTTTGCCTTTCGCGGGCAAGTGCTCTACCGACTGAGCTACCCAAGCACGACTCACGCCCCGTCCTCACAGCTTTACTTCTGCCAGTGCCTCGTCTCCTACCTTCCAAACTTTACAGAAGCTCTCCTGCGAACCTTGCAGAACTAGCACTCCTGAAAGAAAGGATATTGCGGAGACATGGCTTAGCCACAGCCTGGGGGATGTTTCTAGAATGAGATTTTCACTCTACAGCGGAGTGTGCGCTGATATGAAACTTCCTGGCAGATTAAAACTGTGTGCCCGACCGAGACTCGAGACGAGTCTGATCATAGCCTCAAACCTAGGCCACCACTGTGGGAAGTGGATTTCTCTAAGTGGAAAGAGGAGAGGGCGGTTCCAGTGCTCTTGGGAGCAACAGATGTGTAACATATAAATGACCAACTTCATTGATGCAGAACCCAAAGTGGTGAAATCTCAGCCTCCACTAGGAGGCCGATCATGGGACTAGCTGAAAGGCAGCTGCTGCCAGTCATATCACGGAATGACATATCGAGTCTAGCATTTGCAACATTGAAGGTGATGCTGAGCTATATGCAAGACTCCCACAATCTAGACGGGACTGGCCAATACTGAGTAGAGATGTATCAGAGCAGAGCAATCTGCACCCCAGTTTGTGTTGTGAGGCTTCAAATAGTACTGAGGTGCGACCAACATATTTGCTTTAGTTACAAAGATGGGGAAGTCACATCAACCTGGCGTCAAGGACCAGTCCCAAAAAATGATGAGACTTCACTGCATTGAGAGATTTTCCATCAAGTTTCATATCCAGATGTGGATGAACTGTATGGTGATGACAGAAATGCATAACGCAGGTCTTAACAGACGAAAAATGGAAGCTGTGAGTGAGAGACCAAGATTGCGGTCTGTGTACTGCTCCCTACAGTGTGCATTCAGCAATGCCCATCGCAGGCAAACAAAAACAAACGCAAAAATCATCATCAGTCACCAGATCATTAACAGCCACTAAAAAGAGAGGAACACTCAAAACAGAATCCTGCATAACCTCATTCTCTTGCAGATGACCGAGCGAGGTGGCGCAGTGGTTAGCACACTGGACTCGCATTCGGGAGGACGACGGTTCAATCCCGTCTCCGGCCATCATGATTTAGGTTTTCCGTGATTTCCCTAAATCGCTTCAGGCAAATGCCGGGATGGTTCCTTTGAAAGGGCACGGCCGACTTCCTTCCCCATCCTTCCCTCATCCGAGCTTGCGCTCCGTCTCTAATGACCTCGTTGTCGACGGGACGTTAAACACTAATCTCCTCCTCCTCTTGCAGATGGGAGGTGCTACAGAAGGCGCCAACCTGTACCTGAAAAGTGCGACCTGAAAGAAAGTTCTGGATACAAAAATGTGGCAAGGATTTGGTACACCATGTGGTATCATGAGCTTGATGCAAATTAACGAAGAGTTGACACTGGCAAAAGCCATTTGGATAGCAGACTCCAGATGGACTAAATTATCTGAAACAGAGCGGTCTTGGCGAAAACCACCCTGTGCTGAAGCCAAGAGGTCCCGCAGTTCAAAGATCCAGTACAACCTTCGACTCACCATACGTTCAAGTGATTCGCAGGGGATATTGGTTAAACCGACTGGACGAGAGCTGTATATCTGAAGAGGCGATTTGCCCTATTTCAAAACTGGAATAACAACACTTCCTCTCCATTGGCGGTTAAAAAGGGCAAAGTATAAGACTTTTGCTGTCCACTGATAAGTGTTGAATCCCTTGGTTATTCACCCCAGTCCAGTCCAGGAGCCATGTCAGGCCAGAGAACAAGGGCGCTGACGAACTCTCGTTTGTTAAATAAGGCTCCAAGAGGCGGGGAACGAAAGATAAACGAAGTCGTTCCAGATGGTGTTTTGGAAGACAGAATATGGGCAGATAGTGGACCAATACTGAAGCGTGGGCGTAATGCTGAGCAAAATGCTCAGCGATTGAGTCTGGGCTGGTGAGGACAGCACCATTCTGAGAATTTCCCAGATCATCTGTAACGGGACAGCGGCCAAAAATCTGCCTGATCTTTTCCAATACCAGCGAAAAGAGATTATGCGGCCCTATTGCAGCGACATATCGTTCCCAACGAATCCGTTTCTGGCGTTTAAGAAGATAATGAGCACAGACACGAAGCCATTTAAAGACCAAGAGGTGATCAAGATAGGATGACGTTTGCAGCGTTGGAGGGCACAATTGCGATTTTTAATACCTGCAGCAACTTTAGGGAGAACCTGAGGAAGAAGGAATGGATGAAGGAGCTGCCAAAAGGATGGTGTCGGCCAAACTCCATACAGACTCGTCAGTGGTGTTGTGTGGTGGAGCGGTTGGGATGGCAGCCGAGGAAAAGGCATCCCAGTCAGCGTTAGTAAAGGCCCAGCTGAGAGGGCATATAGCAAGTGATGCTGGAGAAAAGTTGAGACGATCAGAAAATGATCGCTGTCGCACGAATATTCATGAACTCCCCATTGAACAGAGGGGATGAATCTAAGGCTACAAGTCCTGCCAGCAGGTCTTCAACAATCCTGCCTCAGTCAGTGATCACAGTATGATCCTGCAGAGGGATATGGGCATTAAAATCCCCGAGAGAAGGAACGGTGAAGGAGCTGTCGAAGGAGGACAAGAAGAGCAGGTAGCACAGGAGACTGATCTGGGGGGATATTACCACCGAGTCTAAATGTATCCGAACAGCCATCACTTCCAGTGCAGTATGAAGAGGAACCCATTAACTAACAATGTTCATGCAGATCAACATTAAGACACCACTGGAGAATTACAGAGGGCTGACCTGGTTCCAGCAGAAGGCTTGGAAACCACGAAGAATCAGCGAATGAGTATCCAAAAAACGAGAATCCTGCAAAGCAACATAATCTACTAAGTAAGAGAAGGAAGAGACTACAATTCTGGAAGGTAACAACACTAACTATTATAGTTCCATTTGGAGGAGAGTAGCAGAATAGGCTGGATGGACGTTGAACGCAGCAGAATCGTTCACTGGTAAGGATGGAGTGACATCCATGAATGTAAGACTTCGATTGTGCGAGAGAGATGATGACACCCTCTAGGATGTTTCTGGGGGGGGGGGGGGGGGAGGGGACAACTTGCCCTGAGACTTACACGTCTTCTTCTTATCCTTCAGAGGGTGACAGGAGGTATGGCCATGAAAAGAGCATGACACAGAAACATCAGCATCCAAAAGAGAATGGGCAGCCTTCAAGCCCACCTGGAGACGCGAGGGAAGGAGATTGTTAGAGGGAGTCTCATCCCTGGTGGGTGCCAGAGAAGAGGGTTTGTTCTCTGGCAGAAGAGAAGAAGCTGTTCCATCAGGGTAGGGCACCAGAACCACCAGGGAGCTGTGGCCGAGTGGTTCTAGGCGCTTCAGTCCAGAACCACGCTGCTGCTGTGGTCACAGGTTTGAATCCTGCCTCGGGCATGGATGTGTGTGATGTCCTTAGATTAGTTAGGTTTAAGTAGTTCTAAGTCTAGGGGACTGATGACCACAGAAGTTAAGTCCCATAGTGCTAAGAGCCAGAACATCGATGGAATGGGTACACATCACATCACCACAACGACAGAAGGCCAAGGTCCAGGCTTCAGCAGGAAAGTTGACAGTGACCTTGTTTTCTGATGTGGAGGGTGTGATACACGAGGAATTTATGCCGAAAGACATGACAATCAACTCTGCTTCGTATTGCCGAAAATTACACTGGTTACATAAGACGATTAAAGCAAAGCGGCGGGGAAAATTGTCGCCAGTGTGATTTTGTTGCACGATAAGGCAACAGCGCACTCGAGCAACTGTATCGAGGTGGTGATAACGATGCATCCAGAATAGAAAAGTTTGTTACCAGTTCTGGGAAATGTTTACAGTCTGTTGAGAACTATGTGGTTCAAAATGGTTCAAATGGCTCTGAGCACTATGGGACTTAATATCTATGGTCATCAGTCCCCTAGAACTTAGAACTACTTAAACCTAACTAACCTAATGACATCACACAACACCCAGTCATCACGAACTATGTGGAAAAGTGAATTTCTGTTGTACGTTGTCGTAACCGTGTTCCTATACGTACATGGTGCAATAAATGGCCATAATTTATAACTTACTTTCTACTTGGCCCTCGTATTTTGTTCAGTCAGTTTTTTCACCCGAATGAAACAACCGAATGAAACTAAGCTCTGTGGTCACGTCAGCTGCATGAATGTTTTCATTCACTCCCCAGGTCTGAATGGATTAACCAACTGACACATGTCTCTGACAGATAAGGCAGTTACATGAATCTTTCCACTTAGCCTCCAGGTTTGAATGATTTCATTTACATACTTCATAAACTTTCACAGCTGTGCATAAAGCATGGTTAGGGTTGCCAAATAACGTATCTTATTTCAAGGAGAGGTGAGTCATATGTTTCTAAAAGTAAAGTATTCAAAATTTATGTACTTACTTATTACGCACGAATTTTTCGTACTTCTGGCTTTAAAATGGATTTTTGGTTGCTTTTAAAAGGTTAATAACTGTTGCTACCTTATAAATCCATGTTCACATAAAACAACAATTACTTTTTATTTGATTTATTGGTGCACTATCTCTATCTCTGTCTTACTGCTGGACTGCATCCATCACCAGTAATTCTATTCCGGTAAATGTTGAGGTGACGTGAACAGAAAGCATGCACAATACCTTTTCTCAATTGTCTGGCGATTTATAACTTTTAAACATATACTGTTATTTGTCGTTAATTTCTAGTGAATTTCATTGACTAAAACGACTAATTTAACAGTTACGTAAAGATATAAGAGACTGAATAGGGAGTTTACATTCGGCTGCTCCCGCAGACTGGTTTCGCTCAAAAGAATGAATGACTATTTCAACAGACACGTAAAACTACAATAGAATGGAACTATTGTGTTCCAACAACCGACAGAATCGATTGTTTTGATGCGGTTGTTTGCATACTACAGCTGTTTGTACGGTAAGTGAGCGACTTTTCGGCGGTACCAAGCACTGCTGTTCTGTCCGACTAAGCTACTGTTGTGTTATGTTACGCTGTGGTTTGTTAATCTTCATTTTCCACATCACTGCTGTAGCAACACTTTCGTCATCATGATCTGTTCTTCTCAATTCATAATTTTCTGTAACTTTTTCTTGTCTTCTCTTCAGAGGGCAATCGTGCCATGTAATACAAATGTAATAGAAGTCTTTGGATAAAGTTTCAAAAAATTCTGCACAGATGTGACTATAGTGAATCGGCTTGTCTAACAATGAAATTTGAAATTGTACTTCTACAAATTTGGTTAAATGGCCTTGCGTACCACTAGGCGCTTCCTACACAATGTTATGAAATTTGTGTCGAGGCAGATCAATGTTTTCAGAGTAGTAAACCTCATCCACTTAGCACGATTGGTTAGTAATTTTGTCTACTTTCTTCTGGCTTAAGCAGCTCACCATTTATGACATCAAAGATTTCGTCATATTCTAAGATAGTTCTCATTATGATTCTCCAAGCTTCCCAATTCTCTTCGCCAGTGAGTTTTTCAATTTGCTGTATTTCGTCAGCCACTACACAGCTACAACTTCAAGTTATCGTAGAAATCAGCTACAACTGTCTCACTTTGTGAAAACTTTGTGAACCATGCACGTTTGCTACCATGTTAACAAAACACCAAATGCCATTTTGAAATGAAACATTTACTTAAAAAATCACAAAAAAGTACGACAATGCCACAATGCCATCAGTGAATAACAAAAGCATCCCTTACATCACAGACACCCATTACACACAATTGAGAAACCAAAGAAAAAAACTATGATGATCTACGAGAGACTACTCCCAGATGGTCCATTGATGGTGACTAGGCCAAATATCTCACGAAATAAGCATCAAACGAAAAAACTACGAAGACGAAACTTGTCTGGCTTGAAGGGGAAAACCAGATGGCGCTATGGTTGGCCCGCTAGATGGCGCTGCCATAGGTCAAACGGATATCAACTGCGTTTTTTTAAAATTAGGAACCCCCTTTTTTGTTACATATTCGTGTTGTGCGTAAAGAAATATGAATGTTTTAGTTGGACCACTTTTTTCGCTTTGTGATAGATGGAGCTATAGTAGTCACAAACGTATAAGTACTTGGTATCACGTAACATTCCGCCAGTGCGGACAGTATTTGCTTCGTGATACATTACCCGTGTTTAAATGGACCGTTTACCAATTGCGGAAAGGTCGATATCGTGTTGATGTGTGGTTATTGTGATCAAAATGCCCAACGGGTGTGTGTTATGTATGCTGCTCGGTATCCTGGACGACATCATCCAAGTGTCCGGACCGTTCGCCGGATAGTTACGTTATTTAAGGAAACTGGAAAAGTTCAGCCACATGTGAAACGTCAACGACGACCTGCAACAAATGATGATGCCCAGGTAAGTGCTTTAGCTGCTGTCGGGGATAATCCGCACATCAGTAACAGACAAACTGCGCGAGAATCGGAAATCTCAAAAACGTCTGTGTTGAGAATGCTACATCAACATCGATTGCACCCGTACCATATTTCTATGCACCAGGAATTGCGTTGCGACGACTTTAAACGTCGTCTACAGTTCTGCCACTGGGCACAAGAGAAATTACGGAACGGTGACAGATTTTTTGCACGCGTTCTATTTACTGACGAAGCATCATTCACCATCTGAGGTAACGCAAACCGGCATAATATGCACTATTGGGCAACGGAAAATCCACGATGGCTGCGACAAGTGGAACATCAGCGACCTTGGCGGGTTAATGTATGGTGCGGCATTATGGGAGGAAGGATAATTGTCCCCCATTTTATCGACGACAATCTAAATAGCGCAATGTATGTTCATTTCCTACGTAATGTTTCACTGCATGACAGAATGACGGTGTACTTCCAACATGATGGATGTCCGGCACATAGCTCGCTTGCGGTTGAAGCGGTATTGAATAGCATATTTCATGACAGGTGGATTGGTCGTCGAAGCACCATACCATGGCCCGCACGTTCACCGGATCCGACGTCCCCGGATTTCTCTCTGTGGGGAAAGTTGAAAGTTGCTATCGTGATCCACCGACAACGCCTGACAACATGCGTCAGCGCATTGTCAATGCATGTGCGAACATTTCAGAAGGCGAAATACTCGCTGTTGAGATGAATGTCTTACACGTATGTCCATATGCATTGAGTTTGACGTACATCATTTTGAGCATTTATTGCATTAATGTGGTATTTACAGGTAATCACGCTGTAACAGCATGCGTTCTCAGAAATGATAAGTTCACAAAGGTGCATGTATCACATTGGAACAACCGAAATAAAATGTTCAAACGTACCTACGTTCTGTATTTTAATTTAAAAAGCCTACCTGTTACCAACTGTTCGTCTAAAATTGTGAGCCATATGTTTGTGACTATTACAGCGCCATCTATCACAAAGCGAAAAAAGTGGTCCAACTAAAACATTCATATTTCCTTATGTACTACCCGAATATGTAAAAAAAAGGGGGGGGGGGTTCCTATTTAAAAACAACGCAGTTGATATCCGTTTGACCTATGGCAGCGCCATCTAGCAGGCCAACTATAGCGCCATCTGGCTTCCCCCTTCAAGCCAGACAAGTTTCGTTCTTTGTAGTTTTTTCGTCTGACGCTTATTTCGTGAGATATTTGGCCCGGTCACGATCAATGGACCACCCTGTATATACACTAATACTTTCACAGTGTCCATGTATAGTCTGGCATATTTCCATAAAGCAGGGATGCCAAACATTCACCTTATGCCCACATCCACATCCATTATGGCAGAGCCTGTAAGTTTACTGGTGGGTGTGGCTATGCCAGACAGTGTGGTTGCATTGAGTCTCTGCTTCTAATCTAGATATTCCTTAGGAAAGATCCCCACCCTGTTCGTCACAAGCTGAAACTTTGCGCCATAAGGATGTGCATATCTAGTGATGTGAATGTCTGATGTGAATGTCCTCCTGATGCATTGACTCAGTAAGTTTCTGAAGATGTTTCTATATGAAACGTAGGGAATCCAGGAAGTGGAGTGTTATCTTTGGCGTGACTCGCTTATCAAGGAGAACACTAACCTCATCTCCTCTCAAACGGAAATCGCACAAGTGCTCCACAAGGAAGTGCGTATCCTACCCACTCAAATTTGAAAGAAAATGGATATTTGTCATGCATGCGCCACAGAAGTTCCCCGCCAGATGACAATGGTCGCTCAGCATAAGCATCAAACTCAATGTGCGCATGTGTGGCATCGTCAGCACCGGTTAAAGAGAAAAGAGAAAATCTTACAAGTAAAGCACGCAAGCATAAATTCATATTGAGACAATATCAGTTACGTATGTGTGATAGGAGCTTATGACTGTGTGGAGCTTCTCGTGTCCGTCGACCGTCGTAATTTAATATATTATTATTGTTGTTATTATTTTTTGATTGTTGCCGACTTACGTGGTGGGCCTTAATAAAAATGATATTTCATTTAATTTTGATTTACGATTAAATGCTTTCCTGAAGTTCTCCTTTTTAACACTATTAATCTCAAATTATTTGTTACGTTAATGAATGTTAGACTCGCTGAATCTTAAAACATGAGCATATAAGTTGAACAATCTAATAAACTTTTCATATTAATTTCCTCGGCTAGTCAGTTCACTTTAAAGCGAGAAATCTTTAGTTATTAATTACAATTGCGGCCCACACACGCGCGAGAGTATTTTTCTTACCTCCGTTACCATTGTATTGTAGTCGGAGTCCTGGCTCTGGCTCTCGGTTATGGTACTGAAAATAAGAATCTTAAAGCTAAGTATTTCTGCAACTTCGTGCGGCTGTGGAGAAAAATTAATATTATGCTAATAGCGGGCGAGTTTTCCGCTTCCGCTAATTTTTCATAAGTTAATATCGCCACGTAATGGCGTCGTTGGCTGCATCGGCCGCTGCGATTGTTGCACTGTAAATTACTTGAATGCAGGTTAATTCAAGGAAGGCGGACATGAAATCGGGATCACCTCTTACAAATTAAAAGTGCACAATAATATTAAATGAATATATTATATGCTTAACTCATACAAATATGCTTACATTTTCCAGCACTCGCAAGATATCCGTCTATACGCAATCAAGACAAGAGAAGAAGTGAAGACGACTAAAAATTAACAAAAGAGGGTATCTTGTCACCTCTTTAGATCATTTTGTCATAAATTATTTCTTTGGAATCGAAACTTACGTAGAGAAATTATTATTTTACGGCTACATGATAAAAATATATTATTCAATTTTTAAATGTCTCTTCTTCATAATACTGTTTTTTAAGTCTTTTCGTAATATAGCACTGGGGACGCTATATTGCCCCTCGAAATGTTTATGTCATAAAAAATGTTCGTGTTTTTTGACATAAATATTTCCTCTTTCATGTCCACAGTGTCCACACGCAGATTTTTCTTTCACAGTCTACATATGTCACATCGTATGTTTAAACCGTTGTAATTACTGAGGTGTGTTGCACACAAAATGTAATACAGATGAAGTTATCTACATAGCAATATAATATACAATTGGTTACGCATACAGTCATATACAAAAGGACATAGAATACAATTATTTCATTTTGGCTGCTTCTTTTTAGGGTTGCAACTTTTGCAGTGTTCAAAGGTATGCAAACACGAGTTAGTCCTGAATATTTGAAGTCCCAGGGGCGTCAACTGTTCGCTCCCCATTTGGCGAGGCCGTAGCGAAACCCTGGGGAAAACCTCGGCGGAGCGACAGAGTATCTGCTTTGGTCACTTTCACTTAATTGTTTCTCGGATGTCATTGGAGTACAGGATGTGCATACATAACAAATATTTTTTTTTGCACTATGCAAAGAAATGAGGTCATTATAACAATTGAGTGCGGTGTCGTTGATGATCTACGACGCGACGTTTAGCTCGCGACGGCGTCGGTTGGTGTGTTCGGTGCTTGGCGTTCGCGGCGGCTGCGGAGAGGTCAACGCCCGCTCGACGCCAGCGTGTCTCTCGCCGTCGCGGAACGTCAGAATCAGCTGATCGGCTGCACCGTTGGCGATGCGCTTCTGTCTCGCCCGGGCGTGGCGGAGTGGGATGATATTCGCCCCCCGCGCTTGTTGGCAGGAGTCAGCTCTACTACGCATCTCCGACGTAGTACATGAAACATACACACAACCAACGTAATATTTGTTTCCCGCTGCAGATGGTTACGCTAGTGGGAAAGAAGCATCTATTAGTGCGGCAGTTAAGTTTTCGCCAGTTTCCGAGTGTCACGCTAGCACCGTCTTGCAGAATACATGACATGGATCTTCTCCCGTGAATGAAATTTTGATGCGCCACTGTTTCCATTACACGTCAGTTTTTGTCTTGATAAAATTATTTATGTTTTCGCCGTCCTCGCAGGCACTGGTGAGTGTCCCAGTACGAGCTTAGCACAAACATTCGCCGTTTCTGCGGTCGCTGTTTTGCAACAGTCCACGCATCGCATTCCAATCTCGCATTATTGTGCTCACTGAAATTACAGTCTGTCCCAAAAATATTGACTGTGGGTTCACTTCACGTTAACAGTTCACATTTATAAGCAAATTCACAGTTTTTCGTGCGTAATATTGGCGTTTGGCGTCTTCACCGCTGTTGAACGTTCAATACTAGCACTTCACTGTCCGTATCACAGTTTCACGTTCACAGTTTTTCACACTGTTTAAAGTAACTGTTTCGATTAGTTCACAAACACTAATGTATTTCATTCAACCTGAACTGGATTTTGGCTCGTGCTGGATTTTACCAGTCTCTCGCACTAATTATCTCTTTTCATTTTCCACTTAGAGTCGTACTTGCTTTCAGATTTTTTGACTATACAATTGTATTTCCGTCTCATCTGAGGTCAGTCCCCATGTCATGTCTGCCCACTCATTGCGTACTTGCCCTCCAGAGCCAGGCTCGACTTTACAAAACTTTGCCTCTCGCATTATTGTACACATTGTATAATCTAGGCCTAGCGTGCAAGTTCCTAGACTAGTGTTAGATTTGTGACTTTTGTTTACACTATAAATTCGTGCAGTTCTCTGCCTTAGCAGATGGCAATATATTTTAACAGTGCTTAGCGGTAGTCGCGTTTACTGATTTGCTTTGTACCTTGTCCACAACACATGAGGTACCTTGGGTGATGTACACCCTGCACTCATGTTGTTTAGTAAATTATGGTTGAGCATATTTCAAGATTTCCATATACATGGAACAACATATACTCTATAATATTGAATTTCATAGGTTTCATTACTACTAGAGTTCAAAAATATTCATGACACACTAATGAAAAATTCTTTCATCATTAAATGCTGTTGAATTTTTTTTCTTTTTAATATTTTTTAAAGCATTTTTAAACATGAAATTTGTAAAATATTCTTAAACCTACGTTCATTTTTTTTTCAAAATGCAATTACTTAAAACTACTGTTATTCCTTAACATCTACAAAATTGAATCGCACTAATCTTGTGTGCCTCATTGTCTTTAAATGTTACACTAAAATCTGAACACCGGATTTTTCCGAAAACACATTCTCATAATCTGTAAGTAGCTGAGTCAATTCGTTTTGTTGTGCTTCAGTCATATGTTCTGACTCCCTGACTTTCATGGCTATCAGTTTCCTTTTTTCCTCTCTGTCTTCAGTAATAAACTCTTTAAAACATGCTTGTCTTGCACTTAAGTCAGAATATAAATTCATTACCTGTATTCCTTCGAATCTCGACTGAAAGCTTCGGCAATATTTACCGTGCACTTCCCGTGTCCTCAACAACGGTAAAATTACACGTCTACCCTCATTCATAAGGCTTACTTCCCCGCACAAGAGGTCGATTTTTGCGTCCCTCTGGCTTAAAAATTCCATCCCCATGACACAAGCAACACCAAATCCCTTAACTACTAGGAACGAGCTTTTCGTTGCTTCATTTCCTACCGTAAACTCGACTTGCACCTGGTGCTTTATGATATGAGATTGTGCACCTATTGCACCTGTTACACGACAATTCTTCACTGGCAATACTGGTATTCTATTATTTTGACTCAAGTACTTGTAAAAATTTGCACTCATGACATTGGTTGACGCACCGGTATCGACTATTATCTGTATTGGTGTTCCGTACATGTCTGCTTGCAATATAGCCTGCACAACACTTTTGTCGGTTCGGTTACATTTCTGCGGTATGTTTACAAGTTCCTTTTCTATTTTTATTCCCTCAACATACAAAGTTTATGGCTGTCATCCGTGAATGTGCCCTCACTACACCATCCTGCAGCCAACAACGGAGAGCGTATTGTGGCTGTCTTTAGTTTAACGGATGAGCATTAGTGGGTTGACAGTTGTCTGTCACTTCCACTAACCTCACATTGTGGTTCTGGTTGTTGTTGTTGCTACCGTTGGGTTGGCCGCCCTGCCTCGCCGATGGCGTATTTTGATACTGTGTATGGCCCTGGTTTTGCGGTGGTCGGTTGTAACTTCCTGACATGTTCTGTGACGGACCTGGGTTGGCGTTCCATTGTGGCATTGTGTTTTGTTGCCACTGTGGTGTCGGTTCATTACAACCACGCCACTGGTTTCGGCTGTTCCGCCATTGCGGATTGCCGTTACCATTATATCCATTACTCATGCGTCCATCATGATGTCTCTTTCGATTTCGACGATTATAACCGTTGCCGTTATAACTATTGCCATTGTTTGTGCTTCGATTCTGTTGCCGGTGCTCTTGCCCATTCCCGTTACCATCTGGTACTAAGTTACTACCGTTACTGTGGCTGCTATTGTAATCGGCTTTTTGTTGATTACAGCCTGCATGGTTCCACTTGTTTTCGGTTTTCATATCTTCGATCAATAAGTCAACAGAATCCACTATTTCCATGAATTGTTCTGTATCGTATTCTGGCACATTGATGACATATCTTTTAATTTCACTGGGCAACTTCATTTTTATTAATCTGATTATGTCACGATCGGACATTGGCTCGTCCCAGTGCCTGGTTTTGTTTATATACTTTTCGAAATATTTGCGTAACGTTCCCATCTTAGGATTGTACATTTCTGGACTGTACAACTCCTTTCGTAGTCTTTCTTGGACGCTATCGGACCAGAATTTTTGCAAGAAAGCACCTTCAAACTGTTGCATCTTAGACATATTTCGGACACGTCGGTCGCTCACAGTGCCGCGTCACCTTGAATAAAGGAGA
This sequence comes from Schistocerca piceifrons, assembly GCF_021461385.2. NCBI lineage: Eukaryota > Metazoa > Arthropoda > Insecta > Orthoptera > Acrididae > Schistocerca > Schistocerca piceifrons. The sequence goes on from NC_060143.1 coordinate 576,140,545, forward strand.
CCACGAACTGTATTCTTTGTCTTTCCGTCCATGTCCTGGGAAACACATTCCTGAAGCTCTTAATAAATACCACAGGGTGGACATTTCGTTTTTCGCTATTGAAGGGTAGGAATGTCCTGTGTTTTATTACATTGTCCTCTTTTTTGCACATCTAATTGCTACATTCTGAGACTTTCATTACTTCGTGATGTGCGCTGTACGGTATCGCATGTTGTTTGTGCTCATAATTTGCATTAGGTTGCGGTTGCGCACTCGCACCCTGCCTACCGTCAGCGTTATTATAGTAATCAGTACGCGGAGTCGGATTAATTATCTGTCCGCCACTGTTTACATTGCTTTCCAACACAGACAGTCTCCGCGCGACCTCCTGTTGCCAATTTGGCAACTCCGCTGTCACACGGGATTTGATCTGTGTTAATTCGGCACGTAGTGCGGCAGCGCTAGCGTCAATATTTACACTCGCGGCCGCAGTCGCTTGTTCTACAGCTGTTTTTACGTCGCTTTCAGTCTTTGCAGATATCTCGCGATCCTTTATTTCTAGCCATTCATTTAATTTTTTTTCTACTTTTTGAGCTTGCACTTCCAAATATGCGTCAATACTTTTCCGTGCATCTATCTCCACATTATCCACGCGGTTGGTTAAAGCCTGGACATTGTCTTCAAGCCTAGCCTGCGATATCTGTAATTTTTGCATCTCGCCGGCTAAGCTTTGCACAAGATCGGGGATTTCTTTGCAAGCGTCATGCATCTCGGTAAGTTCGCTTTGGATACTATCTCGCTTCGCTTCACTGCGCTGCTCTTGCTCAATGAGCTTTTGCGTTAATTTTTTCTCCTGCTCATGTAGCATCTGAGCCAGGTTTTCGTCTCTTTGTTTTTCCCTCTGTTCTGACATTCTTTCTTTTTCCCTATCTCTTTCTTCTAACCTGCGCAGAAATTCTGCAAATGGGTCTGCAATCAGTGAGGATACTGGTGTCCCGCTTAATCTAGCACTCGATTGGCCCCCCTGCCCAGGCAGTGGAGTTGTTACTCTATTCCCATCCTGCTGTGGAGTGTCATTCACCGTCCACAGATCCTCGCCCCCCGCTCCGGAAATTATGTTATCCGAAGCGGTGGCTTGGGATTCGTTTGCGTATTGCAAATGACCCTCACTTTCCATATTAACAAAATTTTGTCGTCTGGTACGGATGCTTTAGCTTGTCCTATTTTACCCATAATAAATTCACTTTAAGCCACTGACAAATCTTTAACACTGATACACACACGAATAATTATCCCCCCCCCCAAAAAATTAAACATATAAATACACAAAACGAATAATCATCCCCTCCAAAAATAAACACATAAATACGCAAAACACTGAAGGTATCTCATGTGCACATGGGTTCGATATTCCGCACAGAGCTACACAGGATGCTTGCACAATAAGCCTTACCTTTATTTTTCTTTCTCGTAATCCCTTTTCTTTTCTACACTTTATCTTCTCCAGCTCTCCTCAGGGTGTGGTTTTGTTGTTGTACATGTAAAGGAATTCATATAGGCTTTAATATTTTACAAGAATTATACACATACATAATTTCATTCATTACAATAGAGTCAGATTTAGTAAATTTCGTATTTTCTTTGATCGGGCCCCAAAGGTGCGGCGCCAATCTCGTGTCCGTCGGCCGTCGTAATTTAATATATTATTATTGTTGTTATTATTTTTTGATTGTTGCCGACTTACGTGGTGGGCCTTAATAAAAATGATATTTCATTTAATTTTATTTACGATTAAATGCTTTCATGAAGTTCTCCTTTTTAACAATATTAATCTCAAATTATTTGTTACGTTAATGAATGTTAGACTCGCTGAATCATAAAACATGAGCATATAAGTTGAACAATCTAATAAACTTTTCATATTAATTCCCTCGGCTAGTCAGTTCACTTTAAAGCCAGAAATCTTTAGTTATTAATTACAATTGCGCCCACACACGCGCGAGAGTATTTTTCTTACCTCCGTTAACCATTGTATTGTAGTCGGAGTCCTGGCTCTGGCTCTCGGCTATGGTACTGAAAATAAGAATCTTAAAGCTACGTATTTCTGCAACTTCGTGCGGCTGTGGAGAAAAATTAATATTATGTTAATAGCGGGCGAGTTTTCCGCTCACGCTAATTTTTCATAAGTTAATATCGCCACGTAATGGCGTCGTTGGCTGCATCGGCCGCTGCGATTGTTGAACTGTAAATTACTTGAATGTAGGTTAATTCAAGGAAGGCGGACATGAAATCGGGATCACCTCTTACAAATTAAAAGTGCACAATAATATTAAATGAATATATTATATGCTTAACTCATACAAATATGCTTACACTTTCCAGCACTCGCAAGATGTCCGTCTATACGCAATCAAGACAAGAGAAGAAGTGAAGACGACTAAAAAATTAACAAAAGAGCGTATCTTGTCACCTCTTTAGATCATTTTGTCATAAATTATTTCTTTGGAATCGAAACTTACGTAGAGAAATTATTATTTTACAGCTACATGATAAAAATATATTATTCAATTTTTAAATGTCTCTTCTTTATAAATACTGTTTTTTAAGTCTTTTCGTAATATAGCACTGGGGACGCTATAAGCTTTAGCCATCTACCCCTCTACACATCTCTATAATGATATCCAGATCTTCTAGAATACAGAAACGAACGACATATCTTAGCCATCGAGTGTGTGTGTGTGTGTGTGTGTGTGTGTGTGTGTGTGTGTGTGTAATATTCTTATGTGAAATACTTATATATTCAAGGGTCCAGGGAGCTCATGCTAGGGAACTGTTAAGTCTGTGTAATTATATACATACTAATTATATACATACGAATACTACTTACATATGCAAGGGTCCTGGGAGATCATCACGAGGGACCAAACCGACCCCAGTTATTTATATAAAAAACACGACTTTTAAGTAATGTGCGCACGAAGATATAAGTTATGTTTGTAGTTCTCTTTTTGTACTCACCTTGACTTGTCGCTGCAGGTGGTGTGGCAGGTGCTTTTTCTGGTCCCAGAGCTGCTACCTCGTTGAAAAATTGTGCAAGAAAGGGAAAGCTTTATGTTATATAATAATCTTATTATTTATTCACACGTACAGATAAAGAAAGAGAGAGGGACAGTGAGACATCTACTTACGTTCACACAATTCGCCTTTTGATGGTTCTGGAGAAGTACCAAGCGGCTCCACTAGCTCCTTGAATTCAGTGTCGTTTAGTGAGAGTAACGGTACATCGCCATCTCCTTCTGCACAACAGGCATATCTCCCTGCTGCGTCAAGCTCCTACCCAGTGCTGTGTTTCATCTCTGCACACGTTATCTCGGCGAGGACTGTAAACCAAGTGATATCTCCTAGCAAAGCACCTCTTATATATAGACTGCTGGATCACGCCTATGATATGTGGCAAGACTGAGCCTGAAGAGATAATTTGTGAAGCTACCAGCGGCAGTTACCATATTAAGTTATCTTATCCCCCCATCCCATTGCCATGTAGGCAGCCATGGAAGTGACCAAGGAATACTATAATGATGTGTGGTGCCTCTGCCAGGAAATTATCTTCTCCACCTTCCCACACGCAGGATCTCAAATACAGGTCACTGATATGCAGCAGGTAGTCGTGGATGCCACTATTTTGCCTCTGGTAGCATTGATTAAAAGACTGCTATCATGTGCTGACATATCATTGCAGGTAGCGAATGGATTGGGACCGCTGTTGCACCATTCAAAGGACCATTACATCTTAACTGTCTTCACTATTATATACAGGATTTGGCAAAAATGTACAGCACAAATTGGAGGACACATTCCTCACACGTGGATGAAGAAACTATGTTATATGAACGTTGGTCTGGAAAGCTTTGTTTCCTTGTTGCACTCATTTTCTCTCACTCATTGACCATGGAAAACACACAAGAACAGACCGTTGCAAGCACTAGAGTTACTACATAGAGATAATCACAGACATGGCCCGTGCAGTTCCAGTGTGGAAAAATGCCGAGATGGCAGATGCCCATTTGATGTATAAATTAGCTGAAAGCAGTAGCGCTCACTCTCAGCGTTTGTCCTGGGAGAGATTTCCATGCCAAAGATGTCTCAAAAGGAAAACGTTTGATCGTCGTCTTCGGGAACATGAGGCAGTCAAGCCTGATACTCGCGACAGGGGAGGCCAAGAAGGACGAGGACACTGCAGTGGGAGGCGGCAACTCGTCATGACGGCGCTAGTGTCAGTACAAGACATGTAGCTGCGACACTGAATACTCATTGCATGACTGGTGAGTGTTACGCGAGGGCCAGCTGTATCCATACCGTTTACAGCGTGTGTGGGCATTATCAGCTGCTCACATTCCTGCACTGGCACTCTTCTCTAAATGGTTTATTCAGCAAAGTGTCAACCCTATTTTTGTGCAACGGTGCCGTTCACGGATAAGGCGTCATTTCAACAAGATCAGATTGTAAATTTTCACAATTGGCGTTTATGAGAAGAGGTCAATCCTCACACAACTGTTGAAGCAAGTTATCAACAAAAATTTTCTGTCAATGTTTGGGCCGGCATTGTTGGTGACTATTTGATAGGGCCTCACATTCTTCCACCCAGATGTAGCAGACAAACTTATCATACTTCTGTTGTGAATATTCTACCTGAACTGTTAGCAGATACGCCTTTAACTGTGCAGCAAAGCATGTACTTCATGCCGATGGAGTACCTTCTCATTTTAGTGTTAATGTCTGTCAGCTTCCAACTAATAGATTCGGTGGCAGATGGGTAGGTAGAAATGGACCAATTGCCTGGCCTGAACCCAAATTATCAAAGCCACAGGACTTTTATTTGTGGGGGCATTTCAAAGCTCTTGTATATGGAACCCCAGTACAAGATGTTCAGAGTCTCCGTGCGCATATTACGAGTATGAAAGGCTGCAAAACCAGATGCAATAAGTTACTTTAATTTACGTCTATGGTCACAATCTTTTTTGTTTAACAGATTACCGGTTTCGGTCTTTAATGACCATCATCAGATCTGCAGCAAAAATGGGAAAAATATAAATACACTCGCAAACTGTATACAGCTTAAGAACAATACATGGAGCATATTGAAAAGTAGTACTGACAAAATTCACATTTGTGCACTTTAAATATGAAGAGGCATACCTGTTTCATAAGAACAAAGTCCTAATATACTGCAGCCATAGTGGCATCGTCAAATGTTAAATGCGGAATCAGCACCAGCATCGTCAAATACATACAAATAACATCACATGCAGTGACGATGCCACTATGGCTGCAGTACATTAGGACTTTGTTCTTATGAAACAGGTATGCCTCTTCATATTTAAAGCGCACAAATGTAAATTTTGTCAGTACTACTTTTCAATATGCTCTATGTATTGTTCTTAAACTGTATACAGTTTGCGAGTATATTTATATTTTTCCCATTTTTGCTGCAGATCTGATGTCATTGAAAACCGAAACCGGTAATCTGTTAAACAAAAAATATTGTGACCATAGATGTAAATTAAAGAAACTTATTACATATACGGGTCACCGTGTTCTTTCCGCGGCGATGTCGCAGCTTATGAAACCATATGCAATACTCCAAGGAAACATCAGCGCATCTGAGATTCACGGTGACCCCAGACTGATGAACCCACGGAGCGCATACTGAACTTCTACTGTGAGAAAGAGTTGCACGTGGTATGCTGGTGCGTTCTGTTCGTGTGTGTTTCCCATGAGTATTGACCTGAAGAAAATGAGTTGTAACACGGAAACAAAGCGTTTCCAGACCGATGTTCGCATAACATAATTTCTTCGTCTACATGTGAGGAATGTGTCCTGCAATTTGTGCTGCACATTTTTGTTACATCCTGTATGATGGCACTGCTTGTTATCTCATCATGTCAACGAAGGTGCAACATCTGGCAGCCAGCCACTGCATGCTTCATTATCACAACGGGCAGTATCACATGCTCACTGTTGAGCGATACGAACAGTCAGCTTCCCGCCGGCCCTCTGCTGCCATGGCCACAGACACACCTGCTCCATAGAGCGTACACCTCCATTAGCATGCAAAAAGGCGGTTGTGAAAAAGGTACACTTCACATATGACGTATGTGTCTAGACTCACACAGTACACGATTGCCATTTTTCTACATACTGGACACCTCGGATAAGTCACAGCAATGGGCTCTAATCGATTGCCATTGAACCGTAAAATTACTACTGGTTCACCAAACGTCAATACACAAAATGTAAAGTGAAGTAGGTGCCAAGGAATAACTGGTGAAATTACACACAATTTTCAGTAACACTCTTTATTCAAATTTGGTGCAAGACTTTACGATATTTAAAAAAAAAGACCAACAATTATTTAACAAATAAGTCACAATTTACGACAGGAAAGGACTTTTAAATTACTAAATTATTATAAAAAACTTCACGCCAGTAAAAGGCAAGTACAGGCAAGCAATTTAACGTATACAACGCGAAGCTGTATAATATTTCAAGCTCAGCTAAATTACAGGTGAATTTCACTCCATTCATTAAATGGCGCAGAATCTAACTTGCCTGCAACATATAAAGACAATCCTGTTTACAAAAGTTCTCGAAATAGAAAAACCAAAACGCATGAGTCATACACATGGGGGGAGGGGGGGGGACACTCACAGTTAATAACATTAACATTTCCAAAATATATAAAAAAACAAATTTTACTAATTTTTGCCAGTTAACTTACGGCAAATACACACGCTCGTCAGATAGGACTTGGCAACTTTTACAATATTCTCCTATCAAGGCAACAATTTCTACCCGTAATGAAATGGCAAACTTCTGCATGGCAAGAAAACACACTAATAACCAACTACCTGTATAAAACGCATAAGCACGTTGAGTAAAAACCTTTAAAGGTATTGAATTGGAAAAACACACAACAGTTTTTGCTGACTAGAAACAATATAAAAAAATCCACTACGGCGTACATTAACAACCTCGCTTGATTATAGCCAAATATACATAAGCACAAATTTACGTAAGTTACAGCTTCCAGATGAGCAGGAATTCGTTATGCAATTGACTAGTTCTTACCACGAGGCAAAAGGAATTTTTCTTCTTTCCTAGAGTACATTTTACACGTGAGTCTAGTAATACTAGTTATGGCAGGCGAGAGAATGGATCAGGTCTTAGTGCCCTGCATTTTAAACAGTACAGCCACTGGTGCCTTAGACTTTCACAGACATGGCAGAGGCTAACAGGCGAATAACCCGTAGGTAAGCTGGGAGGGGAAAGAAGCAATCCGAACTACAGATTTACTCCGACTCCCCCCCTTTGGCCGTCAAAAGTGGACAAACGGACCACCCTTTCTAATATTACCACCTTCCTGCGGGTGGGCAGACGAGAATGAATGGCGGGAAACCCCCCAAAATATACGGCTGGTATTAACAAGAATAAGTAAATTGAATTCAATTAAATTTCATAAAATCTGTTAACAATCAATACTCAGCTTCTGGTGCGTTACGACTACCAGGATTGAACCAACACAGCACCTCCAAATGCTCTGCCGAGCCGCCCGCTGCCAGCCGTTTCAACGGACGCTGGAAGACGCGCCGATTTTCAAACCCTCCTCGCCGGTCGACAGCATACGGCCGAACTGCAAATTAGGCCCCATGTGGACCCACGCTCAGGAAGATTCCTTTCGCGACGAGCAGTTAACGCCCCATACCACGGAGTCGCTGCTCGCGTCGCCTACGCTGGTGCCGCGGTCTGCGTGCTGTCCCTCTAGCATCGGCAGAAAAGTCGCTTCTTGATGCCCCGACTGCCAACTCTCCCCAAGAGCCCATACGGCCACTTCTTAAACCCACGCGAACAGCCCACTTTTCCCCTTTCCCGCTAGAGGGACACACCGAAGCCTTCAATGGGAACAACGGCGCCACCGCCAGGAAACGGAGGGCAACTGCTTCACGCTACGCGCTGCGGCGCGCTTTTCAAAGCTAACTTTACTACGGCTCAGTCATTAGTTCCAGCTTCAGATAGAGGAGACATCTAAAATTATATTTCCCATCCTTGAACTTCACAAACTGCATAGGCAGCATGTGAAGAATACTTAACTGGAAACACCTGTAAATGGAATACAATTAAAAAAAAAAAAGGACTTCATCATTTATTAGCATCCCAGCTGAGAAATATTTATGCATTACCCAAATCACACTTAAAATCACTTCATTTTGTCTTCTTCACTATACACTTGTAGAACTGACAGATAGATGAGCTCCTCTAGATTTCTAATCAAAGAATTCTTCAAAATTTCATGCAATCAGAATACTTTTTCACAGTCTTTAACAAAATCTATGCTATCTTTGCGATAAAAGTTAGGAAGCAAAGTCATCATAATTTTGTATGACTTACCAAGATCATCCCACACTTTCCCATGCTGGAAGCGTATTAACTACGCCACCGTTTGTCTTGGGACATGTTACTTTACTGAATGGTTCAGGTGAAGCTACGATTGTGGAAAGTGTCGTCAAAACACGTCCAGCATGGGTCGATGTGATGAATGCGACATCTATAAATATAAATTGTCTGCACTTGCCATAAAAGCCTTGTACATCCGCAATGATGTTCGCTCTTCAAATTACTATCATGGAATGCATTGGGTGTGAAGCAGCACCTCTACATTTATGCTAGTCACTGTATGGTCCCTGAATGGGTTAAGTAACTTTACCACACAATCGTGCAACGATAGTGTAGGTAGTGCATATGCTGCGGTGTGTGAGGGCAAATTATCTGATGAATCAAATTCAACATGAATGTCAATACATACTGATTTAATATTCTCATTTTGCTTCAAGCAATCGATCATGAAACTGGCGCAAATTAATTTAACCCGTGAGAAGGCGTGCTATGAGGATTTCTCTCACACCAAAATTCATTTCGATAATTGTGCATGTTATTAACACGATAGCGCGGCGAGCGTCCCAGTACCTTTCTAAGCATTCATCCCCTCCTCTGCATAATTTACGATCTATCTCCATGTGGATGGGAGTCACAGAGCATTCTCACAGTCTTAGGATAAAATTAAAGATTAAAATGCCTCCCCGCACTGTCTTTGTCCAGCCCGCCCTACAGCACCATTACCAATGTAATCTACAGCTGACTGGAAGTAGACAGCTACATTCCACGTATCATGAGTGAAAGAAGCTATATGAGTCCTCACCCATCCAAGTACACAAGACTTCTCCAGATGCTTCCATGTCGAGAATGTTAGCATCCCTTATCGGTGTATAGTAACAGATTTGAAAGTGTTGTTATGTAATAGCAGATGGTTAAGAAGAACAAGAAACGAGTGATTTTTATGCATGATGGAGCTTCAGATGGATGGAGTTCGAAGCATTTTATGTAAATCAACTACCCTATCAACCCTAAAGTATGGAGAGTCTAGGATCAGTACCTGGAAGGTATTGGTAAGACAGAACATAAACACACACACTCCTAAGGCTATGTTCCGCATTTAAAACAGGCTATAATGTTGGATCGCTTGAGTTTCCGACCTATCAGCCGTGTGGAATGCAGCGCTGTTAATATTCCAATGTAAGAAATATATTTCCAGCGCATGACATACATCCTTCTTGCAGGTTTCTCTACAATAAACTATGGAATCGAACCGTAAAACGAGAAAACTACTTGCTTAAAACAGTGGCTCTCTGTGATACATGCACAATATAGCTTTCCAGAGATTTATAGCATCCACTGTCCACATCCGATGACGCTTCAGAAATTATACTATGCCCACATCAGTCCTATATAAAATGATCGTTAGTAATGGAGAATACCTCTTACAAGGAAACAGATAAATGCATAGCAGCGATGTCCGACATGTGAAATTACAAGTCATGCCGCCACTAATTCTGTAATCAGCGCATCTGTCAACCAGATGTATACACGGAGGATTGCAGTGTCTCACAAGCACCTATCGCTAACTTAGTCATGAAACTGAAGTTTCGATTTTACACTTAACATGCGACAGGGGAGTGGAGTACATCGCATAAATCTTGGTTGGTTTAGAGGAATGAGTCACGTTTCATCATACATGAAATGGAAGTCCTCTGATGACCGAGAGGTTTACTGTTAACAATCGCAAGTAGACACTGCTCTAAGACCCACACAGAACAAGCGGATGTATACAAGTTGAACGCAGGCTATGTCACACAACTGATGCATCCTGAAGGAACATCAGGGGAAAAAAATGGTCAAATGACCTGCAGCAACTTCTCCCTCCCTCTCTCTCTCTCTCTAGAATGCATATGCATCATCAGTCTACCATTAAATCGTACCTCGTTACAACTCCATCTCAACCGACCAATTCATCAACTCTATGTCATCCTTTAACGCAGATGCAAGTAAGTTTAGAGGCAGATGGTCCTCTGTCTTCCTTAAAAACGTCAGATACAGTAGTCAACTCGCATGTGTCACTGTTACCTCAACTGACATGCAGTAGAAAAAAGTGACTGTTTCCTGGTTCCCTTCGCTCCCATGTCGATGTTTTCTCGGATACTTCTTGCTGTCGCATGCTTGTTCCCATGTACAAATTGTTCCGAGCCAAGCAGAAGACACACGGATACTTCCATTAATACCATCAATATACAGGGTGGTCGGAAGTTCCCGTTACCGACTTGTAGAGGGGAGTGAGTACATCGTATTTTGAATAGGAACCCATGTCCGCAAATGTCATCCAACGAGACTACAGAGACTCAAAGTTATACGCGCGGGCGTCTGTAAATGTACGTATACACGGGGTGATTCTGTGATGATGTTACAGACTTTCTAGGATGATGCATAACGATAAATGTACTAATTTGAAATAAGGATCCCTCTACCGGAAACGAACGAGTCGGAAGTTATAAATGAAAACCGTTCTCATACCTCTGACAGTTGAATACATGTACCGGTTCTTGTGTTGCGAAGAGTGTAGGGCTGGTAACTTTCAGTGGTGGTAGTGTGGGCAAAAATAAGAAAAAACGTCCAATAAATGTGGGCTCTAAATTCCATACCTGAGGAGCTATGACCATTGGTTCATCTTCACTGATGTGAAATACATCCCCTCAACTGAGCAAGTGTTCATAGCTGTTAAGGTACACACTTTAGAGCCCACGTTTATTGGACATTTTTTTCTCGTTTCGAGATACGAGAGTGCCAGAAATATGATTCACATGTGGCTGTAATCATTGGAGGACTTCTCCATAGGATCCAACGCAGGTATGTGGTTGAATGGAAAGACTTGATTCCAAATCATAGACATCATTTCTAGCAGACAGCCTAACAACAGAGATCTGAAAAGCTAGTGTACATCCCATACGATCTCAATCAGCACACCATCTACTATTGTTTGTGATCCTTCTCAATTAGTCATCGCCTATAACTCAGTGGATATATTGCAGAACCTCTGACACTGCATCGTGACAGAATACGTTACAAATACTGGAGAAATATCTAGTGGCGGCGGTGTGAGGGGGTTGTAAATAGCGGTTTCATACAACGTTCCTTAGCCGAATCACTTTCAAAATTCAGTGATTTTATGGTGAGGTTTCATCGTGGGCTACACGTAACTGGACTGCTCGTCTGATAATATACACTCCTACAATCACCGTCTCGGTATCTGTCTGGAAAAACCATGGGATTCGTAGGTAATGCCATCCATACATGGATTTATAAAGCTGGTATAGCTTTTAATATGGATGCTTGTGTGCTCATGTAGAATCAAGACCGCTTGTGACAGTAACATACAGTAGTTGCTGGGATCGGGTTTTTTAAACATCTGGCGGCTTATAAGACGATTAAACCTCTCTTTCTAAGACACAGTGGTAGCACTTATGAGACATGTCCACCCATCGTTGATTTTTGGTCAGTGTTATTTCATATCGCCAGCGATCAGTTATTGACAAAGTATTATTCTTAGTAGCAGGGGGTGTGTGACAGGTTCACCTTGAGCATCAGGCTTATAAAGTATGTGTTTGTGTTCCGACATGTGCAAAGGAAATGACTATGTCTATTCATAAGGAAGGTATGGATTTGACATCGAGTACTGAGATAGCAAAGGGAAGAGTATGTCACGTCATAAGAATGGTATTGATACATCTATTTCCAGAGCCACAACTGTTAACAGGGTGTATTTCCGATACCTTGCTCATTGTCGAATGTCATTTAACTGAGACCACGACTGTAACATTTAGTTGTAAGTAAAGGGTAAAATATATTTGTGACCGAATTCTTAGGACAATCATTTTACCTGTACGTGCTTGGCGTGCAGCGCCGGTAACCTGTGCGAGAATGATTCACGTTTCCCGTTAACGATAGGAGCTGTCTGAATGGAGTGGCCTGTTGGAGTGTAGGAATGTAGATGACATAAGGGGACCACACCCTGCCTATCTGACCCATGTTAATTTAGGCAAGTATTTGATGCAGGACCTTAATAGTTTTACTGTATGCTACATGGTGCTAATAGAGTCAAATGTACTAAAATCTACTTTATCCAATTTTAGTTTTTAAGAAATACTTTTTTAAATTTATTAACAAAAAATATTAAGTTTTTCTACAGAAAATATTTTTTGTGAACTTCCTAATGAAGGAATATTAATGAATGTAGTAGCAGAGGTGGCTTTTTATGTTATGCAGAGTCTCTGAGAATTTCATTCACTTATCGTTGATAGTTTCTGATACAATGGGGTATATGTATTGAAAACTTTAGTTTGCAGGAAATTAACTTTAAAGAAAAAACTTTTGAAATTTGTTACTTACAGTTAATTAAAACTGTCCTGCTGCATATGATGGCTCTTCTTTGGCCTCTAGCAGGACTTCCTGCTTCTTTGTCACCTTCCTGGATGTTTGTCTTGCTTTCTTGGCCATATGAGATGCAGACCTGTCTGCATCGGCTATCCTCATTTTATCGCGATGTTGCAGCCCAGTGATCGTATTTTCACCAGGGTTAGTTCCCAGCTTTTTCAGTACCGAACACTTTCCAATATTACCACAACTGAATGTACTAACAGCATCATGAACTCCTAGTTTCATTGTATGCATGTCTACAAATACAGTTTTAGTAAGGCAGTTCCCAATTATGCTGTTGAAACATTCATTTGGGTTCTGTGTCTGCCCATGCAGACATTTCCTTACAGTGTCAGGATGAGCCAAGTCTCTGAAAATAGGTTTAATTGCTGTAATAACAGCAGCAGGACAATAAGATTCTCCAGTTGTCTGAGCCCTATTGTATTTGCACCATGAATTTTCTCCTGATGGACACAATCCATGACATGGCTTATCATCAGTAGAGGACTTATGGAAAAATATGGCCCAAACATCTCTCTTCATTGCCTCCAGATTTTCTTTATTGTCTGCTCGTAGTATACCTGCAAGTTTTCTATTTCAGTTTCAGTTAACCGACCCTGTCTGGTCAACACTTTTCCATCTTCTAATTTTTTTCCTCTCATATCAACAGTTAGTTTTCTCTGCCTTGTTCCCAAACGTATTTGAACATGGCCTACACATTCTATCTTGTTAATAATGGCATCTCCATGTGGCTTAGAGTTGACCACACTAAAAACATAAGTATAACAACTACTCGCAGTCACACTTGAACAAAACCAACCAACCAACCAACCAACAAGCGTGTTGTTTACAAACAGCAGAAACAAAAGAATACTGACCGTTGCATTTCAAGGATAGCCAACACACTCAAGAGTAAAAAAAATCCCTAACGTGCAATGTAGCGGATATAAAGATCTAAAATATATGCAGAAAAGTGGGTGACAGAAAAGTGGGTGTGGCACATAAACACACACGGTAGGAAAATGCTCTTTAAATTTTTTTCACCTAAATCCTTTTCAGAGTACTTAAATAAAACCTTAATCTATCGAAATATCATGAAAACCGAAAATCGATATTTTTTGCAACCTGAACCACGGTGTGGTCCCCTTTTCCATGTTGTCCTCTAAGCGACCGAATGGCGAACTAATACTTAGTATGTGTTGGATAGCTTTCATGGTCGTATGGAAATTTGAGAAGATTGAATATGGAGGTGCGTTTGTGCTCGACCGTTATTCCGTCCCATGTCAATAGTTTGGTTGACTGCTTCTGCACAGTTCGCGCCTTTATTTAGTTATTGTGGTGCATCCAGCTTCTGGAAAACCCGTTTGCCAGTTCTCTAGACATGAGAAACACCATAGATGACCTTGTAAATTATAGGGATGATTTGGAATCTGCTACGACATTGGTATTTGCAAGTGAAAATATCAGTTTTCTCTTTTTTTTCTGGAATCTGTCTTCGCAGACGTGACAAGTTTCTATTTAGTCAGTGGTTTACAGCACGCTCCATCTAGCTAAAGTTTCCGGTTTGTAGAGAATAATTTCCAGGGGGAAACGAGTCCAAATTTGTAGAACAGTTCTAAGAGTAACTTTGGTCCACTGAGGATGCTCTGGTCACCCGCCGGGATTGGGTGACCACTGACCTCGTAGGGAAATATGTAGTGCTGCAAGGAGTGTATATGGTGCTGTCTGCCTTCATGGTATTTCTACGAATGATGTAAAAGGGCTGATTTTGTATAGTACAGTTTACGAATTGTATGTCTATTACATCAGCATGGTATGCAGTGACATATTGCTGGGTTGGAGATCTATTTCGCTCTCTAATATTCAAGCTCCTATCCTCAGTGGGAGAGCAGTGTAATTGAGTAAGAGTCTTTCTGTATTTGACGATCTGTAGGCCACCTTGCAGGGTTTAATAGTCGATGCAGTATGGTGATCTCTACAAAATACAATCATAATGCTCTATTCATTTACAAGACGTCCTTTGTGTTGGGATGTAGGAGTGTCTACAAACTGATTCAAACAGATGGTGGCAAGGTATGTACAGTAAGTTCTGAGAAAGCAAGTGTTCAAAGACAAATTGAAGTAGATCATCCATCTCTAGTGAGAATGACGTCACTCATCCGCCAGATGCCCAGAGGCATCTCGCATATGGGACTGACGTGACCGTGCCTTGGAGTTCTGTGACATCAGTATAACACTTGAAGAATGCTAACTGTATACCCACAAATAGACCCAACTCTCCCCTGCTCGCTGAAGGCGGCAGCGGCATGAGAGCGATGGCTCACACTGGCTTGCATCCAGCGACGGCTCGCAGTGGCGTTATTGCATGTGAGCTGTTGAAGCACCTCAGCTCTGCAAATAGGTCTTCGCTCCCATCTGGTCACATCAGCAATCGTGCCTAGATGATCACGTATTTCAAGAGGAATTTTTCAGGTGTCAAGTATGAAAGGGATGTCACTGTCTCATGCTTGAGGGACGTTAATGGGCACATGTGTGTGGCTTGGCAGCTGATGGCCACGTCCCTTTGCAGGGGCTGCTAGTGCATCTCGACTTCTGGGAGCATGTACGGTCTAGTGGACAGGGGCTGGTGAACGGTGCCTGCGCACATTGTTTGCATGTCTGTTGCATTAATTTGCAAGCAGGTCTGTAGGCTATGCTATGCATTATTTGGACAGTTTACAAGTTGGTTTCGTGTCTGCACAACAGTGTTCTGCATTATTTATGAGGAGTTTCATCGTCTGTGTGCTGCGTACTGAAATTATTACGGGAATTTAAGAGTTCAATGGTTCAAATGGCTCTGAGCACTATGGGACTTAACATCTATGGTCATCAGTCCCCTAGAACTTAGAACTACTTAAACCTAACTAACCTAAGGACAGCACACAACACCCAGCCATCACAAGGCAGAGAAAATCCCTGACCCCACCAGGAATCGAACCCGGGAACCCGGGCGTGGGAAGCGAGAACGCTACGGCACGACCACGAGATGCGGGCATTTAAGAGTTGTTTGCGTGTCTGCAGAGCTTTATTTCAGTAATTTACGAGTAATTTACAGGTCTGTAGGCTGCGTGACATGACACCAAGCATGTCAGAGCGTTTGTTTTGTATCAATATGCTATCTAAAATCCATCCCTAAATAAATTGTTCCAAAATAAATAAAGTACACTCCCTCCTCTCTCCAGCAGCCCAGTGCAGGCTGAGTCGTTTCCCCCTCCAGGCAGTCATCTTGGCTTATGGCATGAAACGGACTACAGCGCCCTTTGGTGGTGGTACTGTGTACTAGGTCAGGTGGACTCTGGACCCCATAACGACCACACTGTTTCCCACCATTTCCCCCCACCCCAGACCACCATCTTGGATTACGTGACAGAATGGATGACAGAGCCCTATGGTGGCAATACTGTGTACTATATCAGTTCAACTCTGGACCCTGTGGCGACTGCACTTGATGGTGGTACTGCCTCTAATTGTTTAAGTAAATAGTGTATGCAAAATAAATACTTATGTCCAGCACAGGTCAAGTTCTCTTCCCACCATTTCCTAGGATGGGGTGGCAGTCGGATAACTTGGGTTAGTGGAGGTTGTAAGAAGGCTGTTTGGGTTTTTTTATTGGTAACGCCACGTAGCATTCTGTATGAAAATCACTGGCTGTGCTGTGTGCAGTCTGTGGCTGGTTTGCATTGTTGTTGGCTATTGTAGTGTTGGGCAGCTGGATGTTAACAGCGCGTAGCGTTGCGCAGTTGGAGGTGAGCCGCTAGCAGTGGTGGATGTGGGTAGTGAGATGGCGGATTTTTGAGAGCGGATGATCTGGACGTGTGTCCATCAGAAACAGTAGATTTGTGAGAATGTATGTCATGAACTGCTATATATTATGACTTTTGGACAATATTAAGGTAAATACATTGTTTGTTCTCTATCAAAATCTTTCATTTGCTAACTATGCCTATCAGTAGTTAGTGCCTTCAGTAGTTAGAATCTTTTATTTAGCTGGCAGTAGTGGCACTCACTGTATTGCAGTAGTTCGAGTAATGAAGATTTTTGTGAGGTAAGTGATTCATGAAAGGTATAGGTTAATGTTAGTCAGGGCCATTCTTTTGTAGGGATTTTTGAAAGATTGCGTTGCGCTAAAAAAAAATATTGTGTGTCAGTTTAAGCACAGTGATTCACTAATTTTTCTAAGGGGACGTTTCAAGGTAGCCCAACTGTCCTTTCTTTCCTGCCATTTTCTTAGGTTAGTAGAGATAGCCCTACTGACCTATCTTCCCTCGAAAATTCAAACTTCCTGCCAGTTCCTAGGAAGAGGTGGCAGTTGATCGATTTAGGTTAGTGGAGGTAGCCCAAGTGACCTATTTTCTCGCCATTTTCTTAGGTTAGTAGAGGTGTGTTGCATTGTCCTAATGGAATTTGAACTTCCCACTTTTTCTAGTGGATGGGTGGTGAGGGGGGGAGGGAGGGGATTTAACAGATGGGAGAGGTTAATTAACTGATCAATTTAATTAAGTACTCAATCAAATTTATACGAATGAGAGAGGTGTATTCCAATAGCTCAGACCTGAAAGTGTACCTGTAGCAGTAGGGGGAAGGGGTTTAGGGGAGTGGGAGGGGGAACAATAGGTTAAGTGCCTGTCAGTCAAAAGATAGGATTCTTTTAGCAGAACAATAGGTTAAGTACCTGTCAGTCAAAGACGAACAATAAGTTAAGTACCTGTCAATCAAAGGAGAACAATAGGTTTGCCTCTGAGTGCATACTTGCCCCTGATGTAGGCAACCCACACTAGCAAAATGCACCTGTAAGAACTTTGTCCCACTGCTTACAGATTGTGGAAGGAAGATAACTTGTATTCCCTGCCCTGGATTTCCATATCATTCAGTGTTCTCTGCAAGGAAAAGATCAGACTCGGCTATAAGTTCAAGAAACATCATAAATTGACCATTATGTAATGAATAGAATCTTTCAACATGTCCACGTAGGGGAAGTCCACGATTTGTTACCTTCTTCACAACTGCAAACACCATTTTCAACATACTGCCCCAGTACATTTTTTCTGTCTCAACATATAATTCGAAATGGTTATCTATTGTTCCAAGTGACTTTCTTATTGCTATGAGTGATAACTCAGAATTTTTATGTTCAAGTGAATTCTCATGATGAGACAAAACATTAGAAATATTTTTCCAATCTGCAATACCATTAGTAGCAACTGTGGCTTTACCTCCAAAAAATTTACATGCTGTACAAAAAACAACACCGATGCTACAGGAGTATACTAGAAAATCACGCAAAGTTTTATCCACCATTTAAAAGTTTACGCAAAAATACGTTTTTATCCGAATATCTGGTTTTATCGCCTACTGATCTTGAATCAGAAAAATCACCGTTACAATTTTGATTAATGCCACTTTGTAAGGGTATGTCGATTGTTGATTCACTGACACAACATTCTGCAGGATCATCACTAACGAGGTGATTTCTTTTTGTAATGTCTGACCCGACACGTAGCTTTTCGTGAAACTCGAAATCATGAATAATTTACTTTTCTTCATTTTTAACTTTTGTTTCGTCGTATTTACTCTTTTTACAACAGCTGCAGTGCCAGAAATACCATCTGTACTACTTAAACTCGAAGTCGGCTCAGCAGCATTTTTTGCGAAAAATTTATCTACTTTCCAAGCGTTTTTAGAACATTGGCTTCTCGTTCTCGCTTTCCTTCAACAACAACCGAAATGCCGTCCCTCTTAATTTTGCACATTTGTTTTTTTCACTGTTATTCATGTTACGGCACTTACAAAATTGTCAACCAACAGTCAAAACAAAACAAAAATTTGTAAAGGGAAAGAAAGAAAGACTATACCCAGTTGCAATCATACAAAACCGCACATGAGCACAAAGATTTTACTTTAAACACGGCACACGAGCACAAATATTTTTCCTTTAAACACGGAGCGATAAACTGACCAACTCGGACTATTCGACGTAACTGTGCTATGAAAGTACAATAATGCAGACTAATTTAATTTCATTGTCACCTGTTCTTCTGTTGTCAGTGAACAGTAGAAGCACACCTGCCGGCTGGAATTCGTCTTGTAAAGAAAACAGGAAAGTCCCTTTTTTGGATTCTGTTTCCCGCGTCGCCGGAATTTTAGTTGGGATGCAGATGTGTTCTGAATATTCCCGACACTGTCTTCCTAATTTAAAAATCAAATAATTTTTGCAATTTCTTGGAGTGAGGTGTGCTGGATCGACTCTTATCACACTTATTACTATAACATTTTAGCGATTTCTGTGAGCATAGAAGACAGACTACGAAGCTTAAGTAGTCTTGTTGGCAGTTGATGTAGTGTGTTGTCATTTATGTGAAGACTGCTGTTATGTCTAGACACAAATGCACCTTTTGTTCCAACACAAAAAATAATCTTTCCTCGAAGAAAAAAGGGTTTGTTAAGAAGTTTAATACAAAATTTGCAATGCCACGTACTATTTGATTGCACAGAGTGGGAACTTTGATATCGTGCAGGCTCCAGCAAATAAAGGAGACAAACGAAAGTTCGTTTCTTCTTCTTTTTTCGCCAAAAAAGCAACCAAAGAAAGAAATAAATAAAATTTTTAAACTGTTGTGAAGTGTATTTCACACATTATTAGATATTCTGCTTATGCTCTTTTCGAATAAACATGTGTTTAAAAATATAAAACATTTCCAGTATCAACACGTTTTGTCAAATGGGTGTCATTAAATCAAAGCTCAGATCACAGAGCTTTCACATTAATTACAGTAATGGAGGATTGACTGATACTTCCCCGTAATTTCTACAAGAAATTTAAGTATAGACAGATTTTACATACTGAGGCCTACACATGTTACAGTATTTAAGAAACTGCTGATTAGTTTATCCCGGTATTTTCATGGGGAAAATATGGTAGGTTTAAGTAGAAGCCGACAACATTCCGGAATAATAATGTTTCAGACATTGTATTGTAGACTGCCGTCCTGACAGCTTACTTCAAAATACACTCCTGGAAATGGAAAAAAGAACACATTGACACCGGTGTGTCAGACCCACCATACTTGCTCCGGACACTGCGAGAGGGCTGTACAAGCAATGATCACATGCACGGCACAGCGGACACACCAGGAACCGCGGTGTTGGCCGTCGAATGGCGCTAGCTGCGCAGCATTTGTGCACCGCCGCCGTCAGTGTCAGCCAGTTTGCCGTGGCATACGGAGCTCCATCGCAGTCTTTAACACTGGTAGCATGCCGCGACAGCGTGGACGTGAACCGTATGTGCAGTTGACGGACTTTGAGCGAGGGCGTATAGTGGGCATGCGGGAGGCCGGGTGGACGTACCGCCGAATTGCTCAACACGTGGGGCGTGAGGTCTCCACAGTACATCGATGTTGTCGCCAGTGGTCGGCGGAAGGTGCACGTGCCCGTCGACCTGGGACCGGACCGCAGCGACGCACGGATGCACGCCAAGACCGTAGGATCCTACGCAGTGCCGTAGGGGACCGCACCGCCACTTCCCAGCAAATTAGGGGCACTGTTGCTCCTGGGGTATCGGCGAGGACCATTCGCAACCGTCTCCATGAAGCTGGGCTACGGTCCCGCACACCGTTAGGCCGTCTTCCGCTCACGCCCCAACATCGTGCAGCCCGCCTCGAGTGGTGTCGCGACAGGCGTGAATGGAGGGACGAATGGAGACGTGTCGTCTTCAGCGATGAGAGTCGCTTCTGCCTTGGTGCCAATGATGGTCGTATGCGTGTTTGGCGCCGTGCAGGTGAGCGCCACAATCAGGACTGCATACGACCGAGGCACACAGGGCCAACACCCGGCATCATGGTGTGGGGAGCGATCTCCTACACTGGCCGTACACCACTGGTGATCGTTGAGGGGACACTGAATAGTGCACGGTACATCCAAACCGTCATCGAACCCATCGTTCTACCATTCCTAGACCGGCAAGGGAACTTGCTGTTCCAACAGGACAATGCACGTCACATGTATCCCGTGCCACCCAACGTGCTCTAGAAGGTGTAAGTCAACTACCCTGGCCAGCAAGATCTCCGGATCTGTCCCCCATTGAGCATGTTTGGGACTGGATGAAGCGTCGTCTCACGCGGTCTGCACGTCCAGCACGAACGTGGTCCAACTGAGGCGCCAGGTGGAAATGGCATGGCAAGCCGTTCCACAGGACTACATCCAGCATCTCTACGATCGTCTCCATGGGAGAATAGCAGCCTGCATTGCTGCAAGTTGTCTAACGATATTAAAAGTTTTTGTCGTTTGTAATCGCAGTTATTTTAAAACGTAAAAGGTTAAAACGAGTACAGAGCAAAAAATGCTGCCCCTAAGGTGCTGCCCCTAGGCTCGAGCCTAGTGGGCCTATATGTAAATCCGCCACTGCGTGTATTGTGATCACGAAATGGACTCAGTTTTCGCGTACAGTATCTTTGATGAGTATTTAGTTTGGGGATCGTACTATTATTTTCGTATTGCTTTCAACTTTAATTTACTGCATTTGGTAAGGTCATTTTTTGTCTGTCTGCAGTTACAGACATAAGAATAGAACCCTTTTATCAAGTTATTCTTTTATCTATTCTTTTATCTATTATTTTATGTCTCTGTGTATGTTATTAACTCGCAGTTTTGACCAATGCGTAGACTATTTGATTGCAGGATCACAGCTACAGTTTATTATTTGCAGCGAACTAGCTGCAGGACATGAAACCACATGTATGCAGCTCGACCCTATGACTACATCAAGCTATTCTTTTTAAACAGAACTGTGCATAATCCAAATAATAATAATAATAATAATAATAATAATAATAATAATAATTTTATTGTCTTTAAGCCATTACAACAATAGACAAAGTCATACATATAATACAATACAGTACAGTACATGCTATAGAAGGACAGAATTGTTAAAAACTTTACAGTTTAATACCACAGGTCATGAAATCCTTTACATTGTAGAATGGGTTTATAACTAACCAGTCATAAAGTGTTTGTTTGTATTGTTGCTCTGGTAAATTTTGTATACCTTGTGGAAGTTTGTTAAATAATTTGTGGCCCATAAGTTCATAACTGTTGACTGATTTTGACAGTCTGTGGTAGGGCAAATAGATAGAGCTGTTTGTCCTAGTGCTGTAACAATGTATATTTGCCCTGCGTTTTACTTTAGGTAAGTTCTTTTTTGTGTAGATTAAAACATAATAAATATATAGGTTTATTACTGTCATGATTTTTTGTTGAGTAAACAAAGGTTTACAATGAGCCTTGTATGGTGAGCCTGTAATTATCCTAATAGCTTTCTTTTGCAGCAGTAGTATATCATGCACACAAGTGGAGTTTCCCCATAAAATAATGCCATAGGATATGATGCTTTGGAAAAATGTGTAGTAAGATACTCTAACATAATTTTTAGGTACACAGTGCATTAATCGCCTTAACAAATAGATTACCCTAGACAATTTACAGCTAATATACTTAATATGTGGATTCCAAGAAAGTTTATCATCCAAATATACCCCCAAAAATTTAACACAACTAGGATAATCCGATGGAAACTTGTCTTTTAAACTAAATACCATCTGCTGGGTTTTGCTTTCATTAAGCAAGAACCCATTTGCTTTAAACCAGAGTGAAGCTTGCTCAATTGTCTCTGTAACACATGTTTTAAGGCTATTAAGATCATTACTGCTGCTCAGAAATGTTGTATCATCAGCATAGAGTACTGTTCTGGATTTGATAAATGATGGCAGGTCATTTATCATTATTAGGAAAAGGAAAGGGCCCAGCACGGATCCCTGCAGAACACCTACCTCAACTTGTTCTATACTGGACATTTCTTTCCCAACACAGACGGCTTGCTTACGGTTTTGTAAATATGATCTTAATAGCTTAAGGCTGTTACCTTTAACACCGTAAAAGTCCATTTTTTCGAGTAGCAGTGTATGTTCTACACAGTCAAAGGCTTTGCTTAGGTCACAAAAAGTCACCTGGGCAAAGCATTTATCTTCAAATACTTGATGGATGTATTTAACAACATTGTCTATGGCATCAATGGTTGACAGGTTTTTCCTAAAGCCATACTGTGATCCACTTATTAATCCTATGTTATCAAAGTAAACAGATAATTGTTGGTAAATTATGCATTCTAGAACTTTTGAGAAAACTGGGACTATGGATATTGGCCTGTAACTAGAGACACAATTTTTATCTCCTTTTTTATGTACTGGAACTACCCTAGACAGTTTAAGCTCATCAGGGAAAAAACCCTCCAGTATACACTTGTTTATACAATACGTTAGGGGGTACACTATACAGTCTATTACTTTCTTAAGCATGTTACAAGACAGGTCGTATATGTCTACACTGTCTGATGATTTTAACTGCTTCACTATTCTTAACACAAAACCAGGTGAGATCTCAGAAAAATTGAAAGTACTTGTGTTTGTTGATGACCTAGCAACATTTTTTGACAGTAACTGTGATGAGCTGATTTCAGGTTTAATTATAGCACTTCCTACTTCCTCAACTGATTTAATAAAAAAGTCATTAAATTCCTGGGGAGAGATACTAATTTTATCACTTCTTTTATCTTTGGCGACACTATTTATTAGAGTCCATGCTGCTTTGCACTTATTGGTGGATTTCTCAATACTTCTGAGATTGTGTGCTTGTTTGGCTTCCACAATTGCTTTTTTGTACTCATTCCTAGATCTAACATAGGCTAGTTTAGCATGGTTGGTTTTCAGATTTTTATAAATATTGTACAACAACATAACTTGGTTTTTCATAGTAGACAGCTGTTTTGTGTACCATGTATTTTGTCTATTTGGAACTTTTGCTTTTAGGACTCTGTCAGTTACTTTGCATTTCTTTATTGGTATGCAGTCATTAAAGTGTCCAAAAAATGCTTTGAGAAACCTATCAAATAGTACCTTTGCTGGCAGATAATTGCTTAGAGTATAATGTGTCTCATCATAACACAGGCCAAACCAATCTCTGTTAGAAAGGGACGTACGAAACCTGTCAATTTTCTCATCTGTGACTGGTCTACTGACCACAACATCTGGGACAAACTTATTTACATAACTCTTATCAAGAGGGAACCTACTTGTATAATTTAAAGATACTGAATCATGATCAGAATACGGAAATACTGTCACAAAACATGATTCTTCTGTTGTTTTAAAATTTACAAAAATATTGTCAAGACATGCATGTTCTCTTGTAGGTTTGTTATTGACTGAATGTAAGTTGCACTGTCTTAGTAGGTTTTGGAGTTCAGTGACAGTACGTTTTTGTGTTGTGACATCGAATTCAGCATTCACATCTCCACCTATCACAATATCATAATGTATCCATCTAGTATCTGTAAGTACATGTAACAGCAGGTCCAGTTTTTCTAAAAATACATTGGTTATACCCTTAGGTGACCTGTACAGGGAAATTACAACTAACTTAAAACTGTCTATTACTATACCAGCAGCTTCAAAGTTCTGTTCATCACACAGAAAATCTAGATCTAATCTATTGAATGTACCGCTAAATGACTTGTTAACATATATTACCACACCACCTCTTAAATGCAATTTTCTGCAGTAGCTACTGGCTAGAATATAATCATCAAATTTAATAAATGTAAGTTCACTCTCACTAGCCCAGTGTTCACTTAAACAAAAGATATCAAACCTATTTTCTAATCCAAAGTCATTGACAATAAATTCTTTATCCCTTACTCCTTCAATGTTAAGATAACAGATTATAAAATCAAACCTGTCTTTCTTTACAGATGAACTATTTTGCTGAGAGGCTATTATATCTCTGGCACTATTTATCTTATGGGCTTCTTCCCCTTGCTGCCTTCTACTAAAAAATCATTTAGACGTAATGGAGGTACAGTTTTCCGTTTGCCCGCAACACTTGATACTGCTTCTACTCTTGGAGGTCTCTTCGCGTCTTCTTGTTCATGGCATGATCTAAGTGGCTGGGTTCCCACTGTAGGTAGTTCAAATGTTGCTGCAGAATGGACAGCTGGATCACCTGTTGGTACACTTGTTGCTGAATATGCTGCCACTTTTGCTGTTTCTGTTATCTTAGTTCCTGAACGAGGTGTTCTACCTGTTGTAACTGTAGTTACAGCTTCCTCTCTCCCAGCACATTCTTTTGTAATCAGTGATACCTGATGCTGTGTTACTGCTGCAACTGGAGTACATGGTAGGGAAGATACTCTGCAGGTGTCCTTTACCAGTGGTAGTGGAATAGGATCACTTTTCTTACATATAGGAGAAACAATATCCACTACCATTTTGATCTTTTGACTGAGCAGCGATTTGCCCCATTTATTTAAATGCATACCATGTGTTGTGAAGTGCTGTCTTTCAAGATCGTCAATACTGAGGAAAAAAGCGTTTGGAGTGGTCTTGCAGATCCTTTCATACATCCTGTTTGCTTTTTGGATTTCTCTGTTCACACAAGAAGATTCAGTAAGGTCATGTCTGTGTGGAATGCCTACAACAATAACTTTTTGATCCTCTGTTGTACGAAGCACATCTCTTAGCACTCTGTTTGCCTAAGTTACACGCAATATCTGACAAGGTCGCAACTGATTTGTTCACATGGGCTGCTGTATAGAAGAGCAACTAGTCAGCAGTAACTGTTAAGTACAGACACTAGATCAGGATACGAAAGACATAGAAAACTGCAACAGAGTGAAGAAAGGAGTAGTAACTGTGAATAGATTCTGAGACGGAAGAAATTAACGAAAGTAAGGCCAAGTGGATGGCAAGAACCAAGGACATGTTGTAGATCTAGTTCCCATCTGCAACGTTCTGAAAAACTGGTGTCCTGGGGAAGAATCCAGATGGCGCGTGTAGTGACACAGTCACCGAGGTTACGACTGCCATGTTGTAGAGCATGCTCTGCAGCAGAATATTGTGTGTTGCTGGTATACAAGCTCTGAATTTGCCCATTCATCCTTACTGACAATGTGGTAGTCATGCCAATGTAAAAGACCGAACAGAATTTACATAACAGCTGGTATATGACATGTATCATTCCACAGGTAGCTCTCATTTTGATAGCATATGTTTTGCCAGTTACATGGTTGGTATAGGTGATGGTACAAGGGTGCATAGGGTAAGCCATGCAATGGGGATGGTCGCAGGGTAGAAGCCATAGGGTAGGGAGATGGGTGCAGAAGGAGCATAGAGCCTGACAAGGATATTGCGGAGACTGGGAAGGTGATGAAAAGCTATTCTATGTGTGGTGTGCAAAATCTCAGACATAATGGGTCTCATTTCAGGGCACGATTTTTGGAAGTCATGGTCTTGTCGAAGTATCTGACTAATACATTTAAGAGAAGGATAATACTGAGTGACAAGTGATGTGCTCCAAAGTTGTTTTTTGGAGGGATCAGCAGTACCAGGATTGGATTTGACAGACTGGGAAACCTGCTTTTGAACCTTACAAAAGTATTTAGTTTTGCTGTCCTTGCGTTTGTAGCATCTTCTCCTTTTTCCTGGTTGTGGATCTTCATCTATTCTTTGGTGCCGGAGAGGTTAGAGACAAATTTCGCACAGGAGGTTTGGCTCGACTATAGCACCTTCCTTTCAAACATTATGACATAAATAGGAGAAAGTGACAGGTCATACTAGGTAACCATCTTCCTCTCAATGTATTCTATCAAACCACATAGACAGTCCCATACCCATATACCTTCTCTAGTACCAAGCTATTAGACAACCTCCACTTTAGTTAATACATCATAGTAACTTCAAGGCTCCAAGCCTACAGTCACACATTTAGACCTGCTCTAGCAGTCAGATTGTAGGTATTGATGAATAGCAGTGTCCTGGAACCACTTAAATGAGGTAGTTCCAGCGGCTGTCGCTGTGGCTGTGATAGTGCAAAATGGTCCAATAAACACAGAAGACCTCCTCCGGGTTATTGTGGCGGGGCACACAGTAGTTTTTTGAAACCTGCATGTTCTGCTCCAGCATTTCCACTAGTACTGTATCAGAGACACATTGCTCTATTGGGACAAAAACAATAGGTAAGTTTGGCACATATGTACAATATAATAATAATTTCTAACAATTCTGATAACAAATGGGCAATTATTTATTCTTCTTGTTATCGGCGACGTCTGCTCCTGTTTTATGATTATCATGTTTTGTGGTTATCCTTTCATGGTACAGACCTCAAATGAATGATGAAACTCAGACTATTTGGATAGTAAAAAAAGGTGAGATGAGGGGGACCTTGATTTCTATTGGCCCAGGGGGTCACCACATGTCTGGTGGATGGGGTCCAGTGACCTCAGCATACTAGGACAATGGATCCTTTGTTCCAGAAAGGGCACTGTGGTTTGGTGACCTCAGTACATGTCTGGGAGGAAGGGAGGGAAGGGGGAAAGGGGTATTTTGAGGTAAGGAAACCAATGGATCCTTTCTTCCACTACCAGTCGTGCCTAATGGGGCAGCAATTTTCAACCTAGTTCATCATGGGATGTGGCAATGGTTCAGATCCATGGAAAATGCTCCCTTCTGATTGTGAGAGCAATGCTGAGAGCACCAACCCCCCACCCCAAGATTATGGGTGGGCAATTCATTGAAAGGTTGCTTCAGCACAACACAGGTGTATAGCAAAAATACTACCCACACAGTCTTGTAGGCAGGCTTTTGTACAGCATAATATTATGACACTATTGTTACTATATGTATCACAGTATACTGAGAGATACTAATAAACAACTCTTTAACAAAGACATATATGATCATGCAACAAAAGGAAAGGAAAATAATTGCACAACATAGTGAAATCTCAAACTGACAATGAGTGTACCAGAACAAGCAAGCAAACAAATATTTTAACAAGCTACCATACTTAATTAACAAAATAGATGCAATTAAAATGTTTAAAAAAACACTTAAAATGTATCTCACAGATAAGTGTATATATGATGAAGCAGAATTCCACCAGGAAACCTTCTAAGGTTGTTCAGGAATACATTGCAAGAATTTTGGTAAGTATGAGTGAAGGGCTGGCGCTGGGACATTGTTCTTCTTATTTAAACAAGCAGGCCACTTGCCCTAGCATACCTTAACGGTCCTTATGTGAACAAACCATTCACTTGGGTTCTTAGTTTTGCTGATACAGGCTCTAATTAATTGCACATAGCTGTCATTTCAGTTAACATAATTTATAATCCACAATGGTAGCTGAGCAGTGAACCTGCATTTACGTTTACCCAGGCGTTCGAATGTTTTTGGCCTATTCTTAGTTACTATAATTTATGACCCAAAAATGTCAGCCTCCCGTCCCCCCACTCATGTAGTGCATTCCTATCGGTGCCCTCCCCCCCCCCCCTCCACCATCCTCTCTGCCACAACCACTCACAATAGGCCTATAGGTTTTATTGTCCTTTTTTTGTCTACGTTTAGTTACTGTTATGGCATCATAGATGCCCAGGTGTACAACCTAAGCTGCACACGCTAGGCTGTATTTCTGACCATATAACATGTTTTGGCTTGTATTTAATACTTAATATACAAAACTTCTATGCAATGAAAGCTTGTAAACACATTAAACTTACAATAGTTAAGAGTAATTAATAAAAAATAAAAGAAATAAATAAATCTTACCTGCAGCACTGGATCTGATGTAAATGTTCATCTTTGGATCCATTACCTGTCAAAATACTTGGCTCACTAACACTCTCTTCATCACTGGAGTCCATGGTAGACCACACTAGACTTGAACTAACCATATAAACAAATAAAATTCTGTGTTTTGAACAAAAAACACCAACAATTGTACTCAGTATATAAACAAAACTATTAACATCTCTAGTGGTGTAACTTCCAAATCCACCACTTGTGCTGTCTGCTAACAGATGGATAGATGGATCTGTTGACTGTAAAAACTTGTGCTGCTATCTTTGTGGTTGGTGGCTAAACTACAATTTACAGAATGACTTTTTCTGAACAAATCCTATGGAGATACACCATTTGTTAATGTGTTAAGTATCTGACCTTTCGCATATATGTGAGAAAAAGTTAGGAAAGGTTGGAAATTATCCTTAAATTTGTTAAAAGTCACTAAGTGCTCCTGTTATGAAACATTGGCTGAATATACTCTAGGTTATTTGTGCTCTATCTTAAGTAAAAGCCAGTTTTTCACGCATCTCAATGTTAATGTTGCCATATCTCTAGAATTGTGTGTTGTACAATGATATAATTTTACAGGGTGAATTCAGTAGTCTATATGGATACAGTCTGAAAACTGTGCTGTGAATAGAATAGGTGGTAAAGAAGTAATAAATTAAAACATCATGTCTAATAGTGAAGTTTTATTACATGAAAAGCAAAAATGTAGTAAGCAATAAACCTTTTCCTCTCATCATTTTGTGTGTGTGTGTGTGTGGGGGGGGGGGGGGGGGGGGGGGGGGGGGGGGTCAGTGAGAACAGTGAGAAAAAGTTTTTTTAAAGTCTGAAATTAAGAGTAAAGTTTGTTAGAAGTCTCTTAAGTGTTCTTGTTCTCAAACACTGGGTGATTGTAGTCCAGGTTCTGTGTGCTGTCAGTTATGTTGCCTTGCCTCTACACAAACACACTGTGTCTGGCTGAAATATTTGCCTCAGTGTGGTACATTTTTCACATGAAATTATACCTCTTAATGAATAGATTATGAATACATTTTAAATTTTTAAATTCTGCCAATAATTATGTGAAATTTTGAAAATTAAATTTTTGTTGTGCTGGAAACCATTAGTTATGTAACCTGCAAATGGTGCTGGTTCCAGGACAACAGTTTAGTAATATAAGTATTCCATCAAGAATTTTTCATTACCACATAAGAAAAGGGTATCAAAATCAATAACCAAACCAATAACAGTGTAAACTTTTCAATAAAGCATGTCAATAGATATCTTTACCACGTATACAAGAATATGATGAGTGTATATCACTCTCATTCATAGTGCTGTATATGAGACTATGATGAGGGTATATCAGTCTCATTTACAGCACAGAACAAACAAAATATAACACATTATTAATAGGTTGGCTCATACTTTTTTTAGTAGTGTTTTTGTTTTTCATTTTGCTATTATTTATCAATTGTCAGTTTTGATTTGTTGCACCCCATAAAAAGAGGTGTTGGACAGAGTCACTGCATGGGTGGGGATTGAATTTGGCAGTTTGTAGGGCATGTTCTGTCATGGGCATGAATGCTAGTGAATATTTTGACATGGAGGAAGAGAGTATGTGTGTCTGGGGTTTATGACCATATCTGCAGAAAAACTGCACCCTGAGGACATCTGCAATGACAATAGAAGCAATGTAGTGGACAATCTGATGGATAATAGTAACTGAATATGGATAATTGCTTGCATCTTGCATCCTGACACAATGGCAGAATTTTAAAGAAAGGTTACCAATATTCTAAATAATAAACAAGTTCACCAGCTTATAAAGAATGCAGAATCAAAATTACTAGTGATAATGACTTCTTGGTACAAAAACTGTGTTGAAAGATATTTGCATGAAAGACGGGAAAGTGCACTGGTAGTTGTAAAATTGATAACGTGAAAAAAGATAAGTACCAAATTTCAACAATCAAGTTATCACTGGATAGTAGGTAGTAAAAATCTAGCAATTCAGCTACTTAGAATACCAATACTGTAAACCAGACTGGCACAAAAAGCATGAAATATTGTAATTACGCAATTAATTGTTTGTAATCAAGTAGTAGGAAGAAACACATTGACACACTACAGTATGTCAAGCTACAGGGTGTTTCAAAAATGACTGGTATATTTGAAACGGCAATAAAAACTAAATGAGCAGCGATAGAAATACACCGTTTGTTGCAATATGCTTGGGACTACAGTACATTTTCAGGCAGACAAACTCTCGAAATTACAGTAGTTACAATTTTCAACAACAGATGGCGCTGCAGTCTGGGAAACTCTATAGTACGATATTTTCCACATATCCACCATGCGTAGCAATAATATGGCGTAGTCTCTGAATGAAATTACCCGAAACCTTTGACAACGTGTCTGGCGGAATGGCTTCACATGCAGATGAGATGTACTGCTTCAGCTGTTCAATTGTTTCTGGATTCTGGCGGTACAGCTGGTCTTTCAAGTGTCCCCACAGAAAGAAGTCACAGGGGTTCATTTCTGGCGAATAGGGAGGCCAATCCACGCCGCCTCCTGTATGTTTCGGATAGCCCAAAAGGAAAATAAAGACGTCGGCCATGCGATGTGGCCAGGCACCATCTTGCGTAAACCACGAGGTGTTCGCAGTGTCGTCTAAGGCAGTTTGTACCGCCACAAATTCACGAAGAATGTCCAGATAGCGTGATGCAGTAATCATTTCGGATCTGAAAAATGGGCCAATGATTCCTTTGGAAGAAATGGCGGCCCAGACCAGTACTTTTTGAGGATGCAGGGACGATGGGACTGCAACATGGGGCTTTTTGGTTCCCCATATGCGCCAGTTCTGTTTATTGATGAAGCCGTCCAGGTAAAAATAAGCTTCGTCAGTAAACCAAATGCTGTAAACCACATGCATATCGCCGTCATCAATCCTGTGCACTATATCGTTAGCGAATGTCTCTCGTGCAGCAATGGTAGCGGCGCTGAGGGGTTGCCGTGTTTGAATTTTGTATGGATAGAGGTGTAAACTCTGGCGCATGAGACAATACGTGGACGTTGGCGTCATTTGGACCGCAGCTGCAACACGGCGAACGGAAATCTGAGGCCACTGTTGGATCACCTGCTGCACTAGCTGTGCGTTGCCCTCTGTGGTTGCCGTACGCGGTCACCCTACCTTTCCAGCACGTTCATCCGTCACGTTCCCAGTCCATTGAAATTTTTCAAACAGATCCTTTATTGTATCGCTTTTCGGCCCTTTGGTTACATTAAACCTCCATTGAAAACTTCGTCTTGTTGCAACAACACTGTGTTCTAGGTGGTGGAATTCCAACACCAGAAAAATCCTCTGTTCTAAGGAATAAACCATGTTGTCTACAGCACACTTGCACGTTGTGAACAGCACACACTTACAGCAGAAAGACGACGTACAGAATGGCGCACCCACAGACTGCGTTGTCTTCTATATCTTTCACATCACTTGCAGCGCCATCTGTTGTTGAAAATTGTAACTACTGTAATTTCGAAAGTTTGTCCGCCTGAAAATGTACTGTTGTCCCAAGCATATTGCAACAAACGGTGTATTTCTATTGATGCTCGTTTAGTTTTTATTGCCATTTCAAATATACCGGTCATTTTTGAAACACCCTGTAGAAGCACTATAGTATCATGATACACTTTAGAAAGGAAGTTAGAACACAGATACATTCATTTAGAAAAATTGATAAACAATAAGATTAGAATTAAATTTGTAAAAGGAGAGGGAATGGTGAGAGATAACACTACTCTGAATGCTCAAAAAGACAGAGGAAATATTTCCTGTAAGGGAAACATTACACATACATAGTTATCAAACAATTTACATATGTTTCCGTTTATATTATAAATTTGCGTAGTTATGAGTAACTTTAAAAAAACAGTTAATCTCATCTACCAATTAACACAAAATCTATCAATTAGTCTTGCTTTTCTTGTTTTCATGAAGTGAATGCTGTGCCACAATTACTTTGGTCAAAAGATACTTCATTTGAGTTAATTTGTATTGTATTGGTAACGTGTTCTGATGTAGACTTGGGACATTGGACATCAGGGGGGACAGCCTGTAGGCAGAAGGCTGTGAGGGAAAACGGCAGTTGATGGGTATTTTAGCAGAAATGCAAGCAGCAAATCAGAGTGTCATAGTGATTCGGGTGGCAACTCAGCTGCATTCACAATTACAGAATCATCAGTATTCTTAAGTCCTTCAGTATTTGTAAACTTTTCAGAGTTAATCTCCCAAGGGACTTGGCAACAAAATTATAAGTTATGCTTAGCAGTGAATAGCTCCAGCGAGCAATAATGTTAGTTTCATGACAAGACTGGGGCAGGCCTACTCATACAGATACTGCAGTGACTATTACCCAAGTTCTAAAATGGATTTAGCAGGTGCCATTATCATGACTAAAGTGAGTTCAGGACTATGAATTCCATTTCTGTTTGAGAAAACAAATGAGCTTAAACGGGGTCAATTTGGAACATTTTTCCACACAAGCAACACATTAGCTTGTGCCCCACCCCTTTCCCTCCTTCCGTAACACAATAGTTGCCATTCCATGTGCTTTGGTTAGATCTTTAAAAATAAACATTGAATTTAATTGAATTTTATTTGATCCTGTAAGATTTCATTGTGTACAGTAAATGTATGTGTAATATAGGACATGTCAAAGTATTAACATTCATTATCACTTATTTTTCTACACCTTTAGCTTACATTTTTACATCATTGCTAATGAATAACAATATATACAAATTTAATTGCATAAGTATTCTGCAACACTGTAAAACTCGTTTTCAATGAGATAGTCTTTAAGTTTCTTTGGAAAGCCATTGTGAAGTACACTATCTTGCAGGTTTTTAGGCAGACTTCTTAGTAGCCTGATACCAGAGTACTGGGGTCCTTTTTCTAGCATTGCCAGTCAGTGGGGTATGCTCTGTACTTCATTCTTCCTTCTTGTGTTGTGGGTGTGTACACTAGCATTTGTAATCCAGTCCTCACTACCTTTTGTGATGTACATTATTGTTTTGTATATATACAATGATGAAAAAGTTAAAATACCTAAATTCTTGAAACAGTTTCTGCACGTTTCAGAGGTCTTTCTTCTTAAAATGGTCCTAATTGCTTTTTTTTTTTTTTTTTTTTTAAAAAATGTGAACACTCGTTTTGTCTCTTGTTTGTTTGAGTTTCCCCACACAGTCACTCTATACTGTAAGTATGGTTCGAAAAGTCCATGATACACTGTACACAGAAGGTTCTTGTCTGAATACTGTGATAGCTGCATCATCAAGAATATGACAGAGCTCAGTTTCTTACAGACATTATTAATATGTTTTTTTTTCCATTTCAGTTCATTGTCCACAAAAATGCCTAAATCTAGCCGATTCTACTTCTTCCAGCCTTGTACCATCAACCTCTAAATCCATGTCTACAGCCTTTTCCTTGTTTTTAAACACTGCATACATAGTTTTTTTAGATTTATAACCAGTTCATTTTCCAACAGCCATTGAGCTGTGACATTTGCAGATATGTATGCTCTTCTCTCAAGTGTTCTATATTTTGGTCACTATTTAATATTGTCATGTCATCAGCATACCATATTTTCTTTTCTTCCTCCTCAACACCTATATCATTAACAAACACATTAAATAACAATGGCCCCATTACAGAACCCTGCGGCACTCCATATTTGATGGATTTGGTTTCTGATTGGTACGAGTTTCCTAATGATACATGCTGCTTGCGGTTGCACAAGTATGATTTTATCCATTCACCTGGTTGCCCTCGAATGCCATAGTTGCTTAATTTTTGTATCAGCATTTCATGGTCAATGGTGTCAAATGCCTTTGAAAGATCCAGAAACATTGCAGAGACAACCTTTTTCTCGTCTAAGGACTGTAAAATGTATTCTGTTAGACTGGCAATTGCTGATTCTGTAGATTTACCCTTTCTGAAACCATGTTGTGAAGGTATGAGAATATTATGTTTGTCCAAATAGTTAACTAATCGGTATACATAAGCATTTCTAGGATTTTTGAGAAACCTGATATCAGTGAAACTGGTCTGTAGTTGTTGGGATCATCCTTATACCCTTTCTTGTACACTGGCACTACCTTCGTTATCTTCAGTTATTCTGGAAAAACTGCATTTCTGAAAGAACAGTTTGCTATGTTCAGCAGTGGTGTTATTATCTCCTCACTTACCAGCTTTATTACATGATTTGATATTTCATCACCACCAGCTGATTTCTTGGACTTCAGTTTCTGTATAGTTTTCCGCAGTTCATCTTCTGTGACTGGTCTTAAGAACATAGTACTGCATGATCTTTTTGGTACCTTAATGCCCTTCTGTTTTTGACTATTTCTTTCCAGTTTTAAGTTTTCTACTACACTGATATAGTTATTATTCAGTATGTTTGCTATATCCATACCATCTGTGACCACTGTGTTGTCTATTTTAATTGACCTAATACCTTCTTCTGTGTTTGACCCATCTTTTTCCTTTCTTTCAGCATTGATTGCATTCCAAGTTGCCTTTGCCTTGTTTTTTTGAGTTCGTTATAGTGGTGTCAATTGCTCTTGCTTTGGCTTCCCTTATTGTTTTTCTATACTTCTCTTTTAACATTTTATAGTTTTCAGCTTCGTCCTTCCGTCTCACACCCTGAAGCTTCCTTCGTTGTTCTAGTATTTCACTGGTAATCCACTGTTTTTGATCTTGCTGCCTTTCTTGTCTATTTACTTTGGGAAATGCTACATTAAAATGGTACTTAATTGTTGAAATAAATGCATCATATTTTTCATTTACACTAAATCTAGTAACTGTCAAAATTGCTTGTTTTGCTGTTAATTATGATACACCATGTGTACAAATTTTTCACTAGGAATGCCTCTGGTGCCCACATCATTTTGATGAACCGAGTGACCTCTTGTGTTGCTTGGGCATTACTCCAGCCGTGATCACAAAACATTTAGCTTTGTTGTTGAAGATGTCGTTGAAATCAAAAATTGTGTGGTTAATTATACTGGCAAATAAAAACTCTGCACTAGAACAGCATCGGAATACAGAACTCTGAATTCAGTACCTGATGCTCTTACTGACTGACCTACCCAAGCACAATTCATGACCCACCATTACCGCTTCATTTCTGCCAGCACCTCTCTCTTATAATCCAGACTTCACAGAAATTCTGCTGCATCCCTTGTAAGATTAGCACTGTTGGAAGAAAGTACACTGTAGAGAAATGGGTAAGCCACAGAGTAGGGGATTGTTTCTCAAATGAATCTTCGGCCTGTAGCGTTGTGTGTGTTGCTATGAAATTTCCTGGAAAATTAAAACTCTGTGTTGGATCTGGACTCAAACACAGAACCCCACCTTTCATAGGCAATGCTCTTGTCTAGTGATTCTTGCTGGCACAAATCACAACTTGCCCTCACGGCTTTAGGAGCACTGTCCATGGAAGAGAAGGTTCTGGGTTTGTATCTTCCATGAAGTTGAATAAAGTTTATGTGAAAATTATTTATATTCTTTCGTTCGTTTTGTGTAAATCACAATGCAACTAATACAAGTTTTTATTGCTAGGGACAAATGCAATTAATAATAAATATGCTGAGAAATGAGTGTAAGAATTTCAATGTGTTTGTTGCACTGTTATCAACCTTGTACAGTATTTTAGCTTCTCACTTTGCTAAATAAATACTTTAGTTATTTCAGTTGCATTAACTTATTGATAAAATAATCATACAAGGCAACAGGAACCTTAAAGTAGGCAAAATTGGCTAACACAGTGTCTTCATGTCAGCAGTTTTTTGGTGACTATGTGGAAGCCTAATGGTAATGCACTCCAGAAGCCGAAGGCATGCAGCAGGCACAGTATGTTGGCATGCTGCTTGCAGCAACAAGGACCTTTATTCATTGTGGGATGGACCAGGCTGGGCACTGCATTGCCTCAGCAGGCTGACCAGACAAGTACTACAGCTTCAGTTCATGAAATAGTTGTCATGTATGTGGCCCGAAGCAGTACATCACAGCAACTGAATTTCTGACTTGTATATAAACTTGGCGATTTCAATAAGGGATCAGAAGTCCAACAACACCTGTTGGATAACAGAGCCATGCTAGGCACAAGGAGATGTAGACTAGCCAGCAGCTGCTGCCATTTCAGACTTTCACCATGATGGGATCATCTCCTTGTACTGACCCCTGCCCTGAGACTTAGTACTGTACCACTGAGTTGGTCCTTCTTTCCTGCACCAGCAGCAGCAGCAACCTCTTGCCTAAGGAGATAGAGGTTTGAGTTCAGCGCACTGAAAATACCCAATGTCTCCACTGGTATGGATGCTGTGGCACCTCTCGCTGCCGATTGTTGAGATGCAACTTCTCCCCCAGAGGATGACTTCCCCTGCAAACATTCCAGCCAAACACAGTGCTGTTGATGCTGCCAGTTTGTTGCATGGCCTGCTGTGCTGGGTTGTGTGTTGCTGAGCTAGGCATTTGTGTCAGATGCACATCGTAGCTGCAGATCAGGCAGCCACTGTCAGCAAACTACACACAGTGACCGATCACGTGCCAAGACAGTGCATGACCAGTGCACTGCAGCATTGATATGTAGAGACATGAGCCAAACTGAAGAACATGTTTTGTTAGTACTGCTTCGAGGAAGACTTAACTAGACAGCACTCTCACCTCGACCCCCCACCACTATCCAATCTGGCACACAAACTAACCTGAACTCTTGCTCTACTACAACTGGTGTCAGGAGTGCTGGAGTCATCTCCAGTGTATTTCAGGTTATCTGACCTGCGCACAGCACAACATCACAAATGCAGCAAGCGGTAACATCACAGTGCAGTGGGTGATAAAATTGTTGTTCTACTTGTATATGTGAAAGAGATTGGGATCTAGACGATAAGTACCTCGTAATCAGAAGGTTGCTTTCTTCAGGCCACTGGAACCATCTGATATATCATGGTTTCTCAGTAACTGTAAGGATGATTATTTACATACAGCCTGTTAGACTGCTAGGGCATAATGCAACATGTGCAGGATCTGTATCAGTAATCTGCTGGACTTACCACAGCCAGGCAGTGTACAGAGTCTAGGTGGCTGATGATAAGGTGTAAGTTACAAGTTGTTGTTGTTGTGGTCTTCAGTCCTGAGACTGGTTTGATGCAGCTCTCCATGCTACTCTATCCCGTGCAAGCTTCTTCATCTCCCAATACCTACTGCAGCCTGCATCCTTCTGTATCTGTTTAGTGTATTCATCTCTTGGTCTCCCTCTACGATTTTTACCCTCCACGCTGCCCTCCAATACTAAATTGGTGATCCCTTGATGCCTCAGAACATGTCCTACCAACCTATCCCTTCTTCTAGTCAATTTGTGCCACAAGCTTCTCTTCTCCCCAATCCTATTCAATACCTCCTCATTAGTTATATGATCTACCCATCTAATCTTCAGCATTCTTCTGTAGCACCACATTTCGAAAGCTTCTATTCTCTTCTTGTCCAAACTAGTTATCGTCCGTGTTTCACATCCATACATGGCTACTCTCCATACAAATACTTTCAGAAACGGTTCCTGACACTTAAATCTATACTCGATGTTAACAAATTTCTCTTCTTCAGAAACGCTAACCTTGCCATTGCCAGCCTACATTTTATATCCTCTCTAATTCGACCATCTTCAGTTATTTTGCTCTCCAAATAGCAAAACTCCTTTACTACTTTAAGTGTCTCATTTCCTAATTTAATTCCCTCAGCATCACCCAACTTAATGTGATTACATTCCATTATCCTCATTTTTCTTTTGTTGATGTTCATCTTATATCCTCCTTTCAAGACACTGTCCATTCCGTTCAACTGCTCTTCTAAGTCCTTTGCTGTCTCTGACAGAATTACTATGTCATCGGCGAACCTCAAAGTTTTTATTTCTTCTCCATGGATTTTAATACCTACTCCGAATTTTTCTTTTGTTTCCTTCACTGTTTGCTCAATATACAGATTGAATAACATCGGGGAGAGGGTACAACCCTGTCTCACTCCTTTCCCAACCACTACTTCCCTTTCATGTCCATTGACTCTTATAACTGCCATCTGGTTTCTGTACAAATTGTAAATAGCCTTTTGCTCCCTGTATTTTACCCCTGCCACCTTCAGAATTCGAAAGACAGTATTCCAGTCAACATTGTCAAAAGCTTTCTCTACATCTACAAATGCTAGAAACGTAGGTTTGCCTTTCCATAATCTATCTTCTAAGATAAGTCGTAGGGTCAGTATTGCCTCACGTGTTCCAATATTTCAATGGAATCCAAACTGATCTTTCCCAAGGTCAGCTTCTACCAGTTTTTCCATTCGTCTGTAAAGAATTCGTGTTAGTATTTTGTATCCGTGACTTATTAAACTGATTGTTCGGTAATTTTCACATCTGTCAGCATCTGCTTTCTTTGGGATTGGAGTTATTATATTCTTCTTGAAGTCTGAGGGTATTTTGCCTGTCTCATACATCTTGCTCACCAGATGGTAGAGTTTTGTTAGGCCTGGCTCTCCCAAGGCTGTCAGTAGTTCTAATGGAATGTTGTCTACATACAAGTGGTTCTCTTTTCTCCAAAGGTCTCTTTAATTTTCCTGTAGGCAGTATCTATCTTACCCCTACTGAGATAAGCCTCTACATCCTTACATTTGTCCTCTAGCCATCCCTGCTTAGCCATTTTGCACTTCCTGTCGATCTCATTTTTGAAACGTTTGTATTTCTTTTTGCCTGCTTCATTTATATTTTCTCCTTTCATCAATTAAATTCATATTTCTCCTGTTACCCAAGGATTTCTACTAGCCCTCACCTTTTACCTACTTGCTCCTCTGCTGCCTTCACTACTTGATCTCTCAAAGCTACCCATTCTTCTTCTACTGTATTTCTTTCCCCCATTCCTGTCAGCTGTTCCCTTATGCTCTCCCTGAAACTCTGTACAACCTCTGGTTTAGTCAGTTTATCCAGGTCCCATCTCCTTAAATTCCCAACTTTTTGCAGTTTCTTCAGTTTTAATCTACAGTTCATAACCAATAGATTGTGGTCAGAGTCCACATCTGCCCCTGGAAATGTCTTACAATTTAAAACCTGGTTCCTAAGTCTCTGTCTTACCATTATGTAATCTATCTGAAACCTGTCAATATCTTCAGGCTTCTTCCATGTATACAACCATCTTTTACGATTCTTGAACCGAGTGTTAGCTATGATTAAGTTGTGCTCTGTGCAAAATTCTACCAGGCGGCTTCCTCTTTCATTTCTTAGCCCCAATCCATATTCACCTACTACATTTCCTTCTATCCCTTTTCCTACTACCGAATTCCAGTCACCCATGACTATGAAATTTTCATCTCCCTTCACTATCTGAATAATTTGTTTTATTTCATCATACGTTTCTTCAATTTCTTCACCATCTGCAGAGCTAGTTGGCATATAAACTTGTACTACTGTAGTAGACGTGGGCATCGTGTCTATATTGGCCACAATAAGGCGTTCACTATGCTGTTTGTAGTAGCTTACCTGCACTCCTATTTTTTTATTCATTATTAAACCAACTCCTGCATTACCCCTATTTGATTTTGTATTTATAACCCTGTATTCGCCTGACCAAAAGTCTTGTTCCTCCTGCCACCGAACTTCACTAATTCCTACTATATCTAACTTTAACCTATCCATTTCCCTTTTTAAATTTTCTAACCTACCTGCTCGATTAAGGGATCTGACATTCCACGCTTCGAGCTGTAGAACGCCAGTTTTCTTTCTCCTGATGACGACGTCCTCCTGAGCAGTCCCCGCCAGGAGATCCGAATGGGGGACTATTTTACCTCTGGAATATTTTACCCAAGAGGACGCCATCATCATTTAACCATACAGTAAAGCTGCATGCCCTCGGGAAAAATTACGGCTGTAGTTTCCCCCTTGCTTTCAGCCATTGTCAGTACCAGCACAGCAAGGCCGTTTTGGTTAGTGTTACAAGGCCAGATCAGTCAATCATCCAGACTGTTGCCCCTGCAACTACTGAAAAGGCTGCTGCCCCTCGTCAGGAACCACACGTTTGTCTGGCCTCTCAACAGATACTCCTCCATTGTGGTTGCACCTACGGTACGGCTATCTGTATCGCTGAGGCACGCGAGCCTCCCCACCAATGGCAAGGTCCATGGTTCTTACAAGTATGCAAGTTTTTAAGTAAGTATGGTTCTTACAAGTATGTAATAATTTTTGGTGTGTAAATGGTTGTGGACAGCTAGGAATGAACAATTAGCATCTGTCTGGCTGTGTGTATCTGAAGTGCACCCAGCCACCACTGAGTTGATCACTGCTTTTCTGGTAGGGAAACTGATGATGTAGTGTCTTTTTTGGTTTATCTGAAAACATCAGCAGAGATCAGTAGCTGGTCAGATAGTCAGTCCTTAAGGGTGACAACATTTCAATTGGCAGGTAGGGCGAAAATGTTTTGTAGATGTAAAGAGGTGTTAAAAGACACAAAAATGTTTTAGCAATTGAGGGAGGGCATCCTGAAATGGTACAGGGGCAGTGCAAAGATCCTTCAGGAGCAATTAAATATGTTAACAAACAGACGTAGGGAAATGGTACAATAGGTTGCAGATATAATATGTGGACAGGTGCCCCAGAGATCTATATTCTGCTGTTAGGTTAGCAACAGAATTTGAAAAAACTGACATGGCAACTGGTGTATGTGAGAAATGTGGGGTAAGCACTCCGTCTTCAGGCCACAAGTGGCCCATCAGGACCATCTGACCGCCGTGTCATCCTCAGTTGAGGATGTGGATAGGAGGGGCGTGTGGTCAGCACACCGCTCTCCCGGTCGTTATGACGGTTTTCTTTGACCATAGCTGCTACTATTCAGTCGAATAGCTCCTCAATGAGCATCACGAGGCTGAGTGCACCCCGAATAATTGGAAACAGCGCATGGCGACTGGATGGTCACCCATCCAAGCGCTGGCCACGCCCAACAGCACTTAACTTCGGTGATCTCACGGGAACCGGTGTATCCGCTGCGGCAAGGCCATTGCCCAAGAAGTGTGGGGTTGTCTCCAATAATGTGAAATGCTATAGGTGTGGTCAAACAGAACACACACAGAGGCAGTGTCAGCATCCTCAGTAGGGTGGGTAGGATGATTATTAGCAGTGAAAAAATGTAAATAGCAGTATGGGTAAACTAGACGGTAACAGACAAATGTTTAACACCAAAGGGAACCCTAAGTCAACTAAGTGGCATTTCCAGTAAATTCTGATGCAGTGAATACATATGCAGAGGTGGAGGATGCTATAATGGTGAGTGTGAAGGGAATAAAACATAGTGTTTTCTTAGATACAGAGGTGCATATGTCAGTAGCAACTAGAGATCTAGCAGGTCGAAAAAGACAGAAACCACCATGCTATAGAGTGGCAATGATTTGAGAGCAACTGGATCAGTTGAATTAAGTTTTCAAGTTGACCATCAGAACAATAAGTGGAAATGGTGCCTTATGCCAGTTACAGTTATGGTATGACCCTGCAGTTGGACTTTTTGAATGAACATTATGCCAAAATTGACTTTCAATGATGTGTAGTGGAATTTGGTGGGGTAACATTCCACCTAGGGGAAACTGTCATCAGAGGAATACTGTCCCTCTTAAGGGTCATACTATCTAACAAGCACACAAGATTTCCAAGGCTTGATTTGCATGATATAGAGACTGAGGGTCCCAAAAAATTTGCTTTGGGTGCAAGTGGAACTGGACTTATCAGTTGGTTAATTGAATGTGGTAGAACCACTGAAAGAGAGAAATCTATTCAATACTTCATAGTGTTCTGTTAGAAGGAGCAATATAAATGCACAAGAGGTAGATGGCAGGAGAGTGGCACCCTTGAATCTCAATAACTTTAGTGCAGAGAAAATAAAGCAAATGAAGAGAATGATTACAGTGAATGTGGATCCACTGGAAGACAATTTAGATGCATGGAATATAAGTCATGGACAGCCACACGCTGCTGCTAGAACTGCATTATGTAAGAAAATAGAACATCTTCAAGGGACAGAGAGTGATAAAACAGAGGAGTATTTACTTGAGTTTGAGGACTTGTTTTTTCCTCAAGGACTGTTGCCAGTAACACCTGTGATGCCACATTGAATACAGATGGGAAATGAAGCACCAGTATACCACAAACCATATCAATTGCCTCATTTTTGCAGCTGATTGTGGAAGAATTTATTGACCAACAGTGAGTCAATGGGATAATAGAGGAAAGTGTTAGCCCACAGGGTGGCATTATAGTAGTTGTGCAGATTGGTCCCAAAAAATATAAGTTTTTGATGTGATTATAGATTCCTTAATAGTAAGATGGTGACCGAAGCATACCCTATTCCTAACAGTTGCTGAAAATTTTGGAAAGTGCCAATAGTTCTCCACGATGAACTCTGTCTGGATTCCACCAGACAGAAGTAGCTCTGGAGGCCCAACCAAAGATAGCCTTTTCAGTTCTCAGGTGTCATTATCTGTGTAGAAGGATGCTTTTGAACTGAGGGATACTCCAGAAACATTTCAACATTTATTAGATGGAGTTTTGGGGGAACTAAAAAGCAGGCAGTGTTTGATATATCTGGATGATGTAAATGTGTTTCGAAAGTTATGGATGAAGATAGACAGAAATTAAGAGCCATTTTTGAGAGACTGCAGGCATTACATTTAGCATTGAACCCAGAGAAGTGTCATTTCATCAGGCAGAATGTGAATTACTTTGATCATGTACTTAGCAGGGAAGGAGCCAAGACAGATCTGAGGCTGGTACATGTGGTACAAGGCTTCTCAATTCCTAAATCAGGTAAAGAGTTGCAGTCATTTTTAGGACTCAAAAATTACTATACAAAATTTGTGAGGGGCTTTGCAGATACAGCACAACCACTTACACAGTTGTTTAAGAAAGAGGTAAAATTTGACAGGATGGAGGAGTGCAAAAGTGTGTTAGAGTAGAGCCCAGTTTTGATATTCCCAAACTATCAGCAACAATTTACATTATCATGCAACGTATATAATCACATGTTGGGGTGCATGTTGAGTCAAGAGGTAATGGTGATGAACATTCGACAGTTTATGCTTCACATCAATTCAACAAAGCAGAAAAGAAAGCAAAATGGGTGATGCTTCTCAGGGAATCTGATTATGAAGTAACACATAGGCCAGGGAAGAAACACAGGAATGCAGATGGGTTAAGTAGGAAAGTGGCCATAGTACAAACACAGGGGCTTGGCCTTTCTGAAAGGTGAGCAACACGAAATGCTGACACTGACTGCAAGCTATATAGGAAACAGCAAACAGGTCAGCATG
Source organism: Schistocerca piceifrons (assembly GCF_021461385.2). Lineage (NCBI taxonomy): Eukaryota > Metazoa > Arthropoda > Insecta > Orthoptera > Acrididae > Schistocerca > Schistocerca piceifrons. Next base: position 576,184,468 of record NC_060143.1, read on the forward strand.
TATGATGATCTGTTGTGTAAGGTAACAAGGTTGCTGACCAAACTCAAGGAGGATGTACTAAAGAAAGCTCACGACCACATACTATCCAGACATGAAGATCGTATGGCAACAAATCAGAGGTTAGCTGAGAAGTGCTGGTGGAGAGGAAGAAAGGAAGTTGTACACCAATATGTGAGTAACTGTGTGCAGAAATGAGCCATAAACAAGTCTTATGGCAGAAACTACTGGAGGCTATGTAACAATTTGAAATGATTGTCATGGATGTTTTGGGCCCATTTAACCAGACTCCTGCAGAGAACCATTTTGAGTTGACAATTATTTATCATTTTTCTAGATATGTGGAAAATATTGCAATTCTAAATCAGGTAATGTGGTGTGAGCCATGATCAATAGTTGGCTACTGAAGTTTGGTGTGCTAGGGACACGATGTAATCTTACAGGATCAAATAAAATTCAATTCAATTCAATTCAATTCAAAACCATAATCACAGGCCAGGGGACAAATTTCATGTCCAACTTAATGAAACAGTTATGCAAATTGTTATGGATTGGGAAATTAAGTCACTTGCACCCACAAACAAATAATAGAATAGAGAGGGTACATCATACTATTAGGAAGAGATTGAGTCACTATTTGACCTCACACCATAATTACTGGGAAAGGTATTTTCATTTTTAGAGCCAGCTTGCAAGTCAGAGGTTCACACCAATAAATGGCTATCCCCATACGAGGTAAAATATGAGACAAAAAAAATCATTGCCATCTGAAATGACTAAAAACAAAGGATGGTAGAGACAAGGAGTCAGTGCGAAATTTTGTAAGAACACTGAAAGAGGTGTGGAGGCAAGTGCAGAGGGCAAATACAAGGATCTGAAGAGAGAGGAATCAGCAGTGGAGTACGAGGAAAAGTTACCATGTTGTAGGGTATGGCAATGGGTACTGTTGTCCAGCCTGTACACCCTGAAGGGCAAGGCAAGAAACTTCATTCCAAGATACCAAAGGTCATATCAGACGATGAAGACTATGTCTTCCATTAATGTAAAGTTACAGTTGCCTACACAAACAACAATAGCAGGTGTTGGATGTCTTCAACAGTTCCAAGGTGCTATGGATACATTAGCACAAGTATCAAGAACTACTTCTGGGAAGCGGGTGAAGAAGAAGAAGAAGAAGAAGAAACAAAGGAGTGAACACAGGGATGTTGAACAACCAATGCAGGAGGTACCAGACACATTGGGTCAAGGGAATGATAGAAAGTGTTTGATGTATTTTCAGTGCTATAATAATTCCCAAATTCTTGTGATTACAGACAATGAGGCTTTGTTGACAATCTTTACAATATAATGCAGAAATTCACTCCATACTCAAGGCAAAGTTTACAGTGGAGGATACATAATTTGAAACTTCCTGACTGATCAGAACTCTGCGCCAGTACAGCATTGGGATAGAGAACCTTGACTTTAATGGCCAATGCTCTTACTGACTGACCTACCCAGGCATGACTCGTGACTCACTGACACAATGTTATTTTTTTTAGTAACTCTCTCTTATAGTCCCGACTTCACAGAAATTCTTCTGCATTCATTGCATGACTAGTACTGTTGGAAGAAAGTATACTGCAGAGAAATGGGTGAGGCACAGACAAGGGGACCATTCCTTAAATGAATCTTTCACTTTGCAGCTTAGTGCGCGTTCTTTTGAATTTTCCTGGAAATTAAAACTCTATGTTGGATCTGGACTCAAGCACAGGACCCCACGTTTCACAGGCAATGCTCTAGTCTAGTGATACTTGCTGGCACAAATCACAACTTGTCCTCGTGGCTTTAAGAGCACTGTCCATAAAAGAGAAGTTTCTGGATTTGTATCTTCCATGAAGTTGAGTAAAGTTTATGTGGAAATTATTTGCATTCTTTTATTCATGTTGTGTAAATCACAAAGAAACTAATACAAGTTTTCATTGCTAGGGACAAATGCAATTAATTAATAAATGTACTGAGAAATGTATGTAAAAATTTCATCATGTATGTTTCACCTGGTACTGATCCTTCTCCTGGGACTTAGTACCACACCAATGAGGGGACTGTTCCCTCATGGTGCTGCAGCCCAAGGGGACAAAGGTTCAACTCTAATGTGGTGCCCCACCCAACTGTTTTCTATTGTGCAATGGCTGTAGCACTTTGAACTGATAACTGTTGAGGCAGAACTTCTCCCTGAGAAGCTGGCTTCCCTGCCAGTGTTCCAGCTAACCACAGTGCCAAAGAGGCCGCAAGTTTGCTGCACTGCCCTCCATATTGGGTCACAGTTGCTATGCTGAGCATAGATGTCAGCGATCCCGGGCACACGTCAGAGCTGCAGGCTGAGCAGCTGCTGTCGAAATACCACACACAGTGACCAATAGTGTGCCAAGGGAGGGTGTGGCGGCTGCACGACAGCATCCATCTGTAGCAGCTTGAGGCATAATGAAGAATTTGTCTTGTTACTACTGTTTCACTGACGCTTCGTCCAGAAAAAATGCTCACTGTGACATTGGCTGCACTCATTCCAGCACAAAAAGTAGCCTGACACCCACAGGTCTGCTTCAGCATGTTGAACTGAGTTTCTAAATTAATTAACATTTGATTTAATTTTTACTTGTGACTGAGTTGGACTTTAATGAATTTTGTACATAGTGAATGACTACTGACATGTTTCTAGTGTGCATGGCATGTTTTGCATATGACAAACTGTATGATGCGGGTCTTTGTGAGATTGAGAACTACACTGTTTGCTGTGAACCAGATGCTAGCCCATTCATCTATCTCATGGGCTGTGTTTGAGATGGTTCAGTTTGTGTCCTTGTTTACTATGTGTGTCTCATTAGCTGTTTTGGACAGTCCTTTAAAGTCACGGGAGAGTGCACAGTGGAGGTCAAGAACAGAAGCTTATCTTGATAGCCACACTTTCCAGAGACTGGACAGGTATATGGAGCCAGCAGTGTGTGTGTGTCTACATATTTTCCACGAAAATGCAGCTCTCACACACATGACCATAACATAGGATATATTGCAGGAGAAGTTCCCACCTACACAGCTCAGAAAAGCTGGTGTTGGTAGGAAGGATCCAGGTGGCACAGGCTGTGAAGCAGTCATTAAAATGAAGAATACTGTGTTGGAAATTGTGCTCAGCAACTGGGTGGTCCAGCTGTTTCTTAGTGACTGTTTGTTGGTGGCCATTGATGCAGACAGATAGCTTAGCTTGTGGATCACATGACTGGTTTCACAGATAGCGCTGCCTTTGATGGGATAGATGATGCTTGGGGCCAGATGGGAGTAGGTGTTGGTGGGATGGTGAATGGGAAGGCCTTGCATCTAGGTCTATTACAGGGACATGAGCATTGAGGCAAGGTGTTGGGAGCAGGGGTTGTCTAGAAATGAATGAGGATATTGTGTAGATTCAGAGGGTGATGGAATACCACTGTGGGAGGGGTGGAGACAATAGCGGGTAGGACATTCCTCATTTCAGGACATGATCAGAGATAGTCAAAATCCTGGCAGAGAATGTGATTCAGTTGCTCCAAATCTGGGTGGTACTGAGTCACAAGGGGAATGCCCCTTTGTGGCTGGAGAATGGGTCTTTGGGAGATGGTGGGTGACTGGAGAGACAAGGCACAGGAGATCTGTTTCTGTATGAAGTTAGGAGGATAATTACAGGCTGTGAAGACCTCAGTGAGATCCTGGTATATTTTGAGGGGAACTGTTCAGCACTGCAGACACGGTGGCCATAGGTGGCTAGGCTGTGTGGAAGTCCCTTGTGTGGAAGTTCTTGGTGTGGAATGGGTGTCAGCTGTCAAAGTGGAGGTATTGCTAGTGGTTGGTAGGTTTGATGTAGACTGAGGTAGCCATCTTTCAGGTGGAGGTCAACATCTTGGAAAATGGCTTGTTGGGTTGAGAAGGATCAGGTGAAGTGAATGGGGGAGAAGGTGTTGAGGTTCTGGAGGAACACTGATAGGGTGTCCTCACCCTCAATTCAGATCACAAAAATGGCATCAGTGAATCTGAACCAGGTGAGGGGTTTGGGATTCTGGATGGTTAGGAAGGATTCCTCTAGATGGCCCATGAATGGGTTCCCATAGGGTGGTACCATGCAGGTGCTCATAGCCATACCCCAGATTTGTTTGTAGGTGATGTCTTCACAGGAGAAGTATTTTCAGTGAGGATGTAGTTGGTCATGGTGATCAGGAAGATCGTTAAAGGTTTGGAATCAATTGCTCTTTGGGAAAAGTTGTGTTCAACAGCAGCAAGGCCATGGGCATTAGGGATGCTAGTGTAAAGGAAGATGGCATCAATAGCAATGAGCAGGGAAATGCGTGGTAAAGGAACAGGAACTGTGCAGAGTTGGTGGAGGAAATGATTTGTGTCTTTTATAAAGAAGGGTAGGTTGTAGGTAATAGTTTTGGTCTGTGAGAACAGAGATTGGTTGGGTTTATGGACTTTAGAAAACATGCAGAAGGAAGGAGTGTAGGGAGTGGTAGGGATGAGCAGAGAGATAGACTCTGGGGAGAGGTTCTCGGATGGGTCTAAGGATTTGAGGAAAGATCGGAGATATTGCTGGATTTCTGGAATAGGGTCACTATGGCAGGTTTTGTAGGTGGACAATTCTGACAGCTGGTGGAGTCCTTCTGCCAGGTAATGCTAGCGGTTCAAAACAACAGTGGTGGAATCTTTGTCAGCAGGTAGGATAATAAGATCGGGGTCAGATTTCAGGTGGTGGATAGTGGTTCTGTCTGCGGATGTGAGGTTAACTTGCATGTTCAGGGATTTAGGGAATGATGGTGAGGCAAGGTTTGAGATTAAGAAATTCTGGAAAGTTAACAGCGGGTGTTTTGGGGACAGTGGGGGTGGATCACACAGTTGTAAGGAGGAGTGAACTGAGTCAGACAGGGTTCAACATTAGTCTTAAAGTTAAGTCTGATTGGTGGTGTTCATGGCTAAAAGTGTTTCCACTGTAGGGACTGAGAGGAGAGAAGGCCTTCATCAAGTCTACCATGACTGAATTTGGGAGTGGGGCAAAAGGTAAGGCCTTTGGAAAGGACCGATACTTCTGTGGGGCTAAGGCTTTTGGAGGAAATGTTGATGGCTGCCTTTCACATCTGTTTAGGTTCTGGATTCTGTTTGATGGTGGGAGGGAGTTTTTGAGGGTGAGTTAAATACACTATGTGATCAAAAGTATCAGAACGCCCAACCGAAAATGACTTCCAAGTTTGTGGCAGCCTCCATTGGTAATGCTGGAATTCAGTATGGTGTTGGCCCACCCTTAGCATTGATGACAGCTTCCACTCTTGCAGGAATATATTCAGTGAGGTGCTGGAAGGTTTCCTAGGGAATGGCAGCCCATTCTTCATGGAGAGCTGAACTTAGAAGAGGTATCAATGTCTGTCGGTGAGGCCTGACACGAAGTCAGTATTCCAAAACATACCAAAGATGTTCTATAGGATTCAGGTCAGGACTCTGTGCAGGTCAGCCCATTACAGGGATGTTGTTGTCACGTAACCACTCTGCCACAGGCCGTGCATTATTAACAGATGCTCGATCGTGTTGAAAGATGCAATTGCCATCCCCGAATTGCTCTTCAACAGTGGGAAGCAAGAAGGTGCTTAAAACATCAGTGTAGGCCTGTCCTGTGATACTGCCACACAAAAAAACAAGGAGACCAAGTCCCCTCCATGAAAAACATGAGCACTCTGTAACATCACTGCCTCCAAATTTTACTGTTGGCATTACACACACTGGCAGATGACGTTCTCCGGGCATTTGCCGTGCCCACACCCTGCCTTTGGATTAACACATTGTGTACCATGATTTGTCACTCCACACAACATTTTTACACCATTCAATTGTCCAGCGTTTATGCTCCTTACACCAAGTGAAATGTCATTTGGCGTGTACCAGCATGATGTGTGGCTTATGAGCAGCTGCTCAACCATGAAATCCAAGTTTTCTCACCTCCCCCCTAACAGTCGTAGTACTTACTGTGGATCCTGATGCAGTCTGGAATTCCTGTGTGATGATCTGAATAGATGTCTGCCTATTACACATTATAACCCTCTTCAACTGTCGACGGTCTCTGTCAGTCAACAGGTGAGGTCGGCCAGTACGCTTTTGTGCTGTATGTGTCCCTCCATGTTTCCACTTCACTATCACATTGGAAACAGTGGACCTAGGGACGTTTAGGACTGTCAGAATCTCACTTACAGATGTTTGACACAAGTGACACCCAATCCCCTGACCATGTTTGAAGTCCGCGAGTTATGTGGAGTGCCCCATCCTGCTCTCTCTGATGTCTAATGACTACTGAGGTCACTGACATGGAGTACCTGGCAGTAGGTGGCAGCACAATGCACCTAATACAAAAAATGTATGTTTTTGTGGGTGTCCGGATACTTTTGATCACATAGTAGGTCTGCAAGACAGGTTTTATCAGCTATTAGGGGATGCAGGGGAGGTTTGGACATTGTTCTGGAGCTGGTGGATAATGGTAGTCCACGGCAGCTATAGGTGATAAACAGGCTGGAGGTTTTTGAGGTGGAGTTGTTTAAAATATAATTGCCATTGTCAGAAGTCATTCACTGCAACTTCAGATGATGATTCACATCCTTCTGGATCTTCTTGCTGTAGTAGCTTTTTGTAAAATGGTTAGTGCTCCAATTCTAGTTTGGGAAGCACTTAGCTGAGTAGAAACATCAAATCAGTGTACTTTTTCTTTGTTATAAGCAGAATGGACAAGTACAAAGTTGGTGTCTTTCACTAAGATCTTGTTCACTTTCTCGTGCTTTCTTTCTAAAACCTAGAGCTACTCATATAAACTCTTCATAAAAGTATTCTTTAACTCGAATAACAAATAAACACTGTTTTGTGAATCCTTGGCCATCTGACTGGCTTCCTGTTCATAACTTCTTCCCTAATAATCATGTGGTGATTCAGATGACGCTTCCAATTGATAATCTTGTCATCGGTTATTTTGTGAACAACATATCGTTTGTCATCATTTCTTCTTGTGTTTCTGGCAGTAGTCTCCCAGCCAGAAGACCGGATCACTTTCCCAAGTCTTAGGTTCTGTGTGACTGCTGAATGCATTGAGTCAAATACCACTTTGTTATGACCGACAACCATGAATTTTAAAACAATTGTTCACAGGTTAGGTATCTCATGAACTGTGATAAAGCATATTGCAGCAACAAATTTGTCCTCTAGAGTGATCAGCGATCAGTAAAACAGAAAACAGCACTCATATCATTGCAGGGAGAGATTTGATATATTGGTACAACAGCTTGTTATCTCATGGCTTCATTGCTTTTCCCTCCATTTCTGATCACATGAAACAATCTTGTTTTGATTTTGTGACATACACTGCAAAATTAAGAAAAATTGTAATGTTCTTCACTTGTGTGGCCATACTGTCCGTAGTTGCTTTACAATTTCTGACAGTATTTTTGTTCTGTTGTTACAACTGCAGGAACTTGTAGCTGTAATGAGAGAATGAAAATACCCCAGGATTTTCCATTGTTCCTCATAAAACAAAGCATTGTTGGTGGGATCATTTGAGGCCAACAAAACTTGTTGGAGGTTGAAGTTGCCGCTAACAAAAGTCATATCTGAGTTTTGTCTTGTTTCTTCTCCTCTTGAGGCATGTCTTGCTAAAAGGGAACAGTGTATACTGATAAGCCAAAAAATTATGACCACTGTCCACCACAATGACAGATGCTGCCTGGTGATGTATCAGGCACACGGCACAGTAACAAAAGCATGTAAGCAGAGCAGATACAGACAAGGTATCACCCTAGTGAAGATATGGGCCGCAAATGGGGAAATCCGTTGAGAAAAACAACTTTGACAAAGGGAAAATTATTATTACGCAAACCCTGTGAACAAGTGTCTCGAAGATGTCAGAGCTGTTTGAATATTCACGTGATATTGCCGTGAGCATCTGCTGAAAGAGGTAGGAGGACAGTTAAACTACCACTAGGCGCTTAGTGATTGGATGTACATGATTCTTCACAGAACATGGCGTTTGGAGGATTGTCTGTTCTGTAAAGTAGGATAGATGGTGATCTGTGACATCTCTGTCAAAAGAGCATATTGCTGGCGCATGCACAAGTATTTCAGAGCACACCGTTCATGGTATGTTGTTGAATATGGAGCTCCGCAGCAGATCAAAACTGTGTGTTCATATTTATACTCAACAATATCACCAATTATGATGGTAGTCAGCTTGGGAACATCGGGATTCAACCGTCAATCACTGGAAATGTGTTGGCTTTTCAGCTGAATTACATTTTTTTTTACACTAGGCCGATGCTCGTTTCCACAGACAGCATCACTGAGGTGAATGGCGGTCTGACGTGCAGTGCGCCACAGACGCAAGCTGGTGAGAGCAGTCTTATGCAGTGGGAAACATTCTCCTGCACTTGCATGGGACCTGTGGTAGTAATCAAAGACACACTGATAGCTGCAAACCACCTGCATCCCTTCATGCTTGTGTCTTCCCCAACAGTGATGTCATCTTTCTGCAGTATACTTTTCCATATCTCGGAGCCAGAAATGTGCTATATGGTCAGAGCAGAATTATAGTGAAGTCATGTTGATGTCTCAGCAACCAAATTCACCTGACGTAAATCCTATGGAACCCATCTGGGGCCTGCCAGCCGCACTTTAGTCTGGAACCCATCTGGATCACTATCAGGTGCTACCACTGCATACACAAATCAGCAGCCTGTTATTTACGTAAATTGCGTGACCTGTGCATAGACATCTAATGCCACATACCTCCACACAAACCTGCCAACAAACTGTCGGATCCCTGATATGCGGAAACAGTAATGTATTTTCTTCCAAAGATGTATAAACAAGCTATTAAGCAGGTGGTCATAATGTTTTGGCTCATCAATCTAATTAGGTGTATGTTCACCTTTATTGACCCCAGCAGCACAGTAGGTTATGCACAGATGACACTAGTATTTTTTGGTATGATGAGATTGTACTCCTCTGAAAAAATTGCCCTGGTTACATGGGCTTAGCTGCTTCAAGATCATTTTCTTAATGTGCGGATTTGTACAGGTTTTATGTACATGAGTGTGATTTCAGCAACAAAATTAGGAAATTTTTTTTTGTCCCAGTGCATCAATAAACAGATTCAACAACTGCAAAACTTTCAGTGTGATTCCTCTCACTGTCCAAAAGTTCTGATGTGACTCTTTATGAGGTTTTTTTTTTTTGTTTTGTTTTGTTTTGGGATCCAAAAACAACTAAAGTCATACACGCCCATGACGTAACCTTAGAACACAAATACAAAAAAGGAGTTAAAGGCGGACTACACGTTACGTCCAAGCAATGGAAGGAAAGAGAGCTAAGAACAAGGACTTCCTCTTGAAAAAAGGTCCACAAAATATGCCATAGAGACAATGGAGGTCCCAAAATAAAGATTAAATGTCCTTCACCATATTGCTAGGACAGATAAAAAGTAAAACACGGTCGTTTGCTAAAATGGGCGACAGCGCAGACGGTGAACATGCTTTTGAACATAAATGGTTAAAAAAAAGGGCATTCAGTCAGGAAATGGCAAACTGTCGAAGGTTGATGACGATGAGCACAAAGTGGTGGGGCATCAGCACTTAACAAATGGCAATGGCTAAAACGACAGTGCCGAATAGGCAGACTAGCTAAAATGATCTCCTCATGGTGAGAGAGCTGAGAGGAAATCAGCCAAATTGCTGGGATAGGTTTAATTCCCCTGGGAGCTTGTTCCTATGAAGGGAAGACCAATGGCGATGCTGAAGTGACACCACCTGCTGCCAAACAGCAACATGGAAATCATCGAAAGAAATGGATGAACTAGCGGGTTGAGGAACGAGGACTGCAGCCATGGCAGCAGCGTCTGCAGCCTCATTTCCTGTCAGACCAATGTGACCAGGAGCTCACAGAAACATCAAAGTGGCTCCCTCAAGACTGAGCAAGTGGAAGCTTTCTTGGACCCATTGTACTAAGGGATGGATTGTGTACAGCACAGAGGGGCTCTGAAGGAAATGGAGCAGGTGACACAATTAAAAAGACTGTGTCGCTGGATATACTGCATGGCCTGATACAGGGCGAAGAGCTCTGCTGTAATTACTGAGCAGTGTTCTGGAAACCAATAATGGAAATCGTCAGTGCCAATGACAAAAACATATCTGACACTGTAGTCAGTCTGAGAGCCATCAGTGTAAGCAAAGGTACTATTGCTAAATTCCGTGCCATTGTTGAGAAACTTACAGTGATAGATCAAATCTTGAGTAGCTTCCTTAGAAAGGGAATGAAGTCCATGGTGAACATGCATCTCCGCACAAAGCCAAGGTAACAAAGGCTTCACACCCATCAGGAAAGTAGGAGGTAGTGCGAAGTTAAGTTGCTGGAGCAATGGCCGAAAAAGAACTTCAGGAGATAACAGAGAAGAGGGATGTGCTCCATACTGCCGGTCATAGGAGTCATCAAAGAATGAGTATCTGGGCATGGCAGATAAATGGAACGCGTATCCGCTGAGGAGAACATCATGTCATTACAATGATGATAGTTCAGTGGCTTCTGTGTAGAGATTGTTAACCAGGCTAGTGTGAAAGGCGCCACTGGCCAAACTGATTCCACGATGATGGATTGTGTTCAGACAGCATAAGATGGACGGACGTGCATATGCATAAATGCAGTCTAGTTTCAAACAGACAAGGGGTCCGCACAAATGGAGGAGGGTAGTTTGATCTACTCCCCAGGAAGTAATGCTTAGAGCACATAGGACATTGGGGGACCTGATACAACAGGCAGGCAGGTAAGGCATGTGCGAGGACCAAGGTAATCTTCTATCAAGCACAAGCCCCAGGAATTTCATAGTTTCAGAGAACAGAAGAGCAACATGCCCAAGATGTAAAGGCAGTGGAAGAAACCCATTACATTCCCAGAAATTCATATAAAAGGTTTCATCAGTAGAAAAGCGAAAGCCATTGTTGATGCTCCATGAATCAAGTCAATCAAGACATTGCTGAAGACACTCCTTGAGAAGGGAAGTCCCTGGAGAATGCAATAGATCACAAACTTGTCGACAAAAAGGGAGCCGAAAATGCATGATGGGACAAAGGCAATAATAAGTTTAACAGCTATAGAAAAAGAGGATGACGCTCATGACGGAGCCCTGAGGCACCACATTTTCCTGGATAAAGGTGTCTGACAAGGCAGAACACACACATAGCTCGAATACTCTGTCTTTTAAAAATTCCTGAAGAAAATGGAGCAGGCGGCCTCACAAGCCCCATGTGTAAAAAGTGAGGAGAATACCAGTCCTACAGCAGGCATCATATGCTTTCTCCAAATCATAAAAACACGATCACAGTCTGGTATTTCTGCAGAAAACTGTTCATGACATGGATTGATGAGAGTGATGAGATGGTCAACTGCAGAACGACACACACAAAATCGACATTGTGCAGTGGTTAGTAAATTGCGTGACTTGAACCACCATACCGGCTAGGCATGAATGATATGTTCCATCACTTTGCAAACACAGCTGGTAGGAGAAATGAGGCTGTAGCTAGAACACAGCTGGTGGAAGAAATGAGGCTGTACCAAGAAGGAAGGTGTTCGTCCCTTTACCAGGCTTAGGTATGTGTACAACAGTGGCTTCATGCCATTGTCTGGGAAATGGGTGCCGGCTGTTGCGGCCAAGTGGTTCTAGGCGCTACAGTCTGGAACCACGCGACCGCTACACTCGCAGGTTCGAATCCTGCCTCGGGCATGGATGCATGTGATGACCTTGGGTTAGTTGGGTTTAAGTAGTTCTAAGTTATAGGGGACTGATGACCTCAGACGTTAAGTCCCATATTGCTCAGAGCCATTTGAACCATTTGGGAAATGTGCCATCTGCCCAGAAGCTGTTATATGTATGAATGAGAAAGTGCTTGCCCAGAAGAAGAAGGTGCTGCAACATCTGAATGTGAACATTGTATGGCTCTGGGGTGGAAAGTCGGGATGAAGTTGGAACATGATCTAGCTCCCTCATAGTAAAGGTGGCATTGAAACATTTATGATTCTGAGAGGAGATGTGTATCACCTGAGCCTCCTCCAGTTGTTTCCAATGGAGGATAGTGATAGTTGGTGGAGCTAGAAATATCTATAAAATAGCAGCCTAAGGTGTTGGAGACAGCAGCGGGGTGCACAATGACATCATCTGCTATGGCCAGGCTGAAAACTGGGGGATGGGCCATGGTCCCAGATAGCAATCAAAGGTTGGCCCACACAATGGAAGAGGGAGTGGAATTGTTAACAGAATTAGTCAATGAAATCCAGCTAGCTTTCTTGCTATCCCCAAGAATGCGATGACACTGTGCACACAACTGTTTATAATGAACACAGTTCGCCACCATAGGAGGACGGTTAAAAACTTGGAGAGCACATCTTCAATGCACGAATTTCGTCATGGCGTGCCTCAGTCCCCCCAATGAACAGGAACATGGTGCGGTAAAGATGAAGTGCGAGGAATGAAACTGTCTGTGGTGGTAAGGATAACATTTGTAAGGTATTCTAACTTGTCATCACAACTGGGCAAATGGTGTTCGATGAAGATCGCCATGGAGCATTAGAGACTCCAGTCAGCCTTAGAAAGCTTCCATTTGGGTTTACACGCAGGTGTGGTAGGAGTTAGCAAATGGATAGCACACGGGAAATGGTAGCTCGAAAACTTGTCAGAGAGAACAGATCACTTGAGACAACAGGCTAGCTGGGCTGTGCAGAACAAGAGGTCCAAATGGGAATAGGTCTGCATAGAGTCTGAAACCCCCCATGAACCATGGACCTTGCCGTTGGTGGGGAGGCTTGCGTGCCTCAGCAATACAGATAGCCGTACCGTAGGTACAACGACAACGGAGGGGTATCTGTTGAGAGGCCAGACAAACGTGTGGTTCCTGAAGAGGGGCAGCAGCCTTTTCAGTAGTTGCAGGGGCAACAGTCTGGATGATTGACTGATCTGGCCTTGTAACAATAACCAAAACGGCCTTGCTGTGCTGGTACTGCGAACGGCTGAAAGCAAGGGGAAACTACAGCCGTAATTTTTCCCGAGGGCATGCAGCTTTACTGTATGATTAAATGATGATGGTGTCCTCTTGGGTAAAATATTCCGGAGGTAAAATAGTCTCCCATTCGGATCTCCAGGCAGGGACTACTCAAGAGGATGTTGTTATCAGGAGAAAGAAGACTGGCGTTCTACAGATCGGAGCGTGGAATGTCAGATCCCTTAATCGGGCAGGTAGGTTAGAAAATTTAAAAAGGGAAATGGATAGGTTAAAGTTAGATATAGTAGGAATTAGTGAAGTTCGGTGGCAGGAGGAACAAGACTTCTGGTCAGGTGACTATAGGGTTATAAACACAAAATCAAATAGGGGTAATGCAGGAGTAGGTTTAATAATGAATAGGAAAATAGGAATGCGGGTAAGCTACTACAAACAGCACAGCGAACGCATTGTTGTGGCCAAGATAGATACGAAGCCAACACGTACTACAGTAGTACAAGTTTATATGCCAACTAGCTCTGCAGATGATGAAGAAATTGAAGAAATGTATGATGAAATAAAAGAATTAATCAGATAGTGAAGGGAGACGAAAATTTAATAGTCATGGGTGACTGGAATTCGAGTGTAGGAAAAGGGAGAGAAGGAAATGTAGTAGGTGAATATGGATTGGGGCTAAGAAATGAAAGAGGAAGCCGCCTGGTAGAATTTTGCACAGAGCACAACATAATCATAGCTAACACTTGGTTTAAGAATCATGAAAGAAGGTTGTATACATGGAAGAACCCTGGAGATACTAAAAGGTATCAGATAGATTATATAATGGTAAGACAGAGATTTAGGAACCAGGTTTTAAATTGTAAGACATTTCCAGGGGCAGATGTGGACTCTGACCACAATCTATTGGTTATGAACTGTAGATTAAAACTGAAGAAACTGCAAAAAGTTGGGAATTTAAGGAGATGGGACATGGATAAACTGACTAAACCAGAGGTTGTACAGAGTTTCAGAGAGAGCATAAGGGAACAATTGACAGGAATGGGGGAAAGAAATACAGCAGAAGAAGAATGGGTAGCTTTGACGGATGAAATAGTGAAGGCAGCAGAGGATCAATTAGGTAAAAAGACGAGGGCTAGTAGAAATCGTTGGGTAACAGAGGAAATATTGAATTTAATTGATGAAAGGAGAAAATATAAAAATGCAGTAAATGAAACAGGCAAAAAGGAATACAAACGTCACAAAAATGAGATCGACAGGAAGAGCAAAATGGCTAAGCAGGGATGGCTAGAGGACAAATGTAAGGATGTAGAGGCTTATCTCACTAGGGGTAAGATAGATACTGCCTATAGAAAAATTAAAGAGACCTTTGGAGATAAGAGAACCACTTGTATGAACATCAAGAGCTCAGATGGAAACCCAGTTCTAAGCAAAGAAGGGAAAGCAGAAAGGTGGAAGGAGTATATTGAGGGTCTATACAAGGGCGATGTACTTGAGGACAATATTATGGAAATGGGAGAGGATGTAGATGAAGATGAAATGGGAGATATGATACTGCATGAAGAGTTTGACAGAGCACTGAAAGACCTGAGTCGGAACAAGGCCCCTGGAGTAGACAACATTCCATTGGAACTACTGACGGTCTTGGGAGAGCCAGTCCTGTCAAAATTCTACCATCTGGTGAGCAAGATGTATGAAACAGGCGAAATACCCTCAGACTTCAAGAAGAATATAATAATTCCAATCCCAAAGAAAGCAGGTGTTGACAGATGTGAAAATTACCGAACTATCAGTTTAATAAGCCACAGCTGCAAATTACTAACATGAATTCTTTACAGACAAATGGAAAAACTAGTAGAAGCCGACCTCAGGGAAGATCAGTTTGGATTCCGTAGAAACACTGGAACACGTGAGGCAATACTGACCTTACGACTTATCTTAGAAGAAAGATTAAGGAAAGGCAAACCTACGTTTCTAGCATTTGTAGACTTAGAGAAAGCTTTTGACAATGTTGACTGGAATACTCTCTTTCAAATTCTAAAGGTGGCAGGGGTAAAATACAGGGAGCAAAAGGCTATTTACAATTTGTACAGAAACCAGATGGCAGCTGTAAGAGACAAGGGACACGAAAGGGAAGCAGTGGTTGGGAAGGGAGTAAGACAGGGTTGTAGCCTCTCCCCGATGTTATTCAATCTGTATATTGAGCAAGCAGTAAAGGAAACAAAAGAAAAATTCGGAGTAGGTATTAAAATCTATGGAGAAGAAATAAAAACTTTGAGGTTCGCCGATGACATTGTAATTCTGTCGGAGACAGCAAAGGACTTGGAAGAGCAGTTGAATGGAATGGACAGTGTCTTGAAAGTAGGATATAAGATGAACATCAACAAAAGCAAAACGAGAATAATGGAATGTAGTCGAATTAAGTTGGGTGATGCTGAGGGAATTAAATTAGGAAATGAGACACTTAAAGTAATAAAGGAGTTTTGCTATTTGGGAAGTAAAATAACTGATGATGGTCGAAGTAGAGAGGATATAAAATGTAGACTGGCAATGGCAAGGAAAGCGTTTCTGAAGAAGAGAAATTTGTTAACATCGAGTATAGATTTAAGTGTCAGGAAGTCCTTTCTGAAAGTATTTGTATGGAGTGTAGCCATGTATGGATGTGAAACATGGACGACAACTAGTTTGGACAAGAAGAGAACAGAAGCTTTCGAAATGTGGTGCTACAGAAGAATGCTGAAGATTAGATGGGTAGATCACATAACTAATGAGGAAGTATTGAATGGGATTGGAGAGAAGTTTGTGGCACAACTTGACCAGACGAAGGGATCGGTTGGTAGGACATGTTCTGAGGCATCAAGGGATCACCAATTTAGTATTGGAGGGCAGCGTGGAGGGTAAAAATCGTAGAGGGAGACCAAGAGATGAATACACTAAGCAGATTCAGAAGGATGTAGGTTGCGGTAGGTACAGGGAGATGAAGAAGCTTGCACAGGATAGAGTAGCATGGAGAGCTGCATCAAACCAGTCTCAGGACTGAAGACCACAACAACAACAACAACAACAACAACAACAGAGTCTGAAAGGAATGTGGGTGCTCCAGTGTTAAGGTATATGAGGTAGAGTTGATTGAGGTCAGTCAGTCAGACAGGTTCTGGAAGAGCCCAATGGGGATGGTGCGCATTAAAGTCACCAAGAAGCAAAAAGGAGTGAAGGAATTGATCAGTAAGCTGGAGGAAGTCTGTCCTGATGACACCAAATGATGGAGAGATGTGGATGGTACATAGATAAAAGTGAGGCGAGGAAAGAAAATATGGAGTACAGCAGCTTGCAACCAAGTGTTCAGTGAGATGCTTTGACTTTAAATATCATCCTGGATAAGCTGAATAACCCATGACATGGAATGCTGTCCTGCAGGGAAAGGTCAAAGCTGACTGCAGAGAAATGTGAGAGGTCAAAACGATCGTGAGGATGTAATTTTGTTTCCTGGAAGCAGAAAAAAGTGGTCACTGCAATTCAAAGAGCAACCATAATTTTTCCTTGTTGAATCTCATGCCGTGAACATTCCATTGGAGGAGGTTCATGAGAGGGAAAGGGGACGAGGGAAAAAATGTAAAGTCATCACCTTGGCGGCTGCCGAGTGCCAGCCTTCAACGACCCACAGCTACAGGACCCAGAGGCTGGAGGGTCCTGTTACGTGAGATCTACAGAGGTGTTGGCATTCTTACTAAGTCAACCTGCAGATTCCAGGGCAGAAAAACGGTTGACAGTGCGCACCAGCAACACAGAGGTCGGAGGACACTCCCGAGTCGGCAAAGGTGAAAACCATTTGTCTTTGACTTCTTTGAAGCCTTTGCAGTTGGCAGATGGACTCAGATGTTTGTTGGTTGGAGGGACATTAAAAGTCTTTGCAGGGGCATTCCTTCTGTCCTTTCCGGACTGCCAGTTGTGTAGCAGGTCATTTCACTGCTGTAGGCAAAGATTTGGTGGCAAGTTGCACAGCTGGAGTAGAAGGAGATGGGGATGCTACCGTGATGCTGGGCAATTTGACAACCACACTGCTGAATTCGTGCTCACAAGTCTGCATAGTCGTGTTCTTTGTGGAGCAAGATGTAGTAAGAATGGTACTGTTAAGTGCTAGATGGTAAAACCCAGGGCTTTCGACTAACCAACAACTTGCAAGCAACAGGGTTAAGCACTTTTTCTGTCACCTGGATCTCCTGGGTCATCAAGATATATGGGACATTTTGAGGATTAGGCTGCATGGTCTCCATCGCAATTGATACAGATGGGACAAGGAGACATACAATCGCACTCTTGAGCATCCCTACCACAAGTAACACATTTGGCTGTTTTTACACGATATTTGTATGTGATTGTAGCATTAACACTAGTAGAAGGGCATCGGGTTTGGAATGTATGGTCAGAGGATGGCAGATTCATAGCCTGCTCTTATCTTAGATGGAAGGACTTCTCTGTGAAACATGAGAAAAAGAGTGCGTGTATGCACTAAGGTTGCATCAACCTTCTTCATTACCCGATGGACCACAGTGATGTCCTGATAAGAGTGATAAGTTTGGGTTTCTCCCTCAAACAGGCCAGTGAGCAGCCTAGTGTAAATAACAGCAGGCAAAGAATTCAGCATTCGATGCGCCTCAACATGAACAGGACAGCCGTCGAGGAGCAAAGCTGCAAGCAGTCATTGGACTAGAAAATCACAATTGGTCTCCAAAAGGAAAGTGCTATTACTTAAACGAGAGCAGGATTTCACAGCACCTGCAATTGCATCAACACCTTTCTGAATAATATACGGATTAATGGTAGCAAATCACTGACCTCCTTCAATACATGATATACATGATGCCACAAGGAACTGAGGTGCTGCTGGGAGTGTCTTGGAATCTTTAGCCTCATTCTGTCTACATTTAGTAGATGTAGAATGAGATGGTGATTGGCTCAATGCGAGGAAATACCCCATGATTGCGTGTCTCTGATGGCCAGCTCATCTGCCTTAGCTGACTGTTCACACCTCAGGTCACAAGTCCCAAACTCCTGGCAGAGCGACCAGTTGGCAATGTGGGAAGGTAAAAGCTCAGGCAATCACCCCTCTTTGGGCCTGGCCTGTACCTGGGAGTATGTGTAAACCCTACCTGCCAACCTGGGGCTGGGAATTACGCGTCACCTACTTTGCAGCAGACACATGAGCCAGCCATCAGGAGAGCACAGGAAGGAAGAAGAAGCAAAGAGGAACCTCAGACACTGAAACAGAGGAAGGATAGGAGATGGAGAGCAAAGAAAGAAAGAATGAAAGAAAAAATACCGAGAAGATTGTTTCAATGTCAGGCTGCTAAAACTTCAGAACATATTCCAAAAAATATCCCAGATATGTTCCCCAAGGGTGGGGAAAAGGAATAGCAAGAGGATACACATGCAGCACAGAAGGGAAAAAGTGCTGCATAGGCTGGGGTCCCATGGTAGCCAAGCATAAACTCAAAGAAGAGTGGTGAGCCTCCTGGGGATGACTCTTTATGTGATGGCCCCTTTTGTCTTCTCACCTGGATTTTCAGATGTTCATTGCTTTATCCACAACACATTTACAAATTACAAGCATATTCAAAAACATGGTGTTACAGACTTCTTCAGGGCAAGTAGAAGTGAAGTTTATTTTTTTATTTTTTTTCAATTCTCTCGTGTTTTGGTCTTTTTAATATGTCTACGTTAAACTTTTTTCTCTCATATGTCTGTAATTTATAATATCTTTCAAAATGTTCAGCCTTTCTGCATTTGTAAACTTCTTGTAACACTTCCGTTTTGCAGTTGTCTTTGCATGAATCTTTCATTCAACTCCTTGAACATGTACTTGACTGCATGAAACATAGGATTCTTTGCACTACTGTCTGATTTTGGAAACACTGTCCTGGATGTTTTAATATTTTTCTAGCATTACTTGTTCTTGAAGCTGTTCCTCCCATGCTATCTGAATTCTGTTCTTGAAAGAACTGCACATCAGCAATGTCATCTTTGGTTGTTCTTTCCAATGGCTGCAGTTCTACCTCATTATCATCAGCTAGCTGTAAATTCTTTAGTTTACTATTTGCTCTCCTTTGTAGCTCTTCATCTGATTCGTCATCAAATAATGGTTGATATTCTATAATAGAAGGAGAGAGATCATATGGCGAATCTGAATTAAGAATGTCATCAGTGACAAGCAAAATAGGCAAAGTGGCTGTGTCAGGTGATTTTTCCCTTGTGACATGTAAAGAAACAATGCTAATTACAGAAGAACAGAAATAAGTTTTGGTACACTGTCTATTTTATATTTTAAAAAAATTCTTACTACTCAGCTTACTCAGTAAATCTTCTAGCTTACGGTTATCTCGTTATTGGCATTTCACATTACAGCACAGTTGGACTACTCAAGATATCTATTTGTAGCACAGAAACATTACCCGATTTAATACTCACCTTTTATTCAATTGAGTATTGTATCCAAACAGTAAATCCTGAGAATATCCAGCTGTAATATTGAACAGAGCACATCAAGTATGCAAGAGTCACACAGGTAACTTGAAAGTGCAAAAAATCGGGTTATCTGATTGTTGTACTAACGCAATGATATGTTCTGATCCAAGGAACATCATTCATTCTCATCCTGATGATCTTGCCTGAACGATGAATTAGTAAATATTATATGAAAATATGTGACATAATATATTCAATATCTAGTGCTCCAAAGAACATTTTATTTTTTCCTGTATTAAGTTACTGGCATTAGTATTAAAAACACAGTACCATATTCTACGTAGTGTGTTTCCACATAAAAATTACTGTGTGCAACCTATGCCTTCACAAATGGCAATTTAATACCCTTGCAACTGATGCATAAAGAGTAAAAACTGACCAACAATTAACAACAACCAGATAAATCAGTTACATAGAATATGGTGAGTACATTTTTATATTATTTTTCTCACTAGGATGATTGTTTTTCTCTTGAATTTTGCCTTCCTCATTCCTTTGCCATATATGTTGTGTGTTGCTTGTAGTAAAGTTAAGCAACATTTGTTGCAGGGTTGTTGATTTATTTGTGAGTAATACGTTCAAAGTAGTAGTACTTTTTGTTACGCCACAGTTGCCATTAGGACATGATAGGTTTAGAATCTGCCAATGGGAGAGTAAATGTCTGATGGCAGCAATATTATGGATATTTGTAATGTATTCACATATTGGTGTAGGAATCCTTTCACTGGCGACAATATCTAGCCATTGCGTGATGTTCCACAGTGAGGTTTATAAATGCTGGGAATCATTTGGTGAAGTGCAATTCTGGGAAGAGAAGAGAGACACATGACAGGCATTTGAGAAGGGACAACCGTATTTACCCAATTATAAAATGAAGTTTTTATTTCCAATTGGTCATTCAAAAAATAATGGGCCTCTTATATGCACAAATTAAGCTACTGCTGCCAACAGATGAAATTTTGGCTACTGACATGTCTAGATTTATTTTTAAGAACTCTATTGGGTAGGGCATTTTTAAGAACTCTGTCAGGTAGGGCTGGGCAAATTAGACTCTCCTTCAAACAGGTTCAATTTTCCCGATACGCCGTGGTGTTCGATACAATATCGGTGTTGCTCAATCAATCACGTAGCATTTGATTCACCACTAGTGCAAGACATAAGCAAGAAACAATAAACTAACCAATATAACAATCTATTGCTCTGCTTAAAATTTGACAATTTTGTTTAACACTGGAGGAAACAGCACCAAATTCTATCATCTTACAAACTCTTGTTATGTTTGAAAACATTTGCAATAGAAGTTCTCAGACACATATGGAAACCATGTACAACCATAATGCTGCTTTTTAATTGTATTTCAAAGTAAAAATGTTGTCCAAGAAGTGGTACTTGTTTCTGAAACCAGATCAGCATTTTATTTGATTATGAGAGACTAATGATTTACTAAGTAGGTTGGAACTAAGAAATTCATGCGCTGTTCGTGTATTAGAATACAGGGTAAAAACGTTACCAGCTTTTAATTAGCTTTAGAACAAGATACCGACATTCAGACAAAATGAGGAGGGAAAGTTATTGAGAATGAAATGTCTAACAAACAAAATAAACTGACCGTAGTACTTGTTGCACGAATAAATAACAGTGGCACGACCCGTAGTAGGAGATAGAAACACGTCAGTAGATGGCGGGACGAGAACATATACGCGAATTATATTGAATTGTGACTGATCTTTTATTTACATATTTGTTGTTACATATGAATTGCACACCAGAATTTATTATTGCAGTCCTCGTCTCACAGCTGCTCCAGCTTAGCACTACGAAAAGTTTGGAGGAGGAACAGTGATACCAGATTGGCTGAGGGCAACGAAGTGGGAAGGGGAGTAGTGAGTGGGCAGCAAATTACACTGTCTTACCAGCCACGGTAATGTATACCGTGTCCTACTGCTTTTCAGGAACAGGTAATATTTAAGCTACAGTTTGATTGAATCCATTTGTAGTCTGAATTGAACCGACTTTAAAACTCAAGAGTATGTATTTCTGCAGGTGACGGTAAAAGTCTAGATGAGGGCCAAGTGTACTTCATGCTGCAATGTTCTCAATGCTCAGCATGACATATGGGAAGGAAAGGGAGGTGGTCAACTGCTGGGCAGACACTGTGTTTATAACCAAGAGACATCAATTTCTCACGCTAGTATAGAAGCGAAATCCAATATGTATTTGGGTAAAACCAGCTGTGTTCTCAGGTCCCACCATAATCACCTCAACATATTGTTAAAAAAAAAGGCAAATATTTGTCACAATGAAGATACAAATTTCACAACTGTGAAATGAGGATGATGATGGTGAGTGTGATTAAAAATAGTGATACAACAGACTGCTGCAATTACGTCACTGACCAGAGTTTGATGGCAGGTGCCTCCCATAGCCTGTGGAGACCCCTGTCAACTCAACGTAAGTTCCTAATGAGTTAGGATCTTTGAAGGTAAAAAAACCAGTGCACGGCCCATTTTGAAACACACATCCTAAAGTCCATTAGCCCAACTGACAAGGACAGCCCACTAATCCCACACAAAGGACCTCTATTCTTTGGCGCCAGCACCTTCAGCATATTGTTCACAGCTTACTCTATTACATTAAAGACAGAAGCCCTCCATGGGCACCAGGTAGTTCTTGTCAGTTATAACACCTGGCACGCCTGACCCTCTACACACATGCATCCCCAATTTCCATGGGCAAACTTCCACCAAGCATGATCTCTCAACTCCCAGCTACTCCAAATTCTCCATTTCCTTCTTGGTAACTATTGTCAGTCATGTTCACCTCTAAATGCCAGAAGTTTGAAGGTAACAAAAAAGCCTACAGCACTGTGTTGCCCATTTGAATAGCTGTCCCATGTCTATTTGTGTATTATCAGGTTCTAAGGTACCCACAAACCTGCTCTCTCTTTCAGATACACTGACCTCACAATCTCTAACAATGGCGAAGGAACCACGCATTCACTGCTCTAAAAATCAGCATCTTCCCAATTCATTTCACTTGATTCTCCATGGCACTGCAAAAATATTCCTGTATGACACCAGCCTGCTGGTAGCACCAACCTGTGTTCATATTATATCTAACAATCAAAAAAATAACTCAGCATAACGACGTCCCTCATATGCAGCCTTCCAATCTATAGCTGGCTTATCAAGAAGCCTCTCTCCAGTATACCCAATGGCTTTCGAAGCCCTGCAGAGTATGCTGCCACTTTCTCCAGAAACAATCTTGCATGCATTATTGCCGCAGACCGGCCTACTCAACACTTAAGTGTACAGCCTTTAAGAAGCTTCCATGACCACTACTCAGGAGGGTAACAGTGGAACCACATTCTTCAGCTATCTTCTGTGATGCTCTGAAATAATATTCCCAGGCTCTAAATTGTAATTTTGTTGCCACCCAACCAGAGCAAAGTTATTCTCTGTTTATGACAATGATTCTTCCACCATCATGTTTCACAGGTCACATCTGTGGATGGACCCAAGCATGAGAAGAGCCGTGTATCCACGTTTTCCTGCAGTCACCGACATTTCTTAACCAATCATAAACCTTTGAAACAAACATTATCTACCTGCTCACTGTAATCAATTCATACTTTTCCATATGAGTATGAAACAATTGTCCAGCTGGATATATGGCCACTACCATACTGTGGCCAAATAATGCAACATCAACAGCAGCTTCACAGCCTGTGCCACATGTTTACATGTTCTTTAAATCTCCACTCTTGTTGTCCCTCACAACCACTGAGCTGGAATGCAGGGACAATGAAATAGCACAAAACTGAAAGCATGTGCATCAGCCCAGTCCCAGTAGTGGTGTCTGTCTCAAGTCTTCCACTGAACATTGATCAATTTGGATTGTAAAGCAGATGTACTGATTAATTTTTCCTAAAATTTTGAAATACCCAAAAAATTCATTTCTTTAACATATAAAGTAATTTATCACAACATCCAATGTCAATTTCGAGTTTTCCATCCATTTCCTGATTTATGTCCACGTGTAAATTAGGGATTTTTCTGGCAAAGTTACAACGTACCAGGCAAACACGACATCACTTTCAGTAAAATTAACTTTATTTTTAAAAAAGATATACAGGAAAGGGTTGTGGTCCAAATGTTAACTCTAAAAATACTACCACTTACAGTAAAACTTTTATACAACCCTCAAGTTAGTTTGAAAACTATAGTAACTTCATTTACACTTAAACAGAACTAATTTCTTGTTAAATTTTCCACCACAGTTCACAAACCATAACATTAGGCTTTAATACACTGTAGAGGAGCTTCCTGGCAGGTTTCCTGTGTGCAGATTTTACCTTCAAAACTCATGCCCAAAATGCTATAAAAATTACACTTCACAATTGAAATTTGCCATATTCAAATACACTATACAATTAAAATTCCTTAGACCCCACAATTATATAATTTATCTTACTTAGCATTAATTATATATTGCTTTCAGTATGGGAATGAGACCATTGTCTACAGACTTTGTACTTTAAATTCTCGTTCACACATTTACACACATCGGTTGCTCGTTTAAGAGCTAACAAACAAAAGAACACAAAAAGATTCCCAGCACATTACAGCCAAAACTGAACCACTATGGAGTATAGGGCTTGCATATACCATAAAAGTAATATACAAACAATGGAAAGCCCAGGATGGAATAACAATAATATGGATAGGATAGATGCTAATCACCATGGAGGTGGCACTGAGTCACAGGCAGGCACAATGAAGAAAAGACTGCTAAAATATTCAAACTTCGAGACAAAGTCCTTCTCCCTAAATAGAAAACACACATTCACTATGGCCATGTGTATTAGAGACAAATTTGAGTTTGTGTGATTAAGTTTTTTCTGTTTTCTAAGACCTTTGTCCAAAAGCTTGAATATTTTAGCAGTCCTTTCACTGTGCCTCGGCACCACCTCTACATGAGCGTAGCAATCTACCTTTTCCATAAAAGTAATATACAAGCACACTGTCTCTCAGATTAATTAAAGGCAGCTCGTCTTCATTAAAATAGCCAATTATAATGCAAGTAAAAATATTTTTACACTGTTCAGTGTGGTACATAGATTTCAATTCTAAGATTTTTTTTACGTTACTGTAAACGCAAAGAAAATACCCTTAAAAGGTGGAGGGTGTATCGGGGGAGGGGAATACCATGTGATACACACACAGAATGAATAGTTTAAGGAGGACTGTCTCCATATTAACTACAGTTTTTGTATCAACAGACACTTTCAACCAAAGTCCACTAAACAGTAGTAAAGGAAACAACTGGCAACACAGTAAATGAGTCCCTAATTTCAGTACAAAATTTATTTTAATATTTGCTCCAGGAAAGTTGCAGATAATACTTCATCAAGCAAAAGTATACGTTTAAGAACAATAGGTACCACGATTCCTATTACAAGATACACGTATTTTGCTAAATGCTATTAGCTAGTTATACAAGCATGTCTCAGATGCAACAAAAACCATTACAAGTCCCTTTTACTCAAAGTCAATTTTAAGAGTTTCCTGATAAATTTCAATTTTCACATGCTGAGAAATTGTGAACAAGCTTAATGGATTGGTCATGTGTACACACCATTAATCTCACTTGAATCTGCACATTTTGAAGAAGATCAGCATAGTGCCCTTAAAAATCTGGAATGCTGTATTTCCATTACCTCCAAAATTAATTAGAACCTGGTATGTAGGCATAGGACGATAAGATAGTTATGCCCACAAAATGCCACTATAAAGGATCATAATCTTTCAAGCATCTCACTAGCCAATGTCCCTTTTTACACATTTGCATGAAACACCAAATCATATCACAGAAAAGTAAGAAGTTACCGGCCACTTGGCATTTTTGAGTCAAATGTTACTCCTTCACATGAGTTTATGTGGCAGAAATACACATTACCGGAGTGGATTTTTTAAAACTGCGTGACATTAAAAGGCATCTTATGAAACACTGCAAAGAGATACATACCCTTGAAATCACCAAAGAAATTTAATTCCTTGCACAATTTTCAAAGTGGCTAATCCACGTTCACTTAAAACTTCAGTGTGGCTTCAGGCGTAAGTAATTTATGGTATGAATTTTATCAGTTTATATTTTACTCAAATATTATTCTTTAAGCCACCCATTAAACTGGCAAGTTACGTAAATAAATTACGAAAGTAATCCTATGATAAATAAAACCTTACTTGATAAACAAGATAGAAATGAGCTGTCTGAATAGCAGTCTTACTAGCTTCACCTCTCCCTACATGGTGATACGAGTTAATCACTATGTAATCATTCCATTAACTGTGCAAGTGATACAGGAACAAAGGAAAATTGTACTCTATTTACATGGTTATTCAAATGAATTGGCTTACTTACTTTCCTCTCTCTAAAAGTGCCCAATTTTCATGCATTTATACATAATGAAAATCAGTAAAATTTTAACAATTATAAAGAACAAATCAGATTCAACCATTGCATAAATGAGAACACACTAAATTTACTTAAAAATATTTATTTTCAGTAATCTTCAATATAAAACATATAAAGTAAGAGTAAAATTTCAGACAATCTGCACATTTGAATATCTGTTACATGATTGTGTTTCTCTTTACCAAAAACACAGCACTACAAATGTGATGCATTACTCTAGAACACTTATCAGTCAGACTGTAAAAAGAGTTCTCTTATTGGAGAAGCTGTAGAAACTGTGATAAAATCTGATGTCACAACGAACAGCCAAATCACAATCCTTAAGGCATCCAAACATTTTGCAAGTTGGCTTTCAAATGTCAAGATTTTACAACTCCATATGCCTGCTGGTAATTACTGGAGTAACAAACTACTAGTAGCAACTTGCACACTATTGCTGTGCAGCCAAATCCAACAGCAATTCCAATTTCAAGTTGTCATATAAACTGCCACACTATCATCAGAATCAAGTATAAATCAAAGTAAGAATTATTGTAAAAGACATCACAAAAGCTTATTACCATCTTAGCAACCAAATGTGATACAGACATATAAATTGAAATATAAACTGAACAGAAAATATTTATACAATACAGGACTCAAAGACTGTTTGAAGCGCCACAAAAGTTAAAATACTGCAAGTATGAGTACCAATATTTACAAATGCAGTCATACCTATTATGGTGGGTTGCACAAAGCTCAAGATGAACGGATCAAAATGAACACTGTATTAGCGAGACTATAAAAAAATATCTCAAAGTATGAAACGTCAAGGTCTGAAGAAACTGACAAGATACAACTTCTCTGGAATATTATGTTAATAATAAGCTTCTAAAATTTATCAGTAAAATGAAAAAGCTTTCACTACTGAAGATAATCTAACACTGCTCTTAAAAGTATATGGTTCTATTAATGTAGACTGTTGAAACATTGAAACAAACATGCACACTTCAGTAGACATCTGGACTCATTCCCATGGTATTTCTATTAATGTTTTTTGGTTTTTTTACAACTGCAAGAGATGATTCCTTGTTATTTTATAAACCAAAAAATTAAGTCAAACAACATTCTCTTGATGTGGTCATTTTTATTTAAAATTGCATAGTATTCTGCAAGATGCATGTGAAGTGCAGGTACAATAATCACTAAAACTTGCAGCAGCATATTCTTCATGTAGATATCAACTGAAATAAAACAGGAGACGTTATTAACATCACAGCGCAATTAAATGGAAAAGTAGCAGTGCAAAAGTACCTTTTAGATACTTACTGATTTTACTGTTACTTTAATGAAATCCTTCTTGTGGGCCAGGTCAAAATCTGGATAATGAGCATATACTTGTTTACAAACAGTCTTCATTGTTATTTCTTCGAGGTTAGCTCCTTCCAAAATTTCTTTGACATACGACTTTATCTCTTCATCCTGTACAGATAATTAAAAAAACATCATTCGCATACATTACACAAACAAGCAAAAAGGTCTTCAAAAGGTGAAATACGTAAGAAACAATTTTAAAATTTTGCTAAAAACTGCAGACTACGTTCAGTCTAGGTAAGAATAAAAAACAGCAAAAATTTACTTACTGTGGGTGGTGCTTTTGTCTTTTTTGAGAGGGGTTCATCTTCAGATGAAGACTCGTCATCACTCTTACTAGAGGTTTTCCGTTTTTTAGCTGAAGATTTCTTCTCAGACTTTTTGTTTGGAGTCTTTTTAGCATTCGCTTTCTTGGATGTCTTTTTAGTTTGGCTTCTGCGACCTTTCTTTGATTTTGACTTGGACTAGAAAGAAAAAATAATTTTAAAAATCAGCTGCTAAAAATTAACTACAGAACAAAGTTCAGGTGTATAAATTTAAGAACTGTGAAACAAATATTGGTGAAACAAGGACACATCTATCTCTCTCAGAGCAGCAGTGCTCTGTCCCCTCCTAAACTGTTGGACAAAAATTGCAAGTTGTCATAAATCACAAGCCACCCATGCTTATTCTCGCATATTTTTGGCAGTTTGGACGTTGTTTCTTTTTTTGTGTGTGAAACCAAGTGTCCAGATATATTAACTATTACACCTGTTGGGACTGGTGCTTTGTAATAAGAGGATACCCCCAACAACCTTCAGTGAAGTGGGGTGGCTTCTGTGCCTTATTAATATAGACAGCAGGGTACCACAACAGAGGTATTTCTGGAGGAGCCACATAAACCCGTGGTTCCTGAAGAGGGACAGGGGGCATTCTGGTACCTGCAAGGGGGGGGGGGGGGGGGGGTCATTCATGTGGATGATTCACTGATCTTGGACTTGTAGCACTTAGCCAACAAAGTCTTGCTAGATTGGTACAGCGAAAAGTTGAAAGCAAGGGGCTTATTGCTGTTATTTTCCCCACTAGTGCTTGCAGCTCTACTGTATTCTGTTGGTTCTGGAGATAAAGAGTCCCCTATGCAGATCTACAGGGGAATTTCATCATCAGGGAAAACAAAATTAGTATTCTACAGGTTGGAGCATGGATTGTTGGATTCATTAATCAGGCAGGGAGGTTAAGAATTTAAAAAGAGAAATGTAACAACAGAAACAATTTTTGACAAAATAAGATAATTTGATAAAATCTACTCAACACACAGCAAGAGAACACACACATAAACAATTATAATTAGGCAAGGTTTTGGAGCCAGTGGCTCCTCCAGACAGAAAGGCTGAAGGAGAAGGGTGAGGGATGAAGGGAAAGGACTGGAGATGTCTAGGAAAAGGGGCAGATTTCGGTGAAGTCATCCAGAACCGCAGGTCAGGCGAGACTTGCCGGACAAGATGAAAAGGACATTGGTTTAACACTCATGAAAGAAGATAGTATATGTAGAAAAATCTGCAGACCCCATAAATTTCAAATTGCCTTCAAAATATGTCTTCCCATTATATAATTAGATTTTAAACTGCAGATCATTTCCAAGAGCAGATACTGGCTGATCATAATTTGCTGATTATGGTCATCAGATTATGGAAGAATTCATAAAATTAAGAAGATGGGCTCTGGATAAATTGAAAGAAGCAGGGATGTTAACAGTTTAAAAGGAAGCCTTAGAAAAACTAACACAAACAACAGAAGGAAATACAATAAGAGGAATGGGTAGTGCCAAGAAATGGAAGTGAACACAGCAGAGTATCAAATACGTTAACAACAACAAAAACAAAATAAGGGTAATGGAACATGATCCAATTAAATCAGGCAATGTTCAGAGAATTAAAATTGGGAAATGAGACACTAGAAGAAGTGTTTGCTATCTGGCAGCGAAGTAAATGCTTATGGTTAATTAGGAGAGGATTAAAATGCAGACTGGAAATAGCAACAAAATTATTTTTGGAAAACCAATTCGTTAACACTTTACACTTAAATGCTATGAAGACTTCTCTCAATATTCTTCCGAGTTAGCCTTTTATGTAACTGGTATGTGGACAAACAGTTCAGACAGAAGAGAATATAAGCCTCTGAAATATTTGGCTACAGAAGAATGCTAGAGATTAGTTGGGTATATCAAGTAATGAGGTAGTACTGAATAAAACTTGAGAAAAGGAGACACATCACTGTCTAAAAGAAGGAACCTGTTTAAAGGATACCTTCTTGGGCATCAAATACCGGTAAATTTAGTAATGGAGAAAAGTGTGGAAGGTCAAAACTGTACAGGCTGACACATACATCACAAGTTCAAATGAATGTAGATTCAGTAATTACAACACAGACACAGTGAGGCATACACAGGACAGACTAGCATGGAGTGTTGCATCAAACTGGTCTAACTCTTCCTTTTGACGAGTACTGATAAAAGTAAACACTTCTGCTGACCACACTAAACCCAATGACTGGCCTCTTATAGGCCTGGCTCTTCCCAGTTTTGTTAACTGGTAAGGCACTGCATGCAGAATGTTTTTAAGTCCCACTGTGGCACACCATTTAAACTAGTCGAACTGGTGTTTTAGTACACACTCCACTTAGGAATAAATAGGAGCATAGCCACCTGATATTTTGTTCTTATCCACTCAGGGACTGGATGTTGTGTTGTCCTAATCATCATCATCATCATCATCATTTCACCCCCATCGATGCGCAGGTCGCCGAAGTGGCGTCAAATCAAAAGACTTGCACCAGGCGAGCGGTCTACCTGACGGGAGGGCCTCGTCACACGACATTATTATTATTATTATTATTATTAATATTATTACTACTACTACTACCTGGGATAAGGTGGAGGTGATTATCATCAGTCCAAAGACTGGATTCATGCTACTCTCCACATCAAATCACTATCTTCTGCAAGTCTCACTGCTGTGTTTACTGCACCTTACATTCTTGGAACCTGCTTGTTGTAGTGAAACACTGTAATTTTGACCCTATTTTCTGGTTGCATCAGGATGTTTTCTAGCAACATATTCCTTTCTTTAGTCAAACTTTGGAATAAAGCTGTTATTTCTCAAACTAAATTCAGTGCCTTTCGTATGTTACTTTATTTATCCACCTGATATTTAGCACACACTTCTGTGGCACCACATTTCACAATACTCTAGTCTGTATTGTTCACTGTCCACATTTCTCTCATGTACGAGGCTCCACTATGGAAAACTACCTTTAGAAAAGACTTCAAATTAAATTTATGTTCATTGTTAGCGACATCATCTTTCAGAAACTTTGCCATTTGCAGTCTACAGTTTGTATCCTCTCTACTTCTCCAATTGTCAGTTATATTGTAACCCAAACTGCAAAATGCTTACCACTTTTAGTAGTTAATTTCCTAATCTAATTCCCATAACATCACCAGACTGGACTCCATTACACTCCCTTACCCTTATATTACTTTCACTGATGCTCATCCCAAAATCTCTTTCCAAGACCTAACCATTCGAGTCAACAAATCTCCCAGAAGTTCTTTGTTTTCTATGAGGCAGGTATACTTTTTCACATAGAACAAAATTGAGAATTCATGATAATCATGCTTCATTCTATCTCACGTAGAGATAAAACACTGATCAGTTACACTCTAATTTATGGCACCACTGCAGATTAATATAATTCTACATAATTGGTCATTATTTTCGGTCCTTTACCCAACACCATAAAAGACCACTACTTGTGAATATAACATCTGCCCAAAATTTAATTAAATTGTTTAATTACCTCTGAATCATCACTGCTAGCTTCTTCATCAGGTTCGTCTTCCTCATCTTCCTTATCACTTTCATCTTCTTTGTCTGTTGCTTTATCTTCTGATTTCGAAAGATCCTTTTTATCTTCATCCATGTTGTCTTCGCCATCCGATGAATCTTCCTTTAAGCTCTTTCTATGCGCTTTAGCCCTCTTTGAACGTGGCGTTCGCTTCTCTGTTTCATCTTCCGATCTGTAAAATTGAAAATTCACGATAAGCATGTAACCAAAAAAGGTTCTTGTAATGATACCACTGATGACTTTATTTACCCAGTGGTTCGTTTTAACTAGTGACAATAGCACTTAAGCCTGCATTTAATCAATGTGAGACAGGGAAGGGCACTATCTTGTGAGTTCTAATATGAATCCAATAATGCCACGAAAGAAAACCACTCCAAGCGAGGCAGCAACTTCGTAAAACTGTGGAGATTTAAATTAGAATGATTGGATTAGGAACAGTTTCAAATTAAAATCCTTTTCAGAAGACAGTATCTAACCACAGTACTGTCTGTTTGGACAAAAAAGTGTGTGTGTTTCATTGAAGTTAAGGGCTATACCGGCAGAAGTGTAGCTGTTGGTTGGGACTACCAAGCTTGCCAGGCCTCTGCATAAGACCAGACAAAGAGTGTCTTTCCTTCATACGGTCCTGATCTCTCCCTCCCTTGTTTTTCAGTCAGGTAAAGATGGAAGCCCTAGGAAGGTTGTCTGCCTCAGGAATAGCAGGGTGTATACGTGGACAAGGAAAAAAATTCCCGGATTTTTCCCGGTTAAAAATACGTTTTCTCCCGGGTGACAGTATATTTTCCCTTATCAATCCATTGAATGGTTACGGTTTTATACGTGGGCGTACAATATCCAGGCATTTTAAAAAACGAAACTCAGGGAGAAAGACACGTTTTGGAAACATCTTTGATGTGCAGCAACATGTACGCTACTTATTTTCGTATTACGAAGTATACACTGGAATTCCACCAAACACTGCATGTTACTTCCCGAATCATTGAAATCGAGATTTCGATGCGCTTTTGTAGGCCGTTCGTAGCTCATGTCACGTGATCTCGCCAGCCGATGACAGCAGATATTCAGAGCATAGGACACGTGATGTAGTCAGCCAACAGCAACATCACTGTTAAGTAGCACGAACACAAAAACAGGGAAAGTTAATAGTTTAAATTAATATACGTAGTGTTGCTACAAGAAAAGTGAAGTTTTCACATATAATATTGTTCTCAAGCTGCAAGAGAAGCTAAGCTTTCACATATACTGTTGATCTTTTTTGCGCGTGTTACACTTAAAAAGATAGATCACACAAATGTGCCAATAAAATTTTTAATAATGACATAAATTTCTGACCTTCAGGGTTTGAAATTCTTCTAAATGGCGCGTCATCAAAGAGTTAATTTTTAAATGAGACTCAAACGCTCTGTGATTTAATAAATTCATGGAACATTCTTGCACATAGTTCAACTTACGTAAAAGAATATTTACTTTGAAAGGAACGTTTTCAAAACCACAATTCACAATATTTTCCCGCGACCAGTTAGAAATAGGTTCGTTTCAGCAGTTGCCAGAAAGCGCAGATAACAGGCGACACCGAGCTTGGGTAGCTATCACGACATAGGAAGACCGTATGTACGTACGTGTAAAATATTGAAAGATCATATATTATGTCATAAAAGAAACAAGACATCAGAGGATACTGCAAGAGCATCGGAATTTCATGAACAATATTAAAATGTGCACATTTAAAGTGCATACTTTAAGTGCACATTCGTATGTCCGGATTCCCAATGATGTAGATCTCGACCTGATATTAAGCTTTCCAGTGTGGTTTTCGGGTTGTAAATTTTCTTGGAGCACCAGTACTGTATTATATCATGTTTGGTTCTTTATTATGACATAATGCCATCTGTGCTAGAAAATGAAAACATGCACTTCAAATGCATCGAACAGTTGAAATTAGCCAGTACTGTGGAAATAAACATTTCGTTTCAAATACATTGATTGCCTCTGCGGAAAAGATTAACAAAAGTCAAATTTCTTTAGCAAACAGACAAACAGAGTAAGGCGATTAATGCTTGACTGCCAGAAAGGTGGAAATAAAATAAAATCTGTAACTAATGACATATTTTAGCCTTTCGTAATTAGGTGAATGTGTTTTAATCCACTTGATATCTCCCGGACATATATCCGTTTTGTTTTCATTTGACGTGAGAGTAAACGAAGGGGAAACAGCAAAATCACTAAATGTAAACACGGGGCATGTGGAGACTACCCACTATAACTCAGACTGCTCTGCGCATCAGCCCCGGATCTACGACATTTGCGAACCGGGTCAATACTAAAAAATCGAATTTTCAAAATACGTTCATCTTGTAGCGCACATCTTTCTGAAAAGTCTAAAACATAAAGCATATGTATTCGAGGAAATGTAAGACATATTTGGTCTTAAGTACGCAAAAGTGCAGTGCCATGCCTCTTCATAAAGCATTTTCTACCGCATGTCCAAACTATATTCAGGCGAGTGGAAATTGACATGTCTTGTGGTGCCTCTCCTGTTCCCAGTCGGCCGGTTTGACAGCCTGCCCCTCTTAAAAAAAATATCGCGATTAATAGCGGATGGGATTATTTGTAATAAAACCAATACTGACAAGAGATAAGCAACAAATTACAAATTTCTTCAAACCTTAGCTCCTAGGGTTTTTGTCTCTAATCTTGCTACAGGCAATGACCTTGCCGCAGTAGATACACCAGTTCCCGTGAGGTCACTGAAGTTAAGCGCTGTCGGGCGTGGCCGGCACTTGGATGGGTGACCATCAGCCGCCATGCGCTGTTGTCATTTTTCGGGGTGCACTCAGCCTCGTGATGCCAACTGAGGACCTACTCGACCGAATAGTATCGGCTCCGGTCAAAGAAAACCGTCATAATGACCGGGAGAGCGGTGTGCTGATCACATGCCCCTCCTATCCGCATCCTCAACTGAGGATGACACGGCGGTCGGATGGTCCCGATGGGCCACTTGTGCCCTGAAGACGGAGTGTTTTAATCTTGCTACAGCTTTACATGGCATGCTTTCCTTTCTGTGACATAATCTATTATCTCAAAGTTCGTCAAACGTTTTGCTACATGAAAAATCGAAATGTTATCTAATACTGAAAACGCCGTCAATACAAATAATACCCAAGACTGGTGTGGTTTCTCGATCTGATTACGTCTATTTTGTCACTGTCTGCTACATAACACAAAATAGGCCCTTCTAATATGGCAGCAATTTTGTAACACACCAAATAAACAAAACTGTTTTGGCACAAATGGCCATTTTTATAACACTACAGAATATAATCCACAAAGTACCAATATCAAATGCCTATTAGGCCTACCACAAGCAAAAAGCTTTATCTTAAGAAATAATTTCACACTTCATTCATACGCACCAGCTTCTCAAGCATGACATCGAAAAGTAATATTACGAAATTTTTATATAAATATGGAATCGTCTTATTCTTCCATAATTTGTGTCATGTCCCTGTTTCTTCTCCTTCCTCGTTCTAACAATCTTGTCATCACCAATTCTGCAGCTATTGTTGCCATTGTCAAAATTTGTTCGCCGATTAACTTCACTAACCCTGTCAGAATCAAGGGTTTAGTTAACCCGCGATTATTTTCCAGTTGGACGTTATTACGTGTTCGAACAACATGTTTTCCACGTTACTTCCAGAATAGAACTTGCGCGTATGCTAGTCGGGGACTGTACAACTGGTCCTTACTAGTGTAGCGATCTGGCCAAAAATTTTCTGTCAAAATTTCATTTTCTTGGATACACGGAGAGGATAATACGTAATCTTTCTCACCTGTTATTCCTGTAAGTCGTTTATTTCCATTCTGGTAGTCTGAATCTATGGATTTCTCTAGTAATTATAACAATGCTGATCATTCGCAAACCCAATCAACCACATAATCAGAGAGCAATTGGCATTCATCCATTTACTCCCTCAGCTCGTATTGCCCCGCCCCCTTTTGTCTGCGGAAAGTTTATTTCTAAATGCGATGAGGATTCTCCTGATAGAGACATCACGTACACTATGCATGCATTCAAGCCAACTTATGATTCATTCAGAAATCAACTTAAAATGTGTTCAAAAATGTTCAAAAACCAACGGGAAAGTGTTTCAAAATCATATGAATAATCGATAGACAAACGTGCGCTGGATGCTAGGTGCTTTGTGAAACAAGTTTTCTTTCCTCAAGAATATGAATTTGGCGACCCCTTTTTCCGGTAGCATCTAGCTGCTTGCTGCGACTACTTGCACAGTCAACAGCCACATTCCTGTAGCCAGAAGCGGGAGAATCTACTGCTCAAACGTGACTCAACTGCGCATGCGCATGAGCCAGCGCATAACTGCTAAAACAAATCGAATGTAAACTGTTACGACTTCACACTCATTGGAGGCAATTTGTTGTTATGAAGCACTGCATAGTCTTCCTAAAGCCTTTGACACATTTTCAATTGGCAGACGCTTGCATGAGCACTGTGTCGTCGTCATATATGGCGCATTTCCTTTGCAATTTAAGTTATTTTCGTTTTCTCTCTCTTTTATGTTTTATTGTTGAAGAATTATTCTGCAGTAGCGGGATACAGTAATATCCTTTGTTAGAGATCGGTTCTTACTAGTCAAAATTACAAAAATTTAACTAAAAACTCAAACAATGAAAAATTCCCGGAATTCTACAAATATCCTGGGGTTTTCCCGTTTTCTCCCGGATGAAAAAATTCCCGGGTTTTTCCCGGATCTCTCAGTTGTCCCGGGTAGTATACACCCTGAATAGCAACCCAAAATACTGCCCAGTCCTCCAGAGTGAGAATTGACTCGTTGGACCAAATCCCAGCACTTGTAAAAAATGTTTTCCCCATTTAAAATCTGTCAAAAGCCTAAAAAAAATAAAAAAAATAACAGGACTGTACCATAGCTAGAGGAAACTACTGTTTATAACAATGTGGAATAGGCCAGGTTTTGAGCACAAAGGAAAGAAGTATTCCAGAAATGAGGGAGGCTGAAGACACGTGTGTCCTCAATAAAATGAAGGTCAAGGTGGAAGGGAAATAAAAACGTGACAGATCACCGATCTGATGGAATTACATTTTCCTGAAAACCTGCCTGTCAACCTTATCTTCAACAACAGAAGCTGAAGCAATGAATTAAAATTTGTGCCCTGGCTGGGACATGGACCCAGCCTGCTCTAGGCAGTTGTGGTAATCACTACATCACTGTAACAATGTAGCTGCCACAGTTCCAAGGATCACCTTAGTCTAATGCCCTCCCTAAAACAAGCTTACGACTCACATCTTCGGCCCTTTTTCACCACTTAAATCATCAGTATTGACGAGGCTCTCCGACATTGGAATAGCATCCCAGCTTTGTACGCAATAGGGAAATCGTGTCTGTACCTTAGGTATAGATGATCTATTGATCCGACAGAATTACATTTTCCATTGAAGGCATAGGAGTCAACATTATCTTCACTAAATTTTAATTCATTGCTTCAGCTTCTACCCTCAAAGATAAAGTTGAGTCTCCAGGAAAATTTAATTCCT
Organism: Schistocerca piceifrons; assembly: GCF_021461385.2. Taxonomy (NCBI): domain Eukaryota; kingdom Metazoa; phylum Arthropoda; class Insecta; order Orthoptera; family Acrididae; genus Schistocerca; species Schistocerca piceifrons. The sequence goes on from NC_060143.1 coordinate 576,221,332, forward strand.
TCAGATAAATGGATCACCTACGCCTGAGGTACAGGCACGATTTGCCCATTATGTACAAAGCTGGGGTGCTGGAGAGCCTAAACAATACTGACAATTTACTGGGAAAAATGGGCTGAAGATGTGAACTGAAGTTAGGGATGGCACGTACCCACAGTGCTACAGTGGTGTGGTTGTTACCACATTTGCCCAGTAAGCAGGACACTCAGTCGATTGCTTGTAGCAGATTACACTCCTTTTTACACTGACATAAAAATGAGGAAAGGACCAAGACAGGATGTGTACGGGGACAAGGAAAAAAAATTCCCAGATTATTCCCAGATATCCCGTTTAAAAAATATGCTTTTTCCCAGGCGAAAATACACTTTTTGTGTGCTAAGTGACAGTAGGTTTTCTGTAGATTTTCCCTTGGAACTGTAAAACTTATCAATCCTTTGAATGGTGAACGTTTTATACAATCGCGCAGAACTTCCCGGAAAAAAAAAAAAAAAAAAGACGGGCAGAGAAGTTTTGGAGAGACTTTTAATTTTAAAAAAAAGGAGAGAAGTTTTGGAAAGACCTTTGATTTGCAGCAACATATACGCTGCATATTTTCGTATTACGAAAGTATAAATACGAACTGCACCAAACACAGCGCGTTAGTTTCCAGAGCGTTGAAACTGAGGTTGCGATCATATCTCAAGCCACGAGATCTCGCCAGCCGATGACAGCAGCTATTCAGAGCATAGCACACGTGTTATAGTCAGCCAATAGCAAGATCACTGGTTACATAGCGCGAACACGCAAGAGGAAAAGTTAACGGTTTACATTAATGTACACAGTACCGTATATCTACAAGAAAAGCTAAGCTTTCACATATAATTTCTCCAAGATTAACATGCTACAACAGAAACTAAGTTTTCACATGTAATACTGATTTTTTTTTTTTTTTGCGTGTGTTGAAGATACATCACACAAATGTGCCAGTAAATTTAAAATTCTGACATAAATGTCTCGGCTCTAAATTCTTGTATGTAGCTGGTCCTCAAACTGTTCAGTTTCGAATGCTCTGTGATTTAGATATCCATACCACTTTCTCATACATAACATAATTCATCTTGCATAAAAAGAAATTTACTTTGAAAGTAACGCTTTTCTAACCACCGTTCGCAATATTATCCGGAGACTGTTAGAAATAGATTTGATTTACCAGTTGCCAGAGAGTGCCAGAAAAACAGGCATTATTGTGCGTGTGCAACTGTATTGGTGTAGGAAGCCCGCATCTTCGTGTGTATTAAGCTTGTCAGTGTGGCTTTTGGGGCGTAAATTTTCTTGGAGTACCAGTACTCTGCGATCTCATTTTTGGTTCTTTATTATGGCATAATGCCACATATGGCAGAAGATGATAACGTGCACTTGAAATTAGCTTCGCTTGGAACTAGGCAATACTGTAGAATGAAAAACTTCTTTTCAAATAAAATGACTGCCTCAGCGGAAAGATTAATAAAGCCAAATTTCTTTAGCAAACTTGCAAAATTAACTTCACTGTTCTGCAAGGCGATTAATGCTTGACTGCTACAAACTTAGAAATAAAATAAAATCAGAAAACTGAAATTAATAATATATTTTTGCCCTCCGTAATTATGTGAATGTATTTTATTTCACTTGATAACTTCCGGCCACAGAAATCAGTTTTCATTTGATGTGGGAGCTGTACACGAAGAGAAGCAGCGAAATCACTTAACGTAAACACGGGTCACGTGGAGAACCCCCTCCCCACTACAACTCTGTGCAAGCGTGAATCTGGCAGCTAGGGCGCGGGAGAAAAATTTTTCTCGTTTGCATCTGGCTGCTTGCTGCTACTACCGATACAGCTAACAGCCAAACTTCAAGTAGCGGGAGAAGGTACTGCTTATACACGAGTCAAATGAGCATGCGCAACAGACCGCTGGCAATTGGTCAAACGAACCTTACGTGAACAGTTGTGACGTCATGCTCATAGCAAGCCGTTTATTGTTACGAAGAATTACAGTCTGCACCCTACGGCCTTTGACATATTTTTGCTATCTGCAGACGCTTGTGCGTGCACGGTGTTTTGTTGTTGTAAATTGCACATTTCCTTTGCCACTAAAGTCTTATTTTTTTCCTCTTGTTTATATTTTCTTGCTGCAGTATCATTCTCCAGTAGCAGGATGCAATAACATTCTTTGCTAGAGAATCAATTCTGCAGTCAAAATTACAAAAATTTAACTGAAAGCTAAAACAATGAAAATTCCCGGGTTCTTCCCGGATGAAAAAATTCCAGGGTTTTTCCAGGATTTCCTGGTTGTCCCGGGTCGTAGACACCCTGCAAGAGATGGATTTCCATAGCTGTCCATAATAGGCATATAACAGATATACAATGCTGGGATGAAATTGATGAGAAGATAATCACTGGAAATAAAATACGGACACAAAATCATCACTATCAGAGCTTACATCCCTACAAATGAGGTTTACTGTAAATTTGAAGATCAGTTTTATGATATTAACAATGGTGCTAGAGGAAATAATTGCCCATAAGGAACATATTTTAATGGGAAAATAGAGGCTGGCCATCGATAAGTCTACATGTGTATAGAATGTTGTTCAGACCACTTCCTGTTAGGTGCAATGATAGTAGTTACATATACAGGGCCCAAGACAAATTAAACAGGCAAATATTCCCATGATGATAGTGTATGACATACAACTCAGTTAATCTGAAATAAGTCTGTATAACTTCCTAGTAAATTACAATTAGCAAACAAACAAGCACCTAGAACAAGAAACAGCAGAGCACATGTAGCAAGGAATTTAAAAAAAATCAATATATGAAACAGTATTCGAAGCATTGGGACAGAAAAAAGGAAAATGGCTCCTACAATGGTGGACTCAAAGTACTGAAGAAAGGTTAAATCTCTAAAAGGTTGATGTATAGTAATGACTGAGGACACGAGACAACTTGTACGCCAAGATGAACAAAGCACTAAAAGTGGACAGGTGTAAAAGGAAAAATGAAATCCGCAAGGATAAATGCGAGGAAGCCAACCAATGTGGAGAACAGGTCAAAAGTGGCAGCAGCATGGAAAGTAGATGCAGGGCTGATGAAAGAAGTAGAAGAAAGAGCATAGCTGCCAATTATTTGTCTGATAGAATGGGAGAAGCATTTTAAAGGCCCGCTAACAAGGACACAGTACAAGGAAACAAAGTGGAGAAATTGTAGAAACCATGATGGTGAAGAAGTATAGAAAGTAACCACTGAACGAACAGTAGACAGCCACACAAATGAAAATGGGGGACATCACTAGGGCTTGGAAATTTATCAGTGGAGTAAGCAAAGTGTGGCCCAAGCATTATGCCTGAACACCTAAGCAAGTTATTAAATAAATGTATGTGGTATGTGGGGCAGGGATTCCAGCAGAGTGAAACTTTACATATCGAAGCCCCATACATAAAAAAGGAAGCAAGACAGTGTGCAGCAATTTTAGTTGCCTAAGTGTCACAAGTTCAATCAGCAGGCTGCATGGGAGGGTTTTAAAATAAAAAAGGAAGAAGATTATAACAGAGTAGCTTTCAAAAAGGAATGTCATGATTAGGTAATATCTTTACCCTAAGACAGATCATGGACAAGAGATTGTCAAGAGATATAGGCAATAATTTGGTCTTCACAGACCTTGAGAAACCATACGACAGAGCCAATAAAGGTATTGTTTGTTGTGCTGTGATCAGGTGACTTGCCAAAAATGTATGTAAGAAGTATCACAGACTTTTAAGTCAGCAAAATGTGTCATTAAAGTGGGGAAAGAAATATCTAGAAAGGCCTTCAGAACCAGTAAATAATGAAAACAATTATGCTTTCTGCTTGCCACACTAAGATATATGAGCAGGAGGCACTGGATCTCTTGTTTAGAAAGTGAATGAGCATGGGGACTGAAGAAGGGAACCAACATTATGAACACATTCTTCTACACTGAAGATAAGGTCATTGCAGCAAACAACGAAGAGAATATATCTTACAGGCTTAGGATGTGGACACTGGCGTACATCAAATTAAAATGCGTAAAGGGTTCAAGTATCTGGTCAGTATCTTGTCATATAAAGGAAGATGTGACATATCTAACAACAGATTAGGCAAGGAAGTGAAGCTATCCAAAAATTAAATCCTGTACTTTGGTGCTCAAAAATGAGTTTAAAGGTTAAAATGCAATTACACAAATCCATTGTGAGCCCAAGAGAAATTAATGGGAGTGAGTTTTGGGAACTCAAGAGAAATAAAAAAACTTAGATCTTCAGAACAAACCATTTGGTGGCAGTAGTAGTTGGGGAGTAAAAGTGGAGGGTTGTAAAATGGAAGTGGGGACAGAAACTGGGAAGACTGTTCGTTCAGGGAAAGGAAGGGGTGTTAATGGACTAAACAGTGAGGTCATCAGTCCCTTGCTAGAGAGGACATCTGGAATTAGTGAAGTCAGCCAGATTTTTTATAGTATCCACCATGGGTGCTAAAATCAAGACTATGAAAGCAATATTGATGCCAGAGAAGAGAAATAATTAAGAGAGAGGTAAAAGTATTTGGGGTTGGGCCAGTTTACAGCTCAGAGAGCAGATCTGACACCCCTCCCCCCAAACACACACACACACACACACACACACACACACACACACACACCTGTAATCTATCTGATAGCACACAGAAGAGGGGGCAGTAGCCAATCAGCTGTTCCAACTCAAGGTGGATAAGGTCATCTGCATCCACAAATCCATGCCTATGACAAAGTTAATGTAGGGCAAGTAATGGCTTATTTAGCCAATCCACTCCCTGCCACACTTAATGACTTTGAACCCAGAGGTAATGTATGAGAGTAGACCACGAATAGCAGATACTGCGGAGTGACTAGTACCATTGATCAATAGCATGAGGACAGTTTACCGAGTCACTACAAATTACAATATGGTCAAAGGACATCTGTTTAATGAAATGTAGGGCTCTGTTAATAGCTATCAGCTCCACCATAAACAGAGCACATTCCTAGCAACAAATGATACTGCGACTGGTGGGAGATGTAAAATTATATCCCATCCTACACTCAGTTTTAGAGCAAGTCATGTAAATACTATAGCATCCTGATACTTAGGAAGATCTGAGGAACACAACCACAAAAGGTCATGTGAGTGACAAACTTTAATAGATCGGTCCTAATTGGTGGTCTGGGTACTAGCAAAGGAGCACACAGGAATATACAGGGAGCAAACTCAAAAGATGATAGGTGGAGGTCCCAGCAGAGGATCCTAAGGGAAACTCAGCCAAGGGCAAGTGTCACAGGTCAACATTCATTGTATGAATAAAATATTTCATAAATCATATGACTAGGAAATTGTGCGGTACTTGCATAACTAAGCAAGAGCTGGTACTATCAGAACTGAAGCAGTAAGGAGACTGTCTATGGGATTAAACTGTAAAGTGTCAGTGACCAGTCCTAGTCCACAATAACATACTGGCATCAACGATTTCAAAGCTGATGGTACTGTTTAGCCATAAACCTGGCAAACATGCTCCATTCAGGATGAGACCAGGATACAGTAAATACCAAGTAGAGCAGCACAATATGAATACTAAGAGGTGTGGGGTAAGCACGCAGTTAATCTATTTACCAAAAATGGGACAGCCCTGTCAGTCAATATCAAAAGTAAGTACCAAAAATCCGGAGCGCAAAGAAACATTCAAGCACTTGGTACTCAAGTAAGAGTTCTAGATCAGGATGAACCAGTGCGATGACCAAGCAAGACTCATTTTTGTGGGTGAAACCTGTAAACCATGGGAGAGGTTCCAAGCTGAGGCCCTTCAAGTGGCTCTTTGGAGCCGGCATTCGGCCAAGAGTACATATTAGTAGCTACACTGAATGCTAAAGTCGCCATCATACAGTGTGAGTGTAACCACTCGTCAGACACTAAGCAAAATTGGTATGAAACCTCGAAAGCTCTGGTCATAAAGGGTAAGTAAGGGTGATGACATCAAGCAATGTAAATACTCCCTGTGATTGGGTCAATGACACTATATTGTGAGAGAAAATCACCTTCAAACCAAATACGATAAAGACCTTGAGTAAATGGAGTCCGAGTTAGTTTCAGAAATTAAATCATCTGATAATAGATTTAAAAACTGAACCATCTGATAATGAGGTTCAGGGCCTGGGAGCATATCGTGTGGCAGGTCAAGAACCTGAAGTAGTTATCAGCCAGTGAAATTACAATGTATTGCAATCATTTTAGTTGAGCCAAAAGATCAGTGGAGATAATATAAAGTAGACGACAGTTGAGGTTGAGCAGGTGCCTGAAATGGGAGAGAGGGGGAGAGAGGGGGAGAGAGGGGAGAGAGGGGGAGAGAGGGGGAGAGAGGGGGAGAGAGGGGGAGAGAGGGGGAGAGAGGGGGAGAGAGGGGGAGAGAGGGGGAGAGAGGGGGAGAGAGGGGGAGAGAGGGGGAGAGAGGGGGAGAGAGGGGGGGAGAGAGGGGGAGAGAGGGGGAGAGAGGGGGAGAGAGGGGGAGAGAGGGGGAGAGAGGGGCATTTAAAGTGCCACGTCATCAGCGAAGAGACATATAGCTTTACATCATGTTGAGAAGCAAATATCCATCAAAAATTAGTATCAATGGTCCACTGTTAAGCTTGCTGGCTGGCAGGCCTCAAGTACACACAACATACAATGTGGACCCATACTTAAAAGTTTTCTTTCCCACCGGCTTGCAGCATTAAATCCTGGTGAAAAATAACCCCTGTACCATGTCCAGGCTATTATGGAGAGATACAGTAATAGATACACCAAGGTTTTTTCAGGAAGTGGGTGCAGTAGGTTTCACAAATCTGCTTGATTTTGCTCTCTTTCATGGTGTAACTAAGAAGGCAATGTTGTTTGGGTCATAATCTGAAATGAAGAATTCAGGTCGGGAGGGAGGGAGGAAGATGCTGCCTACTCTCAATGAGGGCTCTCCCCACAGGCACCACACAGAGCATTGGTCACTTGGTTTGATGGCCATCATTCGAAGTCCTGGTGCCCCCAAAGGGACAGGCGCCTACTCCTCACCATGTGCAGGACAGTAAGTTTCGGCATCAACACCATTTTCTGCATAATCATGAGACTACCACCATTTTGTTACATGTATTATATGTTCCTTCCACTTTTTTTTGCTCAAACTAATCCAGAGACCAAACATTAGATAACTGAAATAAGTGGTTGAGGATACATAAACAAAATGGGAAAATTCATAAATGTTTCCGACCGACAAGCTATGTTGTCAACACAGTTGAGAAAAGATACAATTGGAGAGTAAGATTTCGGCATAACAAAATAGTATTGCAACTGTTTAAGACCCCAGGCTTGTCTGTCACACACAGAGTTGTAAAGGCCCCTGGGGGAGGGGTAGTAACAAGATGTACAGAGCAAGGTGAAAGTGGGAGATAATTGGTAGCCGGCAAAAGGGGACAACAACTACCTCTTAGTGTCAGTAGTGAGAAAGGCTTGAAAGAAGTTACAAGACAAAGCTGGAAACGGAAATGGATGGGGGTCAGGAGGAGTGGCAAAGGGTAGGTAAAGTATAACAACTTTTACAGCCCAAGGATTATTGTTTTCCTGTTTACAACATTTTTTATTAGTTCCTTCAACTTTTCTATGTTGACAATATTAATTCACGTCCCTTTTTTCCTTTATAATTATAAACTTCTCATTGATTACACTTTAAGAAATGTCAATGGAAGGGAAACACTGTAAGTGACATAAAATGATGCAAAACATTGGCTTCTAAGTAATGTTTTGAAACATTATATAGTTATAACTTTCTTTAGCCCTGGACTCATTTGTTCTCAATCAGCATACGTTGATACAAACCAGAAAAATTTGTGCTGCCAGTGCTTTGTCTCCTAACATTGTCAACCTAAAAGTAACTATATTGTATGTAGCATTCTTTGCATTTACATTAAGCCACACAATTACACAGGCAACGAAAGTTTGCACATGCAACCCTCAATCATCACTCTTGAAGGACACAGTTCCCCTACACACAATCCAATTTCCTAAGGGCACTGTATTCTAAGTTAACACCAACTGAAGTAAGTGCAGGTGTAAATGTGTATGTGAAGCTTGTAGTGTAAGAGATCACAAGAACAAGAATGTTCCTGTTCCAGAAATATCGGATACAAATATAGATTTCTTGTTTAAATCCTTTACGAGATATCAAACATACTAATAAAGGTGACAGTGTTGTTCGAAAGTGAATGAATGAAAGGGGGATGAGTTTGAAAAACATTTCCATCAACTTTTCCAGCTACTATCAGATTGCTGATGTTTTCGCAGTGTTATGAACAAGTTTTCTAACTCAGAAAAGCTATCTATGGCAGTGTCAGTAAGTTCAAAAATAATTTTTTCTGGCCAGCTACTACGTACCACAGCTACATCGCATTTCCAACAATGGAAAATCCAGGATGGAATGTCACAGTATTATGAAAAGGACGTTGTTACTCACCATACAGTCTAGATGCTGAATCACAGATGCGCACAACAAAAAGACTTTCCGAAAATGAACTTTCAGCCAACACGTTCTTCACCGGAGAGAGAAACACAAACACAAACACACAAACACAAACACACACACACACACAAAACCACAGTCTGGCTACTGAGGCCAGACTGTGAGCAGCAGTGCATGACAGGATATGCAACAGGGTGCTGGGGCTAAGGAGGATGCTGACAGGACAGGTCTTGCTCTCTGGGTCTTCCTCAGAGATATGTTCCCCGTGGCAATGAGTTAGGATTGTGATTGGCATTACAATTGACTAGGATGTTGTTAAGGTTGGATGGGCGATGGAACAGCACTTTAGGAGTGTTGGAAAGGATCTTGGGTAGGATGTCAATTTCAGGGCATCGTGATACTCAAAGCCTTGACGAAGGATATAGTTCAGTTGTTCTAGCCCAGAGGGCACAAAGGGGGGCAATCCTCTGTATTTGGTTCTTATGGGTGGGGGAGGATTTGGCATATTTGGGGATATGGCATAGGAAATCTGTCTGCAGACTAGGTCTGGGAGATGGTGCTGTCTGGGAGATGGGAGATTGTGCCATCTGTGAGGCCTTCGTGAAACCACCAGCATACTGTGAAAGGGAGCTCCCATCACTGCAGATACACCACATCCAGGTGACCAGGCTGTATGAAGAATTCTTTTGGTCTGGTACTGTTGCTGATACGTGGGTTTAATGTGGGCAAAGGTGTGGATGGAGCCATCAGATAGGAGGTGGTCCATATGCCAGGAGGTGTCAACATTCTAGGAGATAGCAAACTGGACTGAGGAGGATCAAGTGAAGTGGATGGGAGAGAAGGTGTTGAGATTGTGAAGGGATGAGGATACAGTGTCCTGGCCCAGCATCCAGTTCATAATGTCTCAATGAATCTGAGTAGGAACAGGGGTTTGGGGAGGCTAGGAAGGTTTCTTCTATACAGATCATAAACATGTTGGAACAGGTGGGAGCCATGAGGGTGCTCTTGGCCGTGTTGTTAATTTGTTTGTATCCTTTCCCTTGAAAGGAATAAATATACTGTACGTGTTCAACAATGACAACAAGCAAAACTAATTTTAATTAATTTTAAATAAAAATACAAGAACTCCATAAGAATAACACAGACCGGAAGTGAATTCCTCTGCAACACGGGTTAAGTAAATATACTGGACGTGTTCAACAATCCGAAATGTGAAATGATTTGGGTGAAGGTCACGGTTAAAGCAGGCTCAGACATGGTAATTGGATGTCTCTATAGGCCCCCTGGCTCAGCAGCTGTTGTGGATGAGCACCTGAAGGATAATTTGGAAAATATTTCGAGTAGATTTCCCCACCATGTTATAGTTCTGGGTGGAGATTTTAATTTGCGGATATAGACTGGGAGACTCAAACGTTCATAACGGGTGGCAGGGACAAAGAATCCAGTGAAATTTTTTTTTAAGTGCTTTATCTGAAAACTACCTTGAGCAGTTAAACAGAGAACCGACTCGTGGCGATAACATATTAGACCTTCTGGTGACAAACAGACCCGAACTATTTGAAAAAGTTAACGCAGAACATGGAATCAGCGATCATAAAGCGGTTACGGCATCGACGATTTCAGTCGTAAATAGAAATATTAAAAAGGGTAGGTAGATTTTTGTTTAGAAAAAGTGACAAAAAGCAGATTTCAGAGTACCTGTTGGCTCAACACAAAAGTTTTGTCTGAAGTACAGATAGTGTTGAGGATCAGTGGACAAAGTTCAAAACAGTCGTACATTATGCGTTAGATGAGTATGTGCCAAGCAAGATCGTAAGAGATGGAAAAGAGCCACCGTGGTACAACAACCGAGTTAGAAAACTGCTGCGGAAGCAAAGGAACTTCACAGCAAACATAAACATAGCCAAAGCCTTGCAGACAAACAAAAATTACGCGAAGCGAAATGTAGTGTGAGGAGGGCTATGCGAGAGGCGTTCAATGAATTCGAAGGTGAAGTTCTATGTACTGACTTGGCAGAAAATCCTAAGAAATTTTGGTCTTATGTCAAAGCCGTAGGTGGATCAAAACAAAATGTCCAGACACTCTGTGACCAAAATGGTACTGAAACAGAGGTTGACAGACTAAAAACCAAAATACTAAATGTCTTTTTCCAAAGTTGTTTCACAGAGGAAGATTGCAATGTAGTTCCTTCTCTAGATCGTCGCACAGATGACAAAATGGTAGATATCGAAATAGATGACAGAGGGATAGAGAAACAATTAAAATCTCTCAAAAGAGGAAAGGCCTCTGGACCTGATGGGATACCAGTTCAATTTTACACAGAGTACGCGAAGGAACTTGCCCCCCTTCTTGCAGCGGTGTACCGTAGGTCTCTAGAAGAGCGTAGCGTTCCGAAGGATTGGAAGGGGGCACAGGTCATCCCCGTTTTCAAGAAGGGACGTCGAACAGATGTGCAGAACTATAGACCTATATCTCTAACGTCGATCAGTTGTAGAATTTTGGAACACGTATTGTGTTCGAGTATAATGACTTTTCTGGAGACTAGAAATCTACTCTGTAGGAATCAGCATGGGTTTCGAAAAAGACTGTCATGTGAAACCCAGCTCGCGCTATTCGTCCACGAGACTCGGAGGGCCATAGACACGGGTTCACAGGTAGATGCCGTGTTTCTTGACTTCCTCAAGGCGTTCGATACAGTTCCCGACAGTCGTTTAATGAACAAAGTAAGAGCATATGGACTATCAGACCAATTGTGTGATTGGATTGAGGAGTTCCTGGATAACAGGACGCAGCATGTCATTCTGAATGGAGAGAAGTCTTCCGCAGTTAAGAGTGATTTCAGGTGTGCCGCAGGGGAGTGTCATAGGACTGTTGCTATTCACAATATACATAAATGACCTGGTGGATGACATCGGAAGTTCACTGAGGCTTTTTGCAGATGATGCTGTGGTGTATCGAGAGGTTGTAACAATGGAAAATTGTACTGAAATGCAGGAGGATCTGCAGCGAATTGACGCATGGTGCAGGGAATGGCAATTGAATCTCAATGTAGGCAAGTGTAATGTGCTGCGAATACACGGAAAGATAGATCCTTTATCATTTAGCTACAAAATAGCAGGTCAGCAACTGGAAGCAGTTAATACCATATATTATCTGAGAGTGCACATTAGGAGTGATTTAAAATGGAATGATCATATAAAGTTGATCGTCGGTAAAGCAGATGCCACACAGATTCATTGGAAGAATCCTAAGGAAATGCAATCTGAAAACAAAGGAAGTAGGTTACAGTACACTTGTTCGCCCACTGCTTGAATACTGCTCAGCAGTGTGGGATCTGTACCAGATAGGGTTGATAGAAGATACAGAGAAGATCCAACGGAGAGCAGCGCGCTTCGTTACAGGATCATTTAGTAATCGCAAAAGCGTTACGGAGATGATAAACTCCAGTGGAAGACTCTGCAGGAGAGACGCTCAGTAGCTCGGTACAGGCTTTTGTCAAAGTTTCGAGAACATACCTTCACCGAAGGGTCAAGCAGTATATTGCTCCCTCCTAAAATCAGAGCCCACACAGAGGCATACCGACAATCCTTCTTTCCACGAACAATACGAGACTGGAATAGAAGGGAGAACCGATAGAGGTACTCAAGGTACCCTCTGCCACACACCGTCAGGTGGCTTGCGGAGTACAGATGTAGATGTAGATGTAGATATTCAATAATAAATATGTGAATGTTTTTTCTAAGTACCAAAAATAGAAAACGTATAAAAAACTCTTAATTTGGCTTTTTAGGTACTTGATACTGTGATATGACAAGGTACCAATCATGCTCTATGAGGGGGTCCTTGAGAAAATTTTGTTGGGAACCCCTGTTCTAAAACATCTGATATATTTAAATTTCCCCATTATCAGTGGAGGAAATCTCACCTCCATCACTATTTATTTAAACATATGGCACAGTCATTCTTTCTTTTCTTTTTCCACTATGGTATCTTCTCCCTTAACAGAAGATGTTTAAGCAGGAAGTAATTGTAAAAGACACCAAAATTTTCAACACCAATCCAGTGGGGAATTTTCTGAACCTTCCCTTGAATCATGCTTCTGCCTATAGGAATGCTTTTCCACTTTTAAATGTTGACGTGCAAAAGTTCTTCATTTGCATCCAGAGGAATCACAAGCTTCAGGATTCAACAATGCTTCACCATTTTTGAGAATGCAGCATAATGAAGATTGGGCCAAGTTTACTTTATCATATCTGAAAGCTTGTGGACAATCATCAGTTTTTGTGGAACCAATAAGCTTACTACAATTCTGGACCACAACTCCAGTAACAGAAAACCAATAAATTCAACATTACAATGCTTTGTGTCTCATGCTTCGTAAATCAGTGAGTGTGACGTCAGATCATGTGACCAGGGTGGCAATTTAGGCAGGGTGGAAATTATTTCTGATTCGTTCGATGCTTCTTCCAGTACCACCACAAATAGAATTTGACCCAGATAAGTGTTGATCGAAAGAATCTTTGCACGACACAAAATCTGTGTGTGAAACAAAAAGAAACTGGTAATTCACTTGACTGTTTTAGGAATTGGATAAAAACTGGATTTTTAATTTGTAGAATGTATCATTTATGTTTAGCCCTCAAAAGTGAGTAGGACAACATTGTTCCTATGGGACGTTGAGCAACACCAATGGCAATATTTGTTAAAAGTGGTATTTCCTCAAAAGTGGGTTCATTAATTTGGGATTTTACGGTATTTTTGAGGTTAATTCTGAGTTTTACTGTACTGAGGTGTTGGTTAAGTTAGAACCTTAACAGCAGGCCTAAAATTTAAATGTATATATTCCATCCTAAGCAATTATATTTCATTATGCTACCAAATATTTATGAGACACACTTTTCACACTCACCACAATTCAAATTCATTGACCAAGTGTGCTGCCACATGGCTCAACATTATTACATCAAGCATCAAAGTCCATCTGCAATGATTGTAAGTTTCACCTGACTCCAAACTGTTAGCCCACATTTCACATTTTCTTAACATCTTTTTTAACTTCTTTAGTTTGAAGGTAAATATATTTCCTGTCTGAAGATTGGTACCATGTACACACTATATGACTAAAAATATCAGGAGCCCCTACATAATGCAGAAATGACAACCAGAAGTCACAATAGGCAGACCCATCAGCATGTTGGGAAGCGGGGAATAGTGTTCTGTCAGTAGGGAAACAGTACCGACAGAAAAGCTTGGTCAGCAAAGCTCAGTGACATCAAATGTGGCCTACTCATTGGATTTTGGAGGAGTAACAAATCCATTATGGCCATTTAAACCTTTCCAAAGCTGCCCAAGTTAACTGCTGGTATCGCAACACGAGGAACAACCATAGCTAAACCAACAGCAGGTGGACTTCATGTACTGATGGACTTTGACAGTCAAGCATTGTGAAAAACAGTTGTAGAAAATGCACTTAAATCACTGGAAGGAATTAGTTCCAAACTGCTACCAGCAATCCAGCTAGAACAATGATTGTGAGTGAGGAGTTAAAAACCATAGGGTACAATGGTCGAGCAACTCCTCGTAAGTGGGAAATAGTCAACACAAAGTTACACTTGAGATGGTGTAAGGGTGATGCCACTGGATAGTAGATGACTGAAAACTTCATTTGGAGTGGTAAATGTCACTATACACTGTGGCAATCTGATGGAAGTATTCAAGTCTGCCAAATGATTGGAGAACGTTATCCGCCATGCCAACACTGAAATATGGAGAAGGTGATGTTACAGTATGGTACTGTTTTTTGTGGAGCTGTTTCTTGTGGATAGTATGGTCTCCTCACTGCACTTACGGAAACACTAAATGTGGAAGAATACAAAGACATTTTACAGCATTGTGTAGAACATAGGAACAGTCCCAAGACGGTGACTTCATCAGCATAACAATTCATCCTGCCACAGCAGCATCTGTGAGGCAACTGTTTGTAGCCCGTAACATTCCTGAAATGTACTCGCCTACCCAGACATCCAACCTGAACCGAACACCTATGGAATTAGTTAGAACACTTGACTTCACTCCAGGCCCCAGCATCCGATGTAATTACCTTCTCTGGTTTCGGCTTTTTATGAAGAATAGGCTGTCATTCCTCCATCAACATTCAGACATTTCACTAAAAAGTGTCCCCAGCACATAAACATTGTAGAGGGGACCAGCATTATAAAAAGGATAGAGTGCTACTCAACATGCACGATACAGACTGTTACACACACAGAGCTTTCCACTGAAGTCTTCTTCAGAAAAGAAAGAAACAGAACCCCCCCCCCACACACACACACACACACACACACACACACACACACACACACACACACACACACACACAGAGAGAGAGAGAGAGAGAGAGAGAGAGAGAGAGAGAGAGAGAGAGAGAGAGAGAGAGAGAGCGCTCTTGCTCAAATTACTACTAGCTCTGACAACTGCAGCAGGAACATGAGTCTCTCATTTAACAAAAGCAGCAATCCGGAGTGGGGTGGGGTTGGGATAGGAGGGTATAGGTGGAGGGAGAGAAGAGCACTATCTCGAGGAATGCACAGAGACTAGAGAGCAGCAGGACAAGGATGCCACATGCATTGCCGGGAAGACGGGATGGCGGGAGCTGCGGTGGGAGCAGTCAGGGAGCCATGGCCCTACAGACATACGAAACTGTACTACATTACTGGTTGAAGTTGGTCCACAAAGCTGCTGTGTCCAACCCAGTGCAATTGTCAGTGATCAACTACACCTGCTCAACTGTAGATTGGGTTAGTGATGGAACACCACTTTAGGAGGAGTGGGAAGGTGAAGCTGGACACATCCCATATGGAAGCCCACTAATAAGCATTTGGTGGAGATCAGAAATTAGCTATGTATAGTTGCTTTAAGCTCACCAGCGGGTCCTACAGTGTGATCTCTGAAGCCGCCATTTCCGCACTCAGAGGCACGGCTTGCAAGACTCGACTGCTAACCAATTTAACTGACAACTTCTCACCTGAGCATGCTATCTTGTATGAATTAACTATACCAGCACACACAGGAGAGCTATTAGATGAGTATCCAAACCATACCCACATGGATAGCAGAAGTATTACATGATTACTCAAGTGTAACAGAAGATTCTCTGCAATACTCAACTAGCTCTGGGAGAAGTTGCTATCACTGCAGAACTGATGAAAGACCTTGGACAAAATTCCCTCAAGAGCTTGCTCATATCGTGAAACTCCTGCACTACACAAGAAGGGCGACAAAATAGATTTTCATAAGTTTCAGGGAATCTTCCTTCTGCAATTCAAATACAAAATTCTGTCAGCACTTCTGCTCCTAAGAATTCAAGAGCAATTATCACAAAACTGGCGAATAACAAGTTGATTTCTGCACTGGGCAAAACTGTATAGAGCAAATATTCAATTTAAAAAACATTAGAAAACAAAGTGCTCCAAGAACAAGGAATCAACGTGAAAACTTAAGTATCGTCAACAAACTCACAGCAATACGACCTCCACAGTAAAGTTCATGGGTATCAGAACCATTTCAGATGAAAACTGGTGTTTGGTAGAGGGATGATCTCTCTCCTATCCTACTGAATCTGGTTTTGGACAAAGTCATCCAATGGTGGGAAAACGCAACTAGCCAAAACTACTGGAAAGACATATGGCAACAGCAATTAGATAAACTCGAGAAATGCGCTGAAAGAATTGGCATTCAAACATCCTTAAAAAAACTGCATCGGCTGACATATCCTACTCAAAAACTGATCACCAAATTGGTCAAATAAAAGATGTTCATACTTCGAGCACTTGAGCAAAATCCTTGAACCTACTGGCAACAGAAAGTGACACAAAATTTGTATTCACAAACTGAAGATCTTACAGTGAAATCTGCAACAACAACAACAACAACAACAACAACTACTAAGACAATATGTCCATACACAAAAAAAAAAAAATCAGGAATTTTAACAGTTATCGAGCCTAAAGTCTAGTACATTGGCATAACACACTCCACAGAAAAGGTTATCTGGAAGAAGCAGAACTCTAAACTCTAAGAAATGTACTCAGCACAAAAAAGATGGATACAGACTACAATCCTGGGAAAAAAACTATTAAATATTGTGGCAGATATATGAAAGGGAAGATTATTTGAGCATATCCACCCACCCACACACACACACGGTTGCAACACATGTAAAACATGTCAAAACCATACTCTGGATCAGGCAGGTCGAAAAGGATTTAGAAAAGGCTCAGTAAGTCCAGCAGACTATATCCAGTTATGAGTGCCCGCGGTGGCTCAGATGGATAGAGCATCTGCCATGTAAGCAGAAGGTCCCGGGTTCGAGTCCCGGTTGGGACACACATTTTCAACATGTCCCCAATGAAGTATATCAACGCCTGCTTGCAGCTAGGGTGGCCATTTAATTATCATTTCACTTTCAACAGAAGCTTATACAGACAAAAATTAGTATATGTGGAAGTACTGCCAGAGAATGAAGTCACCACCACACCAGTGACAACGAATTGAAGGCATAAAAGAATGCCCAGGGGGAAAAAATTAGAGCTGCTTGGAAACTGAAGTTTGAAACAATACTGTTACATGATCTGACAGTGTCCAACCACACCTAATAATAATAATAATAATAATGATGATGTTTGAAGCAATGGAAAGTTATCATGGAACAATAATACAAAAAGGACAAAATGAGAGGCACTGAGTATTTAGACCAGTACAATGACACAGACTCTTCTAATATTACAGCTTTCTGAAAAAATCATTCTCCTGCAGTAGAACTCTCATTCACACAACCCACACACTCAAGGTCAATGTTACAGGACATTATTGAACACTGTCATTCCAACACACAACTGACTATAAACCTAAAACATCATTCCTGGTAATCATGATCAACTATATCCTCAGTCATAACTGCCTTACATCTGAAGGCATCACCTACAAGCAAAACCATGATACAGTAATGGGCACCGAAGTCACTGTCCTATGCTGACCAATTCATGGGACATCCAGAGGAATCCTTTCTAACCATTCAGGTCCCCGAAACCCTCTCACGTGGCTCAAATAGATTGGTGACAAGATAAGACTCCCTCCACATTCTTCCACAACCTGAAACGCCTTCTGCCCTATTTCTTCACCTGGTTCTCAGCCCAAAAGCTACCTTCCTTTATGTCTATCACCTCATGGCAACATCAGTACCTCTGTCCACATCAAACTTACCAACTGCCAACAATATCTCCAATTCCACAAAGTGCTTACAACATCACTGGTGTGGGGACTGTGTGGAAAAATAGTGTAAAGTACAAAGAATAGGATGTGTATGTCATTGTCTGTATGTACCTTATACTAGCTAATAACAAACAGGGGCAAAGACTTTCTGATATGCTCTCATACTTTGGGCTCTGAACCTCAGTTAGAAAATAAATGTATAAAAGGAGTACTCATCAGTGACCAGTTCACAGTGGTGTCGACATGTTTCGTTAGTAACTCTTTGAATTTTGTCTGCAAATACCCTGGCAAAGTTATTGGTCTAGCAATTTGAATGGAATACCTGTAACAACAATTTTAAAAATCCACAAAAACAAAACTCTTTTGTAGATCATGGTGACACTTGATTAGTGTTATTGCAGATATACCAATATAAAAAATGTTTCACTGCCATCAGTGGTAGAAGGCTTCGTAAATCAAGATACATAATCAATTTTTATCTGCCGTATTTCAACAACAGTATGTTTGCAACAACTTTCAGTTAATGAAATATTGAGAAGTTATTATATACTGTTTCATATCATTTTGAAAAGCTTTGATCTGTTGTCAAGATTCAAGCAGTAACTTACTCTGAATATCCCTTGTTGTTGGCCTTTTGGGCTGTAGAGCGCTTTGGTCTACTGTCAGGAACAGGCGCTCCAGAGCTTTTGGGTTCTAACAAAAATGTTAAAATTCTCTCTACAAGCTCATCACGTTTTCCTTTTTTCTCAACATCTAAAATACAACAAATTGTTTTCAAGACACTCACTTCCATCCTGAAAAACAGTAAATGTGGGTTTGAGAAAGAAGTATGCATATTTCTGAAAACATCAGCACAAACAAACAAGAATAAGATTTTTTTTATATTACTTTTGCAAAGACAGCTTTCTAATACAAGCTAACTTACTTGCTCAGTATATGTTTCTTCTTTTCATACTGATCTGACCCTTTGTCAAAGTCAAACCCACAGAATTTCCGTATGTTGTTTCTCACAAGAGTGACCTTCCCAACTCTGTTGAACAGTACTCTGTGAAGCGGCTTTAGAGCATCAGCCTTGAATTTCTGTTTGACAAAAACATATCACCGATTTGGAAAGCTGTTGTTGTAATTCACAGACTAAGCAAAAGAATGCATTATTCATTTTTTTGGAATTAAATGTTTGCATTTTAAGACACTTTCTTTTATAGTGGATGATTACATTTTAATTCTCAGAATATTAATGACTGACCTACAACAAGGAAATAATTTTGTTTTATTATTAAGTATTATCAAAACATTTTAAGTACCAAAACTACACTAATTCATTGTCTTACAATGTGAGTACTCAGCAACTTCCAACAAAATCATAATTTCAAACCCTTTCTTAATTTTTTGTTGCTTACACACTTAATGTCTAAACTTCTTTAATGGATTAATGCCTAACTATCTGTTTACATTTGTTTTGTATTGCGTATTACAACTTTTCAACTTTCATCCCTTGCTAAACTGGTTATCTGTGTTCAACTTTATATGCAGGCATCGACTTTCAAATTACTAAAACTAAAACTAGGACCCCCACCATGTGCGATACATGCCAACGTTATTTTTTTATTTCCACAGGTTACCTTTCTCACCCACAATTATAACAAGCAAAAATCGCAGCAGGTACACAAGCATGTCTTCACATCAATAAAGTAACTAGGCCTACGTGTACAAAATTATATCAACAAAAATAACCCATTTTTGAAAGTATAATGTAACTGTATAAATAAAAAATTTACTCACCAAGTGTCAGCAGGGGGACACACACATAAAAGGCATTACATACGCAAGCCAGTGGGTGCTCCTTCTGGCAGGAAGGTTGAAGGGGAAGGGTGAGAGGTGAAGGAAAAGGACAGGTAAGGTTTAGGGAAAGGGGTAGAGTTAGGAAAAGTCACCCGGATCACTAGATCCACACTAACTTATGGGATCAGAAGGAAAGACATTGTTGGGGATTGGACTGGGAGACATTAAGCTCTCAGGTTTCAAATCTCATCCAGTGCAGTCCCCAACAATTGGTCTTACATTCTCATCGAGACCTGAAAGTCTCCCACGACCGAGCATTCTGGGCGACTTTCCTGAAACTCACCTGTCTTTTTCCTTCACCCCTCTTCGTTCCCCTTCAATCCTCCTGCCACAAGAAGCCACTGGGGAAATACGGAAGCGTCCGATCCCACCCGTCTGCTTTGACCCATGACGTCACAAATATGGCAGAAACAAAAACAAACACACACACTTTCCACAAGAAGCCTAATGACACTAACGGGACAAGAGCGGGAAATGGGGTGTTTTGGGTGGGGGGCAAACTAAATATAAACAAATTTAGACGCCTTGCGTACCTACAACGTGTAAGTGAAGACAGCCATGCATGAATACCGACCCACCTCCCCAGGGGTCGTAACCCCTGCAACCCATAGAAGATAAAGATGCTTCAGTAGCTGATTAGTGTTTTTAGTCTTAAAAAAAAATCTCACGGGATAGAACGAACAGATCA
Source organism: Schistocerca piceifrons (assembly GCF_021461385.2). Classification (NCBI taxonomy): domain Eukaryota; kingdom Metazoa; phylum Arthropoda; class Insecta; order Orthoptera; family Acrididae; genus Schistocerca; species Schistocerca piceifrons. The sequence goes on from NC_060143.1 coordinate 576,241,644, forward strand.
AAGATAAATATAATAAACTAAAACAGAAACTCGAGGAAACATAATTAAAATAAGTAATAAGTGTTTTTAAATATAAAAAAATCTTACGAGATAGAACGAACAGATCAGAAAAGTAAATAAAATAAGATAAAACGGAACTGGAGACAGCCACACTCAAACCAAATTCCGCGCTGTCAAGACGTCACACACAACACCCTTACGTCACGGGTCAATGCCGACGCGTTGTATCGGACGCTTCTGTCGACCCGCCACTGGCTCTGAAAGCTTGCATACGTAATACCTCGTTATGTTCAGGTTCTCCTGCCACCTCTTGGTGAGCATATTTTTACCAGTAGAACAAAAACAATGTACTTGTTATTAAACCTTAATGAAATTTCTACCAAGCAGTAAAAGAAGAATCCATAAATACAATTTTTATCTATACAATTAGATTATATTTTCAAGAACTGATTATTTTCGTTGATATATTAGTCCTTGTGGCCATCATTTGTTCTTACAGAACCCTCATCACTATTTGCCGTCTGTCTTGTTCAAACTGTCATCTGTTTCCTATGTTATGTGCTATTCCACTCTTATTTGTACCAACTAGATTAACCAATAATTTGCCCTAAATCTTTTCTAGTACTGATTTTTGCTCACACAGATGGGTCCACTGTTATTTACAAATTTGCCGATAACAATTTGTCTCTAGTTCACTATACTGCAGGGCCTTCTCCCAGTCACATTTCATTAATTTATTTGCAGATTTGACAGCTATTTTCTCTCTCACTCTCCACTTATTTATACTTAATTCTTTCACTTTTTGCGTGTGTTTTTCAACAAACCCCTCTGATTCACCACTATCCCCTGCAATACTCTATTTGCCGAACACAGTGGTATAAATTTTCTTCGATGTCTACTTCTTTCTGTCCATCCAGTTTTTAAAATTCTCTCTCTTTTTCACAACATTCTTTATCAATTTTTTTCCTGTATCTTACAGGCCACTTTCCTGGTGAGAAAATTTTCACCCACTCACTACTTTCTTCATAACCCTTGTCTTATGATTTTCATACATATTTTCTCATTTTTTCTGACCCTTTTCCTTTCTTCCATTTTTCTATCTTGTTCCACCCTCTGCTTCTCTTTTTTGCCATTATCAACAATAAAATTTTACTTCTAGTGACAATACAACTTTTAATCTTCAAGTGGGCGTACCTATGTATAAAGTGCATCAACCACAAAACAGTGAGTGAGGTGGCGCTCACATTCGGGAGGACGATGGTTCAAACCCCCCCCTCCAGCCATTCTCATTTAGGTTTTCCGTTATCTCCCTAAACTGCCTCAGGCAAATACCAGGATGGTTCCTTTGAAAGGGCAAGGCTGACTTACTTCCCCACCCTTCCCTAATCTGTTGGGGCAGATGACGTTGCTAACACCCAACCCTCTGGATGTCAGACACTCAGATCAGCATCAAACATTGTGTGTCAATAAGAGTATCAACTAAAACTTCGATTCAGATCACACTATGTGCTGTCATCCAGCAGAATGGGCGCATTAATTAAAAGCAACACCAGACTTACGGAGCTCATCAAAGCATAACTCCGAGTAACTAACACATTGCTTCCATGGGGAAGTTGGCAGGGCATTAGATACTCAAACCATGGGAACTGGGTTCAAATCTCAATAATGACAATTTTTTTTACTGTGTTATGCGTGAAAGTGTCAATATGGGAAAACTTGTTTGACATGTAAAAGGGCCATTTGCAGTTTAGAGCAATGTTCTCTTGGCAGCCTGCTTTCGTTTCATTTCTTTAACAGCAGTAAACCTATGGAGTATATGTGTAGTTTCATACACTGTACAATCAGAACAGAAAAATAAAGAAACAATTGCACTATATGTGCGGAAGTAGTAGTAATAGTAAACAATGAACAAACTAATAAGATCAATAATAAGTGCGTAATGTTCAGTTAAAGCGAAAACAGATTTCCAAAAGAACATAGCTACAGACTGAAAAGACCTTTTACATGTCAGTAAAATGTCCTCCCTTGCTTAAATAGGTAAAAAGAATTGTCACCAGTGGGGTTAGAACATGGGAACAGTAGTACGATGACCGAAAGCTCTACCTTCTCACCCACACGAGATCTATGATTCAGCTACTCACATATACGCTTTCCTGTGCGCCACAGCTCTGGTGATACTTTTAATTCCCATTTACACATTCTACTGGACGACAGCAAGTAGTAAAAACAAGATCGGCGTTTTGGTTCATAATCTATTGACATACAACAATTGGTACCAATCTGAATGTCTGACATCTGAAGGTTTGGGTGTAAGAAGCATTGTCAGAAAAACACCGATATTCCTAATTGGTGGTCTCTTCACTGGAAAAAGAAAAAAGACAAATGGTGTTAAGCTAGACCACATAGGAAATAAAGTGAAGTGACTGACAGCTAGGTGTTAACAGGAGAGTTACCACAACAAACCAACCACAAAATAAGCTTTGCTGCTCTTTCTGCACAATCCACTGTTGTCATTGTTATTACAATCAGCTGCAGACAAATTATCTCGTTACTTTACTGTTGTGGTTTTTATACGTAGTGTGGCTTATTTCTCTGTGCTGGTTCATTACACCACACAACAGAATGCCTGATAAACCTGATGGCAGAAGGGCACGTAAGTCATCAGCCTTTGCCATCCTGCAAAGCAAATTCAGTAATCCAAGTTGATGGGCAATGAATTGCACACAGAACTGCAACAGCTATCGCTGCTGCAACTGATAACATTTCCACCTTTTATGCCCAACTGTCAATCATGTTTCCATTTTCCTTATGGGTAGTGCAGAAGAATCATACCTTACCCTAACTAATTCAAGATTTTGGCAAGTCGTTAGCAGAACACAAATGTACCCAAAGTTTGCCTCTAATTCTGCGAGTACTTTTAGCCTAAATTCTCAGTAAAAGTATGAAATACCAATTATCAAAAAGATAACACATAGGAATAAATTAATGAAGGGTTTCAATCAAGTAACACAAACCTTGAGAAATGCCTCAGTTCTTGGTATTTCACCCAGGGGGGTTCCTTTGCCTTTTGGTATTTCAATTGCCTTCGTTTCTTTCGGCTCATTGAATTCTTCTGTGAATCTTTCCACCTTCTTCCTCTCTCTTGCACCTGATATTTCCAGGGGTTGATCCAGCAATGGAACTACAAAACAGATTACATTTCACCAAATAATACAGGGAAAGAGCCTGTACGAAGGATTATGCCCTATAAATACACTTCACTGCACAATAGTTCCATTAACACATTCTGTATTAATACCTTTTTCATCCCCCGACTTGTCGTTTTCTCCGTCAACATCCTCGTCATCCTCACCATCATCCTCTTCTTCTTCTTCTTCCTCACTTTCTTCTTTTTTCTTTACATCTTTTAATTTTGCCGCTCTCTTCTTCGGAGTTTCTGGTTTCTCTTTTGAGTCTTCTGAAACTTTTACTTCATTAGTATCTATCTTTTCTTCACTTTTCACACTCACATCATCCTGTAAATAAAGATGCAGAATGAACAGTCAGCAAAGCACAGTGATCACTCAAGCAAACAGAATGAAAAAATTCTAAGACTATAAGGGGGCTCTCCATTTTTGAGAATAAGATATATCTATTCCAATCATACAACATAACAGGGGTATGGTAGTAACTAGAACAAGCACAGAAGTTACGGCGTACACACACACATCCCTGCAAAATTCCTGGTTAAACATACGTACAATGACAGGGTGCGCAGCACGGAAAAACTATTACGCAACACAAAGATTTAACACAATTTCAACTCTATTTCGACAGAGAAGCCCAGTTCTACTGAATGTTCACTGCACAGAAGCAGCGTAAACCGGAGACGACTCAACACACTTGCAGCCTGAGACCGTCCTCTAACCTTAAACAGTACATAGAAACTGAAGCTACTTAAATTCAAATGTTCGTAACATGCAGTAAAGGCAATTGAGTGCCTACATTACAATGGAAACATATACAACGCAGAGAAGGTTATCTTAACACAGGAAATCACTTCCCGCGTTTTTGGATATAAACAATCCGTCCCCGCCTACGCCATATTAACAGGAACGAACTTTCAGCTCGAAATTAAACATCAAGCACTTCAAGCAGAGTGTGAGCTTATATTTCTACAGCGTAATTAATTATGCGTTTGCAATACCTATACAATCATATTTATCATGCAACTGTGACATACCTTCATATCCTCCGTTTTCGCGTTTTCTTTCTCGGCCGACATTTTCCAGCACACGCCGCTTTGCAATATGGCGGGCATCCGTTGTCTACACACCGGACGCCAATCAAATCAAAGTATTCCTCTTCCCGCCGAAACTGGCAATTGGTTATGAAGAAAGAAAGACAGAGACCTAAGAACACGTACAAATTTATGGGCTACGTAAACATGAAGGTTAACAGGGAGTTAAAGAAATCACTAATACAGCCTGCTAATATAAGATACTCTATTTACAGTTCTAGTTCAACGCGCGTTAATTGTCAAGTTTAATGAATAACATGTGATTAAATTTTGACTACCATAAAGATTGTCAACTACAAGTGAATAAATCTACTTTAGTTTAGGTCTACAACAGTTTGAAAAAAGTTCCCACATTACTTGGCGATAGTTTTTCATATAATTAGTTATCTAGAGAAATCCACTTATAAACCACAACAACTGAGTACAAGCAAAAACTGAGCAAATGAGGACTATATTTTTTAAAAAATAATAAATATTTAAACAAGATAAAGGATAGGAGGACAAACTAGACACATAAAAAATTGAGAAAAAGAATTATTCTGGTGCAACGCACGTCAACGACGTGGTTTCTAAACGTGAAACTAGATCGTGGATGGGACTAATACCTCGTCAGGGACGTCAGCTGGAATTTGAGCTGCACCTTGAAAGCAAATTTTTCGTGAACTAGATGAGCTAGTTGCTGTACATTTGAGTTATCTTTGTGAACAATCGACGAGTTAATGGATATTGTCTGCAACACTGATGCATACACTGTAGTGACGCAAATATCCACAAACTGAAAAAAGCAACTGACATTTAATCATAGACAAATTTGAAAACTAGATTACATAAGAATAACGGACTGAAACATCTTTCTGAGGACAACTATTATACAACAGCTGTTTTGTTTGCGTATAGACTACTCTGCCGAGAACGCAATACCTTATATGTACTCACGAAATCATTTCTAGTGAAACAAAACAATAAAAAATTAGCCCCTTAAAATTTTCTATGATCTTGTCGTGGCCATTGCGTTTCATAAAGTTTTCCTAGGAAAACTAAAATAGTATGGCATTAAACGTCTTATTCTTGCCTGGGAAAGTCATATCTTAACAACAGAAAACAGAGGGTCACCTCAGGAAATGAAACTACAGAAATAAGATTAAATTGAGACAGGAGGAACGTTAAATATGGTGCACCACAAGATTCTGTGTTTAGCCCACTCCTATCGTGCTTATAAAATGACACTGAAGCACTCTTCAAAAACTGTATAGTTTGTTGGGGATACACATATTAATTTGGCCACCACAGCCTGGAGAACAATAGAACAGACTAACAAGCGGTTCACAATTAAACTCTTAATGCTACAATAAACCATATTAGGCAATTAAAAAAAATGTCTTACAGTGCCAGAAATAAATATCAATTGATGTACATTGGATGGGCTACATGTGTGAAGATCGTAGACACTCATGTCGATAGTGAACTGTGGTTGCACTGCATTATGGATCACTTAACTGAAGATCTCAGTTCTGCTTGCTTGACAACAGAAATTCCTCTCACTGTGTGTACGTTACAGCTAAGATGAAGAATGCATTTTTTCAGCCAGACTTTTCCTCAGGAATGTTGTGTAAAGTTGATAACCAATCATCTGCCAGAAACCACCACAGGAATACAGAAATACTTATATATACATCCCAATACATAGGCTATACTTCCTAACGGTATTTGTGGTCAGTAATAAGAGTGTTTTCAGGATGAACTCAACAATTCACAACCACAATAAAAGAAGTAGAAATAATTTCCATTCGGACTACACAGTCCCCTCTAGATTTCAGAATAAGTTTCACATCTAAAACGGATTGCCAGTAGACATAAGACTGGTAATTGAAATTTTTCAATTTGTTAAATTTGCCACAATACTCTGACTCAGGAATGTATATTTTGCGTAACTCTAATTTTGGTCTGAGAAAGGTACTGTATTTCCTGTATATCAGTGATGTGTGGTGACCATTCAGATAGCTGCAGCACTGAATATTCAAATTATATTATTATACTATTAATTATGTTATTATACATTAATTCAAACTATATTATTAATTAATTACTGAATTCGTAATTTTAATGTTATAATTTTAAGAAAACAGTAGTAAATCAAGGTACAGACTCAGCTTGATAACACACACAATGGGTAACATTCTACATTAAAAAAACAATATTAAAGATTGAAATCACAGCTAGTGACAGTTAAAGTTAAAATAACTGACAATGAAATAGTTAGAGCTAATATCAATCTGTGTTACTACAAGCAAACTTGTATAAGAAGTAACCATTTTCTGGCCTGAAAACCACCTTTGACAATAATGAATTAAGGATGGGTTCTCCTTTTTGCAAGTACACTAATTTGTTTTCACACCCATTCTTGTTTCACCACAGATGTGACATCCTCAGTGGGTTTTTTCTTTTATTTTACATTGTAAGTGTGTGTCCTGTGACTGCCAATCAAAATCTGCCACAGGTCTAAATTAGTACAGCATACCATTTGGCTAATCCTGAGCTATGAAAAGTTTGTTTTTGTGTCCCAACATGCTTTTGTGTAGTTGAGTTGAAGCTTTCCTCCTGCTCATTTCTGAATACTGCATCTTGCTAGGTTACTGTGACTTGGACACATCTTGACACTTTGGTAGATCATCTCATCACAAAATTGAAATTCCATTCTTCTCTCCTGGGAAGCAAATTTCTTAAGCACCTCTTAAAAGAAATGTTCCTTCTTCCTGAATTCTTCTAGTAGGTGAGCTTTAATTGAAATAATTCCAAGATGAGACAGTCTCTCTTTGCCAGTAGAATTTTGAGAGTAGCTTTTGAATTTCTTTGCTACTGAAAACAATTTTTCTACTGAAGATTTATTCACAGGAACTGTATGCAGTAATGTTATTAACATATTAAACTGGTGAAAACATTTACCAAGCACTGAATTGATGCTCTGTAGTTCTGCAAGTTCACTTATAGTTTATGTCTAAATTCTTCAACACTGTACATTAGTCACCTCATTTTTCAGTCAAATGGTATCAAAGAACTTTCAGTATCCATTTAATGGACTTTGGAAGCTGCTTTCAAGGAACTGTTTAGATTATTATCCAGTTTCATTATGTGACAAAAAATTTTAGTTTACAATAATATTCAAATCTTCAATCCAAGTGGCCATCAAGTTATCACACGCTTTACAACAGATACATTTACAGTTGATATTTAACCGACTTGAGACATAGATTCTTGGAAAACTTGTTCACAGCCATCAGATAAAGGCAAGTTTATCACTTTCTTTCTCTCATACTACAAAATATCGTTTCCTTGTTCCTATACGGTGTTGTATAATGTATCATGGAAAGTAAATATTTTGTCAAATATGGTCAAGAGAAAAACAAATTTCAAATCTTCTAAAAGTGCCAAAGAGCCATTAAATGTTGCTAAAATATCTGAATGAACTTCTGGAGGATGTTCTAGCACGACACTATACAAATCACAAAGTTAAGGTATTTTCCTGGACACATTCATCACTGTTCTTGATGTGTTGGAACAATGTGTAGAACACAATGTTGCAAAAACTTATTCAACAATGTAACATATTTAGGAGACCCTGAAAAAAGCTTCAGTCCATTAAGCAAATTAAAAAAGTTTTACACTCCAGTATTTGGCTGCTGCTTTGACACAAAACTAAATTTGGTATTTGAACACAAGTGAAAAAATATGGTTTCAGAATTTGTGACTTTGATAAATGCTTGAACCTCATTCAGAACTGTCGCCATGATCGCTGCACTGTCAAATTTTTCATTTCTTCCAAATTCTGATTAAGTGTCAGATAAGGCCTGTAGTAACATAGGTATGTTTGTCAATATGCATATTACAGAACCCCAAAAATCGTTCTTTTATCTCTCCTTCATATACCTAACCGAGGATAATAGAAAACTTTACTTCATTTGCCACATCTGGTAGCTGCATATATCTTAGAAAGCTCCTCCCCCAGCTGCAGTATGAAGTTTCTGCGTTTCAACTTTTACTTCTATAGAGCATTGCACAATACCCAGGCATTTATCCCAACCAAATCCAGGAAGTTGTAAAACGTATGAACAGGCCAACGACTTGATTGCGCTTTGACACGGTATTTTTGAGCCATTTGGTCAACCACATTTAGATCCGTTATAAAATGTAACTGTATATGGTTTCTTTTTCAAACTATCTTCATTTTTAACATAAGGATGCATAGTGCTGAGAATCAAGACATTCTTGTTGCTGTTTCCTGGTAAATTGTCAGTGTGGTATCATTTTTCTTCAGCAATACTGTGCTGTATAACATTTCTTTTGCCCTCTTGATACAGACTGGAATTTCCTTGCAAGATCGATTTATGTGCCCTTTAGATTGTACCATTTATTTCGAGGTTTCAGAGAGAGCCAAGGAGGTGAAAAAATTGTTCCATATGACATTTCTTCCTTTATTGAGACAAGGTTGCGTCAATTTTTCCCAACAACATCGCCAAGACCCTCATCACTTGGCATACTGTCATTCTCTCCTAGATAAGGGAAAGCATTCACAGTACATTTGTAGTCTTTTTCTACTGTCATACAATACTTTTGCCCGTATTTGTCTGGTTTTGAGGCCGTGAACCCTGTGAATCTCCAGAGGCACTTTGAAGGAAAAAGCCGTTCATCAATTGTTTTATATGGAACTGGTATGTGGCTACACTGTGCATTCGCATTGAACTCATATCAGATTCCTGATATCAAAGCATACTTGTCTTCTTTCAGTCATTCTCATCTTGTGGATCTAATGTCTAATCTGAGATAATGCATTATCTCTCTGAATGTGTCTCATGAGCCATTGTTGACTTCACAAAAATATTTCCCCACTTCATTGACCACAATCTGCCTGGTTCTGAGCTCTTTGCTCCTACAGCACCACAGACGTACAACATAGATACACAAGCTTCCAGTCCTTCAACGTTCATAGTCCAATCATCTGAACCCAGTACTCGACATACCTCACTCAGTCCCAGTGCATTTTACAGCTTGTTTCAAAATTTTGTCCATTATCATAAGATGCCAAGCACTGTAGCAAATCTCATTCACGTTTCGTTTTTCACGCAGAGATGGTCCTGCATGGTCTTGGAAAACATTTTGTTATCCATGTCTGCCAGCTGAATAGTTACCTATAACTCTCACTTCCCAGGTCGTTCCATTTCGTGCTACGCTATCTCTACCTGAAGAAAACTGAAATAGTCCACAACCTTGGTCATTTCGTAGTCCATGACACCCAGGGCCATGAGTTGACCTACCCTTTTTGGCAGCTGTTCCTGTAATCGTAGTAATTAGTATTATGACATATATTGGTTTATAAGTGTAATGTAAGACTTGTAAAAACTCAAGAAAGCAACAATGTACGAGGGCTATCTACAAAGTACATTACGTTTTCGAATTAAAAATAAATAAAGTATTGGAAATTTTTTTATTATATACAGATGAAAGCCACACTTAAATACTACTTTTCTACATAGTTGCCATTTAAATTAAGGCTCTTATTGTAGCGATCGACGAGCTTGGAAATTCCTTCGTCGTAAAATTCGGCCACCTGCGCCTTCAACCACGTGGTTAATCAGTAACCCGGTAGAAATACGATTTTTGTGGATTTCCTGGAAAGAGGCACTACAATAAACTCTCAAAGGTATTGCCAAACACTGCACAACCTCAGAAGCGCGATACAAAACAAGCGCAGGAGAAAGTTGGGCTCAAAGATCTTGCTGATTCACGAAACGTCCGGGCCCACACGGCAAATGCTACTCATTAAGTTCTCGAATCTTTTAAGTGGGAGTTGTTTCCTCATCCGCAGTACAGTCCCGACCTGACACCGAGCGACTTCCACTTTGTGGATTTCTTGGAAAGAGGCACTACAATAAACTCTCAAAGGTATTGCCAAACACTGCACAACCTCAGAAGCGCGATACAAAACAAGCGCAGGAGAAAGTTGGGCTCAAAGATCTTGCTGATTCACGAAACGTCCGGGCCCACACGGCAAATGCCACTCGTTAAGTTCTCGAATCTTTTAAGTGGGAGTTGTTTCCTCATCCGCCATACAGTCCCGACCTGGCACCGAGCGACTTCCACTTATTGCCAGCAATGAAGATGTGATTGGCTATGCAGCGTTTTGATGACGACGCACAGCTTCAAGAAGAGTTAACCACGTGGTTGAAGGCGCAGGCGACCGAATTTTACGACGAAGGAATTTCCAAGCTCGTCCATCGCTACGATAAGTGCCTTAATTTAAATGGCAACTATGTAGAAAAGTAGTATTGAAGGGTGACTTTCATCTGTATATAATAAAAAAATTCCAATACTTTATTTATTTTTAATTACAAAACGTAATGTACTTTGTGGATAGCCCTCGTATAAACATAATTGTTGCAATTGAAATTGGTGTCTCTGCAGCATATATGTAAACAATAATTATTATAAAAACAAAATGCATAGCTTCCTCATCGGTATTCAGTAGAACATCCTGAAGAGTAACATCTTCTTTTGATGAAGAATCTGGAACTAAAGGTGATGGTAATTCTTCCTCAGATGCAACTCCAGCGGCTCGCCCTCACATTCAGAATCCAAAATCTCACTTAGCGCATTTATAATGTTCTCTTCTGTTCATAGAAGTTTGGCCATACTAAATTTGTATGTTGCAAGCACTATTTACAGTTTTACATAGTCAGAATGCAATACTAAACCCATATTTGATTAAACAAAGCACTGGATGTGCAACACCTGCATGGTCAGACATGTTTCAACCTGCTCTCCTTCTCTCCTCCTGGAAATTTGCAACATCATCAGCCAGAGAGATATAAGGGTGTTTTGCGATTGTTGACCAAACACAATATAACAATAAGCATGAAGCTACACGAAAAATGTGATTGTTATAGCGCCTGCAGCAGAGGGATCACAGCTGACCCGTCCATGGTGCTAGGTCAATCTTCATATTTCTCTTTTAAGGTTTCCCCATTAAATGTCAAATTAAGTGTAGTTGCTAATTATCTTATTTCTTAAAAAGTCACAGAAATTCAGCTCTCTAGGCAATAAAGCAAAGCAGTAACAAATGAAAGAGTTCTGGTGTTCTAGTGTTAAAGTATGTTTTTACAGTTAATGTTAGTGAAGCACTGCTACAGCTGTTTCCCCTGACCCCAGTCCACTGCTGTGACACCTGACAGTGGTCTGTTTAAAGTTACATAAACGCTTTGTTTAACATATTGAATGAAAACAGTAGCTGATTAGACAGGAGGAGGCTCTGTGGCTCCTAATACACGCATATAAAGTATTATCATAACTAATTCGTGCTTATTAGCCTAGCCATTCTTTGTTGTTACTATACTTTACTTAAAAAGCCAGCAGTGGTTTCTTCTGTCTGTTAATGTGTAATACGACATATGTCACAGCCCTGAAAGCTCCTTCATGGTATGGAACATGTGTGAATGAATGAATGAAAAGTGTCAGACTCTCTCCCCTTTTAAACCTTAGATAGGTGCATGCTGTGGAGGTCCACTTATAGGCATCGGGGATCATTTATGTCCTCATGTACAATATGTGCTTTGGTGCTTTCAGTAATGATAAACATCGCTGTATGGTCTTTGAAATATTCTTCCAGGATAAGGGAAACAAATAAGTTATTTAGAAAAAAACAATAATAAATTGTTTTATTTAATGCAGTTGAAAATAACAGTAACACAAATGTAATATAGTGAATTTATATTAAAACTGATAATACAGTTCATTCTAAATCATCGATACGATCTCGATATACTATGTTTCTATGTACTCCACTAAAAGAGGATAACACTAAGCAGTGTACTTCAACAATACCATATAATTTCACCAATTAACTGAATTTGCTGTCTCATCATGTCATTGAAAGACCAAGTCTTGTTTTCCCAGAAAACATACTGCATTAATAAGGCTTTTAAGGAAGTCCTTGTTCCATCTTACCTTTTGATTATATAGAGATATTTTACCTTTAAGCTGGCCATCAAACACAGATTCTATTGTATTTTCGTTGAAACCAGCTATAGCTATAGACGACCATAGATGGTTAACAGCAAGTCCATATTCACCTTTCCCAAATGCATGAACACAGTTTTGGTCCAAGTGTTATTCCTGGTGTTTCCAAACATTGGACAATAAAAAGCAAAACACCACATTTACATCAATGCAACTGGCTAACCAGACAGAATACAATTGAAATGTCTAGTGAATTTATTGGTCTTTTGAGCCAAGTTCGGTAGTCCTGATGTTTGTCAAACATTTTTAAATATCTTCACCTATTTTGAGAAAGAATGCATGATAAGTGGCTTAAACAAAGGCTATTTTATAATACGTGTAAACAAAGTCCTATATCATATTACTAGATACTAACTGGCACACTGGTACTTTGATGAACAGTCATACAGATTCGGCAGAACCACAGACTGAGCAAAGGAATACTGTACTAGTACTGTTACTCTCCGTTAGTCTGTATTATAAGCCTGTCTGAAGCTTGTGGCTGAAAAACGTGCAAACCACCCATAGCCAATACCAGTGTGCGCGCATCCCTCACTGCCTGAAGCTAGCTTCAGTTGTAGCAGAAAAATGTGCACACAGTGCATGACCATCAGAACTGTGTACACAACTCTCTTTCTTTTACATGGGCATTGCTTCAGCTCAGCTCACAATGCTCTATTAATACAGTATGAGACATATGTACTTCAGAGAAAGGTAACGATAGTATCTAGATATTGTTGAATAAACACATGGTTGTAACTGCATAGTATGTTTTTACAGTTAATGTCAGTGAAGCACTGCTACAGTTGTTTCCCCTGACCCCAGTCCACTGCTGTGACACCTGACAGTGGTCTGTTTAAAGTTACATAAACGCTTCATTTAAAATATTGAATGAAAACAGTAGCTGATTAGACAGGAGGAGGCTCTGTGACTCCTAATACACACATATAAAGTATTATCATAACTAATTTGTGCTGATTAGCCTAGTCATTCTTTGTTGTTACTATACTTAAAAAGCCAGCAGTGGTTGCTTCTGTCTGTTAATGTGTAATACGACATATGTCACAGCCCTGAAAGCTCCTTCATGGTATAGAACATGATGTGTGAATGAATGAATGAAAAGTGTCAGACTCTCTCCCCTTTTAAACCTTAGATAGGTGCATGTTGTGGAGGTCCACTTATGGGCATCGGGGAACATTTATGTCCTCATGTACAATATGTGCTTTGGTGCTTTCAGTAACGATAAACTTCGCTGTATGGGCTTTGAAATATTCTTCCAGGATAAAGGGAAACAAATAAGTTATTTCGAAAACAATAAAACATGTACAGTTTTATTTAATGCAGTTGAAAATTACAGTAACAGAAACGTAATATAGTGAATTTATATTAAAACTGATAATACAGTTCATTCTAAATCATCAATACAATCTCGATATACACTCCTGGAAATGGAAATAAGAACACCGTGAATTCATTGTCCCAGGAAGGGGAAACTTTATTGACACATTCCTGGGGTCAGATACATCACATGATCACACTGACAGAACCACAGGCACATAGACACAGGCAACAGAGCATGCACAATGTCGGCACTAGTACAGTGTGTATCCACCTTTCGCAGCAATGCAGGCTGCTATTCTCCCATGGAGACGATCGTAGAGATGCTGGATGTAGTCCTGTGGAACGGCTTGCCATGCCATTTCCACCTGGCGCCTCAGTTGGACCAGCGTTCGTGCTGGACGTGCAGACCGCGTGAGACGACGCTTCATCCAGTCCCGAACATGCTCAATGGGGGACAGATCCGGAGATCTTGCTGGCCAGGGTAGTTGACTTACACCTTCTAAAGCACATTGGGTGGCACGGGATACATGAGGACGTGCATTGTCCTGTTGGAACAGCAAGTTCCCTTGCCGGTCTAGGAATGGTAGAACGATGGGTTCGATGACGGTTTGGATGTACCGTGCACTATTCAGTGTCCCCTCGACGATCACCAGTGGTGTACGGCCAGTGTAGGAGATCGCTCCCCACACCATGATGCCGGGTGTTGGCCCTGTGTGCCTCGGTCGTATGCAGTCCTGATTTTGGCGCTCACCTGCACGGCGCCAAACACGCATACGACCATAATTGGCACCAAGGCAGAAGCGACTCTCATCGCTGAAGACGACACGTCTCCATTCGTCCCTCCATTCACGCCTGTCGCGACACCACTGGAGGCGGGCTGCACGATGTTGGGGCGTGAGCGGAAGACGGCCTAACGGTGTGCGGGACCATAGCCCAGCTTCATGGAGACGGTTGCGAATGGTCCTCGCCGATACCCCAGGAGCAACAGTGTCCCTAATTTGCTGGGAAGTGGCGGTGCGGTCCCCTACGGCACTGCGTAGGATCCTACAGTCTTGGCGTGCATCCGTGCGTCGCTGCGGTCCGGTCCCAGGTCGACGGGCACGTGCACCTTCCGCCGACCACTGGCGACAACATCAATGTACTGTGGAGACCTCACGCCCCACGTGTTGAGCAATTCGGCGGTACGTCCACCCGGCCTCCCGCATGCCCACTATACGCCCTCGCTCAAAGTCCGTCAACTGCACATATGGTTCACGTCCACGCTGTCGCGGCATGCTACCAGTGTTAAAGACTGCGATGGAGCTCCGTATGCCACGGCAAACTGGCTGACACTGACGGCGGCGGTGCACAAATGCTGCGCAGCTAGCGCCATTCGACGGCCAACACCGCGGTTCCTGGTGTGTCCGCTGTGCCGTGCGTGTGATCATTGCTTGTACAGCCCTCTCGCAGTGTCCGGAGCAAGTATGGTGGGTCTGACACACCGGTGTCAATGTGTTCTTTTTTCCATTTCCAGGAGTGTACTATGTTTGCATGAGCTTTGCAAGTAAACGATTTGCATCTTGAACATTCCTGTGAAGGTTTTTTGTCATCTTTTCTGGGGCACATTTTGCACCTCCCATTAAATGGTCCAGGAGCAACAGTCAGCAGCTCCTGACAGTTTTATGCCTTCTCCCAAATGTATTTTTTCTTAAGTGCTTGGGAATATTATCTACTGTAATAATAATAATGGCGTGTGACGAGGGGCTCCCGTCGTGTAGACCGCTAGCCTGGTGCAAGTCTTTCGATTTGACGCCACTTCGGTGACTTGCGCGTCGATGGGGATGAAATGATGATGATTAGGAGAACACAACACCCAGTCCCTGAGCGGAGAAAACCTCCAACCCAGTCAGGAATCGAACCCGGGCCCTTAGGATTGACAGTCTGCGCGCGACCACTCAGCTACCGGGGGTGGACAGTATCAACTGTATACACAGCAACATTCTCGTGTGCTTTTCAACCAACTAGTCTCAATTTCCTTTGGAATTCCGTTATAGTAGGTTATCAATTTTTGGGCCAATGTTATACAGTAAATGCGTATTCATACCTACTACATTTAGAAAACGGAAAAATATGGCTAGTGGCCACCGTCTTGCTTGCTACCAACACTAAAATTTGCACGCAACTGATCGTATGTATAAACCCCACTTTTGGAATGGTTACAAAAGGTGATTGTTTTGGGCTTCGATTTCACACCAGTTCATATGTCAATGGCAACATCATGATGCATTGTTGATAATAATATTACCACCTTATTTTCGGCAATAACGTACGATACCAAAGTCGCATCTTTAGTGAATCCAAAAACACTGCTATTCAGTGTTTTATGCTTAGTAGGCTGAAATTATGGCGGAATTTCACGCTTATTTTCTCGTATGGTACCCACAACTGTTAACTTTATCCTAAGGAATATCTGATCGAGTTGGTAACTCGAATATCAGTTGTCACAAGTTATAGTCCCATTAATACCCACAGCAGGTTCAATCAACCTGTTCAAAATCGATAATACAGCGTTGTCCTGACGAAACAGTCCCTCTGGTTGTGTGCGCCTACATATACACTCCTGGAAATTGAAATAAGAACACCGTGAATTCATTGTCCCAGGAAGGGGAAACTTTATTGACACATTCCTGGGGTCAGATACATCACATGATCACACTGACAGAACCACAGGCACATAGACACAGGCAACAGAGCATGCACAATGTCGGCACTAGTACAGTGTATATCCACCTTTCGCAGCAATGCAGGCTGCTATTCTCCCATGGAGACGATCGTAGAGATGCTGGATGTAGTCCTGTGGAACGGCTTGCCATGCCATTTCCACCTGGCGCCTCAGTTGGACCAGCGTTCGTGCTGGACGTGCAGACCGCGTGAGACGACGCTTCATCCAGTCCCGAACATGCTCAATGGGGGACAGATCCGGAGATTTTGCTGGCCAGGGTAGTTGACTTACACCTTCTAGAGCACGTTGGGTGGCACGGGATACATGAGGACGTGCATTGTCCTGTTGGAACAGCAAGTTCCCTTGCCGGTCTAGGAATGGTAGAACGATGGGTTCGATGACGGTTTGGATGTACCGTGCACTATTCAGTGTCCCCTCGACGATCACCAGTGGTGTACGGCCAGTGTAGGAGATCGCTCCCCACACCATGATGCCGGGTGTTGGCCCTGTGTGCCTCGGTCGTATGCAGTCCTGATTGTGGCGCTCACCTGCACGGCGCCAAACACGCATACGACCATAATTGGCACCAAGGCAGAAGCGACTCTCATCGCTGAAGACGACACGTCTCCATTCGTCCCTCCATTCACGCCTGTCGCGACACCACTGGAGGCGGGCTGCACGATGTTGGGGCGTGAGCGGAAGACGGCCTAACGGTGTGCGGGACCGTAGCCCAGCTTCATGGAGACGGTTGCGAATGGTCCTCGCCGATACCCCAGGAGCAACAGTGTCCCTAATTTGCTGGGAAGTGGCGGTGTGGTCCCCTACGGCACTGCGTAGGATCCTATGGTCTTGGCGTGCATCCGTGCGTCGCTGCGGTCCGGTCCCAGGTCGACGGGCACGTGCACCTTCCGCCGACCACTGGCGACAACATCAATGTACTGTGGAGACCTCACGTCCCACGTGTTGAGCAATTCGGCGGTACGTCCACCCGGCCTCCCGCATGCCCACTATACGCCCTCGCTCAAAGTCCGTCAAGTGCACATACGGTTCACATCCACGCTGTCGCGGCATGCTACCAGTGTTAAAGACTGCGATGGAGCTCCGTATGCCACGGCAAACTGGCTGACACTGACGGCGGCGGTGCACAAATGCTGCGCAGCTAGCGCCATTCGACGGCCAACACCGCGGTTCCTGGTGTGTCCGCTGTGCCGTGCGTGTGATCATTGCTTGTACAGCCCTCTCGCAGTGTCCGGAGCAAGTATGGTGGGTCTGACACACCGGTGTCAATGTGTTCTTTTTTACATTTCCAGGAGTGTATTTCAAACTTGGCTAAATAATTCATTCTGTCATCTACTAATGTGAAAACTTTTATTCTGTACCTTTTGGGTTTTTGTGCCAAATATTGCCTAAATGGACATTTGCTCCTGAAAGGTATAAGCTGTTTGTTTATTTACAATATTCACTTGGGCTGAATTCATTTTTACAATTATAATTTAGACCACTGCTGAAGTCCCTCACAGGTGCTAATTTATCATGTTTACTCCTACTTTCACAGGTGTGAATGTCATCAAATCTGATAACCCTAAGTGAAAACAAAAATCATCTTCATGACATTGTGACACTAAAGACTTCTATATCTTCCAATAAATCCTCATTATCCACATGAGAGACTTTGTGAAGCACAACCAAAAAGAGTAACCTCAAAAGCAATAGTAGTTCTTCTCTTGTCATATGTTTGGCATCCCACTCTCTGGAATACTTATTTTTTTACCAACTCTTTGTACACATTGGTGCAATTTACAGCTGATGTCACTATATGTTCATCAAATAAAATAGAAAATGAATAAATGATAGACACTACACTTTTGAAGTACGCCTTTCTTCTAGATAAATAGGTTATGATACTATGTTTCTGAGTTTTGATGGTTACAGCTGGCATTTCCTTTTTCCGTTTCATAGACTTGCCTTTGCATACAAAAAATCTGCCCTCCAAGCACTCTACCCACTTCCTTCTTGTTCTGTGTCAGAAGCATGCTTGCTTTCCTGCTCATAGTCCTCATCTTCTGTATCTGTTCCTCCTACATGTACATCTGCTTGATCCCTCTCCACCTATGAAATTTCTCCCATATTTCTTCGGCTGTGCAGAATGCAGCCATCAGAAAACATAACGACTGGGATTGGTACATTGGCAAAAGTGATAATGAAGCACCTGCAAGGTTGTCAATTTGACTAAATATAAATAAAGGATTGAAAAATAATAATAGCGTTTATTGCATTGTACTTCATTAATAATTATATCATTTATACCTCCATATCAACTGATGCATTCCAAGGAGCATGGGGTAAGAAATGTCTTGCACAGCTCACAACAACTAGATGGTGACTGGCAGGGTGATGGAAATTCACTAATGGCTTACTGAAGTGAAGAGTGGAAAGGTGATGAAAATGTTAACAATGGTACATGGCACATGTCAGGCTGTGACAAATTGGATCATGCACATGGACAGAAATGATGGTACATGCTCAACAAAAGGCTAATATTCTTTGATAGAATGAACAGGAAAAATCAGCCATGGACTTTTCAAATAATTATCATGGTATTTGTCTTATTCTGCATAGGGAAACAACAGAAAAAACCAAATTCTAGACACTACAAAATAAATGAATATATTTGCAATGGTTGGCAACATCTGTGTTGGATGATTTGCTGCTTTTTTCTTTGGTTTCTTTTGTAATTATCACAGAATAAAATAACAGTTTCATTATCTGTGTTCTTGACAATATGGTGTATTTGAATATAACTCACCACTAAATCAACTTTATACTCTGTTGAAAGGGTTGAATGAAGTCAACATTCCAATAATTTATAAGCACCAGAAATAATTTATTAGAAGAGATTAATGAAGTATCCACAGCAAAAGAATTGAAAATTTATTTATTGAACTATCTGATTCTGTCTAAGATTGCTTTGGATGAACATTCACTGGTTAATTTTGATATGTTGACTGGTATAGTGAACTACAATGACTGAAAATCTGACATTGAAATTTACCTACAACATGAGAGATTGCGAGAAACAATCGCTGGTACTGATAATGATCCAAAGAATGTACTGGAAACCTTATCCACATAAAAAACTATGTGGAGCAACAACTGCTAAAGAAACGCAGCAAAATTTACGATCGTCATTTGAGAGAATGCTTTATCTAATTTAATTGGATTTCTACAATACATGAAGAATGTACAACGGATCTTAGTGAAAGCTCTGGAAATGTATTTAGCGAAAATTATGCAACTTGCCCAACAAATTGAGAAGTATTGAGAAGAAAATAGACAATGATTTGTCTGTGTTGATCATGCTAAGTGTAGTTCCAGCAAGTTTCCAATCTTCATTATGAATGTGGGGAATGAAGATGTCACTATTAGTGGTAATTAACTAGTCATTGGTTAATCCAAGAAAGAACAGAAACACCAGTTTTTCGAGACAAATAAAACCACAGGTTTCGCACTGGCAGCTGGTAAGCACACCAAAACTGTAAACATTAGTTGCAATTAACTGAATTCCAAGTCGATAAAATGCTACAAACATCAGAAAATTCGTCATTAGTCGAATAAGTGGAGAACTAGAAAGAAACCAAACAAACAGAATTCAGATAATTCCTTATAAAGCTGAAAATGACAATGTTTGATGGCTCTTATTGCATCCTCATGTCAAAGTGTTTGCTGGATGCACAGAGCACATTATGACTAAAGGAGACATTCTCAACAACTTAGCAGTTATAAAAATTACAAAAGTTAGAGTAGCAGATTGTAGCAGTATTGAGTAGATTTGAAAGGGTAATGTTAATCTTTAAGTTCTAGTGGTGACAATAACAAACTGATAACAATTAACAAAGTTTTTATATGTTCCAGCATTTGGAACCTAGTGACTGACAAATAGTCAACCAATAAAATGTGGGTTATGCATATTGTTCAGTGACGTACAGGATGCTATATTCTATAGGCATGATGCAGTTACCCACATATAGCGACTGCAGCTCAGGTGGTATAATATTGAGCCCTGCTCGTGATGTAATAACATACTATTTTATATTTCTATCGTGCTATTAAGATTTAACGATAAAATTTAAACACTAAGTCAATGAAATGAACTGTAAGTCAGTGAATATGTACGCCCAGAATAATGTGAGCGGCATACCATTATTGTCTGTGTTTTGTTCTACATAAAAATGCGCGCTCGTCTTTTCTTTCTTCTTCTTTAATCACGCCCATTTCTGACAGCACTTTACGCTATCAGGCTCCTATTTTGTTCCATTTTGTTCAAATGAACTAAACTTGTATTCCTTATAGGAATTTATGTAATCATTCCATTATTATCGCCAATTGCGACTATTTTATTATTGTCAATACTTTATTCTATCGATCCAGAGTTTAGCTAAGATTATTGTAATTTCCTAGTATTTCGCCGAAATACGGCACAATTCTTTGTTATGTTCAAAACTGTGAGATCTATTCACAAAATGCTATATTTCAGTACAAAAAATTATTTTGTTAAATGATAATTGTTTAATTTAAGATTTCTACTTTCATTTCGTAGTAGCAATCACAGATCCCAATTTATAAATGTTGTAGATTTTTTTACTACATTTTTTCTTACAATGCCAACACTTTACTCACAAGATTAAATTAAATCATTCTGTATCTCTCGTGAGGCGAGAAGCTAGTTAGAAATTTCCTTGAGATTACAAAAACACAAATGAAACGCTTTCAGCATGCTACAAGTCTACTGAACTTTACTTCAAGCAACGAAAGGTAAAAAAGAGTAGAATAAACTAAGAAGTAAAGTGATCATCTTATGCCCTCGATAGTATTGTGTGCATTTTCTGATAAAAATAATTTTTGTTTTGAAAACTAAAAAGTGGCTTGTGTGAAATACTTAATTCATTTACTTTTAGTTAATGATAAGAAGTGATACCTCTAATTAATCCATGTACTAATAGTTGTGTGTGATATTTAAGTAATAAAAATAACCAGTCTCATGCTCATATTTAAAAATGAAAATCAATAATAATTCGGATACATTAAATTGAAGAAATTCAGCTTGATAATCACAAAAATACTAATTTGTCTGAATTATGATAAGAACTTGAGATTTCGTCAATCTGGTATTTCAAGACATAATTAGTTTGAAATATTTATTCAAATATTGAATTATTACAAGTATATGAATATACCTACGCTTATTTTACATCCATTACAATTTATGATAGCCAAAGCATAAATTACCATAATCATATCCACCCATATTTATAAAATACTGTTGTTAAAGCTTTAGTATAGTGGCTCGAATGTATCAGATGCATAAAGTCTATCATCACGCAAATTCTGTAGAAATTGACAATATTCATTATAGGAAAGAAGACTGTGACACCTGAATCACATAGGTACAGATTTATTAATGCTAGAAATGGGTAATTGACTGTATTGGACAGCCATCAATTTAGGTGTTTATTGCACAAAAGGGGAACAGTCTCGATAAAAGTTTTTAAAAAACATCAAACAGAAGAGCAGAATGTCTACATGAAACAGATAATTCTCATGTTTGTGGACCAGTGCTCATGGCACTGGAGATAGAGCAAATGATCTTTTTACTTTTGTGGATGATATGTCAAGGAAACCACTAAATTACTTGCTAAAAATCGTCAAAAGAACTGTGTGATACTTTCATTGCGATCAAAGTATAATACAATGTAGCTGGTCGAAGAATGTAAGTACTGTACTTACATCAAATAATTTTAAAAATTTTACAGTCAGCATATGTAGGCCTTGTTTAAGAGGTATTTTATTCGACATCAGACGACAAGTACGTTTACACCAGACCAAAACGTATTTTCAGAATGCCTTATTTGGACCTTCAGTGAAAAGTAAGATTGAGTTAACTGATGCAGGACTGCAGAAAAAGTTTCGAGGAAAAGCCACCATCACTGTTATTTATCTGAAATGTAGCTCTCCAACAAAGGCTGTCCAGAATGTTACTCCTGAAGATTTATAGTGTAGTCATCACATAAATTTGAGTCATCTACAAATCTTTGAATGTCGAGCAATTTTACATTAACTGAGAGAGAAATGAATGAAGTTATAAGGCGAATCCAAAGATTTTTAAGGTCTCAAGTGCACATCCTAAGAGTCAATTCACACTTGATAGTGCGTCATCTCATATCATGCCAAAACACTCCACAGTGCATTTCAAATGGTGGCATCCACACAGGCTGTCAATGGCACAGAATGTCGCATTATATCATGTCACATCATTGGCAAGGTTTCTCGGTTAGAAAGCTTTGAAGGTGACACTGATGGGAGGAAGTGTGTCATCAAAACCAAACATAAGAAGTTAACCTATTTTCGTCACAGTATCTTATGTTATAGAAGCGGATTTCATGCTTTTATTTCTTCTTAATCTTCATTTTATTATTTTGCTTTCTTTTCATGCCAAATTGAAAATGTTCCATGAAGACTTTGATAAATTTTTCTTTGAGTGTTCTTACATAAACGAGACCAAATATCTGAAAGAGAAAAATTGTTCAAAACTCATCATTATGAATAATTATTCATTATGAAGTTTGCTTTGGCGATTAATAAAATTTGTCGCCATTAGTTCCTCAATCCTGATGTTGAACTCTGACTTTTTGTATCACTAATGGTGTGTCATAACCTCATGTTCCCCATTTGGTAATGGGCTAAGCAAATCGACATGATGTGAGATGATGTCCTTGTGAGTACACCTTGATGTTGAAGTGAAATGAAATGATGTGACATCCCGTTCTGTTGATGTATAGCGTAAGCTGGTCTTATTTCATGGGCAATCAGACCAAATGCTCATCTCTGAAACACACCATGATCAGTATACAGAAAAATGCAGACTTTGAAACGTTTTTAGGTCACACAATGCAGTTGCAACCTTTTGCCACAAAGGGATAAAAGAAGGAAGATTAGGATTTACTGTCACACTGACAATGAGGTCATTAGAGATGGGAAAAGTAATAGGATAGTCGACAGACCATATGGGACATATATTTTAGTAAACGACGCAATTGCTATCTTTAATCACAAAACTTCAGTAAATAAATTAAATTACTTCTCTAACAGTTTCAGCAGTAACTATTTTATAAGTCAACTGTTCACTATAATATAAACTTTCTCATTACTATGGGATACCAACCAATAAGAAAATCAGTTCCCTACACTAAAGTTTATGGCATGGATTTGAATAAATCGATGTCTAAAGTTGTTGAAATTAATCTGCAGATTTGAATAAGAGAATGCTGTGATTCACACAGTCAGAGGCTTTTGTCAAGTCCTATAAAATACCAGTAGCCTCTAATTTTTTATCTAATAAATCAAGGACGCTCTCACTGTAGATGTAAATAGGCTTCTCTGTATCAGAACCCCGCCACCTCCCATGAACCATGGACCTTGCCGTTGGTGGGGAGGCTTGCAAGGCGCAACGATACAGATAGCCGTACCGTAGGTGCAACCACAACGGGGGGGGGGGGGGGGGGGGGGTATCTGTCGAGATGCCAGACAAACGTGTGGTTCCTGAAGAGGGCAGCAGCCTTTTCAGTAGTTGCAGGGGCAACAGTCTGGATGATTGACTGATCTAGTACTGCGAATGGCTGAAAGCAAGGGGAAACTACAGCTGTAATTTTTCCCGAAGGCATGCAGCTTTACTGTATGATTAAATGATGATCGTGTCCTCTTGGGTAAAATATTCAGGAGGTAAAATAGTCCCCCATTTGATCTCCGGGTGGGGACTACTCAGGAGGATGTCATTATCAGGAGAAGGAATACTGGCGTTCTAAGGGTCGGAGCGTGGAATGTCAGATCCCTTAATCGGGCAGGTAGGTTAGAAAATTTAAACAGGGAAATGGGTAGGGTAAACTTAGATATAGTGGGAATTAGTGAAGTTCGGTGGCAGGAGGAACAAGACTTTTGGTCAGTTGAATACAGGGTTATAAATACAAAACCAAATGGGGGTAATGCAGGAGTAGGTTTAATAATGAATAAAAAAATAGGAGTGTGTATAAGCTACTACAAACAGCATAGTGAATGCATTATTGTGGCCAAGATAGACAAAAAGTCCAAACCTACTACAGTAGTACAAGTTTATATGACAACTAGCTCTCCAGACGATGAAGAAATTGATGAAATGTATGATGAGATAAAATAAATTATTCAGGTAGTGCAGGGAGACGAAAATTTAATAGTCATGGGTGACTGGAATTCGTCAGTAGGAAGAGGAAGAGAAGGAAACGTAGTAGGTGAATATGGATTGGGGCTAAGAAATGAATGAGGAAGCCACCTGGTAGAATTTTGCACAGAGCATAACTTAACCATAGCTAACACTTGGTACAAGAATCACAAAAGAAGGTTGTATACATGGAAGAAGCCTGGAGATACTAAAAGGTTTCAGATAGATTATATAACGGTAAGACAGAGATTTGAGAACCAGATTTTAAATTGTAAGATATTTCCAGGGGCAGATGTGGACTCTGACCACAATCTATTGGTTCTGAACTGTAGATTAAAACTGAAGAAACAGCAAAAAGGTGGGAATTTATGGAGATGGGACATGGATAATCTGACTAAACCAGAGGTTGTACAGAGTTTCAGGGAAAACTTAAGGGAACAATTGACAGGAATGGGGGAAAGAAATACAGTAGAAGAAGAATGGGTAGCTTTGACGGATGAAATAGTGAAGGCAGCAGAGGATCAATTAGGTAAAAAGATGAAGGCTAGTAGAAATTCTTTGGTAACAGAATAAATATTGAATGTAATTGATGAAAGGAGGAAATATAAAAATGCAGTAAATGAAGCAGCCAAAAAGGAATACAAACATTTCAAAAATGAGATCGACAGGAAGTGCAAAATGGCTAAGCAGGGATGGCTAGAGGACAAATGTAAGGACATAGAGGCTTATCTCACTGGGGGTAAGATAGATACTGCCTACAGGAAAATTAAAGAGACCTTTGGAGAAAAGCGAAATACTTGTATGAATATCAAGAGCTCAGATGGAAACCCAGTTCTAATCAAAGAAGGGAAAGCAGAAAGGTGGAAGGAGTATATAGAGGGTCTATACAAGGGTGATGTACTTGAGGACAATATAATGGAAATGGAAGAGGATGTAGATGAAGATGAAATGGGAGATACGATACTGCGTAAAGAGTCTGATAGAGCACTGAAAGACCTAAGTCGAAACAAGGCCCCGGGAGCAGACAACATTCCATTAGAACTACTGACAGCCTTGGGAGAGCCAGGCCTAACGAAACTCTACCATCTGGTGACCAAGATGTATGAGACAGCGAAATACCCTCAGACTTCACAGCTGCAAAATACTAACGCGAATTCTTTACAGACGAATGGAAAAACCGCTAGAAGCCGGCCTCGGGGAAGATCAGTTTGGATTCCGTAGATATGTTGGAACATGTGAGGCAATACTGACTGTACGACTTATCTTAGAAGAAAGATTAAGGAAAGGCAAACCTACGTTTCTAGCATTTGTAGACTTAGAGAAAGCTTTTGACAATGCTGACTGGAATACTCTCTTTCAAATTCTGAAGGTGGCAGGGGTAAAATACAGGGAGCGAATGGGTATTTACAATTTGTACAGAAATGTGATGGCAGTTATAAGAGTCGAGGGACATGAAAGGGAAGCAATGGTTGGGAAGGGAGTGAGACAGGGTTGTAGCTCTCGCCAATGCTATTCAATCTGTAAATTGAGCAAGCAGTAAAGGAAACAAAAGAAAAGTTCGGAGTATGTATTAAAATCCATGGAGAAGAAATAAAAACTTTGAGGTTCGCCGATGAGATTGCAATTCTGTCAGAGACAGCAAAGGACTTGGAAGAGCAGTTGAACGGAATGGACAGTGTCTTGAAAGGAGGGTATAAGATGAACATTAACAAAAGCAAAATGAGGATAATGGAATATAGTCAAATTAAGTTGGGTGATGCTGAGGGAATTAAATTAGGAAATGAGACACTTAAAGTAGTAAAGGAGTTTTGCTATTTGGGGAGCAAAATAACTGATGATGGTCGAAGTAGAGAGGATATAAAATGTAGGCTGGCAATGTCAAGGCAAGCGTTTCTGAAGAAGAAACATCGAGTATTGATTTAAGTGTCAGGAAGTCGTTTCTGAAAGTATTTGTATGGAGTGTAGCCATGTATGGAAGTGAAACATGGACAATAAATAGTTTAGGCAAGAAGGGAATAGAAGCTTTCGAAATGTGGTGCTACAGAAGAATGCTGAAGATTAGATGTGTCGATCACATAACTAATGAGGAGGTATTGAACAGAAATGGGGAGAAAAGGAGTTTGTGGCACAACTTGACTAGAAGAAGGGATCGGTTGGTAGGACATGTTCTGAGGCATCAAGGGATCACCAACTTAGTACTGGAGGGCAGGGCGGAGGGTAAAAATTGTAGAGGGAGACCAAGAGATGAATACACTAAGCAGATTCAGAAGGATGTGGGCTGCAGTAGGTACTGGGAGATGAAGAAGCTTGCACAGGATAGAGTAGCATGGAGAGCTGCATCAAACCAGTCTCAGGACTGCAGACCACAACAACAACATATCAGAACCCTTAAGGAATCCAAACTGTGACTTGGACAATATGTTATTTGTAGTCAGAGATTAAAGACATGCTTGAACACAATTTTTCCAAACACTTTTGAAAAGCAAGCAAGAGTGAAATTGATCGATAGTTTGACAGTATCTCTTTATCCCTCTTCTTGTAAAGAGGCGTAATTTCACCATATTTTAGCCAGCTTCGAAATGTTCTGCTGATAAGAGATTGAGTACACAAATGACTTGAGATAAAACTCAACTCGCGTAGAGACTGTTTGATTTACTTTGTTGATATGTTATCTTAACCTCTAGAATACTTTGATTTTAAGGATTTTATGATAGATGCTACTTCTTTGGGAGATGTAAGTGTCTTTTCCATTTTACTAAAGATATTTGTAAAGACTGGTCTCAGATAGTCCATTGCACAGTTCGCAGAACCTGAAAACCCCAAGCTGTCAGTAACTGAAACAAAGTATTTATTTAAGAGGTTTGCGACATTACATGCACTTGTTACCAAAGTCCTATTTATTTTTAGAGCTATCTGTTCCTCTTCCTTTTTGGACCCACCTGTCCCTGTCTTCACTATATCCCTTATAGTTTTTAATTTGTTGTGAGCCGTAACTATCTTTCTCTCAAAATGGATTACTTGCTTCGATACTTTGCTGTCTTCTTTGTAATGCATTACAGTGCTAACATCAGAGCAGTTCCTGGATATTAGATACAGTTTCCTTTTTGTCCCACATGGTATCTTTATTCCTATCTGTAATCCACAGTTTATTTTTAGAATTCTTTTTGATTTGAGTTACCTTTATGGGTAAACAATTTTCAAAAGATGAAATAGCTTTATTAATGAGTGCTTTGTATTTTCGATTTGAGTCAGAAATATTGTAAACATCTATTCAACTTATGTCTTTGAGCAACCTCCTAAAATTCTCAATTTTTGAGTGATTTATTACCATCCTGTACTCAAATTAAATAGATTTTTTATCCTGATAAGTTACAACATTGAAGACAACATGATACATGTCACAATCAGATAGCCCACTTTCTACTAGTTTTATGATATGACTTTTATCAGTAGATTTTTCTACAAAGATATTGTAAATGGTAGCAACGTTCACAGCTGGAATTAAATTGAATGATGGTGTTACTGACTGCAATAATTGTTCACTGACAATCCTTTTCTATAAATCCGCATTAATATCACCAGGAGCCACTATTTCCTTGTTTTTTTACTGTGAGTTGGGACAACAGAGCTTTGAGATTTCTTTATGAAGAGGTTAAGGTTTCCTGAAGGTGCTCTCTGTATACTTACTATTATAAAGGACTTATTGTGAAACACTTCTTCTGTTCCACAAGCTTATAAGTGCTGCCCTGAGCAAAATTTATTAACATCAGTATTCTTGAAATTAAAATAGTTTCTGACAAATGTGGCAACACCCCTCTTCTCCATATTTTCTAAACAGAAATAAGAAGCTAACAAGAATCCTGTAATATTTAACATATTTAGTATGATATGGATCAATGGTGGTCTGAATACACGCAGTAAGTTAAATTATGTCAATATATTTACAAGGAAATACATTATAAGAAGTGTCCCATATATTTTTACATTTCTAATGAAAACTCTACTTTGAAACTTCGTGGAAGATTAAAACTGTGTGCCCGACCGAGACTCGAACTCGGGAACTTTGCCTTTCACGGGCAAGTGCTCTACCATCTGAGCTACCGAAGCACGACTCACGCCCCGTCCTCACAGCTTTACCTCTGCCAGTATCTCGTCTCCTACCTTCCAAACTTTACAGAAGCTCTCCTGCGAACCTTGCAGAACTAGCACTCCTGAAAGAAAGGATACTGCATAGACATGGCTTAGCCACAGCCTGGTGGATGTTTCCAGAATTAGATTTTCACTCTGCAGCGGATTGTCGGCTGATATGAAACTTCCTGGCAGATTAAAACTGTGTGCCCGACCGAAACTCGAACTCGGGACGTTTGCCTTTTGCGGGAAAGTGCTCTACCATCTGAGCTACCAAAGCACGACTCACGCCCGGTCCTCACAGCTTTACTTCTGCCAGTATCTCGTCTCCTACCTTCCAAACTTTCTGTAAAGGTTGGCCAAAAGCTCAGACATTTAGTACTTTTTATTCTGTTCCTCTTGAGATGTGGTGCCTTATATCGCTCCTGTCTAGAGCCTGTGTATTGGGAGAATGGCTCATGCGTGCACGGTGACAGATGGTCTGAAGCGGGTTCAGTTGAGTACATAGCTCTAATTTTCATCTGATAGAGGACAGTAGCAGACAGGACTAAAAAGAACGAACTATAATGCAGTTAAGAATTTTGACCACCAGAGTCCAGTAGTTCTCAGAGACATTCAAGAAACAGGTCAAGAGAATGTTTTTGTTATGTATATTTCTAGAAGGCTTTTTTGTTTATTTATGTTTGTACAGTTTTTATATGCTTTTAGTACTGTGAATGACGCGTGAATGTGGTCTAAATTAATTATATAGATCATTGTTCTACTGATGATTGCTGTACGAACTACATGACGAAGTTTTAAGACAGTGAGAATGCAGATGATGGGGATTTTTGTAAGTAAGTAAGTTTATGGCAAAAGGAAAGCCAATTCGAGTTAATAATGTAAAATATAAATGTAATAATGTAAAATATAAACAAAATATCAGAATGTTAAATATTTTTTGGGGGAAAAACTACAGTACAAAAGCGTGTTATTTGTTGATTGGTTAGTCAAGAAAAGCGCGGACTATCGCTGGAGGATAATGTTTTTCTATTGGCGTTAAAAAATACTGACCAATCAGAACGGAGTATTCTTCACACGTCTTTTCTCTTGGAGATATAGAATGCTGACAGCAGTCTAAGAATTCTAAGGAGTCCTTTCAATGATACGGTCGTGTGTAGTATGAGCTCTGAAGGAAGTTGTAATTTGCCGGTTTTAGTTCTGATACATGTTTCAAAAGTGTTTTAAAGTGAAGGCATATTTATACCGGTTTTTTTTTAGAAAGTAAGGATTTTTTAAGTAATTTTGTGTATGAGAAAAGTAATTCCACGTGGCATATTAAGCAGATCGGTGATTAAAAACTTGAGTGCGTTAGACACCGATAAACTTAATAGTATGGGGAGCATTTTCATTTAAGAACAATCCGTGCGTAGTACTTGTTCATATTTCGGGAAATTTCCTACCATAAACGTGCAAACGTGAATGGAACAGTTTGTGCATGACTTTGTTAGGATTAGCACAGGCTTGGAAATGAATGCACACATTATCAAGGTTCAAAATCCACCAAAGTTTTGCAAGTATTTTCGCCTTTCATTCAAAATTTAGACCTTTTAACTATTCTTGGAATAGTTACGCTGTATGCAGCCTGGTGTGAGTTGCAGTACAGTAGGTTTCTGCTGAGTTTCTCCTACTGGCGATCTGCTGCAACGAGTTCGCAGGTAGGTGCGGGTAAAGGACGAAAGAAACTGAGCCGCCGCACATGGTGCATCGGTGCCGGGAAAACAGTTGAAAAGCCGTAGTACATTGAATCCACGGTTGAGAGAAATTATGTGAAAGACTGTATAGTGAGCGATAATGAAAAATTTAGTAAATCAGTACACATAGAATTTTGAACGGAACCCACATCGTGTCGCCGGAGAGACTGACAAGAAAGAAGATGTTAAACGGTCAACATAACGAGGGTGCACCGAAGCAGCAGACGGCGTCACAGTGGTATCAACGAGCAGCAGTATGGCAGCGCAGCTCTGCCAACTTACACGACGAACTGGGACCCTGAAACTAAGTTTGTTACATTTGTTGAGTGTGTGTGCTGAAAGACTGAGTAACATGGAAAGTGATAAAGATTTTGTAAATACGATAAGAGAGGAAGAGCTCTCATTCAGTGTAAGTGCTTCACAAACTTGCACACTAGAACAGAGGGAAGGAGTAGATGTTAAAGTAAGAGAGGAGGTTTTGATGATATTTCTGTGTTATTTACAGACAGTAGAGTCGAATCCGCTTCGAGGATGTCAGTTATTGTAAGTAGTGGGGATAATATAAATCCTGAAAGTGACATTAAGCATGAAATCGGTAACAACCAATTGAGTGATGACAGTGTTGGTAGCGTTACTGAATCAAATGTGTCAAATGTGGATACCAAATTTGATATAGTACCGGTGGAATAAGGTAAACCGGAAACAGTAATGCAGAAAATAGAACCTGGAAGTATACATTAATGGGTTCTATAGAAGATGGAAACAAACAACATACTAATTTGGCTGAAACAATTGATAGAAAATTAGTAAATTTGATGAAAAACACGAAAAGGAGACTGCTGTTTTAAAAGAAAAGTGGAAAAATTATTTGAATTCTTTAGGAAATAAAGTGGATGGCAGAACTTCCCAAGTTGAGAATAACTGCCAACAATTCATTACAACTGTAAAAAGTGAATTAACAGATGCGTTGAAAAAGTTGCTATTGGAAACAACAAATGGTAGAGGTAAAAGTAGCGGTGGTAGAGTCTATATGTGTAAATGATCACAAATTGATAGACAGTAAAATCGGTTCTGAATATGCCAAATGTATGAATGAAGTAAAAAGTGTGTATGACCAAGTGGGTGTGCCTGTAGAAAATGTTCTTCAGCTAACTAACCATGCAGAAGAGTTTGAAAATCAGTTGGATGAGCATAGCAGTAGATTACATCAAGTTGAAACTAGCTTCAGGCATGGAATTAACAGTAGTGGTTGTAGTTTTGTGGTAGAATCGTCTGAAATATCGTATGTCACTAACAGGCAGTTTTTACGTTTTTATACGACAGGAAATGTACATCCAAAACAATTTTGGAATGATTTTGAAGGTGTTCTAGCTAGTTTGTGGTCAGACAGACAAAAAATAACGTTTATTACATCTAAATTCTTGAGAGAGACTAGAACTTGGTGGGGGGGGGGGGGGGGGGGAGCTGTCACTACTGAACAGTACGATACACTAGATAAATTTAATGAAGCGTTTTCTAAAGAATAGTGGTACAAGCAAAAACAAATGGATTTGTTAATTAGCTTCTGGGTTGGCGAAAAGTTTAATCCCAGAAAGGAAAGCGTAAGAAAGTTCGCGTTAAAGTGGATGACAAATTTGTCAGATTTAAACGATAAAGTCGAGGCAGAACAAATTGTTATGGGCCTGGAAGGTAAACTGCCCATGAACTGGCGAAACAAAATTATTACAGCTCTGGGGGCGACGTTCATAAATTCATTAGTTATTTGGAGAGAGTTGAGAAGTTGTTGCATAAGGAGGAGCATGCAAATCGCAATATCAAACCACCAAAAAATGCAGAACCGCAGCAGAATGTAAACGTTAACAGAATTGGCGTGTACCATGGAAATAGCAGGAGCAGAGGTGCCGGGGGGTGGTGCTATCCAGCAAAAGACAGGCGAAATAATGGGGAGCAGGTGCGAGAGGATGATGATGCGCCAAGGCGACAGCAAATGATGGTAAACCTAAGAAATGTCGCAGAAGCCGTCAAACTAAATGCGGCCTGTGAAAGTGAAGTTTACCAGACAGGAAGTAGTAATTTGAACCCGCTAGCAAAACCTTTTGTACGTGTTGGCACTAAACAGACAGGTATTATAAGTGAGGAGCGGAAGAAGGCAATAACAGCAGTCGAAACGAGTTACATAAAAATCTGTACATTTAACGTAGGTTTAGGGGATTTTTTGGGCAGACATAAAATAAGAACTGACGAAATTGGCGACGTATTAGCGGAAAATGTGAGAGAACCTGATTGACAGAAAGGTTTTAGCAACCAAGTGGAAGTCGAGTCATGTTTTGGCGAAGAAGAAAGTACAGAAGCTTCAGAATTACGGGAGATTAGTGATGTCAATGTAGAAGAAATACTAGCGTCTATGAATGACGACATATGTGAGGCTATAAGGGAGAGGCAGGAAAATGGTGACCAAAATGGGGTTCAGTCAAGTAATTGAAAAACAAGGAAGAGAATGAGAAAAGGGAGAATGGCGAAACGCCAGAAAAAAATTTGGAGCTGTTATTAGTGGACAGAATAGTTGGTATGGGGAAGAAAAGTGATGAGGGCAATTCTGCAAACATCTGTGTAGTTCCTGGAAACAGGGAAGGTTTCGGTAGAAGGGAAGTTGTGAACGATTTGTTGTAGGAGGGTTCTGGCACTAGCAGTGAAAGGAAGGTGTTGAGTCAGCCACTAATTAGTCTGCAAGTGTGTTACGAAGAAGTACAGCATTTAGCAGATAGTGGCAGTGATTTATGTGCTGTGAGTAAATGTTGTAATAATGCCCGTAATGGGGGTACAGATAATTGTAGCTACCGGAAAAGTTAAAAAACCTGTTAAACACAAAGTTCTGTTGCCAGTAAAAATGAATGGTGTGCAAGTACTCCGTAACTTCCTTATAATCCCTTATCTATGTATAAAAATGCTAATTGGTATAGATTTCTTTAACAGTACAAATGGAGATTAAATTTTAATGAAACTGTAGTAATTTTTGAAATAAATGGGAAAGATGTGGTTGAACCACTTTTTGAAAAAATAATTTGACCAAAGAAGTAGTAGCCAGTATTCCAATTAGGTATTGTAGAAGGATGGAAGATTTAGAGAGCTACAATTAGTATGGGGATGATGTGGGAGTGGACCCTGAGGAAATGAAAGTGGTACAAGAAAAAAATAGAACAAAAAGTAAAAGAGGTGACAGCCTTAGAGGAGCATCAAAGGGACAAATTAAAAGAAGTACTACTCGAAATGAATCTTTGATCAACCTGGCTTAATCAAGGAATATGAATGCTACTTAAATGTAAAAGACGACACTCCTTTTTTACAAAACACCAATAGTCATTGCTGAACTACACAGGAAAGCAGTCAGAGATCTGATACAAAATATGATTAAATGGGGAATTGTAGAAAAGGTGTGAGCGTATATAACTAAAAAATATGGATCCATAAGATTAATGCTGGACCCTACAGCTTTAAATAAAGTAGTGTTAATTTAATGGATCTAATTATTATACATCCATGGATGTGACATGTGATTATTGGAATCTGCCATTGGCCCATGAATCTAGAAAATATACTGCTTCTTTATTTGAAGGTGGATGTTATCAATATAAGGTGGTACCCTTTGGTTATATATATATATATATATATATATATATATATATATATATATATATATATATATATATATCTGTGTGTGTGTGTGTGTGTGTGTGTGTGTGTGTGCATGTGTGTATTTGTCAGAGTTATGAACTACTTAAGAAGATGACAATCTATGTAGATGATATTTAATTTCGGCTGCCACATGTGGAGAACATTGTGGAGTACAAAGCTCTGAATAGTAACATGAATTTAAAAGGTGTAACGTATGACTATGTTTATGATGTTGCTCATCAAGCCATATATGTTATCTCGCATTTCTAGCTGCTTCTCTCACACAATTAATGATAAAAATTCAGAAACTCAGGGTCGCCACCAGTCCAAGCCCTTCCTAAGCATTTAGAGAAAAAAAGGAGCTGGAAAATTGTTAGTTTAATTACTTAAATAATTTAATTACAATTATGCAAATTTCTTTAAGTAGCCAGATAAATAGCACTCCATGGCGTGTATGAAGCAACTTGATTAATTCAGTGTTGGTAATCGGAGTAAGTGGGTAAGATCAACACCACAGAATTTATCTTTCACATAGATTATTTATTGAATCTAAGTATTTGGTTGCACATCCTAACTACATATAACTGGTGCCTGACTAGAAATATTTAAGTAACAATTACATGAGAATGTAATAGAGCACAATTTAACTACAGCAACAAGAAACACAGAAAATAGAGTGGGAACAATGATACTATCATCTCCTTTGCATTCATATCATAAAAATATCTCAGTGAGATTCGCCTTGCGATTCTATACATGCACTATTCTGGACAGAGGTTTAACCAATGCACGAGGTTGTGTGATAATTATTCAACATACTAACTGCGTCTGGTGCTTGGCGAACTAGAGCACGTGGTGCATTCCGTATCAAACTGTTGTGCTGCTTTGTAGAAAGCACACGAAAGAACAGATATTCTTGCAGAAATTGTAGCTCATTAAACAAGCAAACTGTTAAAATAAAGCCTTTAACAGCTACGATCCGTACTCACCAAGCGTTCACCAAAGAGTGCCGCTTCCTCTTTCGAGATTACCTAGCTCCCCGTGCAGCGGAAGCTACCAGAGGGGTAGCCCTCCGTCACCAACCTCACACACAAAAACAGCCTTCGACACAGCCCTTGACTAAGATGGGTAAACCTCTCTGTTCAGGTACTGGAAATCTAAGTTGGTCATCCTGTGCTCTCCTTCGATAGAGAAGCAACATCGACTGCTCCCAGCAAACGATGATCAATTCAGCGATTCCCACAAAACAAAACCGAAACCCCACATTAAAACACATATATAATATTCAATAGGCCTTATTTGAGTGCTCAGTCTTTTTGGAAGAGATCATGAATTGTGCTACAATCATGTAGTAAAGTGAATAAGTTGTACCGAATTCGACAAGCATCTTATGAAATGACTCCACAGAGACATATCAAAGGGATGTTGGGATTATTTGGATTTTACAGGCGTTTTGTACCAGGGCAATTATTTAATGCACCATGTTGAAGAAATCTGTTGAAAAAAAATGTACCATATAAATGGACCAATGAATCTCAAATTGCATTTGAGGAACTGAACAACACCTTATGTGAAAGCCAAATACTTCATCATCCCGATTTTTCAAAACCTTTTTGCTTAATGGCAGACGTGTGTGGATACGGTATTGCAGTAGAGCTGTTTCAAGTGTATGAAGAAGGAGCTGAAGAGATTCCTAAAGCTATTGCATTCGCAAGCCGATCGTTGCAACAATCTGAGAAAAACTATTGCATTTTGGAACAAGAGGCGCTAGCGATCATTTTTGGCTTGGAAAAATTTAAACAATACCTGTTGGGACACAAAGTAATTGTATTCAGCTACCATAGGCCGTTGACATATTTGCAGACATGCAAATTGAAACACACAAGATCAACTAGGTGGTCTTTATACCTGCAACAGTACGGCCTGGAAATTAAATACATAAAAGGATCTGAGAATTTGCTAGCTGATGCATTATCCATAGAGGGTGGGTAGAAGATAGTGAGAATAGTGAAAATATGTTGACAGACAAAGGAGGGATCTGTATATTTGCAACCATAATGAAAATTGATGAAGAGGGACAGTTGAAAAAAGTAAGTAAAGAATCAGGAAGGGAACAAAATCAAGATGAAAATTTGAAGTTAGTAAAAAGTTATTTAGGTGACCCAGCTTACCCTAAAGTTGCCATATATTATAAGAAGCATCAGAGGATTTTATTCTGTAGGAGAAAAAATGTGGATAGGCAATGGAAGGTTTGCTTCCTTGTACAACATGTTAACTTACTAAATGACTATATACACCAAAGATTTGGGCATTATGGGGCCAGAAAATGTGTAGCTAAAATTACTGAAACAGTGATCTTTAATAATATGTGGAGGCATGTAAAAACCAGGGTTGAAATGTGTGACAGATGCCAATACGTCAGGTCAAATAACAAAATAATTAAAGGCCAAAATTATTGTGTTGAGCTACAAAGTAAATTGTACCTTGTGCCCTGTGTTATTTTCAGTCCATTACCTGTGTCATGAGGTGCTGTGAATACGTTTTCGTGTTGGTGGATGGGTTGTGGTGTTTTTATTTTTTTAATATTTATATTTTGATTAAAATATTACTCTCTTGTAAAGATTCAGAAATTTGTTGTGAGTTTTTCACCACTTCTTGGTGGAAAGAGCAAAGACTTTTCAAAAATTTAAGTACTGTATGTGATAGTTTATATGTCACCTAAAATCGTTTGCAGAAGGCGTAGCGTTCTCAAGATTAAGAACAGAGTTCACATTGCCACTTAATTTATTTTTGTCGTGATCATGTTCGATCATGACCAGATATGAGACATAGCAACTACAAGCAGAGAAACCTAAGGGACCAGACTGAGCTGGGAATTTTCTTTGTTATACTACACCACACATTAAAAGAAATTGGATTTAAATCACAAACAAGGAAAATAGCAATGCGCCTTCTGCCTTAACTACGATGTTTGCCAACATGCAGTCGGTCCCTGGTAGCTGTATGGAAACTATATGAACACCATTATTTCTGTTGCCATTAATAGGAGATGGATAGTATAGAAATACTTTAAGTAATAAGCAGGCACTACAGCACTCAGAGCACAATAACCATTGGGTTAAGAAATGTTATTGATCTAAAAAAAATCAGTCCAGAGTTAGATGTGAGCTAAGCTTGGACGCCTCTGAGGGCGTTGCAATCTATGTAGTGCTAGGTCTTTGACAAACTTCAGGTGCTTGAGTTATTGAAAATGCTATTTCAGATTCTTTTTGTATTGGCAATCTTTCTCTTCTGTCATTCTGAGCTGAATCTATCATCTTTAATTTTCTTCGCTATGAGTGAAAGCAAAGTGTTTGAGAGCCTCAGAGGGCAATATGGTTTCTTATGATGGGATAAGTTTCATGGTGAGAGAAATGGGAGCCCAACTGTAATACAGTGAAGTGAGGACATAATTATGTTTACATAGGAAAATAATTAAGGTATGAAGGTGATGATGTAAAGGGAAAGTAGAAAAAGGGTGCATTATCCTGCTGAAATCTGATGGTAAGGATTGACTTTATTAATATGAGAAGTAATTCCATGGTGTGTGGAAGTGTACAAAACATTAATGTATCAGTTAAATAAAGGCAGATAGAAAGGAATATCCTGTTGGAATATGTAAAAATAAATTGGAGGCTGAGGGAAATGTAGGGAAATGAAAGTAACCAGATGTGACAAGTGCATCTAATAAAGGAGATTTTGACGATGAACTCTAAAGTGTAGTGTTTAGGAAAAGATGTGTTGTAATGATGAAAAGGGATACACAGTTGCCACATAATTATAGGAAGTTTAATAATATGACAATTTATACATGGATAAAGCTGGAGAACATTTATTATGAAAGGAATATGAATGAATGTGGAGGTTTTATATATATATTATAAATATAAAACGTTCATTTCTGTTCAATAGTGGTAAAAATTATGAAGAAGTGTTCCAAAGAGAGAATGCATAAAAGTGGTAAATATGTATTATAAATTGTTTTAAATCATTGCTTTGTGTTAAATGCGTTTTTTACAATTAAATGTTCTCAAGTTGGTTACAGTACAGAAAAAGTTCAAGTTTTGCTTTCAATATGAATTAGTTTTTTTAAAAAAACTCATTAAGTCTTCTAAAGGAAATAAATCTTGTAGTAGATTTGATCTTGCTCATTAAAGTAAAATAAAGAAGCAACACTGTGTTAATTTACTTTCATTTGAAGTCAAAAGAAATACGAAATTTGTATATAATTTCTAGTAATAATAATTGTTTGTGTATTAGGATGTATGTAAAGAAAGTAGTCTTAGATGGAAGTATAGTTTCAGGGACAACATTGCATGTAAACCCTGGAAGGACAGATATGTGGAGAATCGAGAAATGTTCTGGACTCTACAATGCGAAGGTGCCATGATCAAAAACCAGGGGAATATCTGTGAAGAAAAGATGATAGTGATGTGCTGGTGCTAAGGTAGGATAAAATACCATTATTAAATGGAAGGCAACAATCATAGACCTTTAATTAAAAAAGTAAATAAGTAGTTAACTTTAAAAGACTTTCATAAAAAATGAATTCAAAAATGTTGAAAAAGTTATTAAAAAGTTGAAACTTTATTTTGAAAATCTGCATCAATTTTGCCAAGTAAGAAATGATTCCCATAAAGAAATTAAAAGATTAGGCTACATTAGTTGTAGACTGCTAGGTCCAGAGAAATAAATTTGTAACTTTAGTATATCAGAATGAGAATTTTTTGAAAGATTTATATTTTGAAGCCAGGATCGATAATTTGTAAAATTCTAAAATTTTTAGAAAAAAACTTTATAATCATAGGGGATGTGAGGTGTGGCACCTTATATCACTCCTGTCTAGAGCCTGTGTATTTGGAGAATGACTCATGTGCACAGTGACAGATGGTCTGAGGAGGGTTCTGTCGAGTATGTAGTTCTAATTTTCACCTGCTAGAGGACGTAGCAGACCAGACTAAACATAAAGAACTATAATGTACTTAAGAGTTTTGACCGCCAGAGTTCAGTAGTGCATTCAAGAAACAGGCCAATAG
This sequence comes from Schistocerca piceifrons, assembly GCF_021461385.2. NCBI lineage: Eukaryota > Metazoa > Arthropoda > Insecta > Orthoptera > Acrididae > Schistocerca > Schistocerca piceifrons. Next base: position 576,280,867 of record NC_060143.1, read on the forward strand.
AATTTTTTGTGAATTGTTCTGTTTATTTCTTGAGGGCTTTTTCGTTTATTTATTTTTGTACAGTTCTGTATATGCTTTTAGTAGCGTGAATGATGCGTGAATGTGGTCTAAAGTAAATATGTAGATCGTTGCTCTAACGATAAACGCTGTACGAACTAGTGTGAGAAAGTTTTAAGACAGTGTCAATGCAGATGATGGGCAATTTTGTATAATAATATTTTAAGTACCTTTCTGGTAAAAGGAAAGCTAGTTCGAGTGTAAATAAAAATGGTTAACAATGTAAAATATAAACAAATATTTATTTCGGGAAAAATGACAGTTCAAAGCTGTGTTATTTGTTAATTGGTTAGTCATGAAAAGCGCAGACTAACATGGGAGAATAATGTTTTTCTATAGGTCTTAAAGAATATTGACCAATAAGACCTGAGTATTCTCTGCATGTCTTTTCTCTTGGAGATATAGAATGCTTACAGCAGTGTAAGAAGTCGGAGCCCAGCCTTTCAATGATACAGTAGTGTGTATTATGAGCTGAAGGAAGTTACAATTTGCCGGTTTTAGTTGTGATACATGCTTCAAAAGTGTTTTAAAGTGAAGGCATATTTATTCCGGTGTGTTTCTTAGAAAGAATCGATATTTTTTAAGTAATTTTGTGTAGTAGAAAAGACAGTAATCCTATGTGGCATATTAAGCAGACTGATGATTAAAAACTTGAGTGCATTGGACATGGATAAACTTAATAGTATGGCGACCATTTTCATTTAAGAACAATCCATGCTTAGTAACTGTTCAGATTTCGGGAAATACGTTACCATAAACTTGCTAACGTGAGTGAAACGGTTTGTGCATGACTGTGTTAAGATTAGCATGGGCCTGGCAGTAAATGTATACATTATCAAGGTTCTGAATCTACCAAAGTTTTGCCAGTATTTAAACCTTTCATTCAAAATTAAGACCTTTTCGCCATTCTTGGAAAATTTATGTTGTATGCAGCCTGGTGTGAGTTGCAGTACAGTAGGTTTCTGCTCAGCGTTTCCTACTGGCGATCTGCTGCAATGAGTTCGCAGGTAGGTGCACGTAAAGGATGAAAGAAACCGCACTGCTGCACTGTCTGTAACTCAATTTGTCCTCTAAATGGTGAGAAACAATCTATCCTTATCATTACACAGACATTATTACAAATAGAACCTCTAAGCATAGATCATTTCAATTCAGACTGTGATTAGCTCTCAGAAAAAGTTACGTGCACGGCCACTATACTTATACCCTTCTTATGAACTTGTAACAGTTATTCTAGTTACAGAAGCAAAAACAAAAAAAATTGCCATTCTAACACCATCATGTTGATCATAGTTTACATCATGTTTTTTATACAAAAGACACAAGTTTACCATATATCGTGATACTCTTCTTCTCAACTTATCATAATTATTATTATTATTCTAGATTTACAATGTGAGTACATTTTTCCAGCCCCTATTCTAGATTACAGTAAGTCACTAATTATTGTTCTCCACTCCTCTCTATTTATCCATAAATCTTCAGGAATGTTGTTCTTCCTCATTGCTGACTGAACTCCCTGTTTCCATGTATCAGGTGGTCGTCCCCTTTTTCTTCTTCCAATTGGTACCCAGTCGATTATGCATTTTGGTAGCCTTTCCTGTTCCATTCGTCTAATGTGTCCATACCATTTAAGTTGTTTGTGCTCGATGAAATCAATAATTGAATTTTTACATTTCATCTTGTCTCTGATTACTTCATTTCTTATTCTTTCTCGTCTTGATATTCTTGCTGAACGTCTCCAGAAATCCATTTCTGTGGCTAATAATTTTGACTTCAGTTGCCATTTTGTTGTCCACACTTCTGAACCATATGTAATAATGCTCCTAACTATTGCTTTAAAAATCCTTATTTTGTTATCAGTTGTTATGTGTTTGTCCCAGAGAATTCCATTCAATAAAGAGATTGTCGTCTTTCCAGAATTTATTCTTGATCTAATAGCGTGACATGTTTTCTTGCAATTCTGTAAAGTTACTTCTGTATATATTTTATACAATGTAGGTGAGATGCTACATCCTTGACGTAATCCTTTTGTGACTTGGAATCCATGTGATAGATATTTACCAATTTTTATTTTTGAAAAAAACTTATCATAATTAATCCACATAAAAAACGCAAAAACGTGTTTACAAAAAAAATTTTCAAATGTGTGTGAAATCTTATGGGACTTAACTGCTAAGGTCATCAGTCCCTAAGCTAAATTATCCTAAGGACAAACACACACACCCATGCCCGAGGGAGGACTCGAACGTCCGCTGGGACCAGCCGCACAGTCCATGACTGCAGCGCCTTAGACCGGTTGGCTAATCCCGTGCAGCCAAACGTGTTTAAAATTTCAGCAGCATCTTCGTGGCCATAGTTTAGAACTTCAGTTTTTGTGTAAAAGACACAAATTTGAAAATAAAAAGGCATTTCAATTTATACTTCATCATGATGAAAATGTGTTAAATGATGCTCTACTTCTTTATGTTTACAAATATTCACGTATGCTGTATAAATATTTCCTGAGGAGGTAGGTGTGCGCAGACACTTTGAATTTTGTAGTCTGTTTTATTGTTTTTATATGCTTAGGTAATACATTATATATTTTCTTCCTGCATGGAATGGGCCATTCTGGCTGAAGGTTGTGATTGTATAGACAGTATATAGGTCCTTTTTTTGTATTGTATGTGTGGAGCTTTTGGTTCATAATTTTTTTTCAACAGAGGTCTGGATGGATTTTCTGGTATTGTGTATTTCATTGTATTCTTTATTAGACCTTTTTAACTATTTTTGTAATACAAAAACATACCCATTTTAAAAATCCAAAAGTAATCACACTAATATATCACAGTCATTACCAAAAGATGCATGTTAAATAATATTCATTATTGCAGTCAATAGTATTCATACAATTGTTCAATTAGCTCTATTTACACAAGATGCAACAAAATCAGCTATTGCACACATAAGAAAACCTATACAAATTTGCTATGGTGATTATCTTATTACAACAATAATGCACACATTTAGATTTTTAACTTGCTAGATACTGAGTTACACCATAATAACATTTCTGGAATAAGGAGGCACAAACAGCAGAAATACGTTTGGTCACTTTAAAGACACGAGCTAGTTTGTTATACAGCTTGTTTCCTACCAGGAATTGTCCATTTTGTTTTAGTGTTGTATTTGAATACAAGTTGTGAGTATATTGATTTCTTCTTGTGTTATGTGAATGAATACCCTGGTTTTTAACTACAAGGTGTTAGTTACTATATGTAAAATATATAAACAAGGCAATGGAAGTACTTGAAGTTCTTTAAATAAAGGCAGGCAAGAGCCTCTGGGAGCTGCACTTTCCATGGTTCATAGAACTTTCGTTTCAGCTGCTAAGTGACTGTTCACAGCGCTCGAGTTTCCCCAGAAGAATAGACCACAACACAGTAGAGACTCTGCTTTGGTGAAGTACACATTGTTATCGTTATTTTATGTGCAGCTCGAAACAATTTTTATGCATTATTAGATGGTGTCCAATTCAGTGATTATACACTCCTGGGAATGGAAAAAAGAACAAATTGACACCAGTGTGTCAGACCCACCATACTTGCTCTGGACACTGCGAGAGGGCTGTACAAGCAATGATCACACGCACGGCACAGCGGACACACCAGGAACCGCGGTGTTGGCCGTCGAATGGCGCTAGCTGCGCAGCATTTGTGCACCGCCGCCGTCAGTGTCAGCCAGTTTGCCGTGGCATACGGAGCTCCATCGCAGTCTTTAACACTGGTAGCATGCCGCGACAGCGTGGACGTGAACCGTATGTGCAGTTGACGGACTTTGAGCGCGGGCGTATAGTGGGCATGCGGGAGGCCGGGTGGACGTACCGCCGAATTGCTCAACACGTGGGGCGTGAGGTCTCCACAGTACATCGATGTTGTCGCCAGTGGTCGGCGGAACGTGCACGTGCCCGTCGACCTGGGACCGGACCGCAGCGACGCACGGATGCACGCCAAGACCGTAGGATCCTACGCAGTGCCGTAGGGGACCGCACCGCCACTTCCCAGCAAATTTGGGACACTGTTGCTCCTGGGGTATCGGCGAGGACCATTCGCAACCGTCTCCATGAAGCTGGGCTACGGTCCCGCACACCGTTAGGCCGTCTTCCGCTCACGCCCCAACATCGTGCAGCCCACCACCAGTGGTGTCGTGACAGGCGTGAATGGAGGGACGAATGGAGACGTGTCGTCTTCAGCGATGAGAGTCGCTTCTGCCTTGGTGCCATTGATGGTCGTATGCGTGTTTGGCGCCGTGCAGGTGAGCGCCACAATCAGGAGTGCATACGACCGAGGCACACAGGGCCAACACCCGGTATCATGGTGTGGGGAGCGATCTCCTACACTGGCCGTACACCACTGGTGATCGTCGAGGGGACACTGAATAGTGCACGGTACATCCAAACCGTCATCGAACCCATCGTTCTACCATTCCTAGACCAGCAAGGGAACTTGGTGTTCCAACAGGACAATGCACGTCCGCATGTATCCCGTGCCACCCAACGTGCTCTAGAAGGTGTAAGTCAACTACCCTGGCCAGCAAGATCTCCGGATCTGTCCCCCATTGAGCATGTTTGGGACTGGATGAAGCGTCGTCTCACGCGGTCTGCACGTCCAGCACGAACGCTGGTCCAACTGAGGCGCCAGGTGGAAATGGCATGGCAAGCCGTTCCACAGGACTACATCCAGCATCTCTACGATCGTCTCCATGGGAGAATAGCAGCCTGCATTGCTGCGAAAAGTGGATATACACTGTACTAGTGCCGACATTGTGCATGCTCTGTTGCCTGTGTCTATGTGCCTGTGGTTCTGTCAGTGTGATCATGTGATGTATCTGACCCCAGGAATGTCTCAATAAAGTTTCCCCTTCCTGGGACAATGAATTCACGGTGTTCTTATTTCAATTTCCAGGAGTGTATATTTTATATTTTGGACACATATCATATGCTATTGCATCTAAACTCCAAGAAAATTTATAGTGCTTTCATTTTCCAGGTTTCTGGCGAATAACTCTGTAGGTGGTCTAAATGACTGCGAATTCTCCTCTGTGAGGAGATTCATAGTAACTGTTTTTTGGATATTTATTTTTAGACTGTTTCCAGAAAACCAACTTGTAACGTCTGAGGTGTATGTTTTGGTTTAATTCCATTACTCTTGTTTCCTTGTTCCATTTATCAACATATCTATATCATCTGTAAATTTAATGTACTTGTGATGTGGACTGGTTGGTTCCCGGTCGTTTATGAGGAGCAAAAACAAAATCGGGTGCAAGAATGGTGCTGTGAAGTACAACGTACATGTTGTTGTTGTTGTGGTCTTCAGTCCAGAGACTGGTTTGATGCAGCTCTCCATGCTACCCTATCCAGCGCAAGCTTCTTCATCTCCCAGTACCTACTGCAACCTACACCCTTCTGACTCTGTTCAGTGTACTCATCTCTTTGTCTCCCTCTACGATTTTTACCCTCCATACTGCCCTCCAATACTAAATTGGTGATCCCTTGATGCCTGAGAATATGCCCTACCATCTGGTACCTTATTCTAGTCAAGTTATGCCACAAATGTCTCTACTCTCCAATTCTATTCAATACCTCATCATTAGTTATGCGATCTACCCATCTAATCTTCAGCATTCTTCTGTAGCACCACATTTCGAAAGCTTCTATTCTCTTCTTGCCTAAACTATTTATCGTCCACGTTTCACTTCCATACATGGCTACACTCCATACCAATACTTTTAGAAACGACTTCCTGACACTTAAATCTATACTCGATGTTAACAAATTTCTCTTCTTAAGAAACGCTTTCCTTGCCATTGCCAGTCTACACTTTATAGCCTCTCTACTTCAACCATCATCAGTTATTTTGCTCCCCAAATAGCAAAACTCATTTACCACTTTAAGCGTCTCATTTCCTAATCTAATTCCCGCAGCATCATCCAATTTAATTCGACTACATTCCATTATCCTCGTTTTGTTTTTGTTGATGTTCATCTTATATCCTACTTTCAAGACACTGTCCATTCCGTTCAGCTGTTCCTTTAGGTCCTTTGCTGTCTCTGACACAATTACAATGTCATGGGCGAACCTCAAAATCTTTATCTCTTCTCCATGGATTTTAATTCCTACTCCGAATTTTTCTTTTGTTTCCTTTACTGCTTGCTCAATATACAGATTGAATAACATCGGGGATAGGCTAAAACCCCGTCTCACTCCCTTCCCAGCCACTGCTTCCCTTTCATGTCCCTCGACTCTTATAACTGCCATCTGGTTTCTGTACAAATTGTAAATAGCCTTTTGCTCCCTTTATTTTACCCCTGCCACCTTCAGAATTTGAAAGAGAGTATTCCAGTCAACATTGTCAAAAGCTTTTTCTAAATGCTAGAAACGTAAGTTTGCCTTATCTTAATCTATTTTCTAAGATAAGTCGTAGGGTCAGTATTGCCTCACATGTTCCAACGTTTCTATGGAATCCAAACTGGTCTTACCCGAGGTCTGCTCCTACATGTTTTTCCATTCGTCTGTAAAGAATTCGTGTTAGTATTTTGCAGCCATGGCTTATTAAACTAATAGTTTGGTAACTTTCATATCTGTCAAGACCTGCTTTCTTTGGGATTGGAATTATTATATTCTTCTTGAAGTCTGAGGGTATTTCGCCTGTCTCATACATCTTGCTCACCAGATGGTAGAGTTTTGTTATGCCTGGCTCTCCCAAGGCTCTTGGTAGTTCTAATGGAATGTTGTCTATGCTTGGGGTCTTGTTTTAACTTAGGTCTTTCAGTGCACTGTGAAACTCTTCACGCAGTACCATATCTCCTATTTCATCTTCATCTACATGCTCTTCCATTTCTATAATATTGTCCTCAAGAACATCGCCCTTGTATAGACCCTCTCCATCTTTCTGCTTTCCCTTTTTTGCTTAGAACCGGGTTTCCACCTGAGCTCTTGATATTCATGCAAATTGTTCTCTTTTCTCCAAAGGTCTCTTTAATTTTCCTGTAGACAGTATCAATCTTATCCCTAGTGATATGCGCCTCAACATCCTTACATTTGTCCTCTAGCCATCCCTGCTTAGCCATTTTGTACTTCCTGTCGATCTCATTTTTGAGACGTTTGTATTCCTTTTTGCCTGCTTAATTTACTGCATTTTTATATTTTCTCCTTTCATCAATTAAATTCAATACTTCTTCTGTTACCCTAGGATTTCTGAAAGCCCTCGTCCTTTTACCTACTTGATCCTCTGCTGCCTTAACTATTTCATTTCTCAAAGCTACCCATTCTTCTTCTCCTGTATTTCTTCCCCCCATTCTCTTCAATCGTTCCCTAATGCTCTCCATGAAGCTCTCTACAACCTCTGGTAATTTCACTTTATCCAGGTCCCTCAAATTCCCACCTTTTTGCAGTTTATTCAGTGAATGTCTTACAGTTTAAAACCTGTCTCCTGAATCTCTATCTTACAATTATATAATCTATCTGACACCTTCCAGTATCTCCAGGTCTCTTCCATGTACACCACCTTCTTTTATGATTCTTGAACCAGGTGTTAGCTATGATTACGTTATGCTCTGTGAAAAATTCTACCAGGCAGCTTCCTCTTTCATTCCTTACTCCCATTCCATATTCACCTACTACGTTTCCTCTTTTCCTTTTCCTACTATCGAGTTCCAGTCACCCATGACTATTAAATTTTCGTCTCCCTTCACTATCTAGATAATTTCTTTTATCTCATCATACATTTCATCAATCTTTTCGTCATTTGCGGAGCTAGTTGGCATATAAACTTGTACTAGTGTGGTTGACGTGGGGTTTGTATCTATCTTGGCCACAATAATGCTTTCACTATGCTGTCTGTAGTAGCTTACCCGCATTCCTGATTTTCTATTCATTATTAAACCTACACCTGCATTAACCCTATTTAACCCTGCATTCACCTGACCAGAAGTCTTGTTCCTCCTGCTACCGAACTTCACTAATTCCCACTATATCTAAGTTTAACCTATCCATTTCCCTTTTTAAATTTTCTAAACTACCTGCCCGATTAAGGGATCTGACATTCTACGCTCCAACATGTAGAATGCCAGTTTTGTTTCTCCTGCTGCCCTCGGGAAAAAATACGGCCGTAGTTTCCCCTTGCTTTCAGCTGTTCGCAGTACCAGCACAGCAAGGCCGATTTGGTTAGTGTTACAAGACCAGATCAGTCAATCATCCAGACTGTTGCCCCTGCAACTACTGAAAAGACTGCTGCCCCTCTTCAGGAACCACACGTTTGTCTGGCCTGTCAACAGATACCCCTCCGTTGTGGTTGCACCTATGGTATGGCTATCTGTATCGCTGAGGCACGCAAGCCTCCCCACCAATGGCTAGGTCCATGGTTCATGTGGGGGACAACATACATAATACACGGTATTTCTGCATACAGAATTTTATGTCATTCCTTTCTTATAATGCAAGTTCAATAATCTTCTCTCTATTTTGCACATAAGGGTTTAAAATCCATGGGCTGGTCCGCTACTATCTCCACACTCCAGCTCTGTGAGAAATGCATATTGATTTACGACGTCAAATGCCTCTGAGAGCTCTATAAAAACTGCAGGAATATTCATTTTATTGTTAACTGCGTTTAAAGCTTCGATCAGAATGCAGTGCTGGCATTTTCGGTAGATCTGGTTTTAAAATAACAATGGTGTGAGTCTGAGAAATAGTGTTTTTCCCGTAGATAATATTACTAAACATCTATTTGATGAGTGTACTGAATAGGACTCTGTGACTCGAATGTGAACTGATTTGTGCATCATCTTAAAATGACACTGTTGTGGAGGGAACATACTTGGAGCTGCTCTAATGACACATACGAAAGACACAAGTAGGATTATTCGATATAATTCTTAACATCCAGCACTTTAAACCTGATGGATGTCTCTAAGTCTAAGACAACCTTAGAATGATGTTTCACGCTAATGACGTACGGATGAGGATTGATAAGCATTTGTCCCCTGAGCTAATAGTTTACATGTGAATATTAGAAACGCTGAGGGATGTGATCTTTTGTCAGTGTGCTTGCAGAACAACTTCGATACAGTTATTTTCTCTTGTCCTTTTATTTTCGTTGTCGTATCCTGTCTTTCCTGTTCCATCACATTTGAAGCCCATTACAAAGAACTGTTCCTGCTTCCAGCAAGATGGCTATGTCTGTGATACAAGGGTTGAATCGCGTTACGTTGGTCTGAGTGTGTAATGCCCACATTTCGCTAACCACATACTTTGGAGCTATTGTGAAATAGGCTGAAGTGAGCTAGTGCTCTGTTCTGTTCGCAATGTTGGTGCAATATACTGTTATACCGTTAAGTTAGAACATCAAGCGCTGCTAGCAGTCCGCCTCTGAATTGCTTTGATGTTTTCCTTTAATCTGAAATGGTATGGATCCCAAACACACAAGCACAACCCAAGAATAGGTCGCCCTAGCGTACTACATGCACTTTAGTTTACTGATGAACCACACTTTCCTAGAAGTCTTCCAATAAACGGAAATCAACCATTCACTATCCCTACCAATATTCCTCACATGCTCATTCCACTTCATATCACTTTGCAACGTTTCACCCAGATATTTAAGTGACATGACTGTGTCAAACAAGACACTACTAATACTGTACCCAAATATTATGGGTTTGTTTTTCCTACTCATCTGCATTAACATACATTTTTATACGGCTGCCATACATCACACCAACTAGAAATTTTGTCTAAGTCATTTTGTATCCACCTACAGTCACTCAAAATCGACACCTTACCGTAAACCACAGCATCATCAGGAAACAACTGCAGATTGCTGCCCACCCTGTCTGCCAAATCATTTATGTATGCAGAGAACAACAGCGGTTCTATCACACTTCTCTGGGCACTCCTGACGATATTCTTGTCTCTGACGAACACTCGCCATTAAGAACAACATACTGGGTTCTATAACTTAGGAAGTCTACGAGCCACTCGCATAACTGAGAACCTATTCCATATGCTCGTACCTTCTTTAACAACGTGCAGTGGGGCACCATGTAAAATGCTTTCCATAAATCTAAACATATTGAATCTGTCTGTTGCTCTCCATCCATAGTTCGCAATATATCATATGAGAAAAGTGCGAGATTAGTTTCGCCCGAGCAGTGCTTTCTGAAACCATGCTGATTCGTGTACATACGACTCTTGGTCTCAAGAAAATTTATTATATTCAACCTGAGAATGTGTTCAAGGATTCTGCACCATACCACCCACTGCGTTCATTCACAACGTACAATATGGCTACAAACTGCCTTTCTTTCTTTAAAACATAGAGTCATTACTGCTTTTATAAGCAGGGGAATTGGAAACGAGGCATCACTGTCTTGTAAATAATCGTTAGTTTGCTTCTTGTATCTGCTGTGGAAACGACATTACACAGCACAGCTATTTATGGCCCCAGCACACAGCACACTGGAACTTGTAGCATCCGGGTAACTACATCATCAAGCACATTTAATGATTTCAGTGTCGAATCGTACAAGTTAGATCGAACGGGGAAGCTGGAACATTTGTTAATGGCGGGAGTATAGGGAGAGCTAGGTTTTTCTTTCATGGAATGGATGATATCGGTATTACATATCCAAACCAATTTGGTACTTAGACATAGCTGATATGGATAGATTATTGATACGCTGGATTACTGTTAAAAATTAAATTTATTTAGTTCCATATTTTTATAAATAAATGCCTATCCATCTATCATCATATCCATTGGAATGTTATATCAGAATTCAGAACTAATAACTGCACCTCTCTCTCTCTCTCTCTCTCTCTCTCTCTCTCTCTCCCCCTCTCTCTCTCTCTCTCTTTCTCTCTCTCTCTCAAACCCTGGTGGTATTACTGGGTTATTATTGTTTTAACAACACACTATTTGATGTCACCTGGCACTGTGCCACCAAAAACACTTCCTATTAAGGCAGTAAGACGGTAGCTGCTGGTGGTAGCGTTACTGCTGCTGGAGAAACCACTGATAGTGATTGTCTCTGGCCTGCACTCGTTGCTTAATTAGCTCTCAATGTGCAATAGTCTGTCGCACAAGAGATACCATTGCATTTATGTGAACTGAACCTTCCTTCGCAATACCACATCCCCTACCTCAACAACCACCTCAGACTCAATGTCTGATGAAATACCTACATTGACACACTACGAAAAACAGTTGGTAAAATAAAATGTTCTCATGAATAGCTGCATCACACTAACGAATAGATGAGCTAGTTGGTTTATGTATGCACATAGTCCCTTCTCATCCAAGCTACCAATTACCTGCCCACACCTTCTTAAAGTGATTCTCAGGTGCTTTGCACTGCATTACCACTTGAAACAAGCCTTATTGACTTTCCCTAGTGTCGTTCTCCATTACAAACGATTTTTCTGTATATGACAATAAATAAAAATTAATATTGTAGTATGAGTTTATCTTGAAGTCCTATGTTGCCCATATTACTTTCAATAAGAGTCAGAACTCTACATTACAAGCCTTTCAGGATACAGAAAATTTTAGACTGCTGCCCTGGCCAGCACATTCTCCAGATCTCTCACCAATAGAAAACGACTAGTCAATGGTGGCCGAGCAACTGGCTCGTCACAATACGCCAGTCACTACTCTTGATGAACTGTGGTATCGTATTGAGGCTGCATGGGCAGCTGTACCTGTAAACGCCATCCAAGCACTGTTTGACTCAATGCCCAGGCGTATCAAGGCCGTTATTACGGCCAGAGGTTGTTGTTCTGGGTACTGATTTCTGAGGATATATGCACCCAAATTGCGTGAAACTGTAATCACATGTCAGTTCTAGTATAATATATTTGTCCAATGAATACCCGTTTATCACCTGCATTTCTTCTTGGTGTAGCAATTTTAATGGCCAGTAGTGTACTTTCAAGATCACATTATAGTTCCGAAAATGGTGACAGTGTGCAACATGTAGCAATGGTTTTGTAGCCAATCTCAACACTTTATTGCTAATGTACAGTGGGGGCCGATACTGAATGAATTTAATAATATAAAACTTGATTTTTATTTTTCACTTGATGTTCGTCAATGCCTTCTGCCTGGCGGCTAGTTGCAGCATATCAGTCACGTTGCACAAAACCGGACAGAACCACTTTGAATCTCACGTGTTGAACCATCAGCAGCTAAACTCACATGTTGCTGACGAGGTAACGCTACCGACCTGTTCGACTACGATTTGGCCGACCAATAGGGAGGTTTGGAGGTGGTCGCGTGGGAGTGGAACCGCGGCCAGCTGCCGGGAGCGGATACGCTGTCCGCAATCTTCTGCTGGCAGCTTCCGACCCGACCAGACGTTTCTCCTCTCCTGCTCTCTTGGGCAGCAGCCCATTCAGTTTCAGCGGCTTGTCTAGGCCTGCTTTTCCTTTTTACGGCATTAAACATCCGTTGTTGTTGTTGTGGTCTTCAGTCCTGAGACTGGTTTGATGCAGCTCTCCATGCTACTCTATCCTGTGCAAGCTTTTTCATCTCCCAGTACCTACTGCAACCTACATCCTTCTGAATCTGCTTAGTGTATTCATCTCTTGGTCTCCCTCTACGATTTTTACCCTCCACGATGCCCTCCAATACTAAATTGGTGATCCCTTGATGCCTCAGAACATGTCCTACCAACCGATCCCTTCTTCTGGTCAAGTTGTGCCACAAACTTCTCTTCTCCCCAATCCTATTCAATACTTCCTCATTAGTTATTTGATCTACCCATCTAATCTTCAGCATTCTTCTGTAGCACCACATTTCGAAAGCTTCTATTCTCTTCTTGTCCAAACTATTTATCGTCCATTTTTCACTTCCATACATGGCTACACTCCATACGAATACTTTCAGAAATGACTTCCTGACACTTAAATCTATACTCGATGTTAACAAATTTCTCTTCTTCAGAAACGCTTTCCTTGCCATTGCCAGCCTACATTTTATATCCTCTCTACTTCGACTATCATCAGTTATTTTGCTCCCCAAATAGCAAAACTCTTTTACTACTTTAAGTGCCTCATTTCCTAATCTAATTCCCTCAGCATCACCCGACTTAATTAGACTACATTCCACTATCCTCGCGTTGCTTTTGTTGATGTTCATCTTATATCCTCCTTTCAAGACACTGTCCATTCCATTCAACTGCTCTTCCAAGTCCTTTGCTGTCTCTGACAGAATTACAATGTCATCGGCGAACCTCAAAGTCTTTATTTCTTCTCCATGAATTTTAATATCTACTCCTAATTTTTCTTTTGTTTCCTTTACTGCTTGCTCAATATACAGATTGAACAACATCGGGGAGAGGCTACAACCCTGTCTTACTCCCTTCCCAACCACTGCTTCCCTTTCATGTCCCTCCACTCTTATAACTGCCATCTGGTTTCTGTACAAATTGTAAATTGCCTTTCGCTCCCTGTATTTTACCCCTGCCACTTTTAGAATTTGAAATAGAGTATTCCAGCCAACATTGTCAAAAGCTTTCTCTAAGTCTACAAGTGCTAGAAACGTAGGTTTGCCTTTCCTTAATCTTTCTTCTAAGATAAGTCGTAAGGTCAGTATTGCCCCACGTGTTCCAGTGTTTCTACGGAATCCAAACTGATCTTCCCCGAGGTTGGCTTCTACTAGTTTTCCCATTCGTCTGTAAAGAATTCGTGTTAGTATTTTGCAGCTGTGACTTATTAAGCTGATAGTTCGGTAATTTTCACATCTGTCAACACCTGCTTTCTTTGGGATTGGAATTATTATATTCTTCTTGAAGTCTGAGGGTATTTCGCCTGTTTCATACATCTTGCTCACCAGATGGTAGAGTTTTGTCAGGACTGGCTCTCCCACGGCCGTCAGTAGTTCCAATGGAATAGTGTCTACTCCGGGGGCCTTGTTTTGACTCAGGTCTTTCAGTGCTCTGTCAAACTCTTCACGCAGTATCATATCTCCCATTTCATCTTCATCTACATCCTCTTCCATTTCCATAATATTGTCCTCAAGTACATCGCCCTTGTATAGACCCTCTATATACTCCTTCCACCTTTCTGCTTTCCCTTCTTTGCTTAGAACTGGGTTTCCATCTGAGCTCTTGATATTCATACAAGTCGTTCTCTTATCTCCAAAGGTCTCTTTAATTTTCCTGTAGGCGGTATCTATCTTACCCCTAGTGAGATAGGTCTCTACATCCTTACATTTGTTCTCTAGCCATCCCTGCTTAGCCATTTTGCACTTCCTGTCGATCTCATTTTTGAGACGTTTGTATACCTTTTTGCCTGTTTCACTTACTGCATTTTTATATTTTCTCCTTTCATCAATTAAATTCAGTATTTCTTCTGTTACTCAAGGATTTCTACTAGCCCTCGTCTTTTTACTTACTTGATCCTCTGCTGCCTTCACTGCTTCATCCCTCAAAGCTACCCATTCTTCTTCTACTGTATTTATTTCCCCCATTCCTGTCAATTGCTCCCTTATGCTCTCCCTGAATCTCTGTACAACCTCTGGTTCTTTTAGTTTATCCAGGTCCCATCTCCTTAAATTCCCACCTTTTTGCAGTTTCTTCAGTTTTAATCTACAGGTCATAACCAATAGATTGTGGTCAGAGTCCACATCTGCCCCTGGAAATGTCTTACAATTTAAAACCTGGTTCCTAAATCTCTGTCTTACCATTTTATAATCTATCTTATACCTTTTAGTATCTCCAGGGTTCTTCCATGTATACAACCTTCTTTCATGATTCTTAAACCAAGTGTTAGTTATGATTATGTTGTGCTCTGTGCAAAATTCTACAAGGCGGCTTCCTTTTTCATTTCTGTCCCCCAATCCATATTCACCTACTATGTTTCCTTCTCTCCCTTTTCGTACACTCGAATTCCAGTCACCCATGTCCATGCATTTAAAATATGTTCGATTTTTCACCACTGCATTCCCTTCGTCGCCAATCCTGACACACTAACATCTGGTGACCAGAAGTGGGATAGCTCACCGTTAGGCCCGTCTTATTGATCCAACTGCCATACCCAATGAAGCTGCCAGTAGTACGTCGCGCTTGACGCGCCAGATGCGATGCGCAATAACACGAGCACGCATTGTGGGTTCGCCACGCAGCCTTCAGCCGTTGCGGCGTTCTCTCCAAATAGCCGCCGCAGCGAACGCCCTGCCATTCCCAGGCAGTCCGGTGTTCACGTCACCCCGGCCGGCTAGCTGAGGCCGTCCGACACCACTGACATCATGCTCGCCGCTGTTTCCTGCCGCCGTCGCCCAACAGGATGCAGCCGTCGACGACCTACCACTGCCAGAACTACGCCTCATGTAAGTTCGTCGCTCAGTTTTTCTTCGCCGCCACCTCCTTGCTGTGGAGTGTAGGCCCTTTTTTGTGCTCTCATTGTAAAGTTTTCGGCGAGCACTAGGTGTCCTAAAATTGTAACCATGCCTCAAACCCATAGTACCCCCACTAGGGAAGGGAACTCCCCACCTACGGAAAAACCACATTCAGTAGCTACCCTCCAAGCAGAAATTGATAGGTTAATGTTAAGGAAGACAGAAGAATGCCAAAAATTGTCTCAAATCCAGTCTCCCAATCTAAGTGCGTCAGAAATACACCCTGCTGCGCCACAAATGACGGCTGCAAGCACCTTAAGTAGCACGGTACCCCAACCACCCATTGCAACTTTGGCTAACCGTTTTCCTGCACTCGATTTCATTCCGACGTTTTCCGGAAAACTTAATGAGCAAATAAATTCCTTTGTACAAACTGTCCGAGTGTAGGCCGTGCTTGTGCTTGGCCAAACGATTTCCTATTAACTGTATTCCGCCTTAAATTGTCAGGTGACGCCCGTACCTATATTGAATTAGTTCACACCCTTAGGGACACCACCTCTTTTGCCATGTTAGATGCTGGGTTGAAAGGGAGATATTCGAACAGACGTGACGCCCGCTTTTACAGGGACAAGTTGTCCACCCTCCGCCAGAAGCAAGGGGAGGATGTAGAGGCATTTGCCGACCGAATCCGCGCTGTGGCTTGCCGCGATTACACGCTGGGTTTCGACCACGTTCGTAACAAGGTGTTAATTGAGCAGGCGGAAGCCCGCTCTATTGACGTATTTATACGTGGAATCGACACGTATGTTGGAGGAGAGGTATAGATAGCATCACCCGCCTCGTCGCAAGACTCGCGATGTTGCGAGAGGAGGTAGCGCATTTTATTGCCAGTTCGGTGCGTCCGAACGAACAACCGCGTCCAATTTTTAAATACGAGCAGGCATGTCAACACTGTCGAATGGTAGGCCATGCTGCCGCCCACCTTATTGTTCTCGGTGTGGAACCATAGGCCATATGAATAAAAACTGACCGTAGAACCTGGGAAACGGGGGCACTCGCACAACCAGCAGAGGGAACAATTCACCAACACTCCACCACGACCCCAAAACCAGTCGGGAAACGGTCAGGGGGGGGGGGGGGGGGAGGGGGCAAGTCACGCTGCCAGACCGCGCACTCTGTGAAATTCATGCCCCCAGTCCGCCACGGTGTCGTAAATGAGGCAGCGAAAACCCTCCTCAACGGCAAAGTTCGAGGAAAGACTGTAAGAGTGCTTGTCGACACGGGAGCGCAAACCAGGACACGGGGACAGAAGAGTGTTAAAACCACCCCTTCTCCACATTGACGGTCCGAGCGACGAGATAATCATACCTGATGGTTACTGCCAAGTTCAGTTGAAAATCGGAGCTATCCACTACCCTTTTGACATGGACGTAATTCGAAAACGAAGTCGAGATTTTGACGTCCTCTTGGTGAGTGATTTACTCCACCACCATCAGAGTGTAGTAGATTACAGAACGCAAAATGTCCGTCTCGGTGAGGAAACCCACCGTTTCGGCGGCTCCCACGTCGTTCCGTCGCAGGGTACTTGTGAAAAGCAGCCGCTTCCACAGGTTCCTTCCGCGCAAACGTGGGCGTTACGTCCAACTACCACTGTTAGAATCAGCAGTGGCACGGGACGCATTCTCTGGCCTGGGGTCAAACCCTGTGAACTGCCGAGAACAGCCGTATTGGTGGACCCTCGCCGTCAAAACGATGTCCTCAACAGATTGCAGGTACATGTTAAACGTGGCTTAACGACAGCGGAAGTGCAGGGAAACAAGTTTTATGTTCCTGTCTGTTTGGACAATTTCAGAACGAAGAGGTAGAAATTCCTAGGGGCACCATTATACACTCCTGGAAATGGAAAAAAGAACACATTGACACCGGTGTGTCAGACCCACCATACTTGCTCCGGACACTGCGAGAGGGCTGTACAAGCAATGATCACACGCACGGCACAGCGGACACACCAGGAACCGCGGTGTTGGCCGTCGAATGGCGCTAGCTGCGCAGCATTTGTGCACCGCCGCCGTCAGTGTCAGCCAGTTTGCCGTGGCATACGGAGCTCCATCGCAGTCTTTAACACTGGTAGCATGCCGCGACAGCGTGGACGTGAACCGTATGTGCAGTTGATGGACTTTGAGCGAGGGCGTATAGTGGGCATGCGGGAGGCCTGGTGGACGTACCGCCGAATTGCTCAACACGTGGGGCGTGAGGTCTCCACAGTACATCGATGTTGTCGCCAGTGGTCGGCGGAAGGTGCACGTGCCCGTCGACCTGGGACCGGACCGCAGCAACGCACGGATGCACGCCAAGACCTTAGGATCCTACGCAGTGCCGTAGGGGACCGCACCGCCACTTCCCAGCAAATTAGGGACACTGTTGCTCCTGGGGTATCGGCGAGGACCATTCGCAACCGTCTCCATGAAGCTGGGCTACGGTCCCGCACACCGTTAGGCAGTCTTCCGCTCACGCCCCAACATCGTGCAGCCCGCCTCCAGTGGTGTCGCGACAGGCGTGAATGGAGGGACGAATGGAGACGTGTCGTCTCCAGCGATGAGAGTCGCTTCTGCCTTGGTGCCAATGATGGTCGTATGCGTGTTTGGCGCCGTGCAGGTGAGCGCCACAATCAGGACTGCATACGACCGAGGCACACAGGGCCAACACCCGGCATCATGGTGTGGGGAGCGATCTCCTACACTGGCCGTACACCACTGGTGATCGTCGAGGGGACACTGAATAGTGCACGGTACATCCAAACCGTCATCGAACCCATCGTTCTACCATTCCTAGACCGGCAAGGGAACTTGCTGTTCCAACAGGACAATGCACGTCCGCATGTATCCCGTGCCACCCAACGTGCTCTAGAAGGTGTAAGTCAACTACCCTGGCCAGCAAGATCTCCGGATCCGTCCCCCATTGAGCATGTTTGGGACTGGATGAAGCGTCGCCTCACGTGGTCTGCACGTCCAGCACGAACGCTGGTCCAACTGAGGCGCCAGGTGGAAATGGCATGGCAAGCCGTTCCACAGGACTACATCCAGCATCTCTACGATCGTCTCCATGGGAGAATTGCAGCCTGCATTGCTGCGAAAGGTGGATATACACTGTACTAGTGCCGACATTGTGCATGCTCTGTTGCCTGTGGCTATGTGCCTGTGGTTCTGTCAGTGTGATCATGTGATGTATCTGACCCCAGGAATGTGTCAATAAAGTTTCCCCTTCCTGGGACAATGAATTCACGGTGTTCTTATTTCAATTTCCAGGTGTGTAGCTAGCGGCCACGAGATTGAATAAAATCATCCTGTACAAGAGAAGCCAAAACTTAACCATAAACAACGGATTCCGTAATGTAGCATATGTCATATTGCTCCTGTGCTCAGGGACAAATTCAAAGATAAGTTAGCTCATCTACCTGCGGATGGGACTTAACATCTGAGGTCATCAGTCCCCTAGAACTTAGAACTACTTAAACCTAACTAACCTAAGGACATCACACACATCCATGCCCGAGGCAGGATTCGAACCTGCGACCGTAGCGGTCGCGTGGTTCTAGACTGAAGTGCCTAGAACCGCTCGGCCACATCGGCCGGCCCTCCGTCTTGGAAGAACACTCCTGGTTATTCGAGGAAAGGCGTCATTTGCCAGACGTGAAAGGATAAAAGTAATTAAGTTTCACCCAAATAAGTGAAAAATAGTAGTTCGCACTGCATATGTGTTTTGCACATTTAAGAATTCACCCAGACAAACACAAGTTTCATTATTGTTCACCCTACTTATGAAGTAATTTGGTGATAAAGTGAAGATCTTATGAGCGAGCGCGGAAATCGGCACTGCTACCATTTGCATACAGTGCTCTGCCGTGTGTTTAGGAAGTGAGAGACCCCAGTTGTTTATTCAAACAATCACACTCATGACGTAGTAATATTGAAGCACACGCTGAAATAAGCACTAGATTGTTGATGATTAGCACCCGTGACGTGACGTCATCACCCAAGCGCAGTAATGCGTTATCTTTTTGGGAATATAGTCAGCAAAAGACTTCCACCAAAATGAATGAATGTTTTCATTGTACAATGTCGCAGTAGTTCGCGCTCCCCTTCTTTTTCGTGGCTCATCCTGTTATTTCATGGATTTTGGGAATTTTGTGGTAGTTAACCCCCACGAGACATAATCGCCCCTATGGAGAGGGAGCACAGTTCCTCCCTCGCTCATGCACTGCACTAGGTTACTACCATTGCTCTGAATCGCCCCTCTATTCATTCCAACCTCAACCATTACTCTGTACCTCCCTCCTCCAGGGCCATGTGCCTTACACAATGCGGATAGTGTCTGCAGAGTGCCCAGCTGATCAGGTTATTCTTTCAGTTTTCACTTTCATAAATTGATCGCCTACCTGTCTCTTCCATCTATGCATCACTGACACATCACGACGAGGCTCACCTTCGTCTGCTCCTTAGTCGGTAGCCAATGCTACTCAGACATATTGCCTCCCCCAAGACGGAGGGGGAAGAAAAAACCGCGCGACTAGTGGATATATCACTGCTAAATCAATCGAATTCTGAAACCCGTTACCTGAACTTGTTCCCAATCATACCCAATTCCTTATTCTTTAACGTGAGCACCCATCTGGTTCGCCACGGGCGGGCCACTTTGCACAGATGGCCAATATGTCGAGCTACCCGGGCGTTGCGATCGCGGACAGCTGTCCACGGATATACCCACAAAAGCCCCTGCATTACCTGCAACATAATTTTCTCATTGGTCAAATCCCCTTTTCTCCTAAGCCACAACATCCATTACTAAAGCTTCTGATACAGCAAATCACTTACGAAACCACTAAATACCGCGAATTCCGCCTACGCATCGATTGCAGACATAAATTAATGCTACCCCACACTTTTTCACTCATACTGATCAAGATGACGAGTAAGCCTCTTTTCATTACGACCATACCCCCCCTCCTTCCCCCACTACTCCGTTACTACTAATTTATACACCTGCCATTCTTTGGACTTGCCAGTTTAGACTGCCCAGTGTCATAGTGCGCATTTGACATTTAAGTTAACCATCGACTTTTCATCCGCCACTACAACCTCAGGTAATTACTTACTACTTTATCATCCACTGTAATACTTCCCTTTCATAACATAGCTACCAGCTGGAGCTAACAAGATTAGTTCGTTGCAATAGGCAGCAGTATTTTATACACCGTACCCAACCCAGTAACAGCCACTATCGTATGTTATGAATACTTTCGAGCAACCAAGCACTACCGTGTGCTACTCAACGGTACCAGCTTACTATTTAATAGCTCTCTCTGTGATACCACTACCCCCACTGAAGAGGTGTTGTAAGTAGGCTGTTCGGGGTTTTATATTGGTACCGCCGCGTAGCGCTCTGTATGAAAATTACTGGCTGTGCTGTGTGCAGTCTGTGGCTAGTTTGCATTGTTGTCTGCCATTGTAGTGTTGGGCAGCTGGATGTGAACAGCGCGTAGCGTTGCGCAGTTGGAGGTGAGCCGCCAGCAGTGGTGGATGTCAGGAGAGAGATGGCGGAGTTTTGAAATTTGTAATACTGGATATCATGAATTGCTATATACATTATGACTTTTGAACACTATTGAGGTAAATACATTGTTTGTTCTCTATTAAAGTCTTTCATTTGATAACTATGACTATCAGTAGTTAGTGCCTTCCGTAGTTTGAATCTTTTATTTAGCTGGCAGTAGTGGCGCTCGCTGTATTGCAGTAGTTCGAGTAACGAAGATTTTTGGTGAGGTAAGTGATTTGTGAAACGTATAGGTTAATGTTAGTCAGGGCCATTCTTTTGTAGGGATTTTTGAAAGTCAGATTGCGTTGCGCTAAAAATATTGTGTGTCAGTTTAAGCACAGTCTCGTATAATTTTTCAAAGGGGACATTTCATATGTCGACCCTTAGCCGAGGATACCTCACTGGAATCTTCTGATTTCTTCTTGTAGTTTGTGCAATTAGTGCAGCCTTTGTTTATTGCTAGCGCGTAATTGTAGAGAGAATTTCCTTTGTAGTTGTAGTTTTTCATTCTTGTACAGTAAAATAGTTGTGGCATGCATTTAGATTTGCACCAAGTATTTCGCAGATGCGCTTGCAATTAACTAGATATTCTTTTCAGTTCTATGTTAATGTGTTCCCCTATTTTTGCTCTTCAAATTGTGTTTTTCTGTGTTGTCGTGTGAAATATTGTGACAATAATGGCGTGTGAAAAACGTAATACTAGGCTCCAAAGGAAACTGAGAAATGACAGTGAAGACGAAAGCAGTGTGTTAACGCCACCGTGTAATGAATTAACTAATGTTCAGCATAGTAATTTGGTAATTGTGCATAGGGAAATGGAGCGGGCGGCAAATAATGGTGTAGACAGTGAAACAGGTAGTGAACAGGGAAGCATTATCGATCGATCGGTCGGCAACAGCTCGCCTCAGGAATCCGAAATAGCAGAACACAATATTGAAAATACTGTAGACTTAGGTTTTGGGTCCTCACCGTTTTCTCAAATGAGTCAAGACACAATTTCTGCTTTTCAAAATGTGAATGTTGCCGGTGAAAATGCACTGCCAAAAAGCATAGAGAAACAGATTCCAGACACTAATACATTATTATTGCAATTAATGCAACAAATGGAACAAAATCAGAGACAAACACAGCAAAAGCTTCAAAAGTTAGACACAATGGAAGAAAATCTTCAAAAGTTAGACACAATGGAACAAAATCTTAAAAAGTTAGACACAATGGAACAAAATCTTCAAAAGTTAGACACCACGTTTGAACAAACACGTGAAGATTTAACTACTGAGGTACATAACATTGAATCGAAATGTCAAAAAGTCTGTAATGACGTAAAAATACAAATTTGTGAGCATTTCCAACCTATTTTTTCGCGTCATGAAAATGCATTACAGAATCACGAAGCAGCCATAAAAGAACTGCAAACTATTGTTCATGAAAATCACGACACCTTGCAAGCTAAAATTGACTCAGTTGCATCTACCGATTCGGTTACGCAACTTGCAAAAACTCAAGAAAACTTAAAGGACACAGTAGATACGATTTCAACACAAATGGACGCTCTGAAACTTGGTTCAGAAAAACACACAGAGGAAATAATTTCACTAACGGATAAAGTAGCCAAACTTTCAGATCAGTTCACTAACTTATCTACAAAGGTGATCTGAATGACACAAGACCTGTAGCCATCACTGACACAGAAGAGTATGAACAAATTAAGAAATTCAAACAGAATCAGAATCAAACTAATACGCAACACGAAAGAGATATCCGGGAAGTACAAGATCAGTTGGCACAAGTAATACAAAAATTACATATTTCAGAGGATACTCGCGCTCCAACACGGGAAGAGGAACTTAGAAATACGGAAAAGTTACAAAATAATAACACAGGGCATTTCGGAAATTATGAAAGAAATTGGCAAGGTGCACCGAATTTTGAGATGGAACCGCCGACACGACATAACAATGACCGATATGCTACTCGCCGACACGATGATTTTGACTATAAGCTGTTCATTACTACACGTAAATTCAAAACATTTAAGAATTCTGCCAACGACATTCATCCACAAGCGTGGATCCATCAATTCTCTCATTGTTTTCCTCCCAACTGGTCATTGGAGCACAGGTTAGAATTTATGTGTGGCTACTTGGAGAATGAACCAGCTGTAAGAATGCGATCGGTCATTCACGATTGCCACAGTGAAAGAGAATTTTATCATGCCTTCCTCTCAGCATATTGGTCTCAAGCTACACAAGACCGAGTAAAACATAGCATTATAATAATGAAACATTTCGAACAATCTGAATTTTCCAGTCTTGTGAAATATTTTGAAGACATGTTGCACAAGAATCAGTACCTGTCAAACCCATACAGGCCCTCAGAACTCATCCACATTTGCTTAATCAAATTACCTGAACATTTACGACATATTATTTTGGCAGGACATTGAAGCTTTTCAGGGACTCTTACAAGAATTAGAAATTGACACTGACAATCGCGGAACGCGAAAACAGGAGCACAACAATTACAGGTCACATCCATCACAATTCCGCGATGACAGAAACAATAACTGGACGCGACAAGGCTATTCTCACAACACAAATCGTGACCAAAACAGACACCAACCGTATGACAACCATTGGCAGAGTAGTAATAATTACAGGGAAAGATCACCTCCCTGCGGTAATGACTATCACATAGACAATCAGAGAAACAGACAATATGGGAACCAAAACAATTATTATTACGGGAGACAGAATAACTTTAGACGCAACAGTCCTGCGCGCAGTTACGATTCAGGGAGAAATTCTCCACCACTTAACCGACAAGAAAGAAACTACAGGAACTACCGACATGAAGACAGACGATGTGATTGTAACGACAGACCTGAATTGCATCAGAACTGGCGGGATTTAAACAGGGCAGGGCCCTCTCGGCAAGGTGAATTTGTAGAAGTTAGGTCTCCTAATCCTAGTAACGACGCGCGCCAACAAAGAAACAGACAATGACTCACACTGCAGGCAGCCACGTGCGCCTGCTGGCTCAGGGAAAAATAACATAGACGCTAACCTTGAGAAAAATTCCAGTATTCTTTACCGACGTATACCACATGATAATTGCGTCGAAGTTGAAACTCTGAGCACTATGAAGAGTAAAGGTTTACACCACATTTCACATGTAAAACCGTTTATTGAAAGATAATCTGCTTTTTAACTTTGTCTTTGCCATAAAACGTTTCACTTCACGTTACTAGTATGCTTTAGAAATTGTTAACATGCAACAATGTTTGAAGTTAAATATCCAGTCAAGAACTAAGAGAACTTATTTAAACAGAAATTACGAATGCATTGTTATTGTGAACAGACGTCACAGTGTTATTGTGTGTGTACATTCTTGCTTGTTAGTTGCACGATTACGTAACGACTATAAGGCTCACATACTTAGAACATTTACCAGTACTGCTAATGAGATTTTAATGCTGCATTTTGGTTTACTTGAAAATACATTCTGGATTTAAAGTACTTTCTGTGAGATACCAGACGACACAGTGGTTAGTTTATGTGACAGCTACACGATTTTATCACGACGCTACTAATGAGTGACAATTTACAATGTTGCTTTTGCAGTGTATCTGTTTTTCTGAATTCTTCTGGAAAGTAAAACATGTTTTAGTAGTAAGCTACAATGTGAGAGCCTTTTTCGTAGCACAACAATACGTTATAGTATAGTACTTTCTTGATCACGGTAATGTACGTAGTAACTACGATATCTATACACAAAGCATTTCAGTTTCGTTTATGATGAGGTAAGTACATTGTCTTCTGCAGAACTTAGCTTTCGAAGGACAATAACTACGACACTTCCACAGAATTATCTTACAGCGAGACGCACATTTAGCGCTACAGGACACGCATTTGAGAGATTAATTTTGTACTTAAACCATTTATTTTTCAAGATTTTTGAATTACAAAGAAAGTTTTCCGTGATACATTTAATTCCATTGCTGTAATCTGTAACACCTGAGGGTATAATTACATTAATCCTCAGGGGGGTACACGCCTACTTTGTGTACCATGTGTTTGGCAAGCACAAGGAGCCCTAGCTAATATGGTATTTGCTTATACAACTTTACACATCGGTACCATATTTCTCTAACACATAATTACACAGCTATCTGATCATTTAACTGAGAGAGACAAACATTTCTTTTTACTACATCAGTGACATGTTTACGTAATTATGCCGTTGTATAACTTCACACTTATGAAATTGTATTTTGTTTGTACTTTGTGAACCGTTCATATTTTTTCAGACCCATTGTGATATTATGAGAGCTTTGAATGATATATTTGGTATGGGATCACGATTTTTGAAGTATGTTTGAGGCAGATGACACTTTTGACATGAGCTGAGAATTTTTTTTAATTATTCGAGGAAGCTACGACGATTTTGAGAGTTGACTGAGGTGTTATGATGTTATTATTACGATGACTATGTGTATTATGCTGTTGCGGTATGTTTATGATCAATAAGCTGATACTATATGAGTTATTTGATTATGCTACGTAGCTGTTATGATGAAATATTGAAGAAGTGTTGACGAATAAGGTAAGGAATAATGAGTAGTGTTTAGAGACTCTGGTTTGTGAAAAAGGTTGTCGGGAACCAAGAATCGTACTCTAAGAGTTATGAAGTGTATGTAAATGCGTGAATGTATTACAATGCCGACGAAAATTTTTTGAACACTGTTATATCAATAGCATTTTGTTTCTACAGATTTGTAACACAAATTCTTGACCTGTGAAATATTTTTATATGAGACTGTCACTGTAGCGGAAACTGGTGTCGTAAATATTTCGGCAAGAAACTTAAGTGACCTTCACGTAATCAGCTGTGGGCATGACGCATTACGCGGGCAGCTGCGCGACAGTTGCCTGGAAAAGAGTTATTAGTGTGTGCCTTTCAGAGGCTCAGGTGGACAAAAAAAAAGGAGGCCATTATCCTCGCTATTGACATTTCTTTGTAGAAAGCATTCTAAATACGACACACTCAAACTTGAAAATATATGATTACACTGTGGAGCTCTTAATTTATGGTATTTACTAAAATGCCTAATGAAATGATGAGAGAAATTTTACATCTATAGTCTTTCTAGTTAAGAGATTGCTCATTTTGTTTAATATCTAGTTTCTAGTTGCCCTGCAGCATTGGTTAAAATAAAATTTTATAGATGTACTAATATAAATATTTTATGCCTACAGACCCAGTAAAGAATAACTTTGATGTACTTCAAAAAAAACGAAGGAGCACAAAAACACATTTCCCTTCACAGGAATTGCATACAGAATTTTCTTTTCAAGTACTTGGTAATTTCTTTTGAAGAATAAATTGTGATGCATCACTTTAGTGTTAAGATGTGACATAGGTATTAAACATGGCCATTTTTACTGTAATATTTTTTCTGCTTGAGCTTTCTCATGTTTAGATATAAGTTATTGCATTTGCTGCGGCTGTTTGCCAGGCATAGTGCTACTAAATTTCACTTTGTATTACTCTGTTAAGCTAGTTTTACTACTGATTTATTTTTCTTGTTTGCTGCACAGTGCCTTATATTAGTTGTAATGCTGCAATTGCTTTGCCTATTTAAATTTTTTGTCGTTGATGTTTGTGTTAATTGTTTTGTGCTGCTGCATTGCCTCATCCCTTAGTTTAGCATCTGAGCTCAGTAGATTTAAGTTAGCTTAAGAGGGGGTAGCCTATAAGAGAATGAGTTGCGATGGATTTGAAGAAATGCACTGAGAGGCTATACGAGAAAAGTAAAGAAAGCAGGTATAGATAGAACTTTTGGAAATAATGAAGAACGAAGGGAGATCTCTGAGAAGTAAAGAAAGTTTTGTTTGCAAAATACTGCAGTAAAATAAATCCTGTCCTTTCCTTGTATTATTCCGCTATATGTTTGTGTACCCTTGTGTATTTATGTTTTTCCTGTATTTATATGTTTATCTGATAAGACTTATGTTGTAGAATTTTTCTAATACTAAGCTACATTCACTATGATGAGGAATACTGTTACCCTCAAATATAATTGGCATTAATAATATGTTATTTACCTTGTAAATATGCTTAGAGATTATTTATTCTGTTTTGTTTTAATGCTCATGTGTGAAGCTGATGTTTCAAAATTTATTCTGATCTTTTATGTATCTACTTATCTCATAATTCCTGTAACACTGATGTATATGTTTATTTATATTCTGTTGTAAAGCCTGTACTACAAATGTTATCTGTATTTTTATGTTCTTTAATGATGTATTTTGTACCTTTGTAATTGTATTCTTATGTTATAAAATTGTAATTGACACCAGTTCATCATATTATTAACTTGTAAGCTACATTTCACTGCACACGTTTATGTTGGTCATAGTATATGGACACTATGTGAAAAGTAGGGACTGTTAGTGTTTGCACGTGTGTTAATAATTCAGCAAGGGACTGGATAACAGCATTGCTGGTTCTAAGGACAATTCCAAAAACTTTGTGAGTGCACAAGTGGTGGTTATGGACTTGCTATATTATCCGCAAGACTCTTCAATGGTGATTGTGCACCTGCACAGTCACAACAGATGGCTGCTGGCCATCTCTACAAGGACTACAGTCGGTCTGCATCTTTGATGACCCAATAATACCATTATTTCTACAAGGACTACAGTGGGTCTACACCTTTGCTGACTCACCAGTACCATTATTTCTACAAGGACTGCATTGGGTCTGCACCTCTGGTGGCCCACCAATACCACACTCTCTACCAGGACAACAGTGGGTCTGCACCTCTGGTGGCCCACCAATACCGTAATCTCTTCCAGGACTACAGTGGTCTGCTCTGTGATGACCTACCTGTCAATATTCTTCAAAACTTCGAATGACTCTGCTGTGGGTTTACTTTGTTGTGGCCCATTACCTGTCTGCATGTCGAGAGTCAGCACTGTCTTTCTGTAGGAAGGACAACACTACTTCTTTAAGACTGCGTGGAAATCCACTACTTCCGTGTGCATTTTCTTTTATTGTTCAGACTTTGAGAAAAACACTGCAATTTTACTGTGATGAATGATCAGGACTGTCTTTACGGACTGTGAATTTTAGCTTTTGACCAACATTGTATCAATAAGTGTGTGCATTTGATATCTTTGTTATTGTAATTATGAAAAATTTTATCAAATCATTATTGGCCACTGCTCAAAACAATTTGTAAAATTTTTTGTGGGCAGCGTGGGGGCTATGTAAGTAGGCTGTTCAGGTTTTTATATTGGTAATTCCACGTAGCGCTCTGTATGAAAATTACTGGCTGTGCTGTGTGCAGTCTGTGGCTAGTTTGCATTGTTGTCTGCCATTGTAGTGTTGGGCAGCTGGATGTGAACAGCATGTAGCATTGCGCAGTTGGAGGTGAGCCGCCAGCAGTGGTGGATGTCAGGAGAGAGATGGCGGAGTTTTGAAATTTGTAATACTGGATATCATGAATTGCTATATACATTATGACTTTTGAACACTATTGAGGTAAATACATTGTTTGTTCTCTATTAAAGTCTTTCATTTGATAACTATGCCTATCAGTAGTTAGTGCCTTCTGTAGTTTGAATCTTTTATTTAGCTGGCAGTAGTGGCGCTCGCTGTATTGCAGTAGTTCGAGTAACGAAGATTTTTGGTGAGGTAAGTGATTTGTGAAACGTATAGGTTAATGTTAGTCAGGGCCATTCTTTTGTAGGGATTTTTGAAAGTCAGATTGCGTTGCGCTAAAAATATTGTGTGTCAGTTTAAGCACAGTCTCGTATAATTTTTCAAAGGGGACATTTCAGTGTTTGCACACTTGTCTTACACCCATAACATGCAACTCCCCCCCTCCCCAGTGGTATTTACCAGAGCAACCGATGGTACTACCATCGTCTGACAACTGGCCATCTCTCTCCAGTCACTCACTTTCCCAACTGGTCCAATCTTTAACTGATGTGGTAAACAAAGAGTCAGGGCAGATTACGCTAGACCGTGCCACCGTGCCTGTCACGGATTGGCACTGCCACCAGTATCTCAGTCGTATAGTTACTCCTAGTTCTGTATGTATCCCTTTAATAATTATCCTGATTGGTTTATCCCTATGGGTAGCCTTTAGAAAACGACGTTCTGCGCGACTTCGGTCGCCCCTTCCTGCTGTCCCTGAACAGCAACCTCCTGGGGAATATCACGTTTAAGTCTTGTAATGGGAGTAGGAATGTTTCTTGTTGCCCCATACTGTAGAAAGATAGCCATGGTCTGAGTACCATGTGGATAGAGAAGAAATAGTAAGTAATTAAAATACCTCCAAAAAAGAAAAAAAAAGCCACGGCCCTCCTCTAGATGTAAGTGATACTGTGCCATCCGTGTGCATGCGAAGTGATGCAAAATGTTACACCCCTTCCCCCCCTTGAGATCTGTGCATCGCCCATTCCAGAAGCCCCACTTATACGCTCTGGCGGAAGCTGCGTGCCACTGCCTGCCATGGCCAGCGACCTATGCTGCTGCCAGCATCAACAGCTGATCATCGCACCCTGCGCTGCCATTCGCAGTGCCTCACACCACCGTTGCACCATCCGCCGTCGTCCAAATTTTGTCATGCAAGATTTCATCACCACATTATTGTCATTTTTCAATGCAAATTTAAAAAAATACAAAATGTATTGTTATAATTATCTAAGACCATCCTTCACAGGAGCTCCATAGTAACTGTCAATTTGTCCTCCCCCCACCCCTTCCATGGTTTACTCCTGCAGAGGGGAGAAGGGTGTACAGTGGGGGCCGATACTGAATCGATTAAATAGTATAAAATTGGATTTTTATTTCTCACTTAATGTCTCTCAGCGCTTTCTGCCTGGCGGCTAGTTGCAGCATATCAGTCACGTTGCACAAAACCTGACAGAACCACTTTGAATTTCACGTGTTGAACCTTCAGCAGCTAAACTCACGTGTTGCTGACGAGGCAACGCTACCAAACTGTTCGAGTACGATTTGGCCGACCAATAGGGAGGTTTGGAGGTGGTCACGTGGGGGTGGAACCGCAGCCAGCCGCTGGGAGTGGACACGCCGTCCGCTCTCTTCTGCTGGCAGCTTCCGACCCGACCAGACGCTCTCCTCTCCTGCTCTCTTGGGCGGCAGCCCATTCAGTTTTGGAGGCTTCTCTAGGCCTGCCTTACTGATATTTTACAGAATATTCTGACATCATTAGCTTATAACGCCAAAGTGTCATAATTTGTTACATAACATTGTTATTATTTACTTAGGAATCTGATCTCATCTCTACAGCGTATAAATGCAGTTGCTGAAGAGAAGGAATTAGAATTAATTTGTTACCTTAATGTCAGGCAGCTAATTATTTACATTTTGCACAGCACATGTATTACCTACAAGAATGGATGCATTTAAATATCAGCATAAAGTGTCATAAGGCGAATGAATATGACATCAACACAACGTCGGTAGAACATCAGTACGATGTCAGTATGACATTTGTGTGACATGCAGTAAAAGGAGATGTTGGAATTAATCTGTTACGTTAACATCAGCTAGATAACTATTTGCAATTCCGCAAGAACAGACGCATTTACACACCTCTCCATTTTGGTCTATACTACCAATTCTACCAATTTCATGCCAATGTTTACGACCAATTGGCTAATTTTACAGACAATTTGCCAATTTCTTACGACTTTTATAACGATTTTATCAATTTCCTGCCAGTTTTCCACAATTATAATGTCCAATTTGCTAATTTACTAATGGTCCTCAGATGAATCTGATCTTCTCTCTATGATGACTAGACTCGCACAATTGCTCTAATGAGGAGGAGGACCAGGAGAAGGAGGTTAGTGTTTACTGTCCCATTGAGCACGAGGTCATTAGAGACGCAGTACAAGATCGGATTGGGGAAGGATGGGGAAATAACGCAGCTCTGTCCTTTCAAAGGAACAACCCCGGCATTAGCCCCTAGTGATTTAGGGAAATCAAAGAAAACCTAAATCAGAATGGCCAGACATGGGTTTGAATTGTGCTCTAAAGAATACATATTGTGACGTTATTTTTAATAAACAATATATTTTATCTATATAAACAAAAATATATACTTTCATTTTTTCAAATCCATCTGTCTCCAAAGCCTCTTCACCTACTGCCTTGAAAGTTCGACGCAACATTCCATTCGAACATGTGCTATTGTTATATAGCTACTGAAGTGTGATGCAGTGTGTGTATGTGAGTGTGTGTGTGCGTGGGTGCGTGCATGTGTGCGTGTGTGTGTGTGTGTGTTTTTCCTAATTACCTCAAAAATTCTCTTTGGCATTACTTTTGCTTGGTTTGTAGTTCTTGCAGTGAAATTTTTCGGGACATACTGCCTAAAATTACATTCCATTGCGATAAACACTCCCTGCAAGTATTCCCCAAAGATTTCCTATGGGGTTCAAATCTTTGCTCCATGCAGGAAAGGGCAAGGCATCAATATCTTTATCTTCAAACCATATTCTGGTTATAGTAGATGTTGAATCCTGCCTAGCTGTCAATGTGGGGTGTCTGGGAGACCTACCCTCTTGGATCGCTAGACAAACAATTCAAGCAAATCGTATTAATGAGTTTTATTGCAAAAAGTAATTGACAATACTTTGAATATTACCAGATGTGTCACAAGAACAGTGCGACATGCAAAATAATCAATGTTCTGCAGTATAACAATTCCAAGATTGAGCTACATAAAATGTACAAGCAAGTAACGAGCTTTGAAGCTTCTATTCAGGTCGCTGGTCCTGAAGCTTCTCGTAGAACTGGGTCGCAGCCAGACGGGCGCGGCGCTAATGTTCTCTCTGCATAGAGGCCGCTGCTGTCACGTTGTCATCGTGGAGAGGGGTCGGTCAGCGTGCATATGGCTGAAGCCTTCTTCACAGCCCTCTCTGCTCCCTTGTTCCCGACTAGCGTGCCGGCGCTTGGCTTTACGCCTTAGCAGTAGAAACATGCACGGATGCGTTATCTTATTGAAACATTACAGTTTCGTCCAGTTCGTCCTCAAATCCTCTAATCAATTCTGTCTCTAGTATCTCAGCATACATGTTAAGAGGTCATTCCATTCCATTGTTCCCCAAGCGATACGTGATTTACCTTTAGTGCAGAAGGCTGTCCATGAAAATTTATGCTTATTCTTATGAGTACCTACTGCTCTGTTCTCAGATCATGCTGGTAATACTGAAATCCATCCAACCCACCTGAATTAAACTTCTTCTTTTCACTGAAGATCACATTATCCCATTCTGAAGTTCATGAAATATGTTTTTCAGCAAACTCCAATCGAGACTGTTTACGTTTGAATGTTAGAGCTTGTGTCTGTAGTCGTTTCTCGAATGGAAGTTGTTTGTCATTTGACAATATTTCTCAAACAAGTCTGGCTACTGTAAATCAGCACCAAGTTGAGAAGATAAACGGTGTGTGGCCCTTGCTTTGCGCAAAAGTAACCGTTTTGATGCGTCAGATAATTTTCTACTTTGCCCATTTCTTTCCAATCTGTGCATGTTGTGTGCCTGATCTGACGAAATGATCAACCACTGTAATTGAACAGTTCAGCTTATTGGCGATTTGACGGTTAGAGAGTCCCATTTCCTTGTATGTATAAAAAAATGGTTCAAATGGCTCTGAGCACTATGGGACTTAACTGCCATGGTCATCAGTCCCCTAGAACTTAGAACTACTTAAACCTAACTAACCTAAGGACATCATACACATCCATGGCCGAGGCAGGATTCGAACCTGCGACTGTAGCGGTCGCACGGTTCCAGACTGTATGCATCAATTTTTGCTTTCTCATCACATGATAATTGTTTCCTGCGTGGCATTGCCAGAGTCATGGTTTATGTACACAATATCCACTATCACTAAAGGTGTTGCGAGCTAACATCCCATAGCTGTTCCGATTCACATGCGGTTCCTCTTCGTCGAAATGTCTTGGCTCAAACTCGTCTAGGGGTTGAACCGCACATGTCGCATTATACGCCCTAAATTAGACACTTGTGACCCTTTGGTTGAATTGACTGGCTGGTGGCAAGTTTACCCGATACAAAGTTAACATAACTTATTATAATATAATAATATAACATAATAATATGATAACATATAATAACATCCAATAGATGTTCGGGTTCACATGCAGTTCCTATTCGTCGAAATGTCTTGGCTCAAACTCATCTGGGGGTTGAACCATACGTGTCGCATTACCCGCCCTAAATTAGACACTTGTGACCCTTTGGTTAAATTGCCTGGCTGATGGCAAGTTTGCCGGTCGCGGTGGCCGAGCGGTTCTAGGCGCTGTCGTCGTAACTGCCGTCTGCGTCACGTCTGCTGTGCAGCGAGCTACGTTAATTTAGGTATTAACTGTATTTTCCTTACTTGTCACTTCTTCTTCCTATGTTTTTACTTTTAGGAAGCTTTAATTGTCGAGTGTTAGTAATAGTGTTCCATAGATTTCGTGTTTGTTTTGAATACAGTCAGAGAGAGTCCCTTTAGTCAGCCACAGTGCCAGTAGTGCTAGTGTTTGTTTTGAATAAAGTCCAGAGACAGGTAGTGCTATTTTCATTGTTTTCTACAAGAAGTGTCTAGTAACCACAGTTTAGTCAACTATCAGCCGCCTTTAGTGAATTAGCAGTCCAGTTAAAAGTTGATTAACTCTCTACAGTAAATTGATTTCTTAGGATGGACAGGATGAGTGACTGCTGTTACGGACGCAGGAGGAGCTGCCCACTGTTCGCGAACAGCTGAACGTGTTGATGGCCACAGTCAGCCGTCTTCAGGTGAGTCTGGTGCGTCGCATGGTACACCCCAGGTATTACATGCTTCACCCACTGTCCCTGCTGTCGAGACATCTTCGCGGGTACCGGGCGCGGTTGGGCCACCCTCTCCCCAAGGGGAGTGGCGGGTTCAGCGGCGTTCACGGCGCACGAGGCGGAGGGTCAATGTGGAGGCTGGCCGTATGGCATCGCCCGCTCTGACTGTGAGAGGACATGTGGCCGCTCCTTCAGCAAGGTCCGAGCAAGCACACGGGGGGGAGGGGTTTATTAGTGATTGGGAGCTCCAACGTTAGGCGGGTGATGGAGCCCCTTAGGGAAACAGCGGAAAGATCGGGGAAGAAGGCCAGTGTTCACTCTGTCTGCTTGCTGGGGGGTCTCATCCGAGATGTGGAGGAGGCCCTGCCAGCGGCGATAAAGAACACTGGGTGCACCCGACTGGAAATTGTTGCTCAAGTCGGCACCAATGACTCCTGCCGTCTGGGTTCAGAGGTCATCCTCAGTTCATACAGGCGGTTGGCGGAGTTGGTGAAGGCGGAAAGCCTCGCTCGCGGGGTGGAATCTGAGCTAACTATTTGTAGTATCGTTCCCAGAACCGATCGCGGTCCTCTGGTTTGGAGCCGAGTGGAAGAGGCTCAGACGATTCTGCGGAGATCTGGGGTGCAAATTTCTCGATCTCCGCTATCGGGTGGCGAAATGTAGGGTCCCCCTGAATAGGTCAGGCGTGCACTACACGCAGGAAGCGGCTACAAGGAGTACGTGTGGAGTGCACATGGGGGTTTTTTAGGTTAGAGAATTCCCTTCCTAGGCCCGACAAGACGCCTCTTGAGACGCGGCAAGGTAGGAGTAGGCAAAATGCAGCAGGGAATAACAATATTGATCTGCTAATAGTAAACTGCAGGAGCGTCTATAGAAAAGTCCCAGAACTGCTCTCATTAGGAAACGGTCACAATGCCCACATAGTATTAGGGGCAGAAAGTTGGCTGTAACCAGATTTAAACAGTAATGAAATTCTAAACTCAGATTGGAACGTATACCGCAGAGACAGGCTGGACAGTGAAGGAGGAGGCGTGTTTATAGCGATAAGAAGTGCAATAGTATCGAAGGAAATTGACGGAGATCAACAATCCGAAATGTGAAATGATTTGGGTGAAGGTCACGGTTAAAGCAGGTTTAGACATGGTAATTGGATGTCTCTATAGGCCCCCTGGCCCAGCAGCTGTTATGGCTGAGCACCTGAAGTATAATTTGCAAAATATTTCGAGTAGATTTCCCCAACATGTTATAGTTCTGGGTGGAGATTTGAATTTGCCGGATATAGACTGGGAGACTCAAACGTTCCTAACGGGTGGCAGGCACAAAGAATCCAGTGAAATTTTTTATTTATTTATTTATTTATTTGTTTATTGTTCCATGGGACCAC
This sequence comes from Schistocerca piceifrons, assembly GCF_021461385.2. Taxonomy (NCBI): domain Eukaryota; kingdom Metazoa; phylum Arthropoda; class Insecta; order Orthoptera; family Acrididae; genus Schistocerca; species Schistocerca piceifrons. The sequence goes on from NC_060143.1 coordinate 576,316,152, forward strand.
ATTTAGGAGAAGTCTCCATGGTCATGGAACGAGTCAATACATGAAATTATAACACGATTATAGAAACAGATAAAATGAAATATCAGAAACATATTCAGGTGACAAGTCGTTAGTTTAAATAAAGAAATTCAAGAATGTAACACTGGAATTTGCTTCATTTTTTAGCTCCTCCAGGAGCTCCTCGACAGAATAGAAGGAGTGAGCCATGAGGAAACTCTTCAGTTTGGACTTAAAGGAGTTTGGGCTACTGCTAAAATTTTTGAGTTCTTGTGGTAGCTTATTGAAAATGGATGCAGCAGAATACTGCACTCCTTTCTGCACAAGAGTCAAGGAAGTGCATTCCACATGCAGATTTGATTTCTGCCTAGTATTAACTGAGTGAAAGCTGCTAACTCTTGGGAATAAGCTAATACTGTTAACAACAAACGACATTAAAGAAAATACATACTGTGAGGGCAATGTCAAAAGTCCCAGACTATTGAATAGGGGTCGACAAGAGGTTTTCGAACTTACACCATACATAGCTCGAACAGCCCGTTTTTGAGCCAAAAATACCCTTTTTGAATCAGAAGAATTACCCCAAAAAATAATACCATATGACATAAGCGTATGAAAATATGCGAAGTATACTACTTTTCGTGTTGAAATGTCACTTATTTCAGATACTGTTCTAATGGTAAATAAAGCGGCATTCAGTTTCTGAACAAGATCCTGAACATGGGCTTTCCACAACAGCTTACTATCTATCCGTACGCCTAGGAACTTGAACTGTTCCGTCTCGCTTATAACATGCCCATTCTGTCTGATTAAAATGTCAGTTCTTGTTGAATTGTGGGTTAGAAACTGTAAAAACTGAGTCTTACTGTGATTTAGCATCAAATTTTTTTCCACAAGCCACGAACTTATTTCATGAACTACATTCTTTGATAATGTTTCAATATTACACACAAGATCCTTCACTACCAAGGTGGTGTCATCAGCAAACAGAAATATTTTTGAATCACCTGTAATACTAGAAGGCATATCATTTACATAAATAAGAAACAGCAGTGGCCCCAGCACCGACCCTTGGGGAACGCCCCATTTAACAGTGCCCCATTGGGACTGAACATCATTACCACTCTCAATATTGCGGAGGATTACCTTCTGCTTTCTTTTCTTAAAGTAGGAGGCGAACCAATTGTAAGCTACTCCCCTTACTCCATAATGTTCCAACTTCTGCAGTAATATTTTGTGGTCAACACAGTCAAAAGCCTTCGTTAAATCAAAGAAAACACCTAACGTTCGCAACCTTTTATTTAATCCGTCCAAAACCTCACAGAGAAAAGAGACTATAGCATTTTCAGTTGTTAAGCCATTTCTAAAACCAAACTGTACATTTGACAGCAAATTATGTGAATTTAAATGCTGCAGTAACCTTGTATATACAACCCTCTCGATAACTTTAGCAAACACCGATGGCATAGAAATAGGTCTATAATTGTCAACATTATCCCTGTCTCCCTTTTTATAAAGTGGCTTCACTACCGAGTACTTTAATCGGTCAGGAAACCGACCACTCCTAAAGGAAAAGTTACAGATACGGCTAAGTACTGAGCTAACATACGTGGAACAATACTTCAGTATTCTGCTAGATACCCCGTCATATCCATGAGAGTTCTTGGTCTTTAGTGATTTAATTATTAACTCAATCTCCCTCTTGTCAGTATCATGGAGGAGCATTTCAGGTAACAGTCTCGGAACACTTTTTTCTAAGAGCGCTATATGATTCCCTGTTGGGACTAGGTTTCTATTTAGTTCACCTGCTATATTCAGAAAGTGATTATTAAGTACTGTACATATATGCGACTTATCAGTAACACGTACATCCCCACTACGCATTGATTCTATATTCTCGACCTGTCTCTGCAGACCAGCCACTTCCTTTATGACTGACCGTATGGTTTTAATTTTATCCTGAGACTTAGCTATTCTATCTGCATACCACATACTTTTTGCCTTCCTAATAACTTTTTTAAGCACCTTACAATACTGTTTGTAATGGGCTGCTGCATTTAGATTTTGACTGTTTCTAACGTTTTGATATAATTGCCACTTTGTTCTACAAGATATTCTTATCCCTTTAGTCAGCCACCCAGGCTGCCTGTTTGTGCTAGTACCCTGTTTTGAACGTTCTAACGGAAAGCAACTTTCAAAGAGCACGAGAAAAGTCTTGAGGAAGGCATTATATTTATCGTCTACTGTATCAGCACTAAAAACCATCTTGCCACTCTTGTTCCTTGATAAGGTGTACAAAAGTCTGTACAGCAACTGGATCAGCTTTCCTAAAAAGTTGGTAACTATATTTAACATGTGTTGCAGCACAAAAATCTTTTAGACTTAAAATTTGTGCATCATGATCTGAAAGGCCATTCACCTTTTTGCTAACAGAATGCCCTTCTAATAATGACGAATGAACAAAAATATTGTCTATGGTTGTTTTACTGTTCCCTTGCACTCTCGTTGGGAAGAATACGGTTTGCATAAGATTATATGAATTAAGGAGGTCTACCAGCATCCTTTTCCTTGCACAATCACTTATACAATTAATATTGAAGTCACCACATATAACTAACTTTTTGTATTTCCTATAAAGTGAACCAAGAACCTCCTCTAGCTTTAGCAAAAATGTTGTGAAATCGGAGTCTGGGGATCTATAAATAACAACAGTAAGAAGTCTAGCTCCACTAAATTTAACCACACCTGCACAACACTCAAACACCTTTTCAGTGCAGTACTTTGAAACATCAATTGACTCAAATGGGATACCGTTTTTCACATACATGGCTACTCCCCCACACCGCAAAGAGCTCCTCGAAAAGCTGCCAGCCAACCTGTATCCTGGTAAAGGAAGCCTCTGAATTATCTCCTTATTTAAGAAGTGTTCAGATATACCAATAATTTCAGAGTCAACATCTATAAGCAGTTCACTAACTTTATCTCTAATACCTTGTATATTTTGATGAAATATACTAATTCCCTCATTAATCGGATACCCAAGCTTTGTAGAAAGTGGTTTCTTTGTTAGAGAGACTTCCCTTAAGCAGGAATACCTATCAGCTGACTTCAATCTAAAAAAGGTACAGCTCTAACACCCACAACTACCGGAATTTTCCCATGAGTGATGCCACCACCCCCACCTATGCTGTCACCTATAAGTTTTGCCAACCTCCCCTTCCCATACCTGTTGAGGTGCAGGCCATGTCTAGTGAAACCCATCCTACTGATAGACTCCGCCGACACCACTGAGATGTGACTCATGCCTTCTGTCATCAGCGCACCCCCAAGTCTCATGTTATTACGCCTGACGGCTGTATTAAGATGAGGCCGATCGTGACGCTGAAACAGTTCCACGAAATGCACATTCGTGTTGCCAGTCTGAGTGGCTATCTTTTCCAGGTCACCATCTATGTCATACTCCCCATCCCTATCAATACTATTACCAGCCCCACCCACAATCACTACCTGATCCTCTTTAGTAAAATCCCTACATAACCCCCCTATGTTAAAAGTCACCTGAGCCAATCCTGCATTAGGCTTCACAATGCTGGTGACCTGGTACTCACTCCCCAAAACTTCCTGCAACTGCTGGCCTACACCTCTACCATGAGAACTACCTAACAGCAGAACCTTCTTCTTTCTCTTAGACTTTGCAACTGTCCTAGCCACCGTAACTGCTGAGGTCTGCTGCATACTTCCTACATCTGCAGCTACTAGAGATTCCTCTCCACTAGACTCTGACAGTTGGTCATATCTATTACAAACACCAATAGTAAAACTATCTGAAAATCTCCTTCTCCTAGCAGATCTCTTGCCAACAGCCAGCTCCCATTCCCCAACCCCCTTCTCCCTCCTCATCCTATCTAGCTCCTCCTGTGCGTTTTTCAACTGCACCTGAAGGGCACAGATCTTACGCTCCTGCTCCTCTATCAACTTACTCTTGCTACATAACCTGCAGTTCCTGGAGAGGATCTCACCAGAATGCCCACTGGCTTCCCCACTGCATTCCCCCCAGTGAAAATACTTCGAACAAGTCTCACACCGCAATCCACTACTTCCGAACCTACGGCAAAGCCCACACTTCTCACTCATGGTAAAATTTTACAATTATTGAAACAAGAAAACAACTTTATCTAAGTTCCGCTACTACAATAAGAAGATGTTAAAAACTGACTACAATTATCACAAACTTGCTCTACAAGGGAAGTAACTACTATTATTGACAGTATTAATCAACAACAAATGAGAATATAACAAAATACTAACACAGAAAGAAAATCAAACGTCTAGTGACAGTAACGAAACTGAAAGCAGTTCGCAAAAATTTCTTCTGAAGTTATTTCACCGGAAAACACCAAGAACACCGGTTGAAGACTACTAAAGTTCCTAAATAAACTACTATACACAAACAATTAATTAATACTTTTTAAGTGCTTTATCTGAAAACTACCTTGAGCAGTTAAACAGAGAACCGACTCGTGGCGATAACGTATTAGACCTTCTGGTGACAAACAGACCCGAACTATTTGAAACAGTTAACGCAGAACAGGGAATCAGCGATTATAAAACGGTTACTGAATCGATGATTTCAGCCGTAAATAGAAATATTAAAAATGGTTGGAAGATTTTTCTGTTTAGCAAAAGTGACAAAAAGCAGATTTCAGAGTACCCGATGGCTCAACACAAAAATTTTGTCTCAAGTACAGATAGTGTTGAGGATTAGTGGACAAAGTTCAAAACCATCGTACAATATGTGTTAGATGAGTATGCGCCAAGTAAGATCGTAAGAGATGGAAAAGAGCCACCGAGGTACAACAACCGAGTTGGAACTTCACAGCAAACATAAACATAGTCAAAGTCTTGCAGACAAACAAAAATTACGCGAAGCGAAATGTAGTGTGAGGAGGGCTATGCGAGAGGCGTTCAGTGAATTCGAAAGTAAAGTTCTATGTACTGACTTGGCAGAAAATCCTAAGAAATTTTGGTCTTATGTCAAAGCGGTAGGTGGATCAAAACAAAATGTCCAGACACTCTGTGACCAAAATGGTACTGAAACAGAGGATGACAGACTAAAGGCCGAAATACTAAATGTCTTTTTCCAAAGCTGTTTCACAGAGGAAGACTGCATTGTAGTTCCATCTCTAGATTGTCGCACGGATGACAAAATGGTAGATATCGAAATAGACGACAGAGGGATAGAGAAACATTTAAAATCGCTCAAAAGAGGAAAGGCCGCTGGACCTGATGGGATACCAGTTCGATTTTACACAGTGTACGCGAAGGAACTTGCTCCCCTTCTTGCAGCGGTGTACCGTAGGTCTCTAGAAGAGCGTAGCGTTCCAAAGGATTGGAAAAGGGCACAGGTCATCCCCGTTTTCAAGAGGGGACATCGAACAGATGAGCCGAACTATAGACCGATATCTCTAACGTCTATCAGTTGTAGAATTTTGGAACACGTATTATGTTCGAGTATAATGACTTTTCTGGAGACTAGAAATCTACTCTGTAGCAATCAGCATGGGTTTCGAAAAAGACGGTCATGTGAAACCCAGCTCGCGTTATTCGTCCACGAGCCTCAGAGGGCCATAGACACGGGTTCGCAGGTAGATGCCGTGTTTCTCGACTTCCGCAAGGCGTTCGATACAGTTCCCCACAGTCGTTTAATGAACAAAGTAAGAGTATATGGACTATCAGACCAATTGTGTGATTGGATTGAAGAGTTCCTAGCTAACAGAACGCAGCATGTCATTCTCAATGGAGAGAAGTCTTCCGAAGTAAGAGTGATTTCAGGTGTGCCGCAGGGGAGTGTCGTAGGACCGTTGCTATTCACAATATACATAAATGACCTTGTGGATGACATCGGAAGTTCACTGAGGCTTTTGCGGATGATGCTGTGGTATATCGAGAGGTTGTAACAATGGAAAATTGTACTGAAAGGCAGGAGGATCTGCAGCGAACTGACGCATGGTGCAGGGAATGGCAACTGAATCTCAATGTAGACAAGTGTAATGTGCTGGGAATACATAGAAAGAAAGATCCCTTATCATTTAGCTACAATATAGCAGGTCAGCAACTGGTAGCAGTTAATTCCATAAATTATCTGGGAGTACGCATTAGGAATGATTTAAAATGAAATGATCATATGAAGTTGACCGTCGGTAAAGCAGATGCCAGACTGAGATTCATTGGAAGAATCCTAAGGAAATGCAATCCGAAAACAAAGGAAGTAGGTTACAGTACGCTTGTTCGCCCACTGCTTGAATACTGCTCAGCAGTGTGCGATCCGTACCACATAGGGTTGATAGAAGAGATAGAGAAGATCCAACGGAGAGCAGAGCGCTTCGTTACAGGATCATTTAGTAATCGCGAAAGCGTTACGGAGATGATAGATAAACTCCAGTGGAAGACTCTGCAGTAGAGACGCTCAGTAGCTCGGTACGGGCTTTTGTTGAAGTTTCGAGAACATACTTTCACCGAGGAGTCAAGCAGTATATTGCTCCCTCCTACGTATATCTCGCGAAGAGACCATGAGGATAAAATCAGGAGATCAGAGCCCACACAGAGGCATACCGACAATCCTTCTTTCCTCGAACAATACGAGACTGGAATAGAAGGGAGAACCGATGGTATTCTGTGTCATTAGCCTATGAGAAAGGTACCCTCCGCCAAACACCGTCAGGTGGCTTGTGGAGTATGGATGTAGATGTAGATGTAGACTGCTACGGTCGCAGGTTCGAATCCTGCCTCCGGCATGGATGTGTGTGATGTCCCTAGGTTAGTTAGGTTTAAGTAGTTCTAAGTTCTAGGGTACTAATGACCTTAGATGTTAAGTCCCATAGTGCTCAGAGCCATTTGGACCATTTTTATGGCAAGTTTACGAGATACAAAGTTAACATAACATATAATAACAGCAATAATAATATTGGGAAAAATTAACGACCCATAAATTATGAAGGCCACACAGTTGCGATTTTGTTAGAATATTGTTTATTCAGAAAGCAAAGTAATAGTGAAAGTGGTCGTATTTAGAGTTACTGTTACACTCGAGCGCATATCTATTTGACACAGTTCGATCATTCACAATCTCATCGCGAATTGCAAGTTCGATACTCCACCTCGTTAACTATGCGAAAAGTTAGAGTTCACACCAGGCATGCGGCTGCTCATCGCTCAGAGCCGAAGTCCCGCGATACCACACAACGCGACATTTTCTAATTCGTTTCACTTCCTAGCTGGTTGAAGACCGACTGTCTGCTTTCACGTCTGAATCCGAACTGTACCCTTTGGTATCTCCAGCCGAACTGTACTCTTTGGTATCTAAACCAGAACTGTCCACATAGGTGTCCCAAGCTGAACTGTCCCTCTGCCGGTCCCAAGCCGCGTTTCCCGCGCGCCGAACATCGTCGCTCAACTGCCTAGTGCAGTTCCCTTTCCAGAAGCCATCCATCTGATTGACTACAGCTTATTCTACATTATTTTGCATTTTAATATATTTAAATAATCAAAGCTTGACCACTTTCACTTTCTAAATGAAGTAACAATAGTATCCATTACATAATAAATGTTAAATTCTTTTACATAAAACCAATACAATTACGTTCTTAGCTTTGAATGCCACGGCCAGTAGCGTTGCACCAATGTGCTTTCTGATAAATAAATAAAGAACACAAGTAACTATTACGCACTAAACTTTACAACAAATATTCTATTACCTAATGATTCAATAAGGTATCACGCTGTCATCGTTCAATGTGCTTTGAGTGGACGAAATGATGATCTGATGCTTAAATGAAAATACTGATAATTCAAATGTACTATATCTTTTAAACAAATGAAGTTACTGAGTTGATATAAAAGATTTGTCATTTTAATGATGCGCTTTTACGAGTATATGAAACGTCGATCGTTAAGCTCGACTAAAGCATTCAGATTTCAGCATTCAGGTCTTTGTTACAAAACTTGTGAATTTCACTTTAACAATAAATCCTAAACTATTATAGATATAATCAATATTCAAGTTTTATTATGATCACCATGAAAATTTATGTAGGATGGCAGATTAAAATTACTGTGGCTTGATTCCCAGCTCTACTACAGAATTAAATAGTTTTCATAAATGTCGCCCTTTATGGCTGATCTTAGGTCCGCCATATTTAACACTGCTACGTCTCCTTGGCCACAAAAGCCTTCTACTTGGTTTCCCTATGACGTCCCACTCATACACTACAGCAGTTAGGGTACAATCAACAACAGACGCCTGTGCGTTTCCCCATCTCGTGGTGAATCTGCGCCCTTTGTGGCATCTGGTCCTGAACGACAGGGTTCGTTTCACAATTCCCAAAGGCTGACTCTTTCGGCCATATATTTAAATGAGAGCGCAATGCTCATGAACTCACAGCGTTTGTCTCCTATGTGCAGTAAAGGCATGTACACACACACACACACACACACACACACACACACACTAACATTCACAGAGCTGACTGTCTTTGTATTGGGTTCCACCCACTACCACCTGAATCACTGATGTCTTGTGATACACTGTACTACTGACATCAAATGCTATACCATTTGTCTGTATCTGTCGGTATACTGGATTTCATACTATAGCATAGACACTGTGGGTAACTAACATTGTTAATTAGTCTACAAATATCCATGCTTTTATACTGATTCCCACTAAATATAGATACATACAAGACACACACACACACACACACACACACACACACACACATACCAAATGGCGCTCCAGTAGGCGCATAAAATGTATGTATATTTGACTGCAATGTTGTGTCAAAATTTCAAAGAAATTGGCGACATAGATTTAATATCTTGAACAAATAAACATTGCATCTATATAAATAAAAATTTAAATGCTCATTTGCTCAAAATCTTAAATCTCTTGAAGTCCTACGATGACTGCTTTGAAATTTTAACATGACATTGCATTCAAGTACATGTACGGTTTTATATGCCTACTGGAGTGTCCATATAACATGTAAATATATACGTTATAATTGTAGGGAAAATCTGTATAAAAATGTAAATGTTGGTTTCTTCAGACTTTTAAATCTCTGAACGTTCTTCACCGACTGCATCGAAATTTTTACACAAAATTGCATTTGAATACACAGTGTTTTTATATACCTAATTTTATTGTATAATTTATAAATAAATATGTAATATATAAAGGAGAAATGTTATTATAAAAAATCTTGAAAATTTCTTGATCAATTTACTTCAAATTTTTAATGTTCTGATGAGTGTTCAGGCAGACATAGGCTATACACAGGGTGTACATAATGTCCGGGAACACTTTCAGTTATTTACTGCACAAGAACTAAACATTGTACAGATGTCATATATATTGCATTTTGAAGAGAAGCTCTGAAAGTTTTTTTACAAACATTCGATGTGCGAACCATGAGTGATGCAGCCGATGTCAATATAGCAATCGAATTCTTGCCATACCAGTCCTAGCATGGCATCGTCGACTATGGCAATCGCTTCCCATATTCTCTCCTGGAGCTCTGCTACATCACGTGGTACGTACACGAGATCTTTAATGTGTCCGCACAGAAAGTGTCACACAGAGTGAGATCTGGTGATTGGGGACGCCATTTCATGAAACAGCTTCCCCTTCTGTAGCAAAGCCGATCCATTGGCCTATGTTCAGGTCCCCATGAACTTCACAATGAAAATGGGGTGGAGCCCCATCCTGCTGAAAGATGAACAGAGAGTCCAACTGCATTCCAGGCATCAGCCATTGCTGCAACATGTCCAAGTAGGAATATCCAGTGACAGTGCTCTCAGCAAAGAAGAATGGCCCGTACAGTTTTCGACGTGACAAGGCGTGGGGAATCACGCTCAAATGCAGTGCATTCATGTGGATGCTTTGTACCCCAAATTCGACAATTATGCCTGTTCACTTTCCCATTAGTGTGAAAAGTGGTTTCGTCGCTAAAAATTACGTGATGAACGATGTCATCCCCCCTCCTCATTCAATTGTTGTAACTGTTAACAAAACTCAAAACGCTTGTCTGTGTCATCATCATTGAGCTTCTGCACTAGCTCCAATTTGAATGGTTTCTAGACAGCTTCTGTCGCAGGACTTTCCACACTATCACTGGAACCATTTACAGTTCACGAGATGCACAACATACCGATTTCTTTTGACTCCTTATAAATGTCTCTTGTACGTGCTCCACATTCACTTTCACTCACACTGGGATGTCCACTTCTCTTTGCCAGGCAAGAGCAACCCGTCACAACGAATTTGTTGTGCCAGTGTTAAATGGCCTTCTTTGTTGGTTGCTTTTTACTGTGTTTGGTTCTAAACATCCGTTGAGCAGCTGTAGCACACTTGTTTTTGTCAAACTCCAACACACAGAAAGCTCGCTCCACACCTGAACTCGCCATGTTTGCGACTAGCGCTTACTATCGGCAAATTACCAAACTATGCTGTGGTAGTATACATTAAAAAAACAAAAAACTTGCAGTGTTTCTCTTCAAAATGACATATGTATTATATCAGTACAATGTTTGGTTCTTGTGCAATAAATCACTGAAAGTGTTCCCAGACTTTATGTACACCCTGTATTTTTAATACAGAGGGTGAACTACCTAATAATATTTAGAATGTGTATTTTTCGTGCAAACATACACTTTTTTAAATGGAACAGTGCGTACTGACTAAAAGTAGGGTAAATAAAAATGTGAGTGGTGTTTGTTGCAGGATTCTAGTGAGACGCATTTATGAGATATCGTACTTTGAAAAGTTTCCACACCAACACTTGTTTGTGCCATTCAGTCTGCGTAGTTGCTAGGTATAATGTTGTTATGTTTGCTTACAGTTTGCTTTTATGTTCCTTGAGTGCATTGTGACTCGCTAGTCAGTTAGTGTGTGACAGTCTAAGCAGGAGGTCGTGAGTGGACGATGGGATATACCAATGCAGGAAAAGCTGACATGCTCTTGCTGTACAGAGAGTGTAGGAAGAATGCTCACTAATTCTTGTGTGGTGTATATGGGAACTCATCCCGATAGACGTCAACCATCTCAGTAATTATTTATCAACTTATTCAACCATTTACGTGAAAGTAGTAGTGTAACATCTAGACAACGTAACAGAAGGAAACAAGTGACGGTAAAAGAGGGGAAAACTAATGTTCTTGCTGCTGTTGCAGTTGATCTGCACGTTAGCTCTCATGCATTCGCCCAAGGAAGCGGTATGAGTCAGGTAAGTGTCCTACACATTCTCTGTCGACATAGGTTCCATCCCTATCACATCTCTATCACATCTCTCTACATCAAGAGCGGCATGGAAGCGATTATGAGAATCATTTTAACTTCTATACATGGGCATTAAGAGAGAATACTCCACATGTATAATGCATCTTGATTAGATTAGATTAGATTAGATTAGATTTACTTTCATTCCAATTGATCCATAGTGAGGAGGTCCTCCTGGATGTGGAACATGTCAGAAAAACAACAATACATGACAAATATTTACAACTAAAACAAATAAGCTAATGTACCATTCCACAGGTCCCAAGTGGAATGATCGTCATTTTTAATGAACACTAAGAGTCATTTTACAAATACTAATGCATTACAAATACTAATGCATGTGTAGTGATGAAGTCACATTTACCAATACTGGCCAGGTAAACTGCCGAAACATGCACTATTGGTCTTTTACAATCTCTCTTGACTTTAACAGGTGGAAAGTCAGCAACCATCCAGTGTAAATGTGTGGTGTGGGATAGTGAAACATCAACTCACAGGCCTGTTTTTCATAGATGGTCTACTGGACATGCACAAGTGTTGCAGTCTCCTAACTGACCATCTTCCACAGATGACATGTTCCTCTGCAGACGATGAGGAACCTGTAGTACCAACATGATGGCTGTCCAAACCATAGTGCATGAAGTACTACAACATGTCTTCAGCAATTGTTTCCAAATCGTTGGACTGGATGCAGAGTACCTGTACCTTGGCTGGCCCATTCCCAGATTTGACGCCTGCAGAGTTTTTTCTGTGGGAAAGCTGAAAGACGCTGTCTACGAAGATAAACCACCTACATCCAATGATACGCAATGACGTGTTAGCACAGCCTGCTCGAACATCTCCGCTGAAATGCTGGCAAGTGTGCAGCAGTCGTTCCATATCAGACTGAAATCATGTACAGCCACTGCCAGTAGTCATTTTGAACACAACAGTGTCTCGTTACTGGTCGTAATTTACGTAACTAGTGTACACACTTCTTTTGTTCTTTAGTACGTGCTATCACAGGCATTGTACAAGTGTCGGTGTGGGAACTTATCAAAATATGATATATCATAAGTGACTAACACTAGAATCCTGCAACAAACACCACTGACATTCCAATTACAACATTTTTAGTTTGTTAATGTCAGTAGGCATTGTTCCACTTAAAAAGTGTATGGTTGCACAAAAATATACTTCTAAGTATTATTACAGTCTGTTGATTGGCTAACACTATGAGCCCCTGAGTACCTACCCATTCTCTGAAAACCAAACATCAATAGCATTTTCCATTTCCTCAATATTTATGGTGCAAGTTTTAAGTGATTCACCCTACATATAATATATAAATGTACATGTAATTTGTAAAGGAGAAACATTGTTAACAAATATCTCAAAAAGCAATGACCAGTTTAAACATTGCTGTAACAGATGTATGAACACTTATAGGCTATACATATCTAATATATATATATATATATATATATATATATATATATATATATATATATACACATACATTAATATGTACATAAAGCGTGTAACAGTGAAACGCTGTTCGCTGTTAGCAAACAGGGAAGTTATATTTCCGGCTTATTGGTGTATGATTAGCGCTACTACAGAATCTGAATTTGCAATAACAGTTAATAGAGCTCCAGATCAGAGATGGAGGAATAGGAGATAGACAGCGGGATGGGGGAAATGTACACATAAAATGGAAAGGAGGAGAAGAACCATAAGAGGGGGAGAAGGTGATGGGCAGAGAGTGGAGGAAGATGAAGAAGATGGACGAAGAGTGGGGGAGGAGGAGATGGACAGCGACAGGGGGGGAGAAGGAGAGTAGTATGTATATCCAGTTCCTATTCATAACAGAAACATAGGCTTCCTTTTGTCTTTCTTTTGCATTTCATCAGTCTGAACCACAGCAATGAATCGCTGGGAACAGCTAGTTATTTATAAATAAATACCCAAACAAAGATTACTCTTTCGCTATAGACTTGCTGGCCCTTTCGCTATAGAGCACACTCCTCAAATAATTCCTATTCGCTGAGAGCGTTATGATACAACTGACTGACTCCCTTGGGGAGATTCGATGAGAAATAGAGTTACTGGATGTAAAACATTGTACATGATGTACTTCATTCGTATTAGCTAATAGTTTCATAGGAAACCAAGAAATGGCAGCTCCGTCTCTAATTTCAGATTCTCACTAATGGCAAATTTGTCAAGAGGTGTGCATATAAACAGCAGTAAGTGCCGAAAACATGACTGCCACTAGAAGTAATGTGTGCAGTTGCCATAATAGACGAATCCAAGGATTAGGAGCATAACTACGATTCAGACAAAGATCCTGAATATGATCATGAATGCAGATACGATTCGAATGTTGTTGCTAATCAGGTAAATGTGAGTAAGTCTTTAAACAATTAAACAATTTTGTGTCCCTTGCTCCTGTTTACCTTAATTTACTTGACAGTATGACGGCAGAAATGTTAAGGGACATCCTTAATATCGAAGATTAATTTTTGAGTTAGTTGTTCTTCATTATTTCAAAACATAGTAATGCAAATCTTAGTCACATAAACTGAAAAAATTCGGACTTTTCAAATTTTTAATTATGATAAGTTTCACAGAAATGTTTTGTTAAATCACCCATGAGGTAATCAGTGTTTAGTCCATGGTAACTCGTATTAAGTGCACTTTGTTTGCAAGTAAATAATGTTAAGTACTCATCGGCATACTTTTAAGAAAAAAATGTTGGTAGAATATACTTTTTTTTAAAAAAAGTCGTTACTCTAGAAATATTTGAACATAATGACTCACCTGAATAAAAAAATCACAATGAATAAACTTGAAATATCTTTTTTCAAATATCTTATTTTTGAGATTTTATTGAAAATTTACAGATCAATTTATGAAAGCAACCAACTTGCGCTTTACCATTGTTTACAACCAAGGCCTTCAGTTCACTTCTTGGAGTACAATTCTCTACGCTAAGAGTTGGGTGTGCTCAGCATAATCTGTTCTAATCTTCCCTTAGCCATAGTACATGCATTTTCAAATCCCTAGCAAACACAATAACATCATCTAGATTGCGTGCTTATGGAATATTGTCTCAGTTATGTGACTGGATTTGTGATTTCCTGTCAGAGAGGTCACAGTTTGTAGTAATTGACGGAAAGTCATGGAGTGAAACAGAAGTGATTTCTGGCGTTCCCCATGGGACTGTTATAGGCCCTTTGCTGTTCCTTATCTATATAAACGATTTGGGAGATAATCTGAACAGTCGTCTTGGGTTGTTTGCAGATGACGCTGTCGTTTATCGACTAATAAAGTTATCAGAAGATCAAAAAAATTGCAAAACGATTTAGAAAAGATATCTGAATGGTGCGAAAAGGGGCAGTTGACCCTAAATAACGAAAAGTGTGAGGTAATCCACATGAGTTCTAAAAGATCTTCGTTAAACTTCGGTTACACGATAAATCAGTCAAATCTAAAGGCCGTAAATTCAACGAAATACTGGAAGGAACACACAGAAAATGTCATGAGGAAGACTAACCAAGGAATGCATTTTATTGGCAGGACACTTAGAGAATGTAACAGATCTACTAAGGAGACTGCCTACACTATGCTTGTCCGTCCTCTTTTAGAATACTGCTGAGCGGTGTGGGATCCTTACCAGATAGGACTAACGGAGTGTATCAAAAAAGTTCAAAGAAGGGGAGTACGTTTTATATTATCACGAAATATGGGAGAGAGTGTCACAGAAATGATACAGGATTTGGGCTGGACTTCATTAAAAGAAAGGCGTTTTTCGTAGCGACGGAATCTTCTCATGAAATTTGGTTTCTGTTATATTCGGTATCAGATACACATTTGTAACGCTATGGGTCCTCAGGTATCTGTAGTTACAACAGACTCGATACTCTACCATGACCAAAATATTCTTCTGAACTGCCACCACATGTGCTGCCTATGGCCTGTAATTGTTGGTTCATGAATTCGCCCATTACCAGTTGTAGGCGATGGGGCATCCTATACGGTGTATAAATGCAGGTGACTGATTCAGAGCTGGGATCCTGTGCTGCATCACTTGGGTTCCTGGTAACACCCTGTGAAGATTTTGTGTGTAATGTAGTTACACTGCTGACTTGCTCATGACTAGGGCCGAACCTGCCCTGTATAGATCATCTTCCTCTAGAATATCTAAATTGATGACCAATAATCCAATAGTCACACTTAGATTTTTGGCCCCAAAATCATCAACACTAAGAAGCTCTACCAGCTCACTGTCTATTTCCTGTATGTGCACAATACTCCTGCACACAAAACACCACACTTCACCTAGCTCATTATTTTCTCCCAGTGATTCCACATCACATGATGCGTTTACAGGTAGTTCAGCTCACACGTTCGCCCACGGTAGTTTCCCTGTACCTTTCAGTACTTTATCAGATGAACTGATCCTCAATAATCTTGCACACAGTAGTTTAATT